>NC_138176.1:103428386-104054636 GCF_964165515.1 Mesoplodon bidens | reverse complement strand
TTACGTTTGGTAGTGTATATATGTCCATGCCGCTCTTTCACTTTGTCACAGCTTACCCTTCCCCCTCCCCATATCCTCAAGTCCATTCTCTAGTAGATCTGTGTCTTTATTCCTGTCTTACCCCTATGTTCTTCATGACATTTTTTTTCTTAAATTCCATATATATGTGTCAGCATACAGTATTTGTCTTTCTCTTTCTGACTTACTTCACTCTGTATGACAGACTCTAGGTCCATCCACCTCATTACAAATAGCTCAATTTCGTTTCTTTTTCTGGCTGAGTAATATTCCATTGTATATATGTGCCACATCTTCTTTATCCATTCATCCAATGATGGACACTTAGGTTGTTTCCATCTCCAGGCTATTGTAAATAGGGCTGCTATGAACATTTTGGTACATGACTCTTTTTGAATTATGGTTTTCTCAGGGTATATGCCCAGTAGTGGGATTGCTGGGTCATATGGTAGTTCTTTTTGTAGTTTTTTAAGGAACCTCCATACGGTTCTCCATAGTGGCTGTACCAATTCACATTCCCACCAGCAGTGCAAGAGTGTTCCCTTTTTTCCACACCCTCTCCAGCATTTATTGTTTCTACATTTGTTTTTGGCGGTGCCATGCCGCTTGCAGGATCTTAGTTCCCGAGTCAGGGATGGAACCAGGCCACCTAAGTGAAAGCGCAGAGTCCTAACCGCTGGACTGCCAGGGAAGTGCCCTATGTGACATTTAATCCAGCACTTACTGCAGCAAAGCCGCTTTAGAGACAGATGGGTCTCACCCCGCCCTCTCTGAGCAGTGGGGCTGCGTCCCACGTCTGCCCCCTTCCTCCCTCTCCTCCAAACCCGAGGGTATCTGGGTGGCGGTGGAGAAGGGGGGTTGCTGATGAATTGGTCACCATTGCTGCCCGCAGAGGCCACGCTCAGGGAGCCCAGTCCACCCCAGCTCCACACCTCAGGGGAAGATGGCTCCATGAAATGCCCAGAGGGAGCCGGCGGCGACCTGTCTGGGGCACTGCAAGCGCGTGATCCGACTGGATCTACTGGGCAAGTGCTGGGCACGCCCGACACCTGTCTCTCAAAGTCTCAGGCAGGAGGGGCTGTTGGTTTCCCCCACATTGTCCCACCTCTGAGGTCACCTGCAGCTGTGGGGGGGCAGTTCTGGGTTCGCTGTCAGCATTACCTCCAGGGCCTGCGTCCCTCTGCCTTTGGCCTGGGGGCTCCCTTTGGGCATAGCGGACACTAGCTCCGCCCCCTGGAATGAAGGAGGGTGGGGTCTGCGGGCAACCACCCCGCTTTCCATTTTGCACAGCTCTTCGGAGGGTCTCAGCCGGGTCCGCTCCGTTGCCTGAGCCCACAAGCTCAACACCACAGGCCTCAGTTGGTTTCTCTCCCTTCCCCACCCCTGCTGCTGTGCTAAGGACTGGATTGTGTCCCCCTGATTCATATGCTGAAGCCCTATCCGCAGCGTGATGGTAGGTAGAGTTGGGGCCTTGGGGCTGAGCAGGGCTCGGTGAGGGTGGGGACTCCATGGTGGGATTGCCAGCCCTATGGGCAGCCCTCCGCACCACGTGTGCACACAGAAAGCAGCAGCCTCTGCAGCTGGGAAGCCGCTCCCGCCAGGAACCGAATGGATCCCCTTGATCTTGGACCCTAGATCCCTCTCAGATGCCTGGCCCCGGTCAAGTCTGAGGCTCTACTCTCAGCGCCCTGCTTCCAGCTCACCCTCTGCCCAAGTCCAGGCCCACGCGCCAGCGGCCATGTCCTGGACTGCCGCTTCCACGGCCCCGGCCTCCTTACTCTCAGGGGGGGACCAAGTGGCCGCTGGGCATGTGCTCGGGATGGCTGAAGATGGAGAGCAAGGACTACGCTGTGCGGGCCGTTGCAAGTGTGCAAAGCAGGGGGCCTGCCCGGTGGGAGTGAGAGCAGAGACCTCAGAGGGTGGACAGGCTTCGGACGTTCGGGCTATTCTCGACTGAGGGGTGGGATGGCACGGGGCCTGCTCTGTGGGGACGCTGTGGCCCACTCTGGATGGGAGGGGAGGGATGGGGGCTGGCTGGGAGGCGTGCAGCCCCACGGTGTGGGCTGAACCAGGCTCTGGGGCCGTGCTCTGGTGTTTTCAGAGGATGCTGGCACCGGGGTGGGCTGTAACTGTGGAGTCCAGCTCGGGGTGGACAGGAGGGGGCGGGCAGACCGGCGGGCAGTGGGGACCACGGCACGATAGGGGTTGGGAGGTGCCTCGCAGGGCTGCCTCTGTGCCTGGCCCCCTCCCTCCCCAGCAGGGCCTGGGTACGGCCCAGGGGTGGGGACTGAGAAGGGTGCTCAGCTCACATGATCATCTGAGCCCTGGGATTGCAAAACTGGGATGGTGAACCAGATCCCAGAGCCGTCATTAAAAAGCCGCCTGTGACAGTTTCTGGTTCTTTTCTGAGTGCGGGTGCTGAGTGCTTTTTGGTCCGATTTCCCTTCCTCCATCCAGCCAGCTGGCCACACCCAGCATCTCCAGCGCCCGGCGTGCCTGTCTCCACGCATCTCCTGTGAGCCCTCCTAGGTACTGAGCATGATTCCGGCTGCCGCCATGGCCGTCTGAGACCATCTCCTGAAATTCGCCCCGTGGCGGGTCATTTAAGTCTGGACCTACTGAACCCCAGGCTCTCGGAGCTCGGAAAAGCTTGCAGTCTGCAGTCTGAGGTCATTCCCCCGCCCCACCCCCGAGGCAGAAGGTGGCCGCGGTCACACAGAGGCCGGCTGGCGGCAGACCCTGCCGCTCTGTGAGGTTTGGAACCAAGGGGCCTTGATCCTTCCGGGCCGGTGGTCCAGCACACAGGACTGGACCCCTCCCTCTCAGCCCTGATGGGTGCCCCTCACCCTCACAACCCCACTTGTGACCCTCGGAGCTGGCCCTGGGCAAGTTCACACCTCCCGCCATCCCTGGGCAGCCCCTGCAGTGTCCCGGGGCAGCGAGCTTTGTCCCTCCTGTTCTGCCTCATTCCCTGCTGCTGGGTGGTCTGCAGTGAGCATGACACAGCACAGATGCAGGGAAGCCTTTATCACACGGCCTAGCCGGGCACACACTGCACACTCAGCGGACTCGCCGCTGCCAGCCAGGTGCCTCTCCAAGGGCTCTGCCCAACTGCCAGAAGGTCGGTGGTCTCAGGACCCTCCTGCCTGGGGGGAGAGGCCATGGCATGGGGAAGGGAGGGGTCTTGCCAGGGACTGGGGGGCTGGGAGTAAGTGGGGAGCCAGGGCTGAGTGGTGGGGCGGCTGGGGCGTGGCGATGCCTGGTTGCTCCAGGAGGTTGGCTCCGGGTCTCCGTGCCCACTGATGTGTCAGCTCTGGGTCAGGAGAAGCTGCACAGCGGCGAGTGGGCTGCCCCAGACGCCCCTGCTGGCACAGGACCGTGTGCTTGTAAACTTTAATTCCCATACAGTAGAGAAACATACAGTACAAGCAACATGGGGGACCAGGCTGCACAGTGAAGCTCACAGGGCCACCTGGAAACAGGCTCCCCGCGGAGAGGGGAGCACCTTGCCTGCTCCTGGGCGATGCCGTTGAGTCCCGCTCCACACAGAGCAGCCAGGGGAGGTGCAGCCGGCTCAGTCCTCCCCTCCCCTCCCCCTGCAGGTCCCAGCTTCCTCTGCCCTCTGCCCTCCACCCCAGGGGCCTCTCCCAGAGGACGGGCGGCCTTCCAGGGGGTCAGACACGCTCTGCTCCCTGCCAGCTTCTCTTGCGCCTGGGAAGGCGGACCTCATCGCCAAGCCCTAGGGATTGGCTGGACAGCCAGGGGACATCCCGCGGTGCCAGCTCCGGGCCAGACCCGTCACACCTGACTCCTCAAGGGGAGCAGATTGGCCGGGCAGACAGCCCTGGTCATTCAACGTGGCGGGCGCTGTGCTATTGGGTGTGGGAGGCCAGGGAGGCGCACCTGGGAGAGGAGGAGGCTGGGGGGCTGAGACCTGAACAGGTGAGAGTCAGTGAGGGGAGGGGTGGGGCAGCGGGCATTCCAGAGAGAGGTATCCTATCAACAGGTGCAAAGGCAGGAAGGCGGGAGAGAGGATGGGACTTCCTCCGGGAAAACAGAAGAGTTTTCTAGATCTGGGAACTTGGAAGGGCCCTCAGGAGCATTTGGTGGGCGGGGGGACATTGGACTGCCCCCAGGGGCACCGTGATGCTGGAGCCAATCCTCCCAGAAGGCTGAGATGCGGACCCCTGGCCAAGCCCAGCCCGTGGCTCTGGCCCTGCACGGCGGGGAGGAGGCCTCTGGCTCTGCTGAGGACCGACCTCGGTCCTTTGTCCTGACCCCATGGGAGGCAGCAGCTCTGGGCGGAGCCCGTCTGCTGGCCCCTGTCCCGGCTGCAGGCTCCGGTCGGCGATGGAGGGAGGGGGCCCCACCCTCACAGGACCACCTCAGGCACAATGCTGAAGAGCAGGTCATCGTTCCCCCGCCGCACCTGCAGCAGCAGGGGGGACTCGGTCAGGACGGCTTCCTGCAGCTCGCTCGAGTCGGCCAGAGGGCGCCCGTTGACCTTGACGATGATGTCGCCATCTTGGATGCCCCCTCTGCCAACAGGAGAGACACATGGTCACAGCACCGCCCCGAGAGGCCCGGGTCCGGGTCTGGGCACAGTGGGCTTTAACAGCAGCACATTAAGAAAATTCATTTCTACAGGGCCCTGACTGCAAGGCTCTCACACCAGACGGAAAGCACTGTTCTACGACGGACTAGAGCTTTGTCGGTCTACTTCTATACATCAGAAGGGCTGGGGTCACGCTCTGGCTGCCGCCTCCCTAGCTGGGCGGCCTTGGGCCAGGTGCTCTGCCCCGTCGAGCCTCAGTTTCCACATCTACAGCCCTATGTGGGAACATGCTTTGCAAATTACGAGGTCCAGGGGGTTGATACTGACGTAAGACTTTCCCATCAGAGACAGAGCGAGCTGGGCTGGCCCCCCCTTTCTGCACCTGACTCGCTGTGACCTTCCCCTCCACCCAGAGGGCGGGCAGGGTGGCACCGTGGTTAGATGCATGGGTGATAGCGCCCAGATCCACATGTGTGGGCTGTGTGACCTCGGAGGAGTGACTTTGCCAAGCCTTAGTCTTCCCACCTGAGCAATGGGGCGAGAGCAGCAGCCTGCGTGTCCCAGGCTGCAGTGAGGATTAACTGAGATGATGCATGTGGAACACACAGCTCACATGCAGCCTTGGTCAGCGGCAGCCACCATCACCACCGAGCTCCCCTGTCTGGCTCTTGGGGTGCCCTGTGTGTGGCCGCTGTTGGTGACTGCTGTCTGCTGAATCACTGGGGTGCAGCAACTCGGAATAAAGAGCTTGAGTTGCGGTGGTTATTCTTTGGCTTCATGGATCGGTATTTCAACAACTTTTACTGCAGGTCGGCTGCGGGCTGAGCACGTGTGCTGTGTTCACGGCGGAAGGACACAAGGGGTCCGCGTCTTCCAGCCCAGCACACAAAACAGAAAGGAGAGGTGGGTCCTGTTGGGTTGAAGGGGCCACAGGGGCTGGGGGGCCCACCTGCCCGGCTCCACTCCGCACTCTGCCCTCACCCCTTCCAGCAGCCCAAGACCTCAGTGTGGACCACCTCCAGCTCCCAGGGTTACAGTTAAAAGCAGGATCTGATGCAGCCCGCCCACTGCACAGATGGAGCCCTGAGGCAGAGGAGGGGCGGGCGCTTGCTCAGAGCTGGTCTAGGGCACAGCATCAGCCATGCAAGTGCGTCAGACCCCACCCACCGCACTGCCTGCCTCAGCTCACAGTGCTGCAACATTTGACCTTTCTCTAGTAGTTGATGGTTTCCAAGAAAACGAGGCTTTATCTCATTTGATCTTGACAATGTCTCATGGGACAGGAAGAGTAGGCTGAATCATGCCCATTTTGTAGATGAGAACACTGGCCCAGAAAGACCCAGGCTGGCCCACTGGGCTGGTGAGAGCTAGGCTGACGCAGAGTTCTCAGCTCGGGGTGACCTCTGCTACTCTGTCTCCCCAGACGCAAGGAAAGGACATTCTGGGCCAAGGAAGGGCACGGCCTTCACCTCTCCAGCCTGCCTCTGGCTCAGAGGACTGGCCAGAATCCCACCTGCCACTCCACATTGCGTCATGCTGCCAGGAATCTAAAGGTCATGCAAATCAGTGAAGTCCAGCCCAGGCCCTGTACCCACCTGCCCAGTCTCCCTGCTTCCTCTGGTGGAGCCTACCTCTGAGAAGGTGAATTTGGGACAACCTCTTGCACGTAAATTCCACTGCTGACCGCCGGGAAGTCTGGGTTGCTGGCCTTTAGTTCCTCCACCAAACTGAAAAGGCAGTTCCACTGTTAAGGCACTTCTTCTGAGCCTCTAAACTGACTCTTCCTTCTCTCCACCACCCAGGCCAGACCAGGCGTCTCCTTTGGGCTCCCACATTGCCCTGTCCTGCCACTGACCACTCTGCGTTGTCACTGATTCTTGTCTGTGTCCGCTACTCAACATGGGCTCCTCAAGAGAAACCTTGGTGAAGGTGGATGGTTAGAAGTGTAAAGAGGGGAGGGTGATGGACAGATAGATGGGAGGATGGGGGAGGAAGGATGAGGAAGGAAGGAAAGGTAGAGGAGGATGAACAGACAATGGGTGAATGATACTGTGGAGAGACAGGAGATTGGATGGATGGTGTGATGGATGAATGGATGGATGATAGGAAGAGAGAAAGAACACCTTCAGAAGATAAATTGGCATATTGGTCTTGATTCCAAATTGCTTTCAGACTTATTCCTTAGGTGAACAGTTGCTAAAACAGGAAGAAGGTCATTTTAGGGACTGAGTGGGTGGGAGGGTCAGTCAGGTGAGCTTATGTCTTCCCAGAGCTCCCCAGTGCAGGACCTCTTCCTTCTTCAAACCTTGGACTTGACGTTGCATTTTCTTCCCTTCAGCTTCCTTTCCTTCCTCCCTCTCCCTCCTCTTCCCCACCCCCTTCTCTATTTCACTCACTTAGTATTTCCAGGCACCCACTCTGCTGTAGACCGAGTTCTGGGAGGGGTGGGGAGCAGACAGATGAGGAGGACCCAGTCCCTGCCCCCAAGGAGCTCATGGTCAAGGTGGAGGATGGGCAGTTCTGACACCATGGGACCAATGCAATGCTGGCGAGGGAAGCACAGCTTTGCAAGCAAAGAGGAGGCACCTCCCCCGACTCGAGTAGCCTGGGGAGGTAGAATAGTGTCCCTTGCACCCCCAAAATTGATGTCCACCTAGGGTCTCAGAACGTGACCTTGTTTGGAAATAGGGTCTTTGCAGACGTGGTTGGTTAAGAATCTCTAGATGAGATCAGCCTGACTTAGAGTGGGCCCTTAATCCAATGGCTGGTGTTTTAATAGGAGAAATAAGAGGGAGATTGGACACAGACACACAGGTAGAAGACGGCATGCGATGAGAAAGGCAGAGCTTGCAGTGATGCAACTACAATCCAAGAAACACCTGGAACCACCAGAAGCTGGGAGGTACAAGGAAGGATCCTCCCCTGGAGCGTCCGGGGGGAGCACAGCCCTGCTGACACCTTGATTTTGGACTGTGGGCTTCCAGAACTGTGAGAGAATGAATTTCTATTGTTTTAAGCCACTGGGTTTGTGGTAATTTGTTATAGACGCCACAGGAAGCTAATCTGGGAGGCTTCCTGGAGGAGGGCCACCTGAATGGAGTCCTATGGAAGCCAAAGGAACCTATCAGGCAAAGGGGGAAAGGCATTCCAGGCAGAGGGAACGGCCTGAGCAAAGGCTCGGAAGCCTGAGTGTGTCTGGTCTGCTGGAGCACCTGCAGGTGGCCGGGCATGTCGGGGCCAGGGTCTGGGAGGAAGCTCGAGGTGAGGGATGAGAATGGAGGGGTGGCAGGGGGCAGCGTCCTTCAGCACTCACCTTGGTGTGATGGTCCGCATCCGTATGCCAATGAAGCGCTTCTTCCAGTCTAGAAACCGAGCATGTCAGGACTTGGTTAGAGCCACCATGAAAGCCTCTGTCCCCGCCAAAGAGCCAGGCAGGGGTAGAGTTCCCCCACCCCCTACAGCAGTAGTAGAAGGGCAGCAGGAGCCACCTTGCTTGGACCAGCCCAGCCCCCTTGTGATCAGGCGCCTAGAGTTACCTCACTCCACTTGGCTGCTCTTGAGGAGCTGGGAGACGTCCTGGCTCTAATCTTGTGGCTTCGTGCCCATCCTCACCCTCTCAGGCACCATCCAACCACCTCAGCTCTGACATCTGCTCTCCTGCTAAGCCCCACATCCAAACCCCAGCGGACAGTGGGGCTCTTCTCTCCAGCCTCCATCCCACAGGTTCCCCAAACTCACCTCACTCCGGTCTGAACTAGTCACCTTCCCCAGCCTTCTCCATAAATAATATATTAATTGATAATACCCAGTGAGCTCTAACCATGTGGCAGGCCCTCTGGTTGGAGCACTATACACATAATAGGCTAAGATGGTACCTCTATGCCCCCAGCTGCTCCAGCCTGTGACTTAGACCCAGAAATAGAATTTACATATTTTAAACCATAAACAAGTTTCAGTACATTTTTAAAATGTCATATCATAAAAATATGCTCTCTGGCCACAATGGAATTAAACTAGAAATCACTAATAGAAAGGTATCTACAAGATTCCCAATAACTTAGAAACCAAATATATATTTCTAAATAACCCATCTTTTTTTTTTTTTTTCGGTACGTGGGCCTCTCACTGTTGTGGCCTCTCCCGTTGCGGAGCACAGGCTCCGGACACGCAGGCTCAGTGGCCATGGCTCACGGGCCTAGCCGCTCCGCAGCATGTGGGATCTTCCCGGACCGGGGCACGAACCTGTGTCCCCTGCATCGGCAGGTGGACTCTCAACCACTGCACCACCAGGGATGCCCTAAATAACCCATCTTTAAAGATAAATCAAAAGGGAAATTAGAAAGTATTTTAAACTGAATAAAAATGAAAATACAATGTACCAAACTTTGTGGGATGTAGGTAAAGTCGTACTTAGAGGGAAATTAATAGTACTAAAGTACCAATATTAGAAAAAAAGAAAGATATCAAATCAATAACTTCAGCTTTCTCCTTAAAAACTAGAAAAAGAAGATCAAATGAAATCTAGTACAGGCAGAAGAAAAGAAATTATATAAAGAGTAGAAATCAAAGAAATAGAAAACAGAAATAGTGGAGAAAATAAATGAAAACCAAAATTGATTCCTTGAGATCAATAAAATTGATAAGTTTTTAGCCAGACTGATTAGGAAAACAAGAGAAAAGACACAATGATCAATATCAGGAATGGGAGAGGTGACATCACTACACATTCTACACGTAATAAGAGGATAATAAGAGACTAATATGAACAACTCGATGTCAATAAATTTGACAACTTAGGTAAATTGGACAAATTTCTTGAAATTTCCAAACTACCAAGTTCACTCAAGATAAAGAAGATGTGGCACATATATACAATGGAATATTACTCAGCCAGAAAAAGAAACGAAATTGAGCTATTTGTAATGAGGTGGATGGACCTAGAGTCTGTCATACAGAGTGAAGTAAGTCAGAAAGAGAAAGACAAATACTATATGCTGACACATATATATGGAATTTAAGAAAAAAAATGTCATGAAGAACATAGGGGTAAGACAGGAATAAAGACACAGATCTACTAGAGAATGGACTTGAGGATATGGGGAGGGGAAGGGTAAGCTGGGACAAAGTGAAAGAGTGGCATGGACATATATACACTACCAAACGTAAGGTAGATAGCTAGTGGGAAGCAGCCGCATAACACAGGGAGATCAACTCGGTGCTTTGTGACCGCCTGGAGGGGTGGGATTGGGAGGGTGCGAGGGAGACGCAAAAGGGAGGGGATATGGGAACATATGTATATGTATAACTGATTAAATTTGTTATAAAGCAAAAAATAAAAATAAAAATAAATAAAAAGGAAAAAAAAAAGAAGAAATAGATAACCTCAATAGCCCTATATCTATTAAAGAAATTGAGATTGTAGTTAAAAATCTTTCTGCAAAGAAACTTCAGACCCAGATGGTCTCACAAGAGAATTCTAACTAATGTTTAAGGAAGCTTTCATATCAATTCTACACAAGTGGCTCTAGAAAATGGAAAATGGTACTTCTGTGACATTGTGACTTATGATAAGAAATATATATTTTGGTCTTTGCCCAGAGTTCCTAACACATAGCTCCTAAAACTTCTGGAAGTTCCTAAAGTGATTAGGGCTACAGGGGGCATCTTTTGCTCTCAGTTCCTGAAATAGTTCCAGAACAATAAAGGTGAAATGGGTTTCTGTTACTCATAACAAGTCCCTTTCAATCACACTTGACTTTATGTTAATGAGGTGACTTTTGGAAAGCTCCTAAGGATGGGGGCTGGTTGCCAGAGGAAACAACCATGCAATTAGAGGATTGGAAATTTCAGCCCCAGCCTTCCCTACCCTGACTCTGGGGAGGGGAGAGGAGGTAGAGGTTGAATCAATTGCCAATGGCCAATGATTTATTCAATCATGCCTATGTCATGGAGCCTCCATAAAACCCCAAAAAGATGGGTTCAAAGAGCTTCTGGGTTGGTGGCTATGTGGAGATGCAGGGAGAAAAGTGCACCCAGAGAGCAAGGACTCCATACCCCTCCCCCATACCTTGCCCTATTCATCTCTTTCATCAGGCTGTTCCTCAGACATATCCTTTCATAATTGGTCATCTAGTGAGTAAACAGTTTTCCTGCTCTAGCAAATGATCCAACCCGAGAAGGGCATCATGGGTAATTCCGATTTATAGTCACAGGTGTGCAATTGGCATCTGAAAGCACGGTAGGGGGGCAGTCTTGTAGGACTGAGCCCTTAACTTGTGGGGGTCTGATGCTATCTCCAGGTAGACGGTGTCAGAATTGAGTTAAATTATAAGGCACCCAGCTTGGCATGGGGAAACCCCGCACACTGCTGACCAGATGTGTTAGAAGTGAAATAATATCACAGTAGAAAATTGAGAGCAGAAGAGACTGACAGAGGGAGTTTTTTTCCTAAACAACTTCTCAACTCCATGGACATATATACACTACCAAACGTAAGGTAGATAGATAGTGGGAAGCAGCCGCAGAGCACAGGGAGATCAGCTCGGTGCTTTGTGACCGCCTAGAGGGGTGGGATAGGGAGGGTGGGAGGGAGGGAGATGCATGAGGGAAGGGATGTGGGAACAGATGTATATGTATGACTGATTCACTTTGTTATAAAGCAGAAACTAATAAACCCCCCCCCAAAAAAAAACACTTCTCAACTCATTATCCCAATACTAAAACCAGAAAAGAAAACTACATCAATATCCTTCATGAAGATACATGAGAAAAAAATCTTTAAATGTTTTCAGCATATCAAATCCAACAACATATAAAAAGGAAAATACGTCATGACTAAGTGAGGTTTATTCCAGGAATGCAAGGACGGTTTAATATTTAAAAACCAACCAATGAAATTTACCATATTAACAGACTAAAAAGGAAAACTAGCATCTCAAAAGATGCAGAAAAAGCATCTGACAAAATCTCACATCTACTCCTAGTAACAACTACAAATAAAAGGGATCTTTTTCAACCTGATAATGAACATCTATGAAAAGCCTTTAGTTAACATCATACTTAATGGTGAAAAACTGAAGATTTCTCCCTAACACCAGTTAGGAGGCAAGGATGTCCACTCTCACTACTTTTATTCAATATTTTTATAGAAGGATCTAGCCAGGCAATAAAAAAAAGCATTCAGATTGGAAAGGAAGAAGTAAAACTGTCTTTATTCACAGACTGCATAATCATCTATTTAGAAAACCTGATGGAATCTACTAAAAAGAACTAATCAGTGAGTTATCAAAGTTGCAGGATCTCTTATGATCAACATACAAAAATCAATTTTATTTGCATATTCTAGTAACAAACAATCAGACATTGAAATATAGAAGAATAATTTTGAATAGAATCAAAATTACAAAATACTTAGGAATAAATCTGATGAAAGATGTGTAAAACCTGTGCTCCGAAAACTAGAAGACTCTGCTGAGAGAAATCAGAGAAGACCTAAATAGTGAGGAGGTATCTCTGTTCAGGGGCCAGAAGATTTAATATAGGTAAAATGACAATTTTCCCCAAATCAATCTATAGATTCAGCACATCCCAATCAAAATACCAGCAGGGTTTTTTTTGGGGGGTAGAAATTGACTAGCTGATTCTAAAATTTGTACGGAAATGCAGAGGATTTAGAAGAACCAAAGCAACTTTGAAAAGGAAGACCTGCGGGAAGACTGACTTCAAGACTCATTGTAAAGCTACAGTAAAGAGGACAGTAATGTTGGTATAAAGAGGGACAAAAAGACAAGTGGAACAGAATATACTCATCTTGTTTTTGACACAGGCACAAAGGTGATTCAGTAAAGAAGGGCAGCCTTTTCAACAAATGATGCTGGAACAACTGAATATCCAAAGCAAGAAAAGAAAAAATAACTTGATTCATATTTGGCACTATTTTAAAAAATTAATCCAACGCACATAATAGTCCTAAGTCTAAAACCTCACAAAGTAAAACTTTTGGAAGAAAATGTAAGAGAAAACCTTCCTGGACCTTTGGTTAGCAAAGATTTCTTTGATATAACACTAGACTCACAATCCATTTACAAAAATTGGTAAATTAGACTTCATCAAAATTTACAAAACTTATGCTCTTAAGAGAATGAAAAGACAAGCCACCAGGAGAAAATATTTGCCATTCATTTATCTGACAAAGGGATCCTATCCAGAATGTATAAAGAATTCTCAAAACTTAAGAACACGGACAGCTCCAATTTTAAAAATGGGCAAATTATGTCAACAGACATTTCACCAAGGAAGATTGATGGATGTCCCAGAGGGTGGAACCCTATGGGAGATGAGGTCAGAGCACGTGGGAGCCCTGACCCCATCGATCTGGTGGGCTTTGGGTTTTACTCCCAGTGAGGTGGAGCCTGGGAAGGGTTTGCACAGAGACACACCACGGTCTGCCTTAAATTTTGAAAGAAGCTCCTCTGGCAGTGGGAAGAGTCTGTGGGGGGCAAAGGCAGGGATAGAAGAGCAGAGAGGAGGTGAGTGTCCCTGGTGGCTGGCTTGGGGGGGTGGATCTGGAGATGGTAAGAGGGCAGTAGGGGATGGACAGATCCCCAAGGTAGGGCCAGCGGGGCTGGCTGATGGATTGGATGCAGGTGGAAAATCTGGAAGGATGGAGCTGCCGTAACTGAGTAGGGGAATGGTGATGGGGACGCACAGATTGTGTGTGTGTGGGGGGGTGACAAGCAGTTGTACATCTGAGTCTAGGGTTTGGGGAGAGGGTCAGGCTGGAGATGTAAATTTGGGGGAGTCACTCTCTAGATGGCACTTAAATCCACAAGACTGGATGAGGTCCTCAGAGGAAAGGGGTGGGGCCCGGGCACAGAGGCCTCAGCCCTCCATCCTGCTCCCGGCATGAGTACTGGCCACTGGTCAGCTTCGCTCACAGTCCCAAGGTCATGCTTACCAGAGAGGAAGAAACCCGCAGCTTCGAGAAGCGTAGCCCAGGGTCACCTGAGGCCAGTGGCTGTCCTGTTAGATCTCCTGGGGCAGGAGATTCCTCACCCTCCACCGACCCTGGAGCAGCGGGCCCCGCCCCCTCGCGGCTCTCCAGAAACAGAATCATAACTGCAACCCTTCGTCTTCCCGTCCTTATTGGAAACACCTATGTGATGCGTGTCCGATGCTGGAAACAAGGCTTGGAGGGAGGCTGGGTGCCCTGTTTCTTTCTAAACATGTCACAGAACCACGCTGATCCAAAGTGAGACAAGTACATCAAAGACGGTAACAAAACAACAGTGCGGGTGGGGAGGGGAAGTGATTGCCTGAAGGGGGCGGATGCTCTCCAGGGAAGGAGAAATGCACCCAAGGGTACATTTTCACATGGTCAACTGTACGCCACATGAACTGACTCTCACTTCAACAAACAAACAGACACGAGAGTGATGATGCTCACATCTGGGCTTCTCAGCATCAAGACTAACCTCTGATTTGCCCCAGGGCCCCCATCCCAGGAAATGCCCCTCACTCCCGCTTGCTCAGGCCTTTGCCGTGTCGGTTTATAGTTGACACCCCACGGTCCAGTGGGTCCTATTGGCTCCAAGTTCAAAATAGATCCCGGACCCAACCAGCCCTCACCCCACACCTGCCACCGAGCCTGGCCACCAGAAAGGCTGCTGTGGGCCCCTAACTGGTCTCCGGCATCGACTCTTGTCTCCCCGAAATGGACCCTGTAGATTAATGTTGTATCCTGCAACTTAACTGAGTTTTCTGACAGGTTCTATTTGTTTTTGGGTGTCGCCTTCAGCATTTTCTATATAGAGTATCATGTCATCTACAGAGTGACAGTTTTCCTTTTTCCTCTGCCATTGGAGTCCTCTTATTTTTTTTATTTAATTATTATGGCTAGGACTTCCTAGACCATGTTGAATGACAGTGGCGAGTGTGATCAGGGTTAGACTTATGTGTAAACATAACTGGCCCTCTTCCCTCTCCTCCCTCTCCAAGTCTCTGAGGCTTCCAGGAAGGACAGGAATAGTCCAGGGTCACACATGACTCAGGGAGTTGAGCTGAACCATTGTTTTTCTGCTCCTCAGTCCTGGGCATAAGTCTGTGTACTATCTGAGCACCTTCTGGGTGGACACCTAGGATGGCCCAGCCCACTAACTCAATCACCCGCTGTGGGTACACGTTAGTCCTAAGGCTGGCTGAACCCCCAGACACTCCTGGGGCCACTCTTACCTTGAAAGTCCCCCGGAGGCCTCTGCCCTCCAACCCCTAGATGGAAACAAGAAGTGCACCTTAACTAACATCTCCTCACTATAATAAAAAGATGGCTAGTCTTAAAGAAATTTAGATTAACTGGGTTTGGATGATTTGGTATTTTTATTTAAAAAAAAAAAAACCTAAAAGTGAACATCAGTCAATTTCAGAAGGCTTTAAAATTATAAATTCAGTCATTCAGCTACAATTTGTTGGGCTCTTTCATTAATCCACATGTCCTCAGGGAGGTAACAGCTCTGGGGACAGAGGACGAGTGTTCCCTGGGGCCTGGGGTGAGGTCAGTGCTGATGGGGACAGTCCCCGTACAACAAAGGATGGGACAGTCCCTGTACAACAACAGAGGAAGAGAGAAAAAAGAAGAGGATCTTATCACCCCATTTCCAACAAATCAGTCACCTCACAGCTCAATCTGTGCCAAGTACAGCCCCACTGATTTCCAGGAAGGTGGCCAAAGTCAAACGCACCCCTGGAGCAGAGGAAAATTTAACTGGAAAACTTGGTTATTAGAGAAAAAAACCAAGTGTGGTATGAAGGTGCAGCCCTGGATCAAGTTCTGAGCTTCCTAGCAGCCAAGGAGAAAAGGGCTCAAGAGGTGAGATGATCCCCTGGCCAACAGAAGCCTTCAGCTTCTTTAGGGAAGACCAGCTGTGCCCTGGCTTCAGGCTGTCTTCACATAAGGGACATGGATGAACCAAACGGGGTCCTCAACTGCAGTTCTTCATGGGACCAGTCCTCTTAGCCCTGGTCTGAGCTGTACTAGAGTCTGTATACTTGGCTGGTGGGGGCGTGCAGGATGGGGCAAGCATGAAGAAGTCCCCCTGCCCTCAGTGGACTGCTGGCGAAGGGGCTGGGAGGAGATAGGGAGCAATGTGAAGGTGTGAGCAGTAGGGCTGAGTCAGGTCTGGGCACTGGCCACGAGGGGTCATGGGAGACAAATTGGGCAGAAGGAGAAGTTGCTCAGGTGAAGAGAATGGTGGGAAGGTGGAGGCCGCCAGGAAAGGTCCTGAGATCAGAAACGTGGCTCTCCTCTAGAGAGTGGCCGTGACTACCGACTTTGGGAAAGCAGCTGGCCTGTCCTTACCAGGGACAGGGAACAGTCACCTGGCCTTGTCAAGGCCTCTCCCAAATGGATGCTAGTGGCCATCTGGAAGCAGGCAGGGTGGGCTGGACATGCCTATGTGGATGGGTGTAGGAGATGGAGGATGAGAAGAGGGTAATGTCCAAGGATCAGGACCTCGGGCTCCGCTCCCCCGGAGGAGAGGCTACGCTGCCTGGCAGTCTGCATGGCCAGAGGGCTGAAAGAGGGAGGACTCGTGGATGGGCAGGTGGATAGGTAGAAGGAAGGAAGGGTGAATAGGTGGATGGATGAACAGAAGGAAGGAGGGATGGAAGGAAAGAAAGAAGGAAAAGGAAGAAAGAAAGGAAGGATAGATGGATGAAGGGATGAGTGGATGGATGGATGAATGGATGTATGAGTGGGTGCATGGATGGGTGGGTGGGCAGAAGAATGGATGATTGGATGGGGTGTGTTGGTGGGTGAAGGGATGGGTGTGTTGGTGGGTGAATGGACGGGTGTGTTGGTGGGTGAAGGGATGGATGTGTTGGTGGGTGAAAGGATGGGTGTGTTGGTGGGTGAAGGGATGGGTGGGTGGATGGGCAGATGGGTGGGTGGTTGGGTGAGTGGATGGAAGGAAGGAAGCACTGGGTTCTGACAACTACGGAGCAGCCCAGACAAGTGAAGCCCAGGGACCAAACCCCTGGAGGTGGGAGGTGAGGTTGATGATCCCCAGCCAGAGGGGCCAGCCTGGAGGGGTAGGGGTGAACGTGGCCATGAAGTGGAAGACCTGAAAGAGGCTGAGGTATCCCGAGGCGGGGGTCTCAGGACTGGGTCAGGAGTGAGCGTGGGCACACAGCACCGCAGGATCTCCTGGCCCGGCTGGAGGCTGTGGGCTCAGCCCCGGGACAGCCTCCCTGCCTCCACGTTGGAGCTCCGTACCTTTGCCGTGCTTGTCCTGGAACTCCGTGAGGAAGCGCGTGATGCGGTCTGAGGGGATGGCAAAGGAGATGCCGGCCGCAACCTTGAGCGTGTTGATGCCAATGACCTCACCGTCCTGGGCAGGTGATCAGAGCGGGTGTTCACTCGGGGAGCCCAAGCGACCTCTGCCCTCAGCGGCAGAGCAGCGTGTCCGCGGCTCGGCTCCCAGAGGCGACCCTGGCCATCAGCACCCTCCCTGAGAAGCTCCGAAAAGGTGCTCTGGGGTTCACACCTGGGTCAGGGACCCCCACCTCTCCCGCCATTTGCCTCCAAAGCTGACCCTGCCCCCATCGCTGGAGAGTGTCGGCCGGGGAAGCTTGCAGTCTGCCCCTGAGAAGCAGAGCCCGCTGACTGGGGACACCCCCAGGCAGCATTCTGAGGGGCTGGAGCCAAGAGGGACGTGATGAGGACTGTGGGATGCCCCCCATCCCCTCCTTCTAGAAGCAGGGTGGGGCAAGTGGGCCCAGGGCCGCCCCCAGCATCCCCCCCTCCTTTCTGTCCCTTTGGAGCTGGGCTCCCACCCTGACCTGCCCTGCCCGCCACGAGGCTGGTGCAGCTTGGCTGGATCTGCAGCCTGAGGCCTCTCTCCTGGACCTAGCCCCTCTCTCAGCCTGGCAGGCACCCCTGCCCTGGCTCTCCCGTTCACCTCGGGGGTGACACCTGCACACGACACCCAGGCCAAGGCCTGGCCTGGTCACCAGGGGTCTCCTCTGGAACCTGCCGCAGAGCTTTGGACAAAGGCATGCTTCGCCTGCCTGGTCCCCCAAGTGCCCATCCCCACCTGTTCCCCAGGAGCCGTGAGGTGGGAGGACCAGGCGAGGAGAGGATCCAGGGTCGGAGAGTCCCTCATCAGCCCTGTATGCCCATCCCCCTCCACCTGGACCACAGGGCGTGGCCTCCTGACCTCTGGCCTAAGGTCCTCCCACTCGAGCTTTCTTGAACACCAGCGCTATGGCCTCAGCACTGCTGGAAGAGCCTAGGGCTTGTCAGGGCGTGGGGAGACGCACCCTCCGTGTCAGGACATGGCGCACCAGCCTCCTTGCACTGTTTCCCTCCTGTTGCTCCAGCAGCGACACCTGCCTGTACGCCTCCCCGCCGTGCCCGTGCTCTGCCCTCTCCCTGGAATATCTTTCTCCTGCATGTCCCCATCCACCCAAACCCTCCATCTCCACAGCCCAGATGAGATGCTCTCATCTCCAGGAAGCCCTCCCTGATCCCACGTCAGCTGCCAGGTCCCCCGGCCCGATGTCCCTCTGGAGCCCTCCCTGCTCCTCACACTGTGCTTGGGTGTGTTCCTGCCTGACCCCCTCCTTGGATGGTACCCCCTCCCGAGTACTGCCTGAATGGCAAGGCTAAGGCATTCCCCTGAGATCTGGCACTGGGGGAACAGGCATCTGTGTCTTAGAGAGAGCTGGACCTCAGCTGGCCTGGTCTATCCTTACGCGGCCCAGACGCAGGGACCAAACCCAGGGAGCCTAGGCGCCGAGGTGCGTGATGACATGCCCATCTCGTCTCCTGTCAACATGACAACAGGGGGACCCAGAGGGGGTGACTCGTCCCCAACCTGTGTCCCCTGCCCCAGGTCCACCACAGGCACACAGCCCCGGCCTGGGCTGCTGTTCTCGGGGCGTCCCTCACTCCTCTGACAGCACCAGCTCCCCTGGGGGCACGGGGCAGCACATGCTCGGGGTCATATCTTCCTTCTGGGCCTCCAGGCTGTTGGCTGTGTTCTGGGTCCCACGCCTGCCTCGAGGCTGTGCCTCACCCGCCATGTGAGCAGAGCCCCCGAAAACTCGAGGCCCCTGCTCTACGGGACACTTACCAGGTTCACCAGCGGTCCCCCGGAGTTCCCGTACTGCAGGGGGAAGAAATTCGACATTAGCTGTGCCCTGAGCCCCCCGACCCCGAGGGTTCCTGAAGCTTTTTCTTCCAACTACCATTCCAACCAGCACAGAAACATGTAATTGAACGTCATCCCTGGACAACGTCGAAAGGACTCGTCACTGTCCCCCATTTCATAGATAAGAAAACTGAGGCCCACAGAGGCCAAGTGCACGGCCGTCTGATCATCAGGGTCTGACCTGCCCAGTGCTGTCTGCACAGACCTCATGGACTCCCTCCAGCCTCACGTCCACAGGAGGGGCTGCACCAGGCGAATGCAGGATGGGGCACCATTTCTCATCCCACCAGCCTCAAGGAGTCTCTCAAAGACTAACGCTTCCAGAAGAGGGTCTGAACCACGGCAAAGCCAGAGAGGCAGGCGCCGGGCATCAAAGTGCTTTGTGAATGCGAAAGGTGCCGTCCAACATAAAAGTAATAATAGCAATAATAGTAATAATCAATGTTGACTGGGGTGTGCATTTGGGCAAAGATATTTCAGGGGCCTTGGCTATGCCTCTACATCCCTGAAGGGCTGTCCCGGGTCAGGGCAGCAGCCTCTAACTCCCAGGGCCAGCCTGGCACCCATGGGTAGAAGTCACAGGGAGTCAGAGCTCCACTTAATCTAAAGAAAGAACTTTCTAGCCACTGGATGCATCCAGTGATGGAGAGGGCTCTGGGGACAGAGCCCCGTGGCTATGGTGGAAGCTCACGTTGATGATGGCGTCCGTCTGGATGTAGTCCATGTCCGAGTCCCGGAGGCCCAGCTCCCGGCCGTCCCGCTGGGCCGTGCTGACGATGCCTGTGGTCACGGTATTCTGCAGGGCGAAGGGGCTACCGATGGCCACCACAAACTCGCCGGGCCGCAGGTCTGCCGAGTGGCCCAGCGACAGCGCTGGGAGCTTTTTCTGGGGGGAGGTGGGGAGGACACGGGGAGGGAGGCTCAGCTGTTGGCCTTTGGTGGGACCAGAGCCAGATCACGTCCAGGCCCCCGGCAGGGTGGTCCCTGGAGCAGCTGGGCAGAGCCGTCAGGGCTGCAGACCAAGGCAAGTCTGGCTGCCCCGTGGTGGCCACGAGACCCAGGGCTGGCATTCACAGAGCAGAGGCTCAGCCCCCCAGTGACCATAGGTCTCCCTAGGGCAGGCCTCAGGGGTCCGCACAGAGGGTCAAGCCGGGCACGGCCTCCGAGGTCACTGAGCCCAGTGGTTCAATAGTCCCAGATCCCTCTGAAAATCCGACAAAAGCCATGGACAGCAGCACCCGGAAAATGCACACACTGATGTGTGGAATGGGGTCTGCACAAGCCCTGGAGCCCAGTGGGGACCCGCGACACTGGTTTTGGAATCCGATGCAGCTCAGCCTGATCTCCCAACACAGACACACAGGGAAGCTGAGGCCAGACAGATAAAGCGACTTAACCACGTTCTGCATCCCCATCCCGCCCCTGCACACCGAGGACACCCGCACTCTCCTCTCCTGTTTACTCCTGGAGCCAGCAGAGCCTGTCTGTCTGTCTGTCTGTCTGTCTGACTCCGCAGCTGGACTGGGAGCTCTGAGAGGGGCCGTGCCTTATTTGTCTCCATGTTCTGGAAGCTGCAGGGAGCAAGCTCAGAGGAGGGGATGCCCGTGAACTTGGAGGGTTTCCTGGTTTTGATGTTGCATCCCTCATGTCAGATGTCACCCCGGGGGGAGGAGCGGCATGTGGGACCCCTCAGCACCACTTCTGCAGCTTCCTGTGGGTCTGTTCTTATTTCCAGATAAAAGTCTTCTCTACAAGGTGCTGGAGTTTCCCCGCCAATGGTGTGTCAGTGACAAAGGCAACTACAGGAAGCAAACTTCCAGGTGAACTAAATAACATGAAATCCATGTGCTAATTGTGCAGCGGAGTAAAGCTTCTAAACTACACAATGGAAAAAGGAAGAAAAGCCCCAAAGATGGCCGCGCTCAGATCACAGGGGCCTCGGCTAACTCTGGAAGTCGGGGGGCAGGATTCCGCACTGTGCACCCTCGGCACCGTGGGTTCCATCTGGCCTCTGCTCTCTGCTCCCATGTCAGGAGTTCCCCCTTTTTATGCAGTGCCACCACGTCAAATAAGAATTTTCCCGTTTTTCATAGCAGCTCTCGATAAAGGTGGAAAGGTAAACGCCTGTAAACGGAGTGAGGGGACCTCTGGGCAGGTTAAGGAGACACCAAGCGGCTGTGCCCACGTGGGGACGTGGGGTCTCGACGCGCCACCTTCTGTGCTGCTGGATGGCGAAGCCGCAGTAAGTGGCACAAAGGGTCCCAGGTGGAGGAACCAGGCGCTGCAATCGGGGTGAGGACCCAGAGGGACAACGTGGGTCGGCAGCTTTCCCCAAAGCTTGGTTTGATGCCGCATGCAGGGCTCGGAGGCTAAGAGGCAGACCTGCTGTCAGGAGAACCGCTGCAGGCGCTGGGCATCTCTGGGCACCAGGGCACCTGGGTCTTACTGACTCTCCTGGCATCTTTGGCCCCAGGTGGCCGCTGGGGTGTGCCCCTGCCCCCCCTGGGATTCCAGTGCCTGGAAGGGGAGAGACCCGGAGACAGCCAGACCTGGGGTCTCATCCAGCTCTGCCTCTCCCCACAGCGGTCCTTGGGCAGGGGTCACAAACTGTGGCCCTTGGGCAAATCCAGCCCAATGCAGCAGCCTCTTCTGTAAATAATCTTTTCTTGGACCACAGCCCGGCCGTCTGGCCTGCGGCTATTTTCCCAGTCCAGTGCAGAGCAGTTGCTACAGAGACCACAGGGCCCGCGAAGTATAATCATATACTACCTGGCGCTTCACAGAAAGTGCGCCAGCCTCTGTCCTTGAGTACATCCCTCCTCCCCCAGCCCCAGTTTTCTCGTCTTTAAAATGGAGGTGGTGTTCCCAGACTCAGTAACTACGGGGAAAGGGCTCAAAAGTGGGCAAGGGTCTCCGTTAGGATAGTGGCGTGGAGCCACTAAACCTCCTCTCCCGTGATGGGGCAAGAGGACACCTCCTTGCAAAAGACCGATCATCTCAAGTGCTGGCAACTTTATTCAGAAAGAGCAGAAGCCAGGTTCAGACTCAGCCAAGCTGGACTCGCCAGCCCAGATGGGCCCGGCCCTCAGGGACCTCATGGCATAGACAGGGCACAGGTCACCGTAGGTGAGCCCGCAGTGGCCCACAGAGTCGTGACCACAGCGCTGGACGACCAGAAGCTCACTGGAGGGAGTCTAGAACTTAGCTGAGTGGGCCCAACCTGCCCTTGGTTAGACTGACCTCAGGCAATCACCTGACTCCCCAGGCCTCAGTTTCCCCTCTGAAATAGCCGGACACTGGCGTCCCTCCCGCCAAGGGCTATGGTGGGGATTGGGGGGTGTGCACAGGCTGGCCTCCCAGAAATGGCCCGTGGTAGTCACGGAGGAGCATTGTGGCCCTGGGGTAGGTCTGCCTGCTCAGCTGGGGTGCCGGTGTGCAAGTGGGGGGATGGAGGGGGACAAGTATCCCAAGTGCTCCCCACTGGCCTCTGTCACCCCCACGGGGACAGCGGCATCCCCAGGAATGGGCCCGGGGGGGACAACGGAAGTGTCCTGGGCCTCGGAGACCCTCCGTGTGGGAGTGGCTATAGGCAGCACAGAGCCGGCTCTGCCCTGCATGGGTGGCTCAGGGGAAGCGCAGGGTGATGTCCGGACGCCCGGGTTCTAGTCTGACTAGACCCAAGACTGGGGACACATCACCGGTCCCTGGGGGTCTCAGTTCCTCCTAGTGTCCGACGGGAGGGCTGGGCCAGTGCGTCTCAGAGCCCCGGGGTCCAGGAAGGGCTCCCCCCCTCCCCCGCCGCCCACTCACCTTGGGGTGGATCTTGATGGTGGCGATGTCCGACTTCTTGTCGATGTCTTTGATGGTGGCCTCGTAGGTGTCACCATTCTGCAGCTGCACCTTGAGCTGCTGCCGGCCCGAGACGGTGTTGGTGCTGGACACCACGTGGGCGTTGGTGACGATCAAGCCAGCCTCCGACATGATGAAGCCTGAGCCACTGGACAGGGGCACGTTGCGGCCAAACAGAGGGTGTCTGCGGGGAGGCGAGCAGCGGGGGGGTTAAGGACTGGGCTGGGGGTCGGCCGCCGCAGTGGGCCGGGGGGAAAGGATCAGAGCCAGGGCCTGGGCTTGGCGTCCACCAGGCCCAGGGTCGAATCCCAGCTGTGCCACCTCCTGGCTGTGGCCTCAGCCAGGTCAGTAAGTCTAGACCCATTTCACAGCCACAAAGAGGGGCCCATGATCTGACTTGCCATCTGCGAGGATGAGTCAGGAGGCCCGTGAATGTCAGACCCATGACAATACAGCAGGCACTTCCTGCCCTGGAGCCAGACAGACCAGGATTCTAACCTCAAGTCCAGTCCCCACGTACATCTGCCTGACTGTGGGCAGGAGGCCGACCCCTCTGAGCCTCAGTCTCCCCATCTAGGAAATGGGCTAACAACACCGGCTCCACTGAGCCAGGGGCCTGCAGGCAGTTGGTCAACAAGCAGGGCTGCTCCTGGCATAGGGAAGATGCAGGGATGTGCACCGGGCTTCCGTGGACTGTCACACAGCAGGTCCCCAGGGAATGTCAGTGTCCCAGATCTCTGGCTGCACAGAGAGAGGGTCTAAACACCGAGGGGAGCGTGCTCCCACCTTCCTCTGGCGCCTCCCCACTGCTGCCCACCCTGAAGCCCCAGATGGCGTGAGGGGCAGAGCTGGCGAGGCTCCGTTCCATGAATTCCATGCCACGCGCCTACAGGGCGAGCCCTGGACGTGGCAGGGCAGGGACGCCGGCCTTAGCAGCTGCCTCCGTAAAATGGGATGGAACAGGTGATGCAGCTGGCATGGGGCCCGAGTCAGTATTCTCTGGTGGGGGACAACACCCCGCCACGGCTGGAGCCCTCTGAGTAGCAACCTCAGCTCCCAGGATGCCCGACACAGCCTGGGACCTACACCGGGAGGGGGGTCGGTCACCTCTGGGACCCCAGTGCAGGGCCTGGATTGAGCAGATCATCAGGGCCTGAGGCTGCTTGGGAGAGACAACGGGAGGGAAGGAGCAGGGATGGCAGGGAAGTCTCCGGGGAGTGGGTCTCTAGGAGGTGCAGAAACACCACCTCACCATCAGCAGGACCAGGGACGGCTAATGTCACCAAGAGCCCCCTCTGAGCCAGGGACCAAGTCATTTCGCGCTCACAGCTGCCCTACAAGGTAGTAGGCCTCCAGTTCGCAGGTGGGGAAACAGGACCAGTGACATGAACCAGCTGCCCGGGTCAGGCAGGAAAAGGGCACAGCAGGGGTCTGAACCAGGCAGCCTGGTCACTTGGCCCCTCTGCAGGGTGACCAGAGCATCTGTCCACTCATGCCAGTAACCAGCTTCTGCCCCCGCCTAGTTCCATGTGGGCCCCTGAGTGGCAGCCGCACCTGAGCCCCGTGGGGCTGCCATGTGTAGGATTTGTCGAGTGTCTGCAGAAGGGCCCCAGGCAGCCCAGGGCCTCCTCTCCAGCTCCAGGGTCACAGCCAGCGGCTCCTGTGCTGGAGGATCATTTTCTGGTGTCTGGGATCTCGCCCGCCTTGGCCTCAACACGCGGACATCAGCCTCCAAGGCTGACGTGGAAATGGCATCACCGCCTGCCCTGCTGGTTTGGAGGTCTGATGCCTGGGGCCTTCTGGAAAGACGCTGCCCCCTCCAAGCCACCTGCAAGGCCAGGGACATGCCACTCACATGTCCAGTTGTCATTTCCTTAATGACACGTCTCAGGGTCTGGGGCCCGTGGAAAGGACAGTGAGGGGTCAGCGTATCGCAGGGGGATGGGCTCAGCTCTGAGGTCCAAGAGACTTGGGGCAGCTCTGCAGCTCTGAGCCTGGGGCAGTTCCCCGGGCCTCTGTTTCCACATCCAGAAAATGGGAACGTGGGAGTCCGCCTTATGGATTCATGGGAAGGTGCATAGGCTGTCAGTGAGCGCTAAGGGACAGGCTGCCTGGTCCTGGTCTCTCCTTTAGGAGGCGGGCACACAGCAGGGCTGTTTGGAGCAGCATAGGAACTGTAGGAAAGGCAGCCCGTGCGGCGATGGGCACACAGCAGGCGTCTGAGGACACTGCTGAGCTCACACCATTAGTCTCCCCCGCCCCGCCCCGCCCCACATGGAGCCCTCAGTGGTGAGCACGGTCCCTGCCCTCCAGAGATGGGGGGCAGTCCTGCCCAGTGACAAGGGCTCCCACTACTCAAGCTCCAAGGCCGGCGAGCAGGGGGCCCTGTGCTGGGGCCAGGAGTCAGGGTGCGAGCAATTCTGCCCACTCCTGGGAACCCCCAGGGCCACCTGGTCCTCTGTGCCTCAGGTGGGCATAATGACACCGGCCGGCCTCCACCACTCGGGGAGAGTGCTGTGAAGTCAAGCAAGGCCCTGGGGTCGTGGTCGAGGCCTCAGTGACCGACCCCTTGGGCAGCGTGGCACACAGGGGCCTGGCTGCCTCCGATCCCAACAGGATGGAGTGGGGTTCTGACCCTGTGTGTCTCATCTGGGACGCTACTGGCCAAAAGGTTAGGAAATTCGATGGAAGAAACACTTTAAATTTGACAAAAGTCATGCTCTTCATGTCTTCTCTTTGTGGGGTATAAGTCAATTTGGGACTGGACCCCAGGATTCCACGGGATCCAGCGGTTTGCAGTGTCCCTGTGACACCTGAGCAACCCCCGACCTTGCACCTGCTCGTTCCACAGCCCGGTCACCTGAGAGGTGCTTTCTGTCTCCTTAGGTGAGGAGGTCAGAGTCAGGGAGGAGGCAACCCCCGCAAGGGCAACAGCAGCCTGGCAGTCTGAGCGAGGCCCACCGGACCCCACGCCCACTCTGGTTTCTACTGTCCCCCAATGCTAGAATTGAGTCTACTTTGGGCCCAGCAGATGCAGGGGAGACCTTGGAGGGGCAAGCGGGGCTCCACGTACCTCAGGAAGAGTTCTATGTGGACCACGGCCGGCGCGATCTTCTCCACCACATCAGCGATGAAGTTGAATTTGTACCGTGGGCTGGTCAGCTGGTGGAGACCTGCACTGGCAGGAAGAACCAGGTGCTTTAGTGAGGCCCAGACATTTGGGAAGGGGGGCTCACTTGCCCCAAGGATGGTTAATGCTGAGCTTCCTCACCTCACATCGCCAGGCCGGCCAGGAGGCTCGGAGAGTTCATAACACTTGCCCTGGGCCACACAGCACTGACGTGACGCTCAGGTTGGATCTGGGCTAGTCCCCCTGGGCCCTTGCCCTTTCTCTCAGATACAGCAATGTCCTGGCGTGAGGAAATTGACCCTTCCCCTTGCCAGCTCTGGCCTGTCCCTCCAGGCCTTGGGCTAGTGCAGTGGCTGGACAGGTTACAGCAGAAGCCCCTGGGTGGTCCCTTCTGAGCTGTCCGCTCCTGGCCATGGTGTGGCCCCCATCTGGGCCAGGTCGGCTGCCCCTGTCTGAGTCGCCAGGGCACCCCCGCCCCCTCCCCCGCCCCCTCCCCCCACCCCCCACCCTGATCTGTGTCTAACTTAGCCAGGCCCCAGGTTGGCTTGCCAGGCAGCTCACGACCTTCCCTGGAACATTTGCTGGCTCAGATTTCTGCTGCCGTCAGCAGTGGAGCTGCTGCTCGCCAGGACCACAGGCCTGAGATGTGTGGGTGGCACAAGGCCCACACCCCTTTGGTCTCCCTGTTCGGGCACGTGCTGGGGTCTCCCAGGTCCCCGCCAGAGACCGGCGCTGTCTGGAACCCACGCTGCTCAGCTCTGCTTGTAAGGGCTCCCAGGGCCTGAAATGAGTACTGGGCTGAGCACCACTGAGCTCCAGCTGTGTGGCTTTAGGCAAATCACTTACCCTCTCTGGGCCTCAACACCTCACCTGAAATGTGAGACCAAAGGTGCCTCTCCACCCCCATCCCTCAGGGAGCTGTGGGAATAGGCTGTGACTTGCAAACTGTAATGCTCCCTGCCTCGGCAGGGGTGGGAGGGGAAGGGGGGAGCCCACCACCCACCCTGCTCCCTGATGTTGGTGAACAAAGAGGGCTTGGCCTGTAAGGTCCAGCTTTGCAGCTCTTGTCTCTTGATGGTCTCTGGGAAGTGACTGAGCATCAGGATCTAGAGAAAATCTGGTTTTCCTGGTTCTCCAAAGGGACGGGAGGGAGCAGGCTGGGTGCAGCACAGGCGCAGGGTGCAAGCCCACAGTCGCTGCCTCATAAACATCGTGGACAAATGCAGTCCCATCCACAGCCCGACTCATCTCCCCAGCTGTCCAGGGGGGCAGCCAGGGCAGGGGTCATCAGCTCCATCCTAAAGGTGGGGAAACTTGAGGCTCAGTTCGAGGAGAACCAGGCTCTGGACAGGGGCTGCAGGGCTCCCTTCCTTAGGGCCCTCCCTTCCCCACCGTGGCCCCCCAAGGCCCTGACTGTGAATTAAGCCTGAGCTGGGACTTGGGGCCCAGAGGAAAGCTTGCCTGGGGTTCCTCGGTCCGGGGAGGCGAGCAGGGTCCACCCCATGGATCCTGTGATGTCTGCCTCTCAACCAGCCTGTGGGCGCCGGTCACGACGGGCCCAGCCCCCTGCGGTCAGCCTGAATCAAAGGCTGCCTATCCGGGGTGGCTGGAGACTGGCTGGGAGACGTGGCCCACTGCCGGCCACCTCGTGGCTCCCTGATGATCAAACTGCGGCCGCCAGGGACCACTGTGCCCAGAGCCCTCATCCCAGAGGCAAAGTCCAGTGGAGGGGTGGCGTCTGAGATTCAGAGGTTGTGTTTGTGGGCAGCCGGGCCACGGCTCTGCCTCTCCGAGCAAACGTAGGTGCCAGGCACGTTTATTTCCACATGGATAGCCAACAGTCCCTGAAACTCTGGAGGAGAAGCTACCCGTCAGCTAGCCCGTGGGGCCCGAGCCTAGCTCTGCCTGCCCAATCCCAAGGACACTGGGAACCTGCATTCATGCTCTATCTTAAAGGCACAGGGAAGGAAGCCAGCCACCAACCTTGTTGCCCCTTCCAGGTTCTGATCTCTGACAAGAAAGCTCCCCTGCCAGGCAATCCCCACATCACCAAGGTCCCGGAGGACCCCAGGCAGTGGGGAGGACTCAGCACCAGGCCAGGATATACTCTGGCCAAGCCTCGTGCCCACCATGCCATGCTGGAACAGGCAAGCCCAGGCGGGTGAGGCCAGGTGTCACCCCTCCCTGCTCTGTAAACCGTGGGGGCCACTTACCCCCCGTCTCTGCTCCATCATCCACCATTCCCACGTGGACCGCTCCCCAGTTTTCCCTATCACGATGCTCTGGCCTGTCCTGGGTGCAGCTCAAATCTTGCCTCCTCCAGGCAGCCCCCCTGGCAATCTTCTTCCAGCCCTCCTTGGGGCTCCCAGAATAATGCCTCACCCACCACACTCGCTCTCATAGGGATGCTGAGTGCCTTCCGTGTGTGTGCTCAGTGCTGGGGACAGGACAGTGACCAGCCAGGCACAGCACTGTGTGACCAGTGACGGGACAAGGGGAGGGCCAGGGTGAGATGGGGGAGTCCAGTGGCACCCCTAATCCAGGCCTGGAAAAGCACATCGGGAGGGGAACAGAGATGCAAAGACACAGCATCACGCACGAGGGCAGCTATGGGTGGATTCGGCCGACTCCAAACTGGGCCCAGTGTGAATAAGACAGAGGAGGGGTGAAAACATCTGATCAGAAGAGGCTGCATTGCCACGTGACTCGATCCCAGATCTCAGTGTCTCCAAAGCTTTAGGCGCGTCTGTCCAGCCCCTGGCTGACCCAGCCCAGGTCCCGCAGGCTGAGCGCCCCGAGCTGCCCAAGCAGCCGAGGAGCTGACCTGGCCACCCGCAGATCTGGACAGCACAGCGGCCTCCCTCTAAATGCTTTTCTTTCCAACGTGGCCTCTCCAGAGATCACTTAAATAGGCGACACTCAATTTCATGTGAGGATTTAAAAACAAAAACCCTCTGTAAAGTATTCACAGGCCAAAGGCTGGCGGGAAACACATCAGAATATTTCATGGTGGATATTCGGGGGCAGAGGTAAAGTTATGAGTGATTTTGTTTTCTTTTGTGGGTTTTCCAAATGTTCTCCCGTAAGCAAGTTAGGTATAGAAAGAAACAGAAGGGAGAGAGGAAGGCCTGGACGGGCTGTGAGCTGGGCTGGGGTGTGAGACAGCGGGAGGCCGGGCTGTGTTTCCCACCATCCCCTGCAGGGCCCTGGTGACTGGCGGGCTGTGGAAGCTCCAAGGAGAAGCCGGGCTGGGCTCACCTCCCACCCAGGCACCGGCTCCTCTGGGACACACACATGTCCGGATCCCCCGATAGCCCAGCTGTAAGCAGCATATGTGAGCCCCCAAGGCAGCCCTTGAGAGGGGGCACGGGAGGGAGGGTCTAACCCTAACCCTAACCCGAGGACGAGGATGATCTGCTTGACCCCATCCGGCCCAGCACACAGTAGGTCTGCAAACACCACCACAAAGAACATTGTTCAGCCTGTTAACCAGGTTTTGGGGGCAGGAGCCTCACAAGAGCAGCGTCAGTGTGTCCCAGGAAACAGGCCGGAGACAAAGATGGTTTAGGGAGGAGACAGGCCTGGAGCTAGCCCCAGGTCCCATGGACTTCAGAGCCCGTGCCCACCCTGACCCCATGGCCTGGGGCTCCCCTGCGGAGCCCCTGGGTCAGCCGGCTAGTGACACAGGCCCTGCCAGGCCCTGTCCCTTTAAGCTGGCGAGGTGGGTGGCGGGGAGGAGGTGGGAGGCGGGCAGGGCCTGCTTCCTGGTCCTCCTCCCCACACACAGATGAATCATCCCATGAATCAGTGGGAAGGGAAGACGTGGTTCCCACTGCCTCTTTCCACATGAAAACCTTGGGCCCCACGGCTGGGAGGCAGACTCTGTTTATTTGGGGGTTTTGACAACCCCCATCCCCGCCCTCACACTGTCCTGGAGCCAAAGTTCTGAAGTCAACAGTCAGTCTTGACCAGATTCAGCTGTTAGCATTTTTTTGTTTGTTTTCAAAAATAAGCTGTAATCCACAGGCTTTGGAAGTTCTAGTCAGGAAGAACTTGACACAGAGCAAAGCAAACAAGGCCAGGTGTCCAGCGGTGGCGCCCTCCCGCAAGAGGAAGGGGCACAGCCAGGGCGGAAAGGGACGGGGAGAAGGGCTGGCAGGGAGCCAGGTGGGGCCCGGGGCTCCACCTCCCACATTTCTGCGTGTCAGGGCTTCCGGCACAGCGGCCGACCCTGAAAGAGGACCTATGATGTGCCAGCTCTGGACAGTCACAACTGCCACGGAATGGATGGGGAAATCGAGGCCCAGGGTGGGACAGTGACTGGCCCAGACACCCCACAGGGCCACTGACACTGCTGCACGGGTTGTGTACTGCACAACTCCAAGACCATTCTTAACAAGCATCACAGCATGACTATCTCCCTTGGAATTGTGCAGTGCACAACCTGTGCAACCGTATGCATCACCCGTCCAGCACACAATGGGCAGAGCCAGGACTGAGACCCAGTTCTTTCCTCTAACTCTGAGGTCACAGCCCCTTCTTTTTTTTTTTTTTTTTTTTTTTGCTATATGCGGGCCTCTCACTGTTGTGGCCTCTCCCGTTGCGGAGCACAAGGCTCCGGACACGCAGGCTCAGCGGCCATGGCTCATGGGCCCAGCCGCTCCGCGGCATGTGGGATCTTCCCGGACCGGGGCACGAACCCGTGTCCCCTGCATCGGCAGGCGGACTCTCAACCACTGCGCCACCAGGGAAGCCCTCACTGCCCCCTTCTTCTATTGCCTCCTGCAATCAGAAGACACCGCCCTCCCCCATCACCCAGTAGTTAGGTAAGAGCTGGGAATGGAGGTGCCATCCGCAGGTGCCCACAAGGTCCCAGGCTGCGCCCATCTGTCCACAACGCTGACTACAGCCTGCAGGCCAGATGGCAACCTCTCAGCAGGGCTCACGGACCTGGGTGTCCAGGTCCCATTTACATTTGTAGCCTTGCTACTGCCGCACACCCCCGACCCGGTACCCTCGGCTCTGGTTCCCCAAGCATGTGTGCTCTGAAGCGTCCCCCCAGACCTTTGTAATCAGTCCCTCCCTCATCACCGCCAGGCCCAGGCCAACACACCTCCCCCGGGGAGCCTGCCCTGATTCAGTGGGCTCAGTGACCGAGTTCACTCGTCTGGGGCCCAAGGCACCTGGTGACCCCTCCCAGACCTGTCCTTTGAGACTGTCCCCGTGGGCTGGGCGCCCTTGACCCACAGTGGTGAGTGGAGAGCAGCAGGGGAGCAGGGCAATTACCAGGGGCTCCTCCACAGCCTTTCGCCCTCACCCCAGGCCTCACTCACCACCAAGGGGCAGGCTTTGAAGTCTCAAGAGCCGCCTTCCGGGTCTGATTAGTTCCCAGGACGGCTCCCTGCCTGTGTTTTTCTTTTTCTTGAAAACATGCCTGTCCCCGATTGAACTGTCTCCCCCCAGCCAAAGACAGTGGCTACAGCTCCCGGGGGGCGATGCTGCTGTCTGCGACCCCCAGGCTCCCGTCTCTGGAACCCAGGGCTGAGGGCTGCAGCCGGGCCTCCCTCTCCGTGGGCCACGCCAGCCTGGGTTCCAGGCACTTATGATAGCAGGGAGTTCTCACAGCAGTTCTGCAGGGCAGGAATCTTCACCCATTTTACAGGTGAGGAAAAAGGCTCAGAGAGGTCAGGAGACCCGCCAAGGCCCGCAGCCAGGTCCCAGACCCCTGACCCCCGGCACGTCTCTCTCCCCGTGCTGGTCCTCAGCCAGGGTGACTGGCTGTCCCGCCCCCAGGAGAGCCCAGCCTTGGCCGGTCCTCAGCTTAGGGCCAGCCTGGCTTTTCTGGCTGTGAATCCCACTGGGGCTGCAGCCAACCCTGTGGAGGAGAGGGCTCGGCTATCAGCTCGTTTGTGCTTTGTCAAAGGGGCCCCACAGGCCAGGCAGGACTCCGGGCTGCCCACAGGGCCGGTGGGGTCAGCCCCTGGTCCTCCTCTTACAGGAAGCCCTCCCTGCCCTGACTGGTCCATCAGCTGACTCCTCTGGGTTCAGGCTCCTCAGCTGTGATGTGGGTACTGAACGAGGCCAGTGGAACCCCCGTGGGCACGGCCTGGCACGTGGCAGCTGCTCCACAAACACTGCCCTCCAGATCCTTCCCGTCCTCCACTGCCCCACCTTCCTCTCACAAACTCCACTTATGTCAGATACGTCCACTTGTCAACATTTAGGTTTATTCCCACTAACGCCTATTAATTAACGCTTACATCGTGCAAAGCACTTGAAATTCATTATCTTATCGATTGTCAATGACCCAGTGAGGAGGATCTGTTGTCCCCATTTCACAGATGAAGAAACTGAGGCATGGAGAGCTCAGATTTGCAGCGTCTCTCCACGGGAAGTGGTAGAGCTGGGACTCACCCCTGAGCAGCCGGGAACAGAACTGGGTCTCAGTTGTGGCTCTGCCCATCATTTGCTAGAGGGTCTAGAGAATACAGCTGGGCAGGTTGTGTACTGCTGCCCTCTGCACCAGACCGGGCACTAAGTTTGGGATGCGCACACACCCACACGTCCTGGCCACATCTTTGCTACACTGAGGACAAGGGGCCTGTGATTTTATTCTCTTTCCAACCTGTTTATTCAACACCCTTATCAAAACCAAGCAGGGAGGCCACTTCCTCAAGGTGCTGGAGGCCTGCCCGGGGTATAGGGCACTAGATGCACAGTCAGGAGGACCCGGGTTCAGCACAGCTGTCCCTCCCCACCTGGTGACCTCGGGTAGCCCACTACACCTTGATGAGTCTTTTCTTCTAAACGGCCGTGACAAAAACACCCAGACACGATGTGTGTTTAGCCCAGAGCACAAGGTCTCGCCCTTGACTCTGGTAAAACCTGATGGCTTCTCACCCTCAGAGCAGGCCCAGGAGGAGGCCGCTTTCAGACCCTCTGGCAGGACACACCGGCTCACTCGGTCAGCCGCCGGCTACTCCGTCATCCAGTTTGCACGAACCCCAGGTTTCCAAGGAGGCCAAGTGAATCTCTGCTTGGCCTCATTTTTCCCCAGAGCTCCCGGCAGCTGAGAGGTACATGTCAGGCCAGGTGGACACAGCCAGTGAGTTAAGTCTGGCACACCCTTGCTCCAGCTCACCCAGCACAATGCTCGCAGTGTGACCAAGTCAGGGCAGTTCATCCCCAAAGCGTCTGGGTGTCTCTGCTGGGTCCCCTCGGATGTGGACTTGAAGGCAAGGACAGACCTGGATTTGGGCTGGGTGGGGGTGGAGCTCCACAGGCCTCACAGGTCATGGCGGGGCCCCCAAAGCCTGGAGAGGTGATGAGCCTGCTACCCTGTCCCAAACCTAGGCCACCCCTTCTCAATGACACAAACAGAGCAATACTGCCACCAACACACGGACAGGGCCACTCATCAGCCAGGTTCTTGTCATGGAACCCTGTGCCCCACTAGACACCCTCCACAACAGAGCCCCCCGCCAGAACCTGATCACAACTCTCCGAACCCGCTGCTCCAGGAGAGGCCCCGCCACCCACCCTGACCCCCTACCCCCATCAGTCATGAGATACTAATGCCTCTGGAGCCTGTCCCCCTCGGCTGTCCCCCTAGCTCAGGCCTCATCAGTTCTTCCTCCTCAGGGCACCAGACTCGCACTAGCTGGGCCCCTGTACCCACTCTGCACACCTGTTACCCATAAGCCTTCAGGGGTCCCTCACCTCCTAAAGATGGGTCACTCTCACAGCTCCTCCATCTGGCACCAGCTTATGCTCAGCATTTCCTGCTGTCCTCCTCAGCACAGGCTCTCTTTGCATCAACCTCTCCATGGCTGTTTAGATGCCACCTCCTCCAGGAAGCCCTCCCTGATCTATGTCTCTCCCTATCCCGGAGATGGAGGGGGTTCTCCCTCCCCTGAGTTCCACACATTGTCATCTGTCCCTCACAACACAGATGATCAGGGATTTCACAAGGACTCAGATGGTGGTGGTGATGGTGGGCAGGCTGCAGAGGCCAGGATGTACTGAGCCTGCAGGCTGCATCAGAAGTCCTGCTTGGTCCCAAAGGCAGTGGTCCCAGAGTCACAGCAGGGCTTTGGGCTGGGGAGATGTGCGTCTCATACCCGCCCCCTCAGGCCACCGTGTGGAGGTGCATGGGAAGGGGAGAGGCCTGGGAAGACAGACTGGACCGGGTGCTGTGGGATCCCAGTACACCTCCAGACCAGCTCAGTGAGTGTGGAGGGCGAGGGTGCTTCCCAGGCCAAGCCCTGGGGGGAAAAGGACAGCTGCACAGCACCCCGGGCCTTAAGCTCCTCTTGGCTGGACTCCTGGCTCTTCACGAGTCCTCAGGAGCAACCAGATGCTGCAGTTCAGCCCTGCTGTCTGGGCAGGGGGAGTGAGAGGAGTGGGGATGCCTGATGAGTCCTGAATGCAGAATTCTGAGACCCACAAGGCCCCAGGAAGCTGCTAAGAGGATTAAAAATCGAAAGCCAACAAAGCGCTTAAATAAATAGAGCCGATAGACTCTGTTGGCACCTGCACTGAGGCTGAACAATAAAAGCTGATGATTAAATGCCACGTTGTGAACCGCCCAGGGCTTGAGATTCTGATTTAACTGCACGCTTGAAGGCCTATTTGTCTGCAGCTGTAGGCAGAGAGGCTGTGAAAAGGGACACCTCTGCTCTACGCAGACCCTCTGCACACAGTTCTCTGGGTTTTACTCTCCCATTGATAGATATTCACCCACACCGTGTAGTACCTGCCTAGCACAGACACGGGAGTACACAAGAGCTCCATGGATAGGTAGTGAACCCATTATCACTGGAGGCATGGAAGGAGGGACACCCACCACGTGGGCCAGCCTTTCATTCCACAGCACCTACTGAGCCCAGGTGCTGGACAGACGTCTGTCTGTGGTCACTGAGCTACTGTCCTCTTCTCACCCTCCTGTGTTTCCCCCACTGTCAGTTTCTCCAGGACACAGATGGGGTCTGACTCATTACAGGGGCCTTGTTACCAGCCCAAGGCCAGCAGGACACACAGAGAAGGTGCTTCACAGGCGTGGACTCCCTCAGTCAAGAATAAAGGTTTCAAAATGCCTAGACCACCTCCAACCTCCCTGCTGACCCCTGGCACCCTGGAGCCTGATTCTAACAGCATCCACTACTTGGGAGAGCTGGCACTGGAAAGGGCCCACAGATACCACCGAGCTGCAGTGGGCAGGCACCAGGCCCACCCTGAGCCCTCCGCCTCCCAGACCCACTAGGTGGCTGGTTCCGAGCCCCAAGTCAGAAGGTGCAGTGGGTGCTCAAGAAATGATAACGCCCATCTCCATGACATCGAGTGGCACCATGCTCCCAGTCTCCTGGGCACAGTCCAAACACAAGACTGACCTCATCACCCTCACTTCTCTTAAAACCTTTCAATGGCTCTCCCGTATAATCATGGCTAATCCCACATAACGCTTCCCAAACTGGGCTCCCCGGAACCCCGGTGTGCCAGGAGGAGGTCACGTGTGCTCTGCCAGGAAAGAGCTCTGTTGAAGTTCTCTTGGAAAACCCTGGGTTTTATCATTTTCTGTTTTTTTTTTTTTTTCCTTGCTGTAGGTTTTCTCAGAAGCTCTGATAGACTCAAGTGGAGTGTGAATCCCCATTGCAGGGCTGGCGTTTACTTTCCCAAACTTTTGGGGCCACAGGACACTTATTTTCAGAATCCCAGACATGATTCGGGAAGCCTGGCCTACAGGATGAAGCCTAGCCTACAGGATGAAGCCTAGCCTACAGGATGAAGCCTAAAACACGACATTTATGGGCCACTTGTGGTCCTGTCCCAGCCAAGCCGCCCAGCCTCGGGTGTCTCTCACAAGCCTACGCACGCACGCGCACACACACGCATCCCCTGCACCACAATTGCTCTGGGCTACGTGGCTCACCATGCACATGCCTCCACGTGGTGGTTCACGCTGTCTTCTCTTCCCAGAAAGCCTATCCCTTCCACTACCTGGAAGACGTGTCCCCATCCTTGGAGATTCAGTTTAGATGCCCCTCACCCCTGAAGGTTTCCAGGCACTCCACGCAGCCGTGCTCCCCACGGCAGAGCCTGTTCTGGTGGTCAGCATCTCCTGGTGGGCAGCTGCGGGCTGAGGGCACACAACGGGGCCTGACAACTCCATCACCGTGAACTCCGGGCCCAGCGCAGGTTGCTGCACTCAGAGCACCTGCGGAACCGATGCCGGAGCCTGCATTCCTAAGAGGTGCCCCAAACAAATAAGGGCACAGCAGGGTTTTCCAGCATTTTCTTCCACAGGGTCAACCTGTGTGGCAAGAAGCAACCCAGAGCCAAGTCCAGGTTAGGGGAGGCTGTTCTAAGGTTTGACGGGACTGAGAAATTTCCTACCCCGACGGCCCGTCCCCACGGAGCTCCAAGCAGTCCAGAGGCTCCACAAGCCCGCTCCCCATTCCTAAACAGCCCTCAGGTGACATGCGTTTTAAGCACAGTGCAAAACAAGAAAGGAAACATCACATGTCACTCAATTGGCGTCTCTTGAATATCCAGACTGGATATTTAAGGCCAGGAAAGATTGCTTTGCATCCAACACCCAGGCAGGGAGAGATATGGGGACCAAGGGAAATGAGACACAATATGGGTAAGTTTTGATGAGGCCAGAGGCTGGAGAGATGTAGAGCTAGACCAGGCCCCTCGGGGTGGCTAGTAGAACACCGGGTTTCACTGTTGACTACTTCTGTGCCCTTGGGGACAGCATTTTACCTCTCCCAGCCTCAGTTTCCCCACCTGGAAGACCAGAAAGCTGGTTGGATGATTTCTCAAAGAAACCATCACTTGTGCCCGGGGAGTGTGGACCTTGAGGCTCCTCCCTGGCTCTGAGCCTGTTTCCCCAGGAGACTGCTTCATTCCACCCCCCCGCAGTGCTAGCGGAGCAGCCCGACCGAGCGCTTACCCGATGGGCAGGCGCCTTTCTGCAGCTGGCGCACGGGCGTCCCGGAGAGCTGCAGCGCGCGGCGGCTGGCCGCCTGCAGCGCGCACACGTTGGCGTAGGTGTGCCCGTCGGTGCCGCACACGGCGTGCGCCCAGCGACACCGACACACGCCGCGCACACACTCCAGGCTCTCCCCGCACGGCGAGTCTACGGCGCGGCCGCACGGCTCGCCCTCGACGGCGGCGCACACCAGGCAGCAGTTGCAGAGGTCGGGCACGTAGCCGCCAGGACAGCGGGGACTCGGGCACCGCGACACGTCGCAGCGCGCGGGGCACGACGTGGCCAGGGGCTCCCGGGCCAGCGCCAGCGCGACCAGGGCGGCCAGGAGCAGCCCCCGCGCCTGCATGGCGGACGGGCCCGCGGCGGGCGGCAGCGCGGGGGACCGGCCAGGGGCGCACCGAGGCCGCTGCTCCGGGCGCCGACGGAGGGAACACGGGCGGGAGCGCGGCCACACGCGCCGGCGGCTCAGGCGGGCGGGCGCCGGGACCGCAGAGACATGCCCGGGGCGCGGAGAACGCGGGGCACTGGGGAGGCGCCCGCTCCCTCTGGGCAGACGGTGGTGGGTAGCCGGCCCCGCCGCGTTTAAAGGCGCCGGCCTCCCGCCCGCCCTCGCTGGAAGGGGGCGGCCCGGCCCCTCCGCCAGCTCCGCCCCGGCCCAACCGCCCCCGCCCGGCCTTCCGGGCCTGGACCCACCCGCGGCCGAAAGCTGGGCCTGCCTGCTCTGGGAAACCGGTGTGATGGATATTCTGTGACCCCGCCCCCGGCTAGGGGCCTTGGGGAGGAGGAGCCACCAGTGTGCGGGCCTCCGGCACCCCTGGGGATCCCTGAGCTAGCCGAGTTCATGACTGAGTTCCAGTGACCTCAGCTACTCGCCCTCCCCTCCCCCTCCTAGAAATGTGCCGTCCGGGCTCCTCCTCCCCGCCTGCCTCCCCTCCCTCTCCCCCGCCCCACGGGCCTCCTCAGCCAGGAAGCCCTCAGGACAGGCCCCGACCAATCCACGTTAGTGGGAGGGATGGATGCCACCCCTCCTGGCTCCCCACCTCCACTGGGGACAAACCTTCAGGAGGTGCCGCCCCCACCCCATTGTAGGGTCTGGGACTTCCCTGGTGGTCCAGTGGTTAAGACTCTGCGTTCCCAATGCAGGGGGCCCGGGTTCGATCCCTGGTCAGGGAACCAAATCCCCTATGCCGCAACTAAAGATCCTGCATGCCGTAACTAAAGATCCTGCATGCCGTAGCTAAGACCTGGTGCAGCCAAATAAATAAATAAATAAATAAGAGGGTGCAGGGTCTGGATGCGGTCATGGGTCTGGGGGCTGGTGGGGTCAAGCCAGGAGCTCTGCCCCACCTGGGCCAAGGGTCCAGAAACAAAGGCAAGTCAGAGTGGCGACCCATTTGGCAGCGAAAGCCCTCAGGTTGCAGACCCTGGAGTTAGGGGTCTGTACCCTCTCTGGCAGGCCCTTCAGCTGCCTGCTGAAGTCTGGAGAGCCCTGCTCGGAATGATGTCTTTTAAATGCATAAAACAAGCTGCACAGCAATGCTCTTATTAATCCAGTTATTTAAACATATAAATCCACAGTATGTACACGGCTTCTCTGTGAACCCCGTAAATAAGATCTGGCCAGCAGTGGGACACCTGGCCAGATTTCAGAGCACAAGGGGGTCTAGAGGTGCCTGCAGCCGCTGAAGCATGGGGGGGAAATACCTGTGTTCCTCTCGGTGACAGGGTCACAGGGGCCCTGTGGCTTGGGCCTGCTTCACCATGGAAGGATATGCTGGGCTTCAGGGGAGGGGATGGTGAAAATAAAGATTTTTTTTTTTCATCCAAGTTTTCAGACATCCAGGTTAGGAACCTCTGGCTCAGAGGAGGGAGAGGGAGCTGGGGGCAGGGGGAGGGACTGTGTCTGGTCCCTGAGGGCCTTGGCGTCCTTGAAGGACTGGGCACTGCTGAGAGGTCAGACGGGATGTGGCCCATCAGACAGGTACGCTGGAGGAAGTGGCTCAGGCTGGGGTACAGAAGGGGAGCTGGGGGCCCTGAGAGGCGGTGGCCGTGAGCGTAGGGTTGAAGGTCAGCAGGAGAACGGGCCGCAGGAGCCTGGGTCTTCCCTTTCTAAAAGGCCCTTTGACAAAGGGCAATGGGATATGCACTTCTGCCTCGAAAAACTGGAAATGCATTTTGCTTTGAAGATGTGGAGAATTTCAGGCCTTCCTTGGAATAACCCAGAATGCCAGGGGTGGGGGACCACAGGGCTGGTCTGGGCCTCCCCCAACCCTGGCCAGGGATCCTGGTTTGTCTCTCCTCTAGGGAGGGTGCAGGCCTGAGGGGCAGAGGGAGTGGCCCATGGGCCCAGAATGTCCTGGAGGCACCATGACCCAGAGTAGGCTCCTTGGGGGGCCTCGGCATGCCAGACATCCAACCCTGCCGGGGTGCTCCAGTGCACACAAAAACAGAGACCTGGGTAGGACCGAGAGCTCATTTCTTCTAAACCTTTTGTCTACAGGTGGGGAAACTGAGTCTCAGAGAGGTCCTGGGCTGGCCACAGCTGCAGACCAGAGCTCTCACAGCCCTCTACAGTTTACACGGGACAACGCCTGCTGTTCTTGGGCCCTACAGCTCTTCAGGTGCTCTGCTTACATGATTTGATGCCATATTCACGGCTGCCCTGGGAGGTGGGTATCACGATCCTTGAAGGAGGCTCTGGGATGCACGGGTCACAGTGTGTGACAGCCTGGGACTCAGTCCACGCTCTTCCCTCAAGACCACACTGCCCCCAACGGTCACCTGGTTTGACCTTTACAACTGTCTTGCAAAGGGGATATTTATTCCCCTTGTACAGATGGGGAAACTGAGGCCCAAAGTGAAAGGACCCATCCGTCGCTTCCCTTCTCCCCTCTGAAACTGGGGTGCAGTCCCTGGGGTTGCCTTTGTTTTTGCCTGAAATAGGCAGGCCCCTCTCACAGAGGCTGCAGTGAGCATGGCTGGCCCCAGGCCCAGAATGTTCTGTCGGTAAAAAGGGAATCTGTTTCCAGATGTTAGTGCAGCTGCCGGGGAGACGGAGGGAGCAGCGCCCCCTGCTGCTCCCACTCCATCCTGCCTCTGGGTGCAAACCAGGGCACCTTCAGTGGCTTCCGCGCCTGCTGCAGGAGCCCCTCCCGCTGGATCTGAGTCTCCCCGCCTGTGGGTGAATGTCTTCAGAGGCCTAGGATGCTCCCAGGTGGTGCTTCAAGGAAGGTGGAGGCTCTTCTTATTTATTATTCATTCATTTATATTTACTCCCCCTTACCCCCAACCGTTGGTACTTAAGGCCTTTTACAAACAAGAACAAGGTAAAAAGGAAGGAAGAGAAATCAAGTAAAGCAAAAAAGAGTGATAGAAAAATAATGGGAAGCCAGAGGCGGAGCTAATATACAAATTCTTGTCACAGATGCTATTTTTTAGCGCATGCCCATAAATTTGGCTCCCAGCTTCCTGGTAGCCAAGGCAAAGATGGAAACGTGATGTCCGTGTTGCAGAAAGAAGCCATTACTCCAAAGCAGCTTGACTTCTCACTACTAAGGGGAAAGAGGTGTCCCCAGGGAGCCTCAGAAAGGATTCTGCAGGATGGCCTGACACCTTCCACCGCCGGTCCCGTGTGGCTCCCCAGAAAATAGCTCTCATTGGGAATGAGGGTCAAGCCAGACTAGGGATCCTGCAAGAAGCTCCATTCCTCAGCAGGTGGGATTCAGACTGGCCCAGGCGGAGCAGGGGAGCTCTGCAGTAAGTGCCCAAGCTTGGTGGAACATCCTAGAACCTCATTCAGGAACAGGAGCATGTGATACTGAACTTGATGAGAACTTGCCTTACTCGCTCATGAGAACGCCTTCCCCACGTAACACACTATACCGCAGGGAAAGAGCTCCACGAACCTTTCAGTGCACGGGCTGGGTCAGCCCATGTGACCCTTGGCACACAACACAGCAGGGCGAGAAGGTTCCAGAAGAGGGGAGCGGGCCATGAGGACTGAAGGCCGTCAGAACCATGTCAACGAGGGCCCCAGACACTCTGCTCTGGGACCCTCTAACAAAACATAGCCCAGGGGACCGAGGCATTCTCCCCATAGCCTGGCACCCAAGGACCCAGGCGGGGAGACCGGTGGGGTTGCCTGGCACATCCCTGAGCACCGGCAGAGCAGCGAGCGGTGGGTGGAGGGCAGTCGTGCTCCCTGCAGACTCTGCCTCATGGTCACCATCTGGGTATGGTCACCATCTGGGTCGTGCCTGACTCCGCTCCAGATGTCAGCCCCTCGCAGAGATGGACAGTGTCTCATCTCCCCAGTGCTGGCCAGGCTGGGCGTTGGCCAAGGTTACTTACACTGATCGGAATGGAATTGAGTCCATCCAGGCGGGAGCCCTGGGGGACCTCCACCCCAGGCCTCCCTCTCTGCACAGAGTTGGATAGCCGGCCGGGCCTTGGTCCGCGGGTCGAGCTCTCCAAGCTCTGGGAAGCCTCTACCCTTCGACCTGAACTTTGTCTAAGGCTTCACATTGGATGAGGTCATGACTTAGGTCACTTTGAGGACTTCGCATCCCGACCACACCTCGGCCTGCAGTAAGTCTCGTCAGCCCGTGTTAGTGGGTGACTCAGAGGGTGGGCCCCCTGCACAGGGTTAGGGTGGGGAGGGGATCAGGGTGGGTGGGACCCACTCTGTCTTCAGCCCCCAGCCCCTTGGCCCTTACCACACTTGGAGGAGGTGAGTTTCTCTGAGAGAGAGAGTTCCCTCCTCACTCCTGAGTCCTCCCTGGCCCCTGGCCTCCAGGGGCAGAGGGGGAGGGGCAGACACCAGCTAGCACTCAGGACTGCTCTGGGGACCCTGGGGAATAGGTGCTACTATAATCCCCATTTTGCAGGTGGGGCAGCCAAGGCACAGAGAGGTGGGGTAAAGTGGCCAAAGGCACAGAACCTGCCCGAAACAGAGCAAGATATGGACCCAGGGTGTATGGCTCCAGCGCGCATGCCCACAGCCAGTTCGCTGCACTGTCTCAGGGCAACCACACCGTGACAGCACGCACGGAGGATGCTGGGGCAGAGGGAAGCCTGGGGGCTGGACGGGGGCCACTCTGGGGCCCAGGTGAAAGGAGGGCCTTCCCTGAGTGGGCTCTGAATGCTGGGGAGGGGTCTGCTGGACAGAGCAGGAAGACAGGGAACCCCAGGAGAGGGTTCAGGGGTGCAAAGGGGGCCAGCAGGGTTAGGGAAGGCAGGCCTTCTCCCTAGGGCAGTGGGGACCCCTGGAGGAGGAAAAGTAGCAGCATAACATGGTCAGCTGTTCTGAGACAGCTTGCTCTGGCTACATGAGGGCCTGGATTGGCCAGAAGGGGGTGTGCAAAAAGTAAGGGACCTGGCGGGGGATTCTGCTGAGATCCAGGTGCAAGGTGATGCCTTGGCCCCAAGTTGTTTGCGGGTAAGCGACAGAAAGCCCCACTCCAACTGGCTTCAGCAAAAGAGGGCTTATTGGTGCACCTTCCTGGTAGGTGCAAGGTGACCTAACGTCAGGTATGGCCTGATTCAGGAACTCACAGTGTCCTCCGGCCCATCTGGGATGTGCTCCCCGTGGCGCTGGTTTCATTCTCAGGCTCTAGGGGTTGCGGGATGGCTGCCAGCAGAACCAGACTCACATCCTCTAAGGGGCCTCTTCCCCTGCAGTCCCAGCAAAAGTCTCAGCGTGTCTTATGATGGTTCTCACATCCATCCCTGACCCAGTCACGAAGGCAGCAGAGGCAGGTGCTGCCTGCAGTCCAGCTATGATCACCCCCTGCCGGGCTCAGCATTGTCCAGCCAGATGACAGTCCCAGGAGGCAGGAAGGTAAGTCTCAGAGACTGAGCTGAAAGAAGCTGCACAGTGACCGAGACCAGCAGATCTGGGCATTCCCTTCACAGAGGTGGACACTCTGCTTGCACACCTCTAGTGACGGGGAGCTCACTATCCATCAAAGCAATCCTTCCCGTTGTTAGAATGTTCTTCCTTTGATTGAGCTAAATGCTGCTCCTGTAATTCCCACCTCTGGACTTTGCTGGACCCCAGGAGACTGTGGAGAAAACATCAATTCCCTTATCTACAAAAGAAGACTGCAGGGACTTCCCTGGTGGTCCAGGGGTAAAGAGTCCGCCTTCCAATGCAGGGGTTGTGGGTTCGATCCCTGGTGGGGGAACTGAGATCCCACACGCCATGGGGTAGCTAAGCCCATTCACCACAACTACTGAGCTCGCGCGCTTCAATGAAGATTGAAGATTGAAGACCCAACGCAGCCAAAAAACAAAAATAAGAGTAAAGAAAAATTTAAATAATAATAATAATAAAGAAAAAAAATAAAGCTGCAAACATCAAAGGCTGGTCATCACGTTGCTTCTCTATTAGTTCCCTTGTGACCTTGGGCCTCAGTTTTCTATCTATCTAGAGAATGAAAAGAAGGAAACTTCCTCCTGGGGTTCCTAAGGACCAACAGAGGCAGTAGGTAGGGCTGTAAGATGGCCCCCAAGGTTCCTGACCCCGGTGTACACACCCTTCATATGCCCCTTGAGTATGGGTGGGCCTGACCTAATCAGGTGAGACCTTAAAAGGGCCTGGGCCCTTCCTGAAGGCAGAGGCTCAAAGTGTAGAGAGATTGGAAGTGTGAGGGACCCATGGAGGGGGCCACAAGGCAAGGACATGGGGTGACCTCTAGGAGCTGAGTGGTCCCCAGCTGACAGCCCACAAGACAGTGGGGACCTCAGTCCTACAACCGCAAGGAAATGAATTCTGCCAACAGCCTGAAGGGCCTGAAGATGTCTTTCCTGCTGGGCCTCTAGTCGGGGTTGCAGGCAGCCAACACTGTGTGAGACCCTGAGCGAGGACCAGCCAAGTCGTGCCAGAGTCTTGCCCCACAGATACCATGAGACAATACATGTGCGTTGTTTCCAGCCACTAGGTTTGTGGTGATTTGTTTTGCGGCACAGAAAATGAATACAGGAGGTGAAGGCTGAGTAAGTGTGTTGTTAACTCTGAGGGGACAGAGAGAGCAAGTCAAGGGAAGCCGCTGGAGGGGACAACAGCCTGGAGGAGGGGAGGCAGTCCTTGGGGCCAAATCCCAGCCCTGGAGACAGCCACTCCTGGGCCCCACCTACTGACCCAGCTCTGCCCCGTCTCGGGGAGTTTCTTTAAGTACCACAAGGCGGGCGCTAGTTACACCCACCTCATGGGAGCAGAAAACCAAGCTAGGAGAGGTTCAGTGGCTTTCCCAAGACCCCAAAGCCATTAGGCAATGGACCCAGAGTTAGAAAATAGTTGGGTCTGACCCCAAAGTTCATGCTCTTACCCCAGCACCACACTTCTGTTCCATGCCCATTTTATAGAAGGGAAAACTGAGGCCCAAGAAGGGGAGGTGGGTTGCAGAGATGCCAGGCTAATTGTTAACAAAAGGTCACATGATTGAGCCTCTACTACGTAACAGCACAAAGCATCTGTGTCTGGTCCTCACCACATCCTCCCATTGACATGCCCGTTTCACAGATGAAAAGAGCAGGGCACAGAGGTTCAATAACTTGCCCAAGGTCACACAGCGAGCTAGGGAGCTACAGAATCGGGATTGGAACCCAGGCAACGTGCCTCTCCTACAAAAGCTGGTTTGGAACCAGCAGAGCTGCATGAGGGCCAGGCAAGGAAAGCTGATAGGAAGGAGTGGACAGATGTCTTAAAGGGGTCCTGGCTGATTGAAATGATGAAATCAGAGCCACCCGGCCAGCAGGGCTTGGTCCTTTTCCCTTCTTTTAAGACAACAATTCTCAGGTTTGACTGTCTGCAGCCCAAGCCCTTCTTGGAAATCACCCTGCCCCACCTCAACATTGACAGGGGTTGGACGTGAACCTCCCCCTGGACCAGAGCGGCTCACCCCACTCCTGGGAGGATACATCCTGTCCGTCCTGTCCAGCAAGACAACCCTCCCTGGACAGCCGGCTCAACCCCCAGCCAACGGAGCAGCTGTCCTGGAGGCTGCTGGGCCTCTGTCCACCCTCTGAGGAGCCGCCAGCCTTTCTTTCAGCCCCTGAGGCCCTTCTCCATCTTCGCTGGAGCTGGGGGGCAAGTTGATGCCCAGAAACAGTCATTCTGGCCATCCAGGGTGTCAGGATGGGCAGACTTGTTGGGAGTGATGGGCAGGGATCTGGCGCCCCTTTCCCCTCTCCCCTGGGCCACACTGCTCTCCGGGACCCCTGAGCTGTGTCCACATGGTCCCAGCGGGCTGCTAGACTGAAGGTGAGCCAAAGAGGAAGCATTTCAGAACTGAGGGCAAGGAGGCCGCCTGCTGGCCCTCTGGGGCTCTGCTCTAAGCTTTCATGCTGCTAATGGGACACAGGTGCTCCTTAGGCACTCCCCCCTCCCCGCCCCGTCAATGGTCCTAACGTGAAACCCGTTCCCACCACGCTCTGTGCCCATGTGTGGTTTAACCCCCGGGGGGTCCCTGTGCAGAAACTCTTAACCATCCCCATGTTTCAGGCCTAGGGAAGTGAAGTGACTCACCCAGGGCCACACAGCCAGGCACGGCAGACCTGGGTGCTGACCAGCGGGCCACACAGCTAGGCCCTGGTTTGTGGGTGTCCAGTTGGAGGCTGAGGTCACACAATCAGAAAGATGAGCTGCTCTGGGCCAGAGGGAGTCCCACAAGAGTCTAGAGTCCCCACTGAGCGTCCTTCTGATGGGCTTGCACCCCCTCAGGGATGGGAGCCCCTCCCACACACCCTCCAGGGCAGCCCACTCCCCTTTGTTCCTTGACCTGGCAGAACCTCACACCCATGTTTCTCCTGCCAGGCCGGGCTCCCCGTGGCTACCTCAGCCTCTCAGCCTGGACCCAGGGCAGACCTCCCAGCACCCACCCTGTGACAGTATAAGCTCTGGAGGCAGATCCTGGTGCTTTTTGAGAACCACTTCCCATTTTCCCAATCAACTGGAGCCTGGTTTTCTGTCCTCCATCATGAAACTCAGGTGGGTCTGAACCCAGTGCCATTCAAGGGTGAGCCCTGATCGGCTGAGCTTGTCAGCATATCCCAACCCCCTTCCATGGTGATTGGTTCAGGGGTCGGTCCTTTACCCAACGAGAACCAATCCACATAATCCATTCGCTGACACTGTTAGGAAGAAACGTTTCCTTCTACACACTTTCCCTCAGCGTGGGAACCAGGAAAAGTGGGACTGGCAGCCATCTGATGACCTTGAGGGGACAGTCTGCCTTGAAATGGAACTAACTGAGGAGTGGAACTGAGAAAAGGAGAGAAAGCAAGCTGGTCTTGAGCCTGGATCATGCCATGCCTGAAGCTGTTGTTTCTAAGCTATCAGTCGATTGATCCAGTAAATACTCTGTAATGTTGAAGTCAGCTTGATTTGAGTTTCCTGCAGTTACCTTCAACTTAGATTGTTGTACAGGGACTGTGCCCAGCCAGACCCTGACAATAAACATAGATTCAAGAAGAGAGCTCAGCCAAGTGGTGGGGGTTATGCACCTGCCACTTACAGAGTATCTGCCATTGCTGGGCACTGTCTCTTTTATGCCCCCATGACAAGGTTCCCTTTGTGCAGGTGAGGACCTGAGACCAAGAGATCACCGAGTCTCACCGAAGGCTAGGATTTGAACTTGGGTCTGTCTGACTCCAGAGCCCATGCCCTTCTCTGCCCCTAGGCAGTCCCCAGGCACTGCATGTGTGCTGGAGCCCAGAGCCTGGCCACACTGGACATCCAGAACCTGGGAGGCCATGAGGCTCCCCACCCTGTGGACCCCACCACGCGTAGCCAGCCTGCCAAGTCCACTGGCACTCTCTGGACCGCACATGTCAGGGGAGCATCACTAGCTGGCTCTGAGTATCCCTGCAGGGGGCATGGGCATGGCCTACGCCTGGCACTTTGGGAGGCAGCGCATGGTATAGCCATGAGCCAGCTCCAGGATGCAGGGGGCTCCAAGCTCAAGTTCTAGGCTCTTCCACGTCCTGCTGTGTGACTGTGTCAGTGCTCTTTCACCTCTCTGACCCTCAGTTTCCTCCTCCTTAAAATGGGCACGCTGAGCTTCCCTGGTGGCGCAGTGGTTAAGAATCCGCCTGCCAATGCAGGGGACATGGGTTCAAACTCTGGTCCGGGAAGATCCCACATGCCATGGAGCAACGAAGCCCGTGCACCACAACTACTGAGCCTGCGCTCTAGAGCCCGTGAGCCACGACTACTGAGCCCACGCGCCACAACTACTGAAGCCCACGTGTCTACAGCCCGTGCTCCACAATAAGAGAAGCCACCGCAATAAGAAGCCCGTGCACCACAACAAAGAGTAGCCCCCACTCGCCGCAACTAGAGAAAGCCTGCGCACAGCAACGAAGACCCAACGCAGCCAAAAATAAACAAAAATAAAAATAAGTAGATTTATTTTTTTTAAAAACGGGCACACTTGGCTCTCACCCTCCTGTGCACTATATCGCTCTCAGCTGCCACCAGGTAACCAGCTGAACAGGCAGCAAAGAACCAGGGCCCTTGTCCCCACCTCTCAGCCTGGGTACCGCCTCCTCTAAGTACCTCAGGACTAAATGTACCCCACAACTCCCAGCCCTGTGGATGACGGTTTCCAGCCTAAACACACGCCCCTCACCCACCCATCATCTCTTTGACTCTCATCCACTCCCCTGGCTCGAGCCCACCCCTCCCCTCTCTCCCAAACCCCGGACGTCAGTCCCCATCCCCACCGAGTGACTGTGTGACAGCACATCCGGTGACCTGCTCCCAGGGCTCCTCACCTCAGGGAATTCCTCCTCCAGCCCTCCTTGCTCCCGGCTCTTATATCACCAGAAACTTCTCCACCTCCGAATTCTCAGTTTCTAACAATCCCCCTTGGTTTGATTTTATTTATCTATTTATTCTGGCTGTGCCATGTGGCTTGTGGGATCTTAGTTCCCCGACCAGGGATTGAACCTGGGCCATGGCAGTGAAACCACTGAGTCCTAACCACTGGACTGCCATAGAATATCCCCCCCACCCTTGGTTTTAAAACAAATATAACAACTTCATCGGGATATAATTCACATGCCGTACAATTCACCCTTTTAGAGTATGATTCAGTGGTTTTGCAATATATTCACAAGTATGCACAACCATCACAACAATTAATTTTAGAACATTTCCATCACCCTAAAAAGAAACCCTGTACCCATCAGCTGTCACTCTCCATTTCCCCTTCACCCAGCCCCTGGTAACTGCTCATCTATTTTCTGTCTCTATGGATTTGCCTGTTCTGGACATTTCATATAAATGGAATCATACAGCACGTGGTCCTGTTGTGACTGGCTTCTTTCACTGAGCATCACATTTTCAAGGTTCAACCATGTTGTTGCATGTATCAGTACTTCATTCCTTTTTATGGCTAAGTAATGTTCCATTGTGTGACTATACCACATATTGAATGTCCATTTGTAACCCATTGTTATCCATTAATGGATGTTTGGGTTGTTTCCATTATGGAAAACACTGTGAACTTTCATATGTAAATTTGTGTGGCCATAAGTTTGCAGTTCTCTTGGGTACATACCTAGGAGTGGGGTTGCTGAGTCATATGGTAATTCTGTGTTTAACCATTTGAGGAACTGTTTTCCAAAGTGACTGCACCATTTCACGTTCCCATCGGCAGTGAGGCTCTGATTTCTCCACATCCTTGCCAATACCTTTTATTTTCTGTCTTTTAAAAAATTAACATAGCTATCCTACTATAGATGAGGTGGTATCCCCTTGTGGTTTGGATTTGCATTTCCCTAATGTTGAGCATCTTTTCGTGTGCTTATTGGCCATTTGAATATTTTCTTTGGAGAAGTGTCTATTCAGATTATTTGCCCATCTTTAAACTGGGTTACATACCTTTTTATTATTGAGTTATAAGAGTTCTTTATATATTCTGGATAAAATCCCTTTATGAAATATATAATTTGCAAATATTTTCTCCCATCCTGTGAGTTGTCTTTTCACTGGTATCCTTTGAAGCACCAGAGTTTAATTTTAACATGGAGTCCAATTTGTCTATTTTCTCTTTTGTTGCTTGTGCTTTTGGTGACATATCTAAGAAGCCTCTGCCTAACCCTCACATATCTAAGAAGCCTTTGTAACCCAAGGTCACAAAGATTTATTCCTGCATTTTCTTCTAAGAGTTTTATAGCTTTGGCTCTCCCATTTAGGACTACGATCCATTTTAAGTTAATTTCCGTATATGGTGTGAAGTAGGGACCCAGCTTCATTCATTCACATGTGGGATGCCGTGGTCCCAGCACCATTTGTTTAAAAGACTATACTCTCCCCACTGAGTGGTCTTGACACCCCCTCCCCTTCCCCACTCTGTTATACAGCACTTTGCCCATCGCGTGTCCTGCTCACGTGCCCCTCTGCAACAGTTCTGAGTCCCAGACCCCCTGGAGAAGACCAGGCCTAACCTTTCCCGTTTTCTGGAGTCAGTCATCGTCCTGGGGATTTTCCTCTCCCTTCCTTGGGCGGCTCTGATCTTAGTGTCCATTCCTCAAGAAGTCCTCGCAAGGCCTTTTCTCTCCTCTTTGCTCTCTGTCTCTGTCTCTCTTTGTCTCTCTACCTCTGTCTCTCTCTATCTCTCTGTCTCTGTCTCTCGCACAGATTTTCTCCTGGAATATTTGAGGGCGAGTTGCAGACATGACATCTCTTTACCTTCAATTCCTCGGCGTGCGTGTCCTAAGCACAGGGGCACCCCCTGCATATCCACAACACAGTGAGCAAAGGCTCAGGTCTGCTTCTGGGGAACCCGACCAAAGGCAGGCTGAGGTGAGAGGTCAGACTGTCTGAGTGTCCAGCCTGAGGTGAGGCTGGGAACCCAGCCCAGGAAGGGGCAGAGTTGACATCTGAAACCAGGAAGAATCCACAGCATTTCTGCAGCGCCCTGGGGACACTGGTTCATTAGCAACGCTGCCCTCGAGGTTTGCAGCTTACAGGGGTGGGACAGAGGTGCTGAACCCGGCACTGGGACCCAGCCAGCCTCTTCGCCCTCCCCGTGGCAGGCTCATGTCACTGTGTGCAGCGTGTCTCACCACCAGCTGGGCAGATAGGCAGGGACACTGCCCCGCCCCACCGTACACACCCGCCTTCCCACCTGGCGACACTCTGCCTGTGAGCTGCCAGGTGGCTGTTAGTAGTAAGTGTGTCCAGCGAGGGAGTCTAGGTGCAGAGAGACGGAGGTGCTGCTCATAGCACGGGGGCGCCAGGTGCTTCCCAGGATCCAGACTCTGGTCAGAGTGCCCATGGCCAGGGCCGTGCTGCCTGGGACTGGACGCAGCTCCTGCCTCCCAGGCCCAGCCAGAGGGCACTGATGGTGGCGTGGACGTCCCCACCAGCATAGCCGGAATGTCCCACCCCCTGGAGAAGCCTGAAGGAGGCTCTCTGTGGCCAGAGTGTGGGCAGGGATGGAGAGGTGGGCTCTGGCCGAAGATTCCAAGCAGGGCTCCTGGGGGACAGGGGCTGGAGGGTTAACTGAGGTGTGTCCTTGAAGGGTGGCACTGGCCGTTGTGTGGCCAGGAGGGGCGAGGCAGGGCTGAGCGAGGATCGTGCCCATCCAGGCTGCGTCCCAGTGGTGTCCAGCATTGGGCTCGGCACTTTTGTGGCACTTAGAGCTGCAGACACGATGCCCCTTCAACCTTAGCACCCTGTGGGGATACGGTCCGTGCAAAGCCTGCCAGGCTGTTCCCATCCTGCGTGCGGCCAGGGGCCCCTATAATTTCCCTGCAGGATGGGCCGGGAGCTTCAGCCTCAGGGCCCGAGGTTCCCTGTCCCCTGTGAGGCCCCAGCGCTAGGCCCCAGCGCTAGGCCAGCTCCGATCACCCCCCAGCCCTCCCTGACTTTGTGCAGACACAGCACTTGGGCTCCTGCTCTGGCCCAGCCGTCCTGGGTGACCTCACCTCCGAGGCATGCCCCCTGCCCGCACCCCTTCCCCCTCTCCCGCTCCAGGCCTGGCTCTCCAGTGCGTGGACTGGGCTCCAGGGCCTCCTCAGGGTGTAGCTCAGGCCCCTCCTCTCCCTCTCCTGGGGCCCTGCAGCCCCCAATTCTCTGCCTCCCAGCTTGGCCAGGCTCCCTGCAGTGACATATCTGTCTGGAGATGGATGGTGGTGATGTTTGCACAACATTATACATTACTTAATGCTACTGAACTGTATACCTAAAAATGATCTAAAAGGTGAGTTTTATATTATATCTATTTTACCAAAATTGAAAAGACCCAACCCTCATTTACTGGTAATAAAGGGCCTCATGCTATGATGGAGTCAGCGCCCGCCATCCCATCCATGTCTGTCACCTCTGCGCCACCTAGGGAGATTTTGGCTGGCAGTGCTCACCCTCAGGCATCTGCCCACACTGCTTTCCCTCCAAGTGGAGCGCCCGCTTCATCTGGGAGTGCCCTCTGTGTTCTGAACCTGTGCAGGGTGTCTTTGGGGGACGGGGACACCTGGACAGACAGATGGACAGGGACGGATTCTTGTACAGGCGAAATGCTGCTCACAGCAGGCTCCTAGGAATGTATCCCGAGGACATGAACAGTTAAGGCTTGCACAAATTCTGAGCTGTGATACTTCCCACGGCGCTATTTATGACACTGAAAACCAGGCGTGACTTAACGCCACGTGGCAGGGGGTCTGAGGGATGGTGTGCCATGGGGCACGGCACTGGTATGCAGACTTCCACTCAGAGCAAGTGGAAAGTGTTACTTTACCTCCTAGGGTGACAAAAGAGGTCACACCCCAGAGGGGCCCTATGATGCCATTTTGGTAAAACTTAGGATGTATGCCTATACATCTTTCTATCAAAATCTGGAAGGAAGTTATCTAACATGTGCACCATGGTGGAGGGACCCTGATGATTTTTTTTTTAATTGGGGTATAGTTGTTTTACAAGGTTGTGTTAGTTTCTACTGTACAGCGAAGTGAAGTGAGTTCCCTGTACTATACAGCGGGTTCTCATTAGTTACCTACTTTATGCATATTAGTTAGTGTATCCATGTCAATCCAAATCCCCCAATTCACCCCCCCATACCCCACACCCCCGCTTTCCCTCCTTGGTGTCCATAGGTTTGTTTTCTACATATGTGTCTCTATTTCTGCCCTGCAAACCGGTTCATCTGTACCATTTTTCTAGATTCCACATATATGCGTGAATATATGATATTTATTTTTCTCTTTCTGACTTACTGCCTTTCTCTCCATTGACGCCTATGGAGGGTATAACTTTTAATAGTTGTTTCATGGAGATGTGTGTATGCGCACATGTGTGCACATGTATAGGTATGTGCAATGTGTGTGCGTGCACGTGTGTGTATGTGTTGATGTGGTGTGTGTATTGCTTTGGGTGTGCAGGTGCCCACCTATGTGTGCTGATGCATGCATATGTGTGTACGTGTGTGTGCGTGTGCAGGGTGTGTATGCTGGGTGCAGTGTGTGTGGGCATGCTCTGCCTGGGTGTGTGTTGGCGTCTACACTCTAGTCACTGTCCCGCCCAGCAGACAGTCCTGGTCCCCAAGGTGCATTCCCAGGACCAGGAAGAGAGTTCTTCCCAAACTTCTTGTCCTGGGACTCATTCCGGAGGGGAGGAGGAGAAGGGGGGAGGCCCATGGCCTCCAGCAGGGTCTGGGCAGGGGCCAGGATGCTGAGAGAGCAGTGCTGGTCAGTTTCCCTGGGACAAAAACTTGCTTTTCCCTTTGCTACCACAGACCAGAAGAGCAGAGCTTGGCAGGGTCTCAGAAAGCACCCACCCGGACTGTACAAGTGGGGAAACTGAGGCCCAGGGACGGCATGAACTGCGCCCAAATCAGAGCATGAGTGAGCTGCACAATGGGGACGTGGACTCACGGCTCAGAGCCTTACAGCTCCTGCCCCTTCAGCCACCACCCCCAAGGGGTCCTTCCCCCTCAGGCCGGCCGCTGGCTGCACAGGAACAAAATAGACATGAGCCCTGCCCTCGAGGAGGTAGGTCCAGGAACATTTATTGAGCACCGCTGCATACACCGCTGGGACAGGCCAAGGGACAAGTTTCCAGTCTGCATTTGGCCAGAGTCTGCATTGGAAATTGTCCTTGAGACCACGTACTCTGTGCAAGTCGCAGCTCTGTCACTCCCCAGCTCTCAGCTGTGAACAACGATCCAACTGTCTGAGATGCTGTGTCCTCACCTGTAAAGCGGGGGTGACTATGCTGAACTTCCCCAGTGGGGTCAAGGGTGACCTCCCCAGAGTGCTGCCCGGACAGTGCTCAGTAAACACGCTCACGGCCTTCCATCTGCTGCTCCCCGACAACCTGCATCACCCCGCCATGTCCCCATCCTCTCGGGCCATGGGGCCCCCGCTCTGTTCCTGCACACTGGGGAAATGCCTGTGTGATGATGTCACCTGGGCACGCCGACACAGCCACTCACTCAGGCAGTGTCCAGCCCTCTGCCATGGGCGGGGAGGGCCGGGGGTAGGGGGGGACGGGCATGTCTGCACACCCAGGAGGGTCTGGCCCTCTGTTATCCATCCTTCTCAACTGTCTCTCTGTTTCTGTCTCTCTCTCAAGTTGGGAAAAGTAACTGTTATTATTGTGCAACTCATTTCTTATAGTATTGTGATTCCTACTGGTGCTTCTAATAATAAAATATTATTGTGGATCATTTAGAAAGTAGCAAAGAATAGGCAGACTGGTTTTTTTAAGTGTTTTTTAAAATTTATTTATTGATATATGTACATATATATGTTTGGCTGTGTTGAGTCTTCGTTGCTGCGTGTGGGCTTTCTCTAGTTGAGGCGAGCGGGGGCTACTCTTGGTTGCGTTGCGTGGGCTTCTCATTGCGGTGGCTTCTCTTGTTGCCGAGCAGGGGCTCTAGGCACAAGGGCTTCAGTAGTTGTGGCTTGTGGGCTCTAGAGTGCAGGCTCAGCAGTTGTGGTACACGGGCTCAGTAGTTGTGACACATGCGCTTAGTTGCTCCAAGTCACGTGGGATCCCGCTGGACCAGGGATGGAACCCGTGTCCCCTGCATTGGCAGGCGGATTCTTAACCACTGTGCCACCAGGGCAGACAGTTTTTAAAGCTACCCCATCATAGTAGGTTGGATGGTGGCCCTGAAAAAGGTATAGCCAAGTCTGAACCCCCAGACTGGTAGGAATAAATTGAGTTTGGGATTGACATACACACACTACTATATATAAAGTAGATAACGGACGAGGACCTACTGTATAGCACAGGGAACTCTGCTCAATATTCTGTAATAACCTAACTGGGAAAAGAATTTGAAAAAGAATAGATACATGTGTGTGTATAACTGAATCACTTTGCTGTACACCTGAAACTAACACAACGTTGTTATTCAACTATACTCCAATATAAAATAAAAATTAAAAAGAAAAAAACAACAGACCCTGTGACAGTGAACTTCCTTATTTGGAGATAGGGTCAGGACTTCCCTGGTGGTCCAGTGGTTAAGACTCTGCACTTCCAATGCAGGGGGCACGGGTTTGATCCCTGGTCGGGGAACTAAGATCCCACATGCCATTTGATGGGGCCAAAAACTAAGTCAAAAAAAAAAAAAGAAAAAAGAGGAAATAGTGTCTTCACAGATGTAATTGAGCTAAGGGTCTTGAGATGAGCTCACCCTGGGTTATCTGGGACGGCCCTAAATCCAGTGACGAGCGTCTTTGTAAGAAACACACACACAGAGGAGGAGGAGGAGATGTCCACACAGAGGGAGGCAGAGATTGGAGTGATGGGGCCACAACCCAGGAACACCTGGAGCCCCCAGAAGATGGAGGGGGCGGGCCACTTCCGAGAGCCTCTTGACAGAGCCCGGCCCTGTAGACTCCTTTATTTGGACTTCTGGCCTCTGGAGCAGTAAGAGAATCAATTTCTATCTTTTTAAGTCACCACATTTATGGTACTTTGTTATGGCAGGTCCAGGAAATGAATACTGACTCCAACCCCAGCAGTCAGGGTGGACCCTGGTTGACAGGTGGGGTGTTGTGCTCTGGCCTTGAGTCTTGAGGCATGTATGTGTGTGTGAGTTTGTTATGTAATTTAGATCTTACGGACAGACTTTGTAGTATCTTCATTTTAAAAAACAGGGTTTCATGAAAAATTTCTCATTTTATCCAGTAATTTTCACAGAATGTACTTTTTTCTGACGACCAAATGTATATTACAAAATACGTGTGTATTTCATACAATTTGGAAGATACAGAAATATACACATAAGGAGTAAACATTATACTTGATGATGGCAACCAGAGATAACAATCATGTTTGTGTTTTTCTCCGAGGCGTGCACCTCGCTCAAAATCTTGTCAGGACGTGTAAAGTGGTGCAGCCACTCTGGAAAATAATCTGGCAGTTTCTTAAAAAAAAAAAAAGAAACCTAAACTAAACCTAGACGTAGGACTCAGCTATCGCATTCCTGGGTGTTCATCCCAGAGAAATGAAGACTCGTGTTCACACAAAACCTGCACATAATCCTTCAGAGCCGCTTTCTGGGTAGTGGCCCAAAGTGACGACTTACATGAATGGCTAAGTCAACTGTGTGTGTCCGTCCATCCCATCCACACCGTGGACGCCACTCCCAACACAAAGGAGGAACCCACTGACAAACACAACAACTTGGGTGGCCTCCAAGACATCAGGTGGAGGGAAAAAGTCTGTGTCACAGCTTCACATACTGTGTGATCCATTTATGTAAACTTCTTGGAAGGACAAAATCACAGAGACGAAGAGCAGATTCGTGGGTGCAGGGGTTTAGGGATGGTGAGGAGGGTGTGACGTAGGGAAATGGCCGTGGGCGAGGACTAGCTCTGTGTCTTGACTGCAAGGTGGTTGCATGATAAAGTGGCACAGACACACACATACACACACCTTCTAACGCCAGTTTCTGTGCCGTTGTTACATAAGATGCAATCAGCTGGGTGAAGGGTACATGGGACCTCTCTGTACTATGTTTGCAACTTCTTGCAAATCAATAATTATTTCAAAATAAAATGTTAAAAAAATCCTCCTGGGAGAACAGACACCAGTCTTGGCATTTCAAACAGGTGATGAATAACAGGCACTAGTCACGGGACAGCAATGGAGGCACAGAAAAGCTGCAACAGTGCACGAAGCCACCTCCACCCCTGGGGGCAGAGGAAGGAAGGGGGTTCCCAAGCTCTGGGGTCCCCTGGCTGGAGCTGGGGGAGATCTGGGGATCCCTGTCCCTCCCCCACTCTCCCGGGAGCTGAGCCCAGCCAGAAGCCAGCTGGCAGCCCTGAAGGGGTCTTCTCCCCCAGACGTAGGGTGGATATAGGGAAGACAAAGGGGCGCTGGGGAAGCCCAGGTCAGTGAAGTGCAGGGTGTGCGTAGTGGATGCTCCCATCGTGGCTGTGCGTCACGTTTATCGGCTCACATCACAGAGCGGCCACTTCCCCCTTCGTTAAACCTTCTCAAAAGCATGCTTTAGGTGGCCACGTGTCACCCAGCCGGGTGGGTGCTGTCATCTATTCAGTCAACCCTGCCTCCTTGCACGTGAATGTCCCGGGCGTGAATGTTTGCAGGCATCGTGATGGTGTCTTTGGAGGGAAGTCCTGTAGGAGTAGTCACGGGGTCACAGATATAAACTCCTTTAAGACTTGACACTGAAAGCCAACTTGCTTTCTAGAAAGGTTCTACTGGTTCATCCCTCCTCCAGCAGGAGGGCCCGTCATGGTGCACCTTGGCCATCCTGGAGTCTTATCTCTAAAAGAATATTTGCTGTGCACGGTACCCCTGCAGCCCAGCTCCTGCTGCCTGAGGAGTATCCTCGGAAGGTGACGGGGAGGGTGTCCAGCACGGAAGGCCGGAGAGCCGCCTGTGCTCGGGGGTGACGCCTGGGGTCTGGCTGGCAGCTGCTCACCTCAAAACCCTCCCACCTGGCGGCTGCTTGCTGGGCCCTCCCTGCAGCCCTGGTCCCAGGGCCTGGCCCTGGCCCCGGCGTGGCTCTTCCTGGAATTGCCCTGGACGTCCCTCTACCTGCGGCTGCCTCATGTGCACTCACCCATCCACACACGGCATCCTGGGGACGCATAGACAACATTCAGATCTGGAGACATTGGCTGTCACACAGAGTCAGGCCCCTGAATGCTTCCCCTTTGTGGAACCCTCCCCAGTCCCCAGGCGGGATGTCCAGCCCCTTTTCTGCGCCCACTTCCTGCTTTCTGTCTGCCTCATCTGATGGCTCGAGGAAGAAGCATCTGCCTTTACCCCCAGCGTGTGCTGCATCGTTCCTCCCAGCAGCCCCAAGGGGACCCCAGACCCAGCACCCACCCGGCAGGGGCTCCATGAACCCCTCACCTCACTGATGGGACCCAGTTCTCTCAGGTACACTGTTTGGAGCCTGCCCGCTTCCTGTTGCTCTGAAACGTGTTCACCCCTTCTCCCATCACCATTTTATAGATGAGAACCCGGGGTCCAAGAGGGGAGCGGCTGGTCCCCCGGCCCACAGCTGGCAGGTGTCTCTCCAACCTGAGGTTAGGCCAGAGTGCCCTCCCCCGGTCCTGCTATCTGCAGGAGGTTGTGATTCTGTGCAGGGGACACTGGGCTGGATGTCCCTGGACTGAAAGAGCCCCCATGGGAGTAGGGGAGGCTGGGCTTTGAGTCAGAGGCTGTCGGAGCTTGGGGGCGCCCACGAGAGGCAGTCGACAAACATCCCCCCAAGTTCCAATCACCACTCGCTGAACTTGGAGTTCAGACTTCTGGTCTCCCACACCCTGGGGCGGGGGGCCATTGTTTCTCTTCCCGTGTGGCTGGTGTTTAAACCGAGGCTCAGAAGAGGGAAGGGCCCATGTTTGACAAGGAGGAGCATGTGAGTTGCAAGGAAGTGAGAAGCAGTTTTACGTCTTCTCACTGAAGTGCAGCATCGCGCTGCGGCCAAGGGCACGGGGCCTAGGGGGACAGCTGGATGGATTTTCACAGACAACCCTCACGTATCCCCCCACCAGGGCAAGAAGCAGGTGGCAACCAGCCCTAGTTCTCCGCTACTGAAGCCAGGGCGGGGCTTAACGGCCCCGAGAGACCAGGTAGAATGGACACAGCTATCGCCCTTACTGTTTGCCAAGACAAACTATCATGAACTGGGGGCTTAGAACTTGTTTGCTTTCGCAGTTCTGGAGGCCAGAAGTCTAAATCAAGATCCTGGCAGGGCCGCTCCCTCCTAAGGCTCCAGGGGAGGATCCTTCCTGCCTCTTCCAGCTCCTGGAGGCTCCAGAAGTTCCTGGGCTGTGGCCACGTCACCCCAACCTCCACATCTGTCACCACCTCTTCTATCTCTTATAAGGACTGGTCTTTGGATATAGGGCCCATCTGCATCATGCAGGATGATCTCATCTCCAGGTCCTTAACTAATTACACCTGCAAAAACCCGAGTTCCAAACAAGGTCACTTTCTGAGGTTCCATGTGGACCTGAGTTTGGGGGGTGCTATTCAACCCACTACCTGTCCTCAGGGCCTTCCCAGCCTCCTTGAGATTATAGCTACATTTTAAGCCTGACCAATAGGCAAATAATACTTGCCATGAATTTTTTACCCTGAATCGCAGTGCCATTTTATTCCCCAAGCTGTAGGCCAAGGGCCCTCATGCAACAGTTAAATAAATAAACCATTAAGGGGACAAACAAAGCATTGAAACTGACACAGGTGATGAGGGGAGATCTGTGACATTCACAGCCCCTACTGGACACCATCCAGGCTCCAGCTCCAGCCCACTTCCCATAAGGGTAAGCCCACCCCCATGTGCTGACCACCCCAGGGTTACCAGGACACGCCACCCAGGGTGCAGGCCGGGGGTAGCTGGGAACCACAGGCTGGGTCTGGGTTCTGTCCTTCCCAACCCACGTAGCCTCCTTGGGCCTCAGCTTCCAGAAGGGGCTGGGGTCATACGGTCCCTGCAGGTGCTTCATCCTGAAAAAGCCACGGCTCCAACCATCCAGCCAGGACATGTGCCGTAGTTCAGAACAGAAATTCCCACACGTGCATTTGTCAAACACACAATTCACAGAAGTAGCCTGGCAAAGTCTCTGCAGCAGGAAATCCAGCAACGATCTGCCTGGCCCGTCCTTCGGTGGGAAAATATATATGACAATAACTCATGGTGAAAAATATGGCCTGGGAAAGAGACGCTTAAGGGATTTCTGAGAAGAGAAAAGAACATTCTGTTCTGTGCAGGAATTCTCCGAATCTCCCTCCACTTGGGTTCAAAGCCCTTTCTCAGCCACGCAAGGCAAACCTGCTGCCATGTCCCAGGGAGACTGAGAGGCTCCCTCAAACCCCAACCCCTGGTGACACTTCTGCCCGCTTCCTGACCATCTTCACAGGAGGCTTACTCCTCCCGGACCCGCCTTCAGTCAGGAGGTCTCATGCCTGTGCCTTCCTGTGCTAAGCCTCCTGGGAACCAGCCCCGTGCTGGGCATGACAAAGACGGTGGATGGACCCACCCCAGGCCCCATAGTGAGCAGGACCCCGGCGGGCAAGCAGGCGGTGACAGTCTAGTGTGAAGACTGCTGCACAGTGAGGTGTAGAGAGCGAAGTGGTGTCCTGGCGAGGAAGCCCTGTAGCCGGGAAAGGCTTTACGGAAGGGGCCATTCATAGTGGGTCCTGAAGGGTGAGTAGGAGCCCACCAGGTGGAGGAGGGAGCACTCATGTGCAAAGAAGGTGTGATGGGTGGATTATGGCCCAGTGCATGTGGGTCATCCCTCACATGCTTTTCCCAGAAAAAGATAAGAACAGTGCCATTTATTGAGGGTTTGTACTTTACAAACACACCCTCACATGATCCGTGCAGTAACCCCTGAAATCGACATCATTACCCCCATTTTACAGATGAGAAAACCAAGACTCCAAGGGGGTTAAGTTGATCACAGGTGTAGGTAGCTCTGAGCTCTGGGCTATGCCTTGGACAGGTCCCACATGGTCTCTCATATGCCTGGTGCGATTGTCAAAAGTGCCAGACGCCCCTGACAGCTCTGTTCTGAGGTCTGTCCACGTGGGCAGGCATTTCTGGGGGTTGCCGCTTCCTGACTTAGAGACAAGGTCAGTGCCCTCAAGGAAGGCAATGGAGCCGGGCAGACCTGGGTGGGAACACTGTTGGGCTGCATTCTCTCCCTCCCCCTAATTCCTCTCCTTCCTCCTTCCCCCCACCACTCTCTCTCTCTCTCTCTCTCTCTCTCTCTCTCTCTCTCACACACACACACACACACACACACATCTCTCAAAGGAAAAGAAACCCAGATCTCAGAATCCAGACCCCAGACCCAGCACAAAGCAGCCCTCAAGGGTAGAAGGGACTCACACACAGCAGCCAGAGGGCTTACACTTTCCTAGAGGAACCTGCCAGCCCCTGCCTGTGTTCCGGCAGAGCCAGTGGTGCCCACACAGGATCTGCGTTCCCAGGCTCCAGGCCACCCCCTTCCCTCCCTCTGGGGCACTCAGACTGCCTGTCCCAGGCTGCTGGTGTGGAGGGGACCACCGCCCCTGCCCACTTCCCTCTGGCGCTTGGCAGGGGGGTGCACACAGACAAGGGTCTGTTGAAAACTGCACTCGCATCCCCATCTCCTTCACCTGGCTCTGTATGTCCACCGATAGGGTTTGAGTTGCCTCAGATGGCTGTGGGCAGCAGGATGGTGCCTCTAAAATGCTCACTCCCTAACCTTGGACTCTGTGACCTTACATGGCAAATGTGGTTACATTAAGGACCCTGAGATGGGGGATTCTCTTGGCTTATCTGGGTGACCCTGCATGCATTCACAAGTGTCCTTATGGGAGGGAGGTAGACCGATGGTGATGTGAAGATGGAACAGGGTCACTTGAAGGTGCTGCCCTTGAAGGCTGGTGTGACGTGGCCACAGCCAAGGAAGGCCAGCAGCCAGCAGTGCTGGAACAGGCAAGGAGCCCTTCTGCCCTGGAGCCTTTGGAGGGGGGCCCTGCTGACCCTGGATTTCAAACTTCTGGCCTCCAGAACTGAGAGCATACAATTCTGTTGTTCTAACCCATCCAGTTTGTGGGCATTTGTTACAGCTGCCACAGGAAACTAATAGGTTCTTATACCTGAATAAATGAGTGAAAAGTTACAAGGAAGGACTGGCTACCAGTCCAGATTCCTGTGCACACCTGGTGTGTTTCCCTTGTGCCCCTGCCCCGCCCCCTGCATTTTTCCAGAAGGGCCCACCCTGCACTGGAAGCCTGCAGAGGAGAAGGGCTTGCTTTGAACCAACGCTTGGAGCACTCCCAAGTCACCTATGGGCCCTGGCAAAGCTGGCAGGTATAGGTATGGGGAGGGCAGACCTCATGCTTCTGAGCCCACCACGTGGGAGTCATGGCCCTGAGCGCTGAAAAGATCCAGGTTCTCACTCAGGCTGCTCTCAGAGTCATCAGGGAGCTTTAACCAATTTTTTTTTTTTTTTTTTTTTGGCTGCACAGCGCATGGCATGCGGGATCTTAGTTCCCCAACCAGGGATCGAACCTGGGCCCCCTGCAGTGGAAGCGCAGAGTCTGAACCAGGATCACCAGGGAAGTCCCAGCTTTAACCACTTCTGTTGCCAGGTCCCCACTTGGAACCAATGAATGAGAAACTCAGGGCAGTGACCATGCTCCATTCCCGTGACTGTGTTACTCTCGGCTTTAAACGTGGCAGCCTTAGGATCTGAACTTGGCCACCTGGAGAGGCATGTCCCCCTTCCCCTCAGTTCTCGGGGGCTATTAGATGACTCTACTGTCAGGGAGGACCTCAGCTGCTGAGGAGACCCACACCCCAGTCCTGGATGTCACACGGCTGGCGGCCACTCTCCTGCCCAGATCACCCGACATGAGACCCCCACTCCATTTACACCCCTCAGGGGGCCTCTTAGCACTTCCTGACCCCCAAACTGGGGTCCAGGGCCCTCTGACTGGCTATCATCCCAGCCATGGCCGCTGCACCGCGGGGAGCCACATTGGACCACCTTCCTCTCTCCCCCCTGCTCCAGTTCCCCTAAGAGACTTTGATGGGTATCAGTTTGCAGAGGGCAGGACGTGGGGCGTTCCTCGGAACTGTCACCCTCTTCTGATTCACAGCACCTCCACCACACCGCCTGCCTTCAGTGGACCCTTTATCGATTTTTTTTAAAAAGACTTTAAAAAAGACGGAAAAACTGAGGGGAAGGCACAGAGAGTTCCCATATACCTCCTCCCCCCAGAATGCTCAGCTTCCCCAGCTTCAGCATACCCGCCAGGGTGGTACCTTTGTCACAGTCAATGAGCTACACTGATACATCGTCATCATCCAAAGGCCACAGTTTACGTCGGAGTTCACTCTTGGGCTCGCTATAGGTTTGGACAAATGTATAATGACTTGTGTCCATCCTTACAGAATCACACAGAGTAGTTTCTTTTTTGTTTTTTTGGGTTTTTTTTTTTTGCGGTACACGGGCCTCTCACTGTTGTGGCCTCTCCCGTTGCGGAACACAGGCTCCGGACGCGCAGGCTCAGCGGCCATGGCTCACGGGCCCAGCCGCTCCGTGGCACGTGGGATCTTCCCGGACCGGGGCACGAACTCGTGTCCCCTGCATCGGCAGGCGGACTTTCAACCACTGCGCCACCAGGGAAGCTCCACACAGAGTAGTTTTATTGCCCTAAAAACTTCCTATGTGCCACCTCTTCATCCCTCCACCCACCACCCTGGGCAACCACTGGACTTTTTACTGTTTCTACAGTTTTTGCCTTTTCCAGATGTCCTATAGTTGGAATCATACAGTCCATAGCCTTTTCAGATTGGCTTCTGTCACTTAGTCATATGCATTTAAGGTCCCCCCCCACCACCATGTTTTTTAGTGGCTTGATATCTCATCTATTTTTAGCCGTGAATGGTAGCTATCTATCTATCCATCACCTACTGAAGGACATTTTGGTGGCTTCCAAGTGTTGCCAATTATGAATAAAGCTACTATAAACATGTGTCTGCAAGTTTTTGTGGGGATATAAGATTTCAGGTCCTTTGAGTAAATACCATTTGATTGCTGGAGCAAATAGTAAGAATATGTTTCGTGTTTTTTTTTTAAACACTGGGCTTGTGAATAGTCCAATCAAGTCTAACGTTTGCTTTTTTTTCTTTACATTTTAGTTATTATGAATTGTAACATTCATACATAAAAGTGTACACATTGTAAGCAAGGCGGTTTGATGAATTTTCACAAACACATTCGTATAATCAGCAACCTGATCAAAACACTTAATACTAGCACCCCAGAAGTTTCCTTGAGCCCCTTTCAGTCACTAACTGTCCCCCACATGCTAAGGATAATCACTATGAATTGATTATGCCTGTTTTTAAGAGTATGTTTAGTTTTGTAAGAAACTGCCAAACTGCCTTCCAACGTGGCTGCACCATTTTGCATTCCCATCAGCAGTGAGTGAGAGTTACTGTTGTTCCACATCCTCACCAGCATTTGCTGCTGTCAGTGGTCTGGATTTTGGTCATTCTGATAGGTCTGTGGTGCCCTAATCCAAATTTCGTAGGAAACTGCTTTTTGTGGCACCTTTTCCCATCTGTTAATCTAGGCTCATAATTGTAAAACTGTTTTCATCCCTTTAGCCTTTGCTCTGAACCATCCAAGCCAAGCCCTTCTGGGATTAAAAACAAAGCCCGCTCCATGTCAATGCCGCCGAGTCAAGATGGGGCGGGGGGCGGGGGCGAGAGGGGTGCCGTCGGGGCAGGGACAGGCTCTGGACTGCAGGACATAACCCCAGAGACTGGCCGGGATGGGAGGATTTGCACCACCTGAACCAGTGTTTCAAGATAACAAACCTCATATCAGTGGTGTCAGATTGTGTACAGCGTGTGTAATTTGTTCTTCTCATTTAATCAATATTTATGAGATTCATCTAATAATGGCCCTAATTCCTTCACTTTCACTGCTGGATGGCATCTCACTGCACAGATCAGGATGCACTTAATTCTCCCATTGGATGTTGATGAAGTCTTCAGTTTTTCATTGTATCTGTCAACTTTTGCTGACAGATGCAATGTAACAAGCCATCTCAACACTTAGTGGGTCTATACAATGACCGTTTTATGTAGCTCAGGTGTCCCTGAGCCACTGAGCAGCTCTGACTGGGCTGGCCTGGCTGATGGCAGCTGAGCTCTCTCATGCCCCGGTGGCCAGCTGGCAGCTGCATGATCGCATGATCTAGGATGGCCCTGCTCACGGGGATAGCGATCGGTGAGGGTACCTGGGTCCTCCTCCTTGTGGCCTTTTGCTCTGCAGGAAGTTCAGCTTTCTCGCGTGAAAGAGTCACTGCAGCCAAGCCCCCGTGCACAGCGCTTTTCAAGCCTCTGCTTGCATCCCATGTGCTAATGCCCACTGGCCAAAGCCACTCCCCTGACCAATCAGGATTCAGTGTGCGGGAAGGAGACTCCATCTCTTGAGGGGAGGGAAGAACTGTGTCCGTTACCTTCTGCCACGTTTACCATCATGAAGGCGCTTCTGTGCAATCCTACGCGTCCCTGGGCCCTGTGTGAGGTTTGCTGTATACGAAGGTGCCATATTGCTCTTGGAAATGGCTGTGCCTGTCCTAATCTCAGCAGCAGTGTATAGACACTACCCTGTCCGTGACCTCGCCAGTGCTTCCTGTGCTCGGGGATGAGCGGTTATCTCACTGGTTGGAGCTCATTGACAGGACTGCTGGTTGAGGCTTTGCAAATGCTATTGGCCAATTTGCTTTCTGCTTCCATAGTTTGTCTGCTTCTATTTTTGTCCCTTTATGTAAAATGACTCTGTGTGTGTGTGTGTTTGGTTATATATGATGTTTTGAGATTATCTATCTTTATATACAGTTATATGTGTATATAGTTATATATTATTATGTATTATATACATGTGCATATACATATATGTGCATTACATATAGCGCACGCGCACACACACACACACAGGTTGTTACCACTGCTCTGGATACATGCATTGCAAACATCTTCTCCAAGCTTGTGGCTTTTTTTTTTTTTTTTTTCTGAGATGTCTTTTCATGCACGGTGGTTTACAATTTTAATGGTAAACAAACATCAATCTTTTCCTCTTGTGCTATTTGTGTCTTGCTGGAGACATTCTTCCTTAGCCTGGCTCATGAAAATAATCTTTTGTTTTGTTTTGTTTTTAAGAAGTTCACATCATTTCTTCTTTCCATATTTTGGTTTTTAATCTGTCAGGAATGGGTATTTGAGGAGACTGTGAGGTAGGGATAACATTTCATAGGTAGGCAACTCAGTGTCCCTAGGTGGTAACTAAAATATCTAACTTCACCCTGAAGATCTGCACACTTTATACCGTGTCCACATGCTGGGTAGTTCAATTCTAGGGCTTTTGGTTTATTCCATAGTTATTTCTTTCTCCCTGTCCCAATACTACCCTGTATCCATGAAGTAACTTTGTAATAAACCATTGGATCTTATAGGGCAAGGATTCTGAACTGTATGATTTTCCAAATGGCATTTCCTAACTCATGGTTGCTAGTCTGTAAGAACGAAATTGACTTTTGTTCACTCTTTTCCGAGGAAACTTGGCTTTGTAATAATCCTAAAAGCTGTCTGAGACTCGCCTGGGGTTTTCTGTGTAAACAATTATCACTGGTGAATAATGGCCATTTGTTTCTTCTTTAACAACCTTTGAACCTATTTCTCTTTCCTTGCTTTGCTGCGTTTTCTGGGACCTTCAAAGTGATATTGACTAGAAGTGGTGGCGGAGGCCGCCTGGCCTCATCCTTGAACTTACGGGAAGCACGTGTTAGGCTCCACTAAATATGGTAGAAAACCGTTCTCAGGTCGAGGGGGTCTGCTTCTTATTTGCTGAGAGGATTTATCGCGGGTTGGGTGAAAGAACACGCAATGCGTTTCCTGCACCCGCTGCGGTGGCTCTGGGGGTCTTCCTTTGCTCTGTCGGCTGGGGACTGGGGTGAGACATCAAGGCCTGTGAAAGGCCACAAGGTGAGCAGCTGAGCTCATGGAGGCCCTGGTCTCCTTCTAGCCAGGACCCATCCGCACACAGAGGGCTGTCCCCAGGGGCCTCTCCATCTCAGCCACCCTGTCCCAGGTGGGGCCCTCTGGCTGTGTCCAGGAAAGCAGACGTCCAGGCCCGCCCATCCTCCCACTCGGCTCTCGGCTCCCGGATCCAGGCCATGTCGGGAACAGGTGTGTCTGCTCGTGCTGGGCAGCGAAGCCTGCGGTGTGCGCCGTGACCGCGCTCTGTGGGGTCCTCCCTGCTGGCCTCAAGGAGGCTGCCCGGCCGCCTGGGTAGCAGCCGGCTCACGGCGGGATGCACGATGCAGGCGGGGGCTGCCCCATGGGGTGGAGGGGAGAAGGGGTCCTGATCCTGGGCCTGTCCCAGTCCTGGTGAGGGGATCTGCCTCTCCCACTGCCCTCCCCGAGGGGCGAGCCTGCCGGAACCTGAGATACTAGTGTTGTAAGAGCTGTTTCTCCCTCCCTCTGACTCCTCTGGAATCCCAGCCCCGCCCTCCCCTAGCCTCACGGCCTCCCCAGATTGATAGGTCCCTGGAGAGGTTTCCTCACCCTGCAGATGGGGCACCCGGATCCATCAGAGACGTGGAGCCCACCCTGTCTGTGTGTTCCCGGAGGGACAGCCCCCGTTTCCTGGAGACGCCCCTACCCTGCATTCCCCCTTCCTGGGACACAGGGCAAACTCAGCCCGAAGCCACAGAGATTGTGAAATTTTGGTTTTGGCTGGGGGAGAGGGCTGGCCTGTTGAGTACAGTCCTGGGCAAGCAAGGGCCATGCTTGCGCCAGAAGCGACTGCGCCTGGGGGAAAGGGATGCCCCTCAGAGCCCCTCATGCCCATGGATCCAGGCCCACCCCAGAAGATTGCTCTGTGCTCCATGAGGGAGGCCCTGAAGCCCAGGCTGCCCCGGGGGCTGCAGCTGTGCTGGAGGGTGGCTGAGAGCCTGGGGTCCTGACACCCGGGCCCCCCGCCTCCTCCTTTACTCCTGGTGCAGAAGCTGAACTTCAAGCCCTCACACATGGACTTGTAGAGGCTGGAGAGCATGGGCAGGTGGGTTGTGGGAGGGTGAGGATGGAGGTCTGAGGGGAGGCCAGAACATGGGTCCTTCAAGGTGGGGCTCCAGGCTTCAGGGACACCTGGGGCGTGGCCTTGGTATTTGTTATCTGTGCTTTATAATAAATAATCACAAACGTAGTGGCTAAAAACACATCCATTTATTATCTCACACTTTCTGTGGTCAGGAGTTGGCAGAGATCTCTGCTCAGGGTCTCAGCAGACTGTATTCAAGGTGTCAGCTGGGCTGTGACCCCATCTGAGAATCAGGGGCCCCTTCAAAGCCACGTGGTTGTTGGCAAAATTCGGTTCCCTGTGGTCGCAGGGCAGAGGCCCCCATACCCTTGAGGGCTGCCAGCCGGGGACCACTCAGCTCCTTGCCATGTGGCCCCCTCTATAGGAATTTCAGTCCATGGCTGTTTGCTTCTTCAAGCTTGTAGGAGAATTTCTGCAGCTTCAAATCTCTCCCCGCAGGGAAGGCTGGACCCTCTTCTAAAGAGCTCACCTGATTAGGTCAGGCTCACCCAGGGTAATTCCTGTTTGAGTGACTCAAAGTCAACTGATTAGAGACCTTAATTACATCTGCAAAGTCTTCACCTTTGCACATACATTACCTAATTATGGGAGTGAAATCCCATCACATTCCCGGTTTCACTCAGATTATACTGGCCCTTTTAGAATTCTGCGTTGGGACTTCCCTGGCGGTCCAGTGGTTAAGACTCTGTGCTCCCAATGCAGGGGGGCTCGGGTTTCACCCCTGGTCAGGGAACTAAGATCCCATACGCCATGCGGCACAGCAAAAAAAAAAAAAAAAAGATGGAATTCTGCCTTCCCTCTGGGTGAAAGCACATCATCGTCTTCATTCACATTTTCACATCAACCTTGGTGACCTTAAACCTGGGAGAAAATGCTAGGTGTTTATGCTGTTGTTAATCTTATTAACAGTCTGATGAGGAACATACCCCCTTTACAGATGAGAAAAATGAGGCTCAAAGCACATTGGCATATGAAGGGCACATGAAGGGTGCCTTCTGGGTGCTCCAGGTCACACCAGGTTGGAGGGAGGTAAAGCCTGGACTTAACCTTGCACAAACAGACCCCCACCCAACTGCCGACAGGTCCCACCACCTACACAGCCTGTGACTGATAGCCCCTCCCCAGCCAGGTGCTGGACATCCAAGGAAGCACAAGCTGATTGCTCTCAAGCTCCCCCAAAATGCAGTGGGATCACGGATGGTGCAGACTCTAGTCCGAGGGGCATCTTACATCCCCTGAAGACTCTCAGAGCTGCCTAGACCCACCTCTCCTCCGCTCAGGAGGAAGACCTTCCGTGGCCTGTTTGAACCCTTCTGCTGATGGAGAGCTCCCTTCTCCCTGAGGTAAGCTTCCCCTTCTCTTGAGAACTCAGCCCGAGAATTCAGCTTCATGCCGAGACACACCCACCTCCTTGCAGCTCCCACCCGCCCGTTGTTTGGAGGCGATGAGTTGCTGTGGCTCCACCATGATGATGAAGATGACAGATGCTGTGCATCTTGAGATGGTCACTCTCCCTCTCTGAGCTTCAGTTTCCTCATGCAAAGCTAGGGGCCAACCTGGACTTGGTTCTCCAAGGGTAGAGACAGCGTGCTGGCAGGGAGCTTCAGGGCCTCGTAGTCAGGAAGGGTGCTGTGTGACCCTGGGCAGGTTGCTTTCCTTCTCTGTTTGGGAAAGTGGGTGGGAGAGTCTTCAGGGACCACCCCCCACAAGGAGCGATTTTTATCCCCAGCCCCAGGGACTCCTCCAGGAGGGGCCACTTGGCCCCACTTCCGCACATGGCTCAGCCCTGCGTCTGGCCCGCGGTCGTTACTGAGCATGTGCACAGTAAGTGTGCAGTGAACCTGAGTGAGAAGGTGACTGGATGGACCCAGTGGAGACACTGTTTCTAAAACTGGGGCAGCAGGGCTTCTGGGCTGTGTGCCTACTGTGTGCCAGACGCATGCCCATCTCTCGCCTACTCTGCTGAAAGAGGAGATTGGGGCCTTGCTGCCCGGGGCCCCAGCCACCAAAGGAACAGAGAAGGACTGGAGCCCAGTTGGACTGGAGCCCAGTTGGCCTGGGGCCCAAGCCAGACAAGCACTGGCCTCCAGCCACCTGCTCCTCACCCTTGGCCACAAACGGGGGGCTGGCCACCCTGTTCTGCGTGCCTACTGTGTGCTGGCACACAGTTTCTCTTCATGCTCAGAACCTTGAGGTAGGGTTTGTTTTTGGTTACAGATGCAGAAGAGACTGAGGGTCTGAGAGGTTAAGCGACTTGATCAGAGTGACTCAAACTTTGGTTCAGGGTTCTGTAGCCTGCGGTTGCTGGAGCTCTTCCCGTAGCAATAAGCCCCGTTAATAGGAAACAGGCCACTACTGGCCCTGGACCTGGAACCGTGCTGAGCCCTCTGCTTCTCAAATCCTCACTTCAACCCAGATGCAGGGATTATCAGCCTCGCTTTAGCTGCGACCAAACTGGGGCTCCGAGAAATAAACCTTCTCACCCCAAACCCCACAGCCTCTAAGTGGGGAGCTGGGATTTGAACCCAGACATTGGACAACCGAGCCTCTCCTGGACCTCCAGGTCTGCCACCCGAGAGCAAGGGGTCCCAGGAGGACAGAGCCCCCAGGGGGGCCTGGGGTGGGGGGCCGGGACCCCAGGCGGGAGGGGCAGGGGCAGGACAGCTTGTGGAAGGTCAGGGAAGGCATGGGTTCTGAGGCACGTGGTGGGCCAGGAGTGACCCGGCCACCGTCCCCACCCCCTGCGGTGAAGCTGCAGGCCCATGACCTCAGAGAGCTGTGTCCTCGGGGCTATTGTGACAGGGCTTCCTGCTGCATCCAGCGCAGGTCATCACGCCTCCGTGTTTCCATGTTTCCAATTACAGCTGGCTTCCTCCTACCTTCCAAACCCGCGCAGCCCACAGAGAAGGCAGCCTGGGGTCAAGGTTAGATAGAAGGTTTGTTGGCAGTTCTGCTGGGACCTGCTCCTTCCCCCAGAAGGTGCCAGTTTTGGAAAGCTCTCTGCTGCCCCCTGGTGGGGGAGGCCTGGGAGGGGCCTGCAGCGTGGCAGGGCCGCTCTGGGGCTCCCCGACCCCAGGACCAGAGGAAGGATGATGGAGCCCCCCTGCCCTCCTCCCCCGGGCTTTCCAGGCTCTGCATCCTGGGCGCAAAACCAAACCAGGGCTCTCCTGACTCGGGAGTCCCTCTCCAGGCTCCGTTTTCTTCTGTTAATGGGGATGATGGGAAGTACAATGACTGCTTCACTGTCCAGGAGATTTCTTTGGGGACACGAAAATGTTCTGGAACTAGACAGAGTGGTGGTTGGACAACATTGCGAATGCACTAAGTGCCACTGAATTGTTCACTTTAAATGGTTAATTTTATGTTATGTGCATTTCATCTCGTCAAAAAGAGAAGCTTCGGGACTTCCCTGGTGGTCCAATGGTTAAGAATCCAAGCTTCCACTGCAGGGGCATGGGTTCAATCCCTGGTCGGGTAAGAAAGACCCCATATGCCACACAGCCAAAAAAAAGAGAGAGAGAGAGAGAGAGAAGCTTGGAATAGTGCTGTGGGGTGGGTGAGAGTCACTGGGGATGCCCATGGCCTCTGAACCTGGCACCCCGTCTGGAAGTCGGGGAGCTGATTTCAACCCTGCCTAGATTCCTGGTCCTTAGTGGGTTGCTGGGACGGAAGGGGAGAGAGAGGGTGGGGAGGGCTGGGGTAAACGGCCCAGGTAAGCCTTTAAATACACTCAGCAGTGGACTTCACGTCGGGCTGGAGGCCGTGACACCACGTGTCCTGAGGGCCGACTGGGGGCTGGAGGTGGGACTGGCCAGGCTGGGCAGGAGGACACCCAGGTGGGGGGCACTTGGACCCCCTTCTCCTGTCTCCATCACTTTCAGGACACAGAATTGGGGTAGAGAGGTATGGAACCATGTACCTGCCCTTGGGTCCTAATGGGACACATCACATGGGGCAGGCTGGCAGAGTGGTGCAGTGGTTACTATGCTGGGCTCTGGAGCTCTGCCCCTACCTACCTGCTGTGTGACTTCAGGCAACAGACCTAACCTCTCTGCACCTCTGTTTCTTCAACTATAAACAGATATAACAGTCCCGACCTCACAGGGTGGTTTGAGGATTAAAGGCAGACAGCACAGTGCTGGACATTCAGTGAGGGTCCAGGGAAGGGAAGAGGCCCAGGGAATCCCACGACCTGAAACTGGGGTTTGAGGGAAGGACTTGCCCAAGGCCACGCCGTGAGTGACCAGCTGGGGGGACCTGGCCTGGGTCGGCTAGACTCACAGTCCTGCCCGCTCATACCCGAGGACGGGCTGCAGCAGCAGAGTGGCCCCCGGGGACAGGGCCCAGTCCCCGGACACTCCCCAGGAGGCAGCCCAGGGAGGGGAGCCTGAGGACTCCAGGTTTCAGCAAAAAACATTTATTGCTATTTGACCACTGCCCTCGTGCCCCCATTTCCCAGGAAGCGAGCCCCCTGAGACACTGGGACAGACGGAGGCCACGGCTCAGGACGGGGGCCCGGGGACCAGCCAGGCCGCCCGCCCGCAGCACCGCCCAGGGGCCAGATGTCCCCGGCGGATGTTGAGCTCGGTGGCAAAAGTCCGAGCCTTCTGGTAGAAGAACAGGGACTTCTCACGGTCCAGGAGGAAGTTGTGGTAGATGGCAGCCAGGCGCGTGTAAATCTTCATCTGCGCCTTCTTGTTGCCCAGGTCCACAGCTGCTGCCAGTGCCAGCTGGTAGTACCCGGCCGCGTCGAGCGGGTCCTGCAGGGGAGACGGCATGTAATCGATGGGACAGCTCCGCACCGGGTGCTTTGGGGGAGCTGTCTCCCCCAAGGCTGTGCCCTGCCTGCCTCTCCAAGCCCAGGGCTGGGCCCACAACAGGGCTCCAGGGGGACAGGATGCTTCATTGCCTCAGATGGGCCACAGCTTCAGTGCCTCTGGGCTGGCCCTGCATGCTTCCCCCAAGGAGGCGCCCACCTGCTCCCAGGGCTGCCTGAGAGCGACTGGAGGTCTGCGGGGGCCTGGACTGGTGTCTCGGTGGCCCTGGTCCCTCCTGTGCTCTAGACTCACTGGTCCTTCCCCTTCCTGGAGCCAGGGTCTCGAACCTCGTAGCACCCAGCGTCCCCTCGTCCTGGAAGCCTCTTACCTGCTCACCCCTGGGACCTGGGGGGACATTTGTGGCTTCCCCTTGAGCTGAGCTGGGGTCTGACCGGCTGCTCTGAGAGCCCCCAGCAGGGCTACCCCAGCCCAGGGTGGCCATGGCTTGACTCCCTCCAGCCCATGTCCATACTGATGCCAGCACGAACGGCCTTCCCCGGGCCAGGCCCAGTGCAAAGCCACTCACGGGTGTCATCTCAGAATCCCCTGCAACTCCAAGGGGGCGTGCCTCCCCCCAGGACATGGGATCCCGTTTCAGACACATCTTTGCCTCAAACCCAACGTCCCCAGGCTGGGATGTTCCCCCACCCCCGCCAACTCCTGTCTCCCACCCCAGCCTCCCCAGGTCCTCCACCCGAGGTCACCCAAGGGACTTCTCTAAACCCAAACCCAGCCCGGCCACCCCCTGCTCACAGTGGCTGCCCAGGACAGAGGACAAAGTCCAAAGTCACCAGCCCTGGCCCCTCACTGCCCCCCACCCCAGAGCAAGGACCCAGAAGACAATTAAAGCAGGTGTGTGTAGCAGTTCAGCGACACTGTCCCAGCCCCGGCCCTGGCCAGGCAGAGGACCCTGTGTGGATGGCAGGGATGGGGAGGCCAACACGGCTGATTCTGGGACTACAGGACCACAAGGGTCGACCAGCACTGAAACAGAGGGAAGCTGTGCGAGCCTGGGAAGCACCTGACTCAGCCTGGGGTGGGATGGGAGGGCTTCCTGGAGGAGGAGACATCCCAAATAATGGAAGGAATTGGCCAGAGTGGGCGGTTGGGGGTGGTGGTGTGCATTCCTGTGCATGTGTGCACATGTGTGTGTAGAAGCTAGCGGGTGGCAGACCCAGAATTCACACCCGAATCTTTCCTAGTCCAAGCCTCGCTCTTTCAGCTATGACCCACCACACACAGGCTAAAGATGGTCCTGCCTCTGTCCAGGCCCTCTTTCTACTTCCCATCCCTGCCCCACGCAGGAGAGCCCCTGGGTCACACGCAGGGCACGAGGGGGCTGCTTTCCCTCCTGGGCACGTGGAGAAGGATGGGAGGTGAGGGAATTCCAAGGCTTCAGCGTGGTAAAGGCAGGCGTGGCCTTGGCAGGGCGATCACGGTGAGTCTGTGGACAGTAGCGTGGCCTGGGAAGCCTATTTGGAGGGAAGAGAAGGAGTTCTCTGCCCCTTGACCCCAGTTGCCCGGCCAAGGGAACCTGGCCTCAGCTTCAGCCCTGCCCTTTCCTTCTTGCCCGGAGTGACCGTGGAGAGATTAGCCCCCATCCCCAGGGTTCCCTCCCAGTGTCAGGGGCCAGCGAGCATTCCGCCTGGGCTTAGATCAGACACCTGGTGTCTGGAGCTGACCCTGGCCTGGCTCACCCCCCCCTTCCCCATCTTGGGCAAATCTGTTCACCTCCCCAGCCTCAGTTTCCCCTTCTTGCTTTGAGCTGAGGAACCTCACATGGCTCCCTGCTGAGGTACCGAACTGATCATGCAGAACCTGGGGTGGTACGTGCTCGATGTGGCCCTATCCTCAGACCGTCCAGGGGCACAGGGCTCTGGGTGAATGGAGAGGTTGGCTTGGGAGAGGCTGGCCCCAGTCCTGCTCCACCACCATGCCCCCCGCCCGGGAAGGGGGCCCTGATATGGAGACAATGAGCAGGGTTGCAGGGCCCCAGGGTGCCAGGGTGTGAGCCTCAGAGTCCCATGCCCGCAGGGCTACAGGGCTGCAGAGTCCCAGGCGCTGAAGGCCCAGCGTGCTATTCCTCATCCTACCGTAATTAGCTGCCCACTCCTAGCCTCAGTCTCTGCCCTGTCCTGTGGGCTCACCAGCTCCTCCTGCAGCAAAGCATCTGAAGAGTCAACCACACAAATCCTGGACAGCACGGAGCCCGGACAGCACGGAGCCCGGACAGCACGGAGCCCGGACAGCACAGAGCCCGAACAGCACGGAGTCTGGACAGCACGGAGCCCGGACGGCATGGAGCCCAGACAGCATGGAGCCCGGACAGCATGGAGTCTGGACAGCACGGAGTCTGGACAGCATGGAGTCTGGACAGTATGGAGTTTGGACAGCACGGAGCCCGGACAGCACGGGGTCTGGACAGCATGGAGCCTGGACAGCACGGAGCCCGGACAGGACGGAGTCCGGACAGCATGGAGCCCGGACAGCACGGAGTCTGGACAGAATGTAGCCTGGACAGCACGGAGTCTGGACGGCACGGAGCCCGGACAGCACGGAGTCCAGACAGAACGGAGCCCGGACAGCACGAAGCCCGGACAGCACGGAGTCTGGACAGCATGGAGTCTGGACAGCACGGAGCCCGGACAGCACGGAGTCTGGACAGAATGTAGCCTGGACAGCACGGAGCCCGGACAGCATGTAGCCTGGACAGCACGGAGCCTAAACAGCATGGAGTCCGGACAGAACGGAGCCCGGACAGCACGAAGCCCGGACAGCATGGAGCCCGGACAGCATGGAGCCTGGACTACACAGAGCCCAGACAGCACGGAGCCTGGACCCCGATGGGGCTCAGCTGCAGGTGTCATCACTGCCCTTGGGGTCCCCCAGCACTACCAGGCTCTGACATAGCAGAGGCTGCAGTGACCACTTCTGACCACCATGTGTCACCAGTGCACAGGCTGGTCTGCCCTAGGCAGGGGACTGGGGGTTGCCTGCAGGGAGTGGGGGATCTTCCAGGGCCACCCCAGCTCCTAGATGCCTTTAGTTGTGGGGGGAAAGGGAAGAGCTCAGCCCCTGGGCTGGGGCACCCTCACCCCTCAACCAACACAGAGCAGGGACTCTATGCAGGTGCTGTGCTAGACCCAGAGTGGGGGTGAGGGGGGGTGTCTGCCCATGCGGGGAGTGGCGGGGAACAATAGAGGAGACGTTTCCAGGCCCTTGTCTGCATCCACTGCGGTGCTCAGAGACAAATGGAAAGCAGTCCCCTTCTCCCAGCCCTGCGGCTCTGACAGGGCAGCGGCTCAGCCAGGGTGCTTGAGTGGTATCCTTGCCATAAAACCTGTGGCACCCCACCTTGAGCCCCAGTTTCCCTATCTGTGAAGTGAGGTGATAATAGCACCCCTACCTCCATCCAGGTGATGTGAGAATTCCAGGAAGGAAGAGCTCTGCACAGACTGGCAAGCTTCCTGGAGGAGATGCCAGGGTTTGCGTTGCACCTTGCAACGTGGGTCTCTGGGAATAATGGTGACCCTTACCCTGCCCCAGGAATGTCTTTATCCTCCTCCCCCATTATTTTGTGGCTACTTCCTGCTTGACTGTCGAGACTCAGCTTTGCAGTCACCTCCTCCAGGAGCCCCCTGCCGCCACTACGCTCCATTTTTTTTTTTTTTTTGCCGTACGCGGGCCTCTCACTGCTGTGGCCTCTCCCGTTGTGGAGCACAGGCTCCCGACGTGCAGGCTCAGCGGCCATGGCTCACGGGCCCAGCCGCTCCGCGGCATGTGGGATCCTCCCGGACCGGGGCACAAACCCGTGTCCCCTGCATTGGCAGGCGGACTCTCAACCATTGCGCCACGAGGGAAGCCTTACGCTCCATTTTGTCCTTTACCCAATGGCCACAGCATCTGTTCACACATCAGCCTCCGGCACTGACCCTGAGCTCTAGAGGGCAGGGCCTGACCCACAGGGGCACTCAGAGAGTGTCCGCTGGCCTCACCTGCTCCTCACAGGAAGCCCAGAGCTCCGGGGAGACCACTGGGACTGGTGGAGGACCTGGACCCAGGCCTCCCCGGTGTGGGTGCACGATGGCCGCCTCACCCCAGCGTCCCAGCCCTGCCTGCACCTGCCCACCTTGAGGTCGTAGAAGATGATGTCGCCGAGCACCAGATACACCTTCACGTAGTACAGGGTCTCCTCGTCAAATTCCAGTGGCGAGGTGCAGAGCGACAGTGCCTTGAGGTAGAAGTGCTCGGCCAGCTCCCCGTGGCCCAGCTGCTGGTGCAGGGCGGCCAGCCGATGGTAGGCCACCCGCTCGTTCAGCCGGTCCCCTGGGGACACAGGGAGGGGCCACGAGTGAGGACACGGTTGCTCAGGGTGGCAGGGCACAGGCCAGCCAGGAGCACCCGGGCCGTCACCGTCTCAAAGCTCCAGCCAGCCCCTTCCTGGCCCCAGACTCACTTTCCCATCTGTAAAGGGGACCTGATAAGGCCCACTCCCCTTCCTCCTCGGGGATGCGGCAAAGTCATGGATCACGATGCCCTGGCTCTGGGCCTGCACGGACCCTCCTGGACAGGGGGCTTTGGTTACTGTTTTGACTGGAGAACCCAAAGTCCTGCGGTCTGTGCACCTGCAGGTGCCAGGGCTCCTGTCAACCTGCAAGCACGACCTTTGGCCTCCCGCTGTACAGTCAGCAGCCCCTACCCCGTCCTCGGGGAGTCGCCACATGAGGCTGTCTCCAAGATCCTCCCCCTTCCAGGGCTCCCCTTCTGAGCACCTACTGTGTGCCCAGCCCTCTTGGGCTCCCTGTCTCGGGCAAGACAGATGGCCTGGAACAGCACATGACAGACAGAGGGATGCCGGGCATTGAGGGACCGGCCTCTGGAAAGGGGACTGGGCTTTGGCCAGCCAGCAGGTGCTGCTGGCGGCAAGTGGGGAAGGGACAGTGGGAGGGGACAGCAGGTAGAAAGGCACAGGGTGGGCCCGCCTGGCAGGTTCGAGAGTGTCACGAGCGTAGGGCGCCTTGGCCAGCCTCGTGGTCAGCAAGGTGGGGGGCGGTGAGGGAGCCGCAGAGCTGGTGTTGCTCGTCCAGCCTGAGGCGCTTCCTGAGACCCCGGGCAGGTGGGCGGGGCGGGTGCGCTGCTGCCCGTCTCAGCAGCCTGGCCCGCAGGAGAGGCACCTGCAGCCCGGGAGACCTGCGGCCACAGTCAGACCTCAGAGGTGGAGGCCCTGGGCCCAGGGTGCGGCTTACCCAGGGTGATGCTGAGTGCCAGGGCTGTGTGGGCGAACTCCAGGCCCTCCTGCGGCGCCTCCGTCTCAGCCAGCAGTGCTGCCAGCTTGTTGCAGAGCCGCAGCTCGGCCTCCTGGCTCCCCGTGGTCACGGCCAGGGGCAGCGCCCGGTCCTGCGAGCACAGGCGGGCGGGTCAGGCCTCCGCCCGCAGCAGCCAGCCAGGCCCGGTACCCTCCTCAGAGCCCCCACTAACCCACTGGAGCTTTACACAGCTCTGCCCCCACCCCGGGAAAGGCCAGCTCAGAGTGGTGTGACACCCCCAGCGTCACTGGGCCATGAGCAAGCTGGGTGTGAGCCTTGCCCATCGAGCTACACCACACACACTCAGACCAGCCCTGACCCTCCTGGGTGATGGGCGCCTGACCAGGAAGGTCCAACACCCCTCTAGGCTCTAAATACGCTGCTTTTATCTGTCCCCTGGGGCTGAGCCACACGCACGAGCTGGGTAGATGGACGGGGAGAAGCTGCCCTCCCTGGCAGGCACGTGCAGACCTGGGCCCTGGTCCGGGTCCTCCCCCTGATGTGCTGTGTGTCCTTAGGCACACCCCTGTGCCTCTCTGAGCCTGTTTCTTCATCTGTAAAATGGGGACAGTCCCCGCATCCCAGGGTTGTTTGGATCACTGGGATGCACGTCCTACGACGGTCCTTCTTTGCTCTGTCCCTCCCAGGTTGGGGATGGGGGCCAAGGCCATCTCTGACCAAACCACTGGGAAACTAAACATGTACGTGGGGGACCCTGCCTCCAGAAGGGATGCCCCCTGAGGCCCACCCGCCTGGACCCACGGCAGCCGCTCACCCGGTAGAAGGACACGGCTTTCTCCCGCTCCCAGGTCCCATTGAAGAAGATGTCTCCAGCCGCCTCAAAGAGCTGCAGCCCCAGCTTGGGGTCCCCTGTGTACAGGGCCGCGTTCTGTGCCACCTGTGAGGATGCAAACTCTCATGGGACCCCCAGTGACCCAGCAGGGCGAGGTGGCCGGGCCCACTGGGGGAAGCTCACAGCCACCTGCCAGCCGCCCGGGACCCTCTATCACACCGACATGGAGTGAGGGCTCTTTCCTCTCATACACTGTGCATGCGGGGCCCTCGTCACCTGCTGGCATGAGGACAATCATCTAAGCCCTGTGTCCCAGGAGGAGGCCTTTCCAGCTGAGGCCCCAGGAGTCGGCACGTGTGGGCTGGGGAGTCTCTTGGGACAGAGCTCAGAGCCAGCCTCCAAATCCCGCCGACCATGCCCAGACCACAGCATCCTCTGCTCGGCTTCACCTGGGGCTCCCAAATCCTGTCTCCTTGGGCCCCCCTATTTTCCCTCCCGAGCACTTAGAGACACCCGACCGCATGTCCACTTGTCTCTCCCGCCAGAGGACTGAGGCTGTAGCTCCTCTGCTGCGTCCAGGGCTTCGCACGTGCCTGGTGCATAGTAGGTGCTCAGAAAAAAACGCCGAGTGACTGAGGGGACCAGCCCTGGTCCACAGTCCAGCCACACCCAGCGGCTCGCAGCCCAGACCTTGCTGCACCCCCGGGCACCACTGGGCCTTTGCACCTATGAGTCCTGGTGCAGGAATACCCCATATGTCTACCACCGCCCTACAATTCAAACAGCCTCCGTGACCCCAGGCTGACCGAGTGCACCCCCGGCTCCTTTCTGTGTCGCAGCCCTGGCCCCAGGCGGCATTGCTTATAGAGGAGGCTGCACCCTCCACCAGCTGCCAGCTCCTGATCTGGTTCGTTAACCCCTGCCTGGCCCAGGGGAGGTACACAGCAGGTGCCCAAAAAGGAAAAAAACCACAAGGCTCTTGGGTCCCTCAATTTGTGTCAAATCACGTCATGTTTGAGAAACTGTCACAAAACGGAGCTTCTGTGATAAATGTGTTTTTTGTTTTTTGTTTTTTGTGGTAAGCGGGCCTCTCACTGTTGTGGCTTCTCCCATTGTGGAGCACAGGCTCCGGACGCGCAGGCTCAGTGGCCGTGGCTCACGGGCCCAGCCGCTCCGTGGCATGTGGGATCTTCCCGGACCGGGGCACGAACTCGTGTCCCCTGCATCGGCAGGCGGACTCTCAACCACTGCGCCACCAGGGAAGCCCCCTTTTTTTTTTGCGCTACGCGGGCCTCTCACTGCTGTGGCCTCTCCCGTTGCGGAGCACAGGCTCTGGACGCACAGGCTCAGTGGCCATGGCTCACGGGCCTAGCCGCTCCGCGGTGTGTGGGATCTTCCTGGACTGGGGCACAAACCCGTGTCCCCTGTATCGGCAGGCGGACTCGCAACCACTGTGCCACCAGGGAAGCCCGATAAATGTGTTTTTTAAGGAGAAATGCCGTGCGCTGCTGAAGCAAGTTCTGTGTGCCAGCTGAGTGGGCACAACATTTGCACATTTATTGAGCACTTGCTGTGTACCAACACAGTCGGGGGCACTGTCCCCGGAGCCTCTGTCCCCAGAGCTCAGTTGGTTATGGAAGATGCTGGAGGTCTGGGGTGGCGGGAGATGGCGCGGGCACCTGGCATGCAGTGGCTTAGGGATGAGTGGGCGGGTGGGTGAGTGACCACACATGCACGCCCGGAGCCCTCGCACCTGGATGTAGAGGTCCACCAGCTCGTTCTGCTGGAGGATGTAGTAGATCTTCCCCGCCTGGAGCCAGGCGTATGCCTCCTTATCCTTCTTTTGCAGGTCGATGAATATCCCCAGACTGCGCTTGGTGTAGTCCAGCGCGGATTTGTAGGCCCTGGAATTAGATGTGGGTGGTCAGAACAGGTCTCCAAGGCCGGCCGCCCGCGTGGAGTGGACGGGGCTCTCCCCAGGGCCGTCTGGTGACCGTGGACCTGAAATGTCAGGAGCAGGAAAAGAACCTGCCCTTCCCAGGCTGTTGGGAGATCCGGGATGAACATACAGCAACTTGTCCAGCAAAGATGAAGGAGGTCCTTGGGATGGAAACAGGCAGCCACAGGGCAGGAGGAGTGTGCTGTTTGTCTGCCTCACTTCCCCAAACACAGGCCCATGTCACTTCCAGTCGCAGCAGGGATTGTGGCCACTGGGCAGAAATTTAGAGATCGTCCAGGCTACTGGTTCTCACACCAAGGGAGCACTGGAACCACCCAGGGGGCTGTTCAGACAAAAATCGCAGGGCTCTGCTCCCAGAGCTGCTGACTCAGGATGTCTGGAGTGAGGCCTAGGAATGTGCATTTCCAACCAGAGCCCCGGCGAGGTGGAGGCTGCTGATCCGGGGTCCCCACTTTGTGGAGCATCAATCTAGGCCTCTGGCCCATTGGTCCTGCTGTGAAACCGAGGCCCGAGGATGAGGGGCGGAGGCCAAGACCGGCACATCTCCTGAGTCCTGGGGAACCTGGCTCCTTCCCTGCCCTCGGGGAGCGCCCACACTGGAGGGGGTGTTGTGAGACTCTGCCAGCCTGCAGGCTGTGTGGTCCAGTCATTTGTCACCCACCCCCGGTCAGGATGCTCTGGGTGAGCTTCTTCACATGTGTTTCTGAAATCCTGTCCCAGGGAAGCAGGTGGGACAGTCAGCTGTCTCCAGTGGATGAGAATCCTCTGGGCACACGTGGCTGCTGTCCTCATATCTGAGGGGACAGACGAGGACCATACTACCTCGCCCAGAGCTGGGCCAGTGAGAAAAGACTCAGGACAGACAGGGGTCAGCTTCCAGAAGCCACCACGGCAGGAAGAAGGGTCCAGAAACACAAGCTCTGCCTCCCTTGGGGATGAGACCAGGCCTGCTGGCTCAGAGCCCACCTGACACTAAGGGATGAAATGGCCCTTGAAGAGGGGCTGTCCTAGGACGGTGGTCCAGCATCCTCACCACCCTTCTCACCCCCAGGGCCAGCCCTCACCTCTCGGTGCCCAGGGACAGGTAGAGCTGGCTGATGGCCTCCAGGAGCTGCCCCTCCAGCACCTTGTCTGCCACCCTGCGGGCCAGCGAAAGCTGGAACTCGTGGTAGACGACGCACTGGGCCTCACTGGGCATGACTGTGCTATAGAAGTGACACAGTCGCTGGACGGCGTGTAGCTGGCCTGGGCAGGAGACAAAAGGAAAAGGTCCCCATCATGCATCACAGCAACATTTGCAGGGTCAAAGTCTCCTGCTGGGTGCCCGCCTCTGTGAGCTGGGTCATTGCACATGCAGACAGGCTGAGTGTCCTGCTCAAGGTCACACAGCTGGCGAGCATCTCGAGACAGGGCCAGGCCAGGCACGTCACAGCGGCTCGAGGGCCAGCACCGACCACTTTTATAACCCTCAGCCTGGGCCATCCTGGTCAGGCTCTCCCACCGCACCAGGGTGCTATTTCTGCTTCACAAAGCTCCTCCCAGCCAAACAGGGGCTGCCCTCACACTGAGCGGACAAGGCAGGGATCACCGACACCCCTCTGTGGCAGAGGGGCAAGCTGAGTTCAAAGCTGGAGCACACGGCATGCGGTGGAGAAGGGATTCAAATCCAGCTCCGGTATTCCAGAGCCGATGCTCCTTCATGAAGCCGGGCTCCAAGCCCTCAGCCATACTTGCCTCTCCTAAAACCAGAGGGTTGGGAACCGTTGGGAACTTCCACTATTAAAAATGAGCCAGGGATGGACAAGCCAAGAGAAGACTTGAACGACACGGCGAACCAACCAGACCTAACAGACCACAGAACATGTCCCCAGCAACAGCAGAACACGTGTTCTTCATGTGCCCACAAACATTCTCCAGGACGGACCAGAGGCTGGATCACAAAACTATTCTCTGTAAACATAAAAGGATTGAAATCATGCAAAGCATGTTCTCCAGGTGCAATGGAATGAAATCAGTAACAGAAGGAAGTTTGGGAAATTCACAGATCTGTAGACATGAACAGCATATTCCTCAATCACCAGTGGGTCAAGGAAGGAAACTAGAAGATAGTTGAGATGAGTGAGCATAAAAACACACATACCATAATTTAGGGGATGCAGAGAAAGCAGTGCTTAGAGGGACTTTATTACTGTAAATGCCTGTGTCAAAAAAAGAATAAAAATTTCAAATCAAAACCCTAAACTTCCTCCTTGAGAAACTAGAAAAAGAAAAGTTAATTAGACCCAAAGCAAGCAAAAGGAAGGAAAAATAAAAGTTCAAGCGGAAATGATAAAATAATAGAGAATAGAAAGATAGAGAAAATCAATGAAACCCAGTGATGGTTCTTTGAAAAGATTAACAAAATTGACAAATCTTTAGCTGGACTGACCGAGAAAAAAAAGAAAGAAGATGAAAATGACTAAAACCAGGAGTGAAAAAGGGGGACATTACTACTGATCTCACAGAAATAAAGGGCATGCTATGAACAATTGTATGCCAACAAATTAGGTAACCAAGATGAAATGGACAAATCCTAGAAAGACACAAACCACTGAAAGGGGCTAAAAAAGGAGCCAGACCAAGCACTGAGTGACCCTGGGGTGTCACCCTAGTCCTTAGTCTCCTCACTGTTCAATAAGGGGGAGGAGCAAACAACATGACCCTCTGGGTCCCCCAGCTCTGCATTCCCAAGTCTGAATCCCCCAGTGCCCAGGTTTGGGGAGGTGGGCCAAAGGAGGTTTCCGATAGGCACATGGGGTGGGGGGGCACGTTCCACTGACGAGCACCACCAGGACCTGCCTGAGGGCACAGGGAGGGTCAGGGACCCAGCTCTTGGTTCCTTCTGGAGGTCCAGAGGGACCCCTTCCAGCCTCAGTGAGTGGTCTACATCCCTCAGTAGCTCCCCAGCACTCTCAGGAAAAACACCAAACCACAGTATGGGCTCCTGGGCCCCTGCCTAGCTTCCCACCTGAGGTTCTCACCACCCCTCCACCTGACCCTCCCACTCCAAACCTTGCATCTCCCTGTGTGGCCCAGCTCACTCACCCCAGGGCCTTTGCACTGGCTGTCCTTCTGCCAGACCCCCATCCCGTGCTTGGCTAAACCCTCCTCATCCCTCAAGTCCCAGACTAATCAGACTGCCCCAACCCACGAGTTGAGGCCTGATGCTGCCCATATTTAAGCTGAGCTCCTGCTTTTGTGGCTCTTGTGACCCAGGCATCTGTTTCCCATGCTTGGCCACCAGCCCCCAGTGAGGACCACTCGGGTCCATTTGTAGGTGGAGCCCCACACAGAGCCTGGTGTATTCACACAAGTAGCTGTTGGATGAAGCAACTGCCCTGCACCCTCTGTGCAGGGGAGATGCCAGGTGTGCAGGGCTGTTGGGAGATGTCAGCACCAGCTAAAGCACCCAGCATTCAAGGCCCAGGTGGCTCCTCGGCACGGCTGCCCCCGCCTGGCCTGGGCTACGTCCAGGGTCACCACCGCCTATTTGTCAGAGACTGCCAGGATTCCCGGCCTCGGGACTTTCAATGCACAAAGCAGGACTGTCCCAGGCAAACCGGGATGAGTCGTTTGCCCTGGTGACATCTGGCCCAGAGTGGGACACCCTCAAAGCGTCTGCAAACATCTGCTGGTTTCCAGTACTCGGCATTGTCAGTGCAAAAACAACCGCTCGCCTCTGAATCGCAAACCCCAGGTGTGTTCTGAACAGAGATGGAAAGAAAACGTGTTTTCTTTCTTTCCAGGAAGCCAGTGTGCCCCACACTTACTCTCCAAATGGTCCGTCTCCACGGCGACCAGAAAGGCCCACTCGTAGTAGCACTTGCCCTGCCGGGTGAGGGCCCTGCGGGTGCACAGGTGACCCAGCCGCAGGAGCACCTGGGTGAAGTCTGGGCCACACTCTTCGCTGGGCAGCCGTGAGAAGACCTTCACGGCCTCCAGGAAGTAGTGCTGGGCCAGGCTGCCGGCGCCGGTCTGCAGGCAAAGGGTCCCGAAGTTGGCCAGGACCACCGCCTTGTTCCGCTGGCAACCCAGGCGCCTGGCAACCCGCAGGGCGCGGTAGTAGCCCTCGGCTGCCTGCCGAGTCCTGCCCATCCTCTTCAGGGCAATAGCTACCATGTTGGCGATCACGCCCTCCTGGTCCAGGGCGGCCACCCCCACCTCCAGGACGGACTCCAAGATGTCCAGGGCTGCCGGGATCTGCCTGTGAAGCATGTGCAACCAGGCGAGGGCCACCAGGCGGTCCACGACCATGCGGCCACCAATCTGGGCGTCCGTCTCTGCGGCCTGCGTCATGAAGGCGATGGCCCTGCCCTGTCGCCCGTGCTGGCTGTGCAGCCGGGCCAGGCTGGCGTATATGGGGCCGCGCAGCGCCCGCCCCGTGCCCGAGGCTGGGGAGGCCAGGGCCTGCAGGAGGTAGGGGGCGAGCTGGGCAGGGAGGCGGGGGAGCTGGGGGCTGCCCCGCAGGACCAGGGCCGCACTCCGGAGCGCGCTGTCCAGCGAGCCCCGTGCCCGCCGCGAGGCCACCTTAACGCAGCTCAGTGCCAGGTGCGGGAGGCACTTGCGACTGTAGACCTCCGCCAGCAGCAGGTAGCAGTCTACGGGCCATGAGGCGCCCGGGGCCCCCGAGGCCCCATGCAGCTGCAGCAGCCTCTCTAGGAAGGGCAGGGCCTCCTCGGGCTGCTTGCGGCGGGCGTGGTGCTTGGCCAGCAGGAAGCAGGCCCGGGCCTCGGCCTGCGGGCTACAGGCGCCGATAACCCTCCGCAGGCCCAGCTTCAGGAGCCCCAACTCGGCCTCGGAGCCGCCGACGTGGCCGGGCGTCCCCAGGAGCAGGGCCAAGGCCTTGGGCACCACCTGCGCACACTTCTCCCTGTTCTTTTGCCGCAGGTGGATGGCGGCCAGGCCGGTGTACACGGCCGCCACCAGGACGAGGTCTCCGAAGCGGCCCGCCAGCGCCCCCAGGGCTTCCTCGAAGTACACGCGGGCCTGGGACAGCTTTAGCCGCCGGACGCACAGCCGCCCTAGCAGGAAGCAGAGCCTGGCCAGGGCCATGGGCAGCCCAGCCTTCTTGGCCACCCCCCGGGCCTCAGCCAGAAGCCGGGCCAGGTCCTCTTCATCGGTGAAGCTGCCAAACACGCTGCTCAGCTCGGGCGGGGAGAGGTCATACAGGCCCTGGAAGCCGGCCTCGAAGCCGGGCTTGTCCAGGAACAGCAGCAGGGAGCCCAGCGCCTCCGGGTCAGCCCGGGCATCCCCGGCGTCCAGGCGGAAGGAGGGCTCCTTGGTGTCCGGCGAGCTCGTGCCACTGGATGCCCCGTGGACGCCCGGGGACCCTGGCTCCCTGGGGCAGCCCCGGCAGGACTTGGTGTCTGGTGAGTTCACACCACTGGACGCCCCGTGGACACCCAGGGACGTTGGCTCCTTGGGGCAGCCCTGGCAGGACTTGCATCGTTCTAGGACATTCTTCACCTTCTTCAGGGTCTCACATGGCTCTGGGTGCAGGCAAGGCGGGGGCATCTCTGTAAGTGACCAGAATGCCCACATGGGTTAGAGTGTGACCTGAGTCCAGGCTGGGCCAGGAGCGTCCCTCCCCGAGCCGCAGGGTCCCTGTCACCTCTCCCACGGGGCTGCCCTGAGCGTCTGAGATTTCTGTGGATTGTGGAGCGCAGAGCTGGGCGCGGTGCGGGGCCGCAGTAGGAGTGACTGCTGGGAGGACACGGAGCAGGTTGGCCAAGCTTTTATCGAGAAACGCTCCTTGCCTTTGTCCTTCCCTCTCAGCCAGGTGAGGAACCCCCGTGAAATCAATCAGTAGCCAATCAGATCTGCTGACCAGCATGAGCTCAAAAGCACCCACAGAACTGACAGTGGCCTGTGTGTCCATCTGCCCGGCTCTAGCATGGGGGTCATTATGACAGGAAACACTGGGAGTGGCTTCCAGAGCCCGGGGCTCCCCCTTCATCTTGGCTGGTTTGGGAATCTGAGGCTCATGGTCACTAAAGGGTTAAAGAGGAGTGCCGGAGAGCCTGGGGACAAGGAGGTGCCCACAGCTGCCCGCCAAGGGACTGTTGGCCTTGGATGGACTCAGCACCCGGAGGCATGTCCAGCCTCGAGGAGCAAACAAGCTACATTTCCTGTTGCAAAAACATGGGCTTTGAAGGGGAATTTGTCTGGAAGGAAAGAACCAGGATATAAAGACTCTTCTGTTTCGAGTTCACTTGGTAGAAAAATATGTTCAAAACTGTCTATTAGGGCTTCCCTGGTGGCGCAGTGGTTGAGAGTCCGCCTGCCGACGCAGGGGACACGGGTTCGTGCCCCGGTCCGGGAAGATCCCCCATGCCGCGGAGCGGCTGGGCCCGTGACCCATGGCCGCTGAGCCTGCGCATCCGGAGCCTGTGCTCCACAACGGGAGAGGCCGCGACAGTGAGAGGCCCGCGTACCACCAAAAGAAAACAAACAAACAAAAACCTGTCTATTAGTCTGTAAAGCCTAGGAATTTAAAAAATTAAATATGGTTGAGTGGCAAATGTGCGACTTGACCATGTACTTGATTAGCTTAGAAACGCCTGCATCCAGCGGAGGCGAGTGGGCTCCGCAGGGCACCTTCCCACGTTATCCTGGTTATCCTGTCCCCGACAGCTGAGATCCTCCTCAAAGACAAGCCTGCAGAGGGTCTGGGGAGGAGGGAGGGCCCTGGAATAGTCCTGGGACCCCGGGGGGCTGGCTTCCGGGCCTCTTCAACCACCTCCCAAAGTGGTCCTTCTGTGTTTGTGCTTAGATGGATCCCATCCCCAGGGAATCTCAAAGGGTCCTTGGCACCTGTGTCCCCAGGCTCTCCCTGACTCCGACCCCATACTGTGGGGAGAGGAAGTGTGGAGGGAGAAGGAGGGGGTCTCCCTGAACCAGCCCCCCACAGGAAAGAGCAGATCCTCAAGGGACTTTTCCAACATAAGGCTCCAAATTCAGCAACCTCCACACCCCCTTCCCCCCTCCAAGCAAGGCATGGGGCAAATTTCAGCTGTTCTAGGTTACCTGAAAGGAACCCAGAACCAGGCATGAGCCCAGACAATGGCGGGGATGGTCCATCTTTGCTGGGGACAGTGCAGGGGGACCAGGCATGGGCTTGGCAATGGAGAGGTCACCCTCCCTACATGGGCACAGGGCGGGGGGGCTGGCACATTTGTTGGGGACTTGCTGCAGCAGTGGAGGGGAGCCTCACCTCCACCTCATCCAACGTCCCCCCTCCAGCCCTCCCCCACGGAGGAGTAAGGTCCGTGGCCAGCACCCATCCACGCCCAGCTCCGCGCCCTCTGTCCAGCATCACCCCAAGGCCCAGCCCCATGCCCGGAGGGACCCCAGGCCGTGTGGGAAGAACATACCATGTTCTTTCTGCTGCTCCATCTCAGCTTCTTCTGTGTCTGAAAAGGGAGAGAAAGAAAGCATCACGCTCCGGCCAGCACCCTCTGTGCCCAGGGCCAAGTCGGGATGTGGGGGGCGCACCAGAATCGTAACATCTGTGACACCAGCTCCCTGAGGGGAAACGGGCTGGGCCGGGGGTGGGGTGGGGCACTGGCCGAGAAGCCACATCTTCCAGGATGTGTGCCCGCCCTATAGGGATGTGTCCACCCCTGCAGGACTCCATCCTCCCTGAGAGGCTGCTGACTTCTGCTGCTCCCGCTCTGGGAACAGGGGACGCACTCCCCCCTGATCCCGTCAGCTCTCCCAGGGGCAGGGCGGCAGATCTGGGATTGAACCCCCTCCTCTCCCACTGCCAGTGCTCCCCTGCGCCTCAGTTCCCGCCTCCTGAAAATGGGCTGGCACTAATTGCCCACTGCGTTGCCATGGAGACCAAAGGAGAAAAAGAGCCGTAAAAACACCTGGGAAGTGTGAAGTGCTGTCAGCTACACAGCATCTGGCAGAGAGGATCCCACAACACCCCGCTAACGAGGGTCCCAATGCGGCCTCCCCAGAAAGAGAAGAAATCGTGTGCCAGGGCTGGCTTAAGCCTGATATGCCAAGGTCAAATTTAAGTATGCCTGTTTAGGAAGAAAAACTGATTTGTGGGATCTTGAAAGTTTAAATCTAATATTGGCAGGAAAAGCCTTATAACACGTGTCAGCCAGCAGGCAGAAAAGATGTGTGTGTACATATGCACATATGTGTGGATGTGTGTACATAGGTACACGCATGTGTACCTATGTGTGTGGATGTGTATGTATGTATTCACACGAGTGTGTGCGTATGTATGTGTACATTGTGGATGTGTGGATATGTGGGTATATGTGTACGTGTATGGCTTTGGATGTGTCTGTATGTATTCATGTGAGTGTGTGTGCATGTGTGTACATATATCTGTGTGGGTGTGTACACATGCGAGCATTTATCTCCATCCAGAGGAATGAAGGAATGAGCTGTAATGTTACATCCCCATGACCCGTGGGAGTTGGGGGTAAGTTTGCTCCAGCACCGTCCCCTCTGCTGCATTTCCCTTCACTGTGGCTGCTGACACGCTTCCATCATCTACGATTTGCACTGCAGCCCGGGGCCCGCACGCTGGCCCTGCCCCAGTGCAGCAGGGGGCCTTAGGCTGGCACCTGGAGTTAGCGGAGAAAAGGCTTCGCTGAGGCCCACCCTCGGGCAGCTGGGAGGCTCAGGCCCACTTTCCTGCATCTCCCGGCCCCTTACCCTGGCTCCTCTGTGTCTGGCCCGGCATGTCCCCACCTACCAGGCAGGCAGTGACAGCATCTGGCTGATCACCTTTAAGAGCCCAGGGGCTGGCATTCATTACTGTGGCATGACGGAGGAAGCAGAACATTCCCGAAGGGAAGCGGGGTGGGTGCGGGGGAGGAGGGGTTGCCGCTGTGAACAGTGGGTGAAGCCAGATCCATCCAAAGCTCTGCTGAATGGACAGTCTAAACTCACAGAGCCCGGTGCTGACCGAATAGGGCTGATGGGGTCTCAGCCACGGGAAAGCTCTGCACCCTTCGTGGTCTTTCCAGAAGTCTGCCCTGAGAAAAATGTCCTAAATCATGGGCTGTAGGGTGCAATGAGCAGCGGGTCCTGAGAGGGGCCCGCAGTCATCCCGAGGGGGGCGGGAGGAGCACCCCGCACACCTACCCAAGCTGTACACAGTGCAGACGTCTGTGCTGGACGTCCTCCTCAGTAGCTGCCTGGCATCCTCCTCAGAAAAGCGTCCTTCGCTGCTGAAGAAAGACCTTTCCTCTTCACTGAGAAAAATCACATTTTCCAAGCTGGAAAAAATAAAGTGCATTTAGATTGCTCATTTCCAAGATTTCACAAAGACCCTTTTCCACTCCCTCACTTGACAGATGGTCCCTGCATACCTATCCTGTGCCGAGCAGTGAAGACACCAAGATAAAAACAAAATAGACCCTGCCCTTAAGGTTGCTTTGTCTGGCCAGAGGCAGACGCCCAGAAGCAGGAGATGCTGCGACAGATGCAGCTGGTCACAGCATCCTGGGAAGGTGAGCTCCTGGGCAGCCTTCAAAGCACCACCTTAAATGCTCCTTCCCCTGCAAGGCCGGCCGTGACAGCTGCAGGCAGACTTCATCGCTCCACACTGTAAGCCCCACACAGAGCCTCACGCAACACGAGCTCAGGGCACGTGTGTGCTCCGAAAAGTCAGGGAGAGGAAAACAGGAAGGAACAGAGGAAGGGAAGGAGACAGGGAGGGGGAGGCAACTTCTGCTTACAGGGCTAAATTACCAGCAAAATATAAAACTTTCAAACGTACTTCAGAACTTAGAGGGAGCTCTTTCGAGAAGTTAAAGAAAACCTTAGGGTAGATTGTAGGACATTCGATAAAATAGACCTGTATTCCTCAAAAGTGTCGGTGTCCTAAAGGACAAAGAGAACAAGGAACTGTCTCAGATCAAGGAAGTGAGACTAAAGAGACAGACAGGTACTAACATGGGGTCTGGAATTTTCCTTGGCTATAGAGGGAATTACCGGAAAAATTGGTAAAATCTAAGGTCTGCAGAAATAGGATTCTATCAATGTTAATTTCCTGATTTTGACAGTTGTGCTGTGGTCATGCAAATGATGTCCTGATTTCAGGAAACACATATTGCATTATTTAGGGGTAAAGGGACATTGTGTTTGCAACTGACTCCCAAAGAATTCAGAAAAAAAAAAAGTAAAAAATAAAAGAGGAGAAAGTAAATGTCATAACGTCAACATTTGGGCAAACTGGGTGAAGGACATTAAGGAATTTTATGCCCTTTTTGCATCTTTTCCCTAAGTCTGAAATTATGTCAAAATAAAGTTAAAAGAAATGAATAGCTACCAGAATGCTCATTAAACAAAAGATAAAAGACTCAGATCTGGAATAGGAAAGATGTTCAGTAAACATTTGTTGAGTGAATGAGGGAAGTTGTTAGGGCTTCTCCAGTTGTAAACAGGACCAATGGCACTGGGCCCTGTCACCCTTCTGGTTAAGGGAGGGCAAAACAGACTTGCTCATTCCCACAGCAATTGCAGCTCAGCCCGTTAGCAAGCTCAGGACATGTTTAAGTCACATGGAGCCCAGACATCTGTTGAGCAGTTGTGGTCTCCCCAGAGATGATGACCAAGGGTGCCCAAAGCGTGTCCCACAGAACAACAGCTGATAGTGTTGTCTGGAGGTCAAGTGTGAAAAATGCATTTCAACAGGAGAAAGAAAAGTTTCAGACTCTGGGTACCTTCCTTGCGCTGGGAATCCCTGTGGACCACCAGCCAGGGCATGTGGAAAGCACATCCTCACTGATGAAGTTTGAGATGGAGCCCTGGGGGGAACACACTTTGGGAAACTTGGGTCTAGCTGCTGCTCTGGGCATCCGAGCCCAGCCCAGCTTCAAACAGCTTCTGATGAACAGGAGGCCATGGAGCAGACAGACACTTGAATTAGGAAACAGAGTGACTGGTGGGACATGTCATGAAGCCAAAGTGGCCTCTGAGACTTGGTTTGGGAGGCGTTGGTCTGTCTGAGGTGCCAGACAAGAATGAGACGGGATGTCAGGGCTAGCGGGGCCCTGAGGACGAGCATCTCACAATGCATCCGAGGGGCAGATGCTCACCCAGTGAAGGGTCCTTTCTCTACACTGACTCCTGGGCTGAGGTCTTAACAACAAAAGGTCAAGAACACAGCTGTGCCGGCTGACCACTCTCTCAAGACCCCCCCTGCTGCTGCCCAGGGCCAGGCAGTGGGGACTTGGAGGTGACCAGACAGTCCTGGCTCAGAATTCCCTGGATGGGGGTGGGGAGGTCACACGGGGAGAAGAGCACAGCCAGGAAGGGTGCGCCCAGGGATGAGCCACTGGAGATGAGACTGGGGTCCATCGAGAGCCCCCAGGAAAACGGGATGGTCGGGATGGAGGGGACATCTCACGTAGAGGGAGGCGCATAACCCAGAGTCGTTCTAGAAGGGGTGAGCCAACCAGCACGCTGACCTCAGGGTGACACAATGGTGAGTGGTGGCCTTTGAAACTGGGGGTGACCAGGGCCTGGGTTGCAAGAGGCCTTGAAAGACAGGCCCAGAGCTTCGAAGGGTTTTATGAAGGGGAATGGCAGGGTGTACTGGCTTGAATAACGTCCCCCCCAAATCCATGTCCCCCCTGGGCCCTCAGAAGGTAACCTTATTTGGAAATAATAGGATCTTTTCAAATGTGATCAAGTCAAGGATCCTGGTATGAGGAGATGATCCTGGGTTATCCGGATGGTCCCTAAATCCAATGACTGGTGTCCTTACAAGAGACAGACGAGAGGACACAGACAGGGAGGAAAACACGTGAACACAGAGGCAGAGGTTGGGGTGATGCGGCCACAAGGACCGCCTGAAGCCACAGGAGCTGAAAGAGGCGGGAAGTCCCCTCCCGTGGAGCCCCCAGAGGGAGCTCGGCCCTGGCTACACCGTGATTTGGACGTCTGGCCTCCAGTCTGTTGTTTTAAGCCCCCAGTTTGTGGTGCTGTCCCCGCAGCCCCAAGACACCCATGCACGTGGACACCTTTGCATTTCAAGGACCAACCCTGGCAGCACTTAGAGGAAGGGCAGGAGGGGTCCAGACAGGAAGCTGAAGTCATGCCCTGGGGACAGTGGGATGGCCCTGGGCTAGGCCCGGCCCTGGGGACAGAGGTGGGAGTGACGACCAGGAAGAGGGCCTAGGGAGGGGCAGGAGGTGCCGTCCAGGACACTGCGGATCTGTCACCTGGGAAGCAGGTGGACGGGGTAGGGTTCCCACAGGGGCAGGGGGTGGAGTCAGAGGGGGGTGAGGCCTCAGCCACTCACTCAGACGCTTGGCCCTGCACACTGATGAGGCTCGTCTGCACAAAGGCGACCTGGCCGGAGGCTGCATGCCGGCCCAGGCACCAGGGCAGGCCAGGCACCTGGGCACCCAGGATCTCGATGTGGTCACCGCCTCGGAAGGTCATTTCTTCGGGCCCTGAGCCCTGGCAGTCCGCTACGGCCGAGGCCAGGCCCACAGCTGCAGGAAGGAGGCCACATGGTCAGTGCTGGGGGGGATAGGGCCGGGGGGTGGGTGGGCAGTCAGACGGGCGGCCCTCGGCCACATGGGTGGTGTCCCCGGCCAGGGAACACGCCATCCTGCTGAGGAACTGATTTAGCACCTAGCCAGGGTGCAGGGCTACCGCACACGAGGGGCTGGACATCCATGCGGTACCTGAAGCGGGGGGCCTCTTTATCTCCACGCTGAGGATAAGAAACTGAGGCCTGGGGATGTTGATTAACTTGGCCCAGGGCTGTCGGCCTCCAAGGCCAGGGCCCACCCAGGGTAAATCCAGCTGTAAATGTCCTCCCATGGGGCCTTATGTCCACTTAACAGGTCCACAGGCCATCCAGACATCAAGCAACCTGGGGCAGAGCCAATGCACTGAACCAGGGACCCAGGCCATCTTTTCTAAACAAGACCCCTGCCTCTCATTCCTCCATCTGCACACGTGGTGAATTCAGCTGGGGTCCTGCCCACCCACCCCACCTCCACCGTCTGAGGGTCCTCCGAGGTGTCTGACCCAGTGCCAGAAAGAGAGCAGAAGTTGCAGAAGTGCTGGTCAAATAGGGTGTGGAAGTTACTCTCTAGAGGCGGAGTGACCAGGGACACCGGCCTGGCCTCCCCGCGTGCTGTGTGAGTTTGGACCAGCCAGTGGACCTCTCTGAGCCTCTGTTATTGCCTCAGGAACTGGAGGGGAGTCTAGCTGCCTTATCTGCCTTGGGGAGGATTCAGGGTGGGCGCAGAAGCTTCGGGAATGCTGGTCCCTGCCCCTCCTCACCCACCTCTTCGCCAGGGGAGGAGGGCCAGTGGAAATATTTACCCATCGGCTGGATGTCCGGCGTCACAGGTCCACCCATGGAGTCATTGATGGGGTCCCAGGGGACCCTAAGAGCCCACCTGGAGCGGGATGAGAGAGGATTTTAGGTTTAGGGTGGATTGAAACTGTGTGTAGGCTGGACAGATAAACAGCCCCCAGGGACCCGAGCGAAATCCACCACCTGCCCCCACTGCACGTGTGTGCACACACACACACATACACCCACGTGTGCAGCCTTCAGCTCCAGCCATGCCCCACGCCCCCCAGTCCAGGTGCCTCCTGCCCTCCCTCACGCTGGCATCATCGGGGACCTCCCTCCATCACCCAGGGAGAGAACCTCAGCCACGGACTGTCATTTCATAGACACTGAACATGAGGAGATGTAGTTTCTCTCTTTGCTTTGGCTGCCAGCTCAAGCCAAGTTTATGCCCCACGTTCAGCACATGAGCATGAGCTTGCATGTTACCTGTCCCTGCCTTCCCCAGGCTGTCCCTGCGTTGGTTCTTATTTGCACAGATCCCTGCGTGCTCCCTTACTACGAGCACAGGCTATGTAGCTCCCGCAAAAGCTTTCCAGAACAAGCTAGAACAGGAAGCCAGAGCCCCATGTTGTACACTCCTAGGCCATCTCGTCCCAGGACAGCCCTGCCGGGAGGTATCACTGTCCTGTTATGCAGGTGGCAGCCCTGAGGACCAGAGAGTTGGACTGGCTTGCTGAAGCCACACACTGAAAATAGCAGAAGGGGTCGTGGCCAGGTCTGCCTCAGGCTCACACCGGTCCCCGTCTACCCGCCTTGGCCTACGGTTGGACCCGGGCCTGGGGGAGTCTCCGGGAGGCCGGAGAGCACGCTGGACCCACAGGAAGCAGAGAAACAAAGGTCGGTACCTACTGATGGAATGCAATCAAAGGCTCCACTGCTGTCCCCTCCTCTGACGACGTGTTGTGGCTGGGGGCCGAAGAGTCCACTGCCAGGGCCGCCTCTGCCTGTGGAAACCCCGAAGCCTGCCTGAGGGGCTGGAGGCCAGTCATCACTCTCACATGGTGGTCAGGACACAGGACAAAGAAAGGCCCTTCAAAGCGGCAGAGGGTGGTCATTCAGGCGGCTGGGCACAGGGACAGCTGTAGTTTGCAGGCGGGACTACCTGTTCTCCACCAGGAATACCTGCAGGGGTTCCCCCACCCCAGTTTCTGCATCCACAGAAAGACACTGGAGGCCGGACCTGGGCTGGAGTCCCCCCTCCGCCGGGACTTGCCCGGAGCGTGGCTCAGCCTCAGGCTCTCTGGGCCTCAGTTTCCCTATCTGGGCTATGAGGGGCTTGACATGTGATTCCAAGGGCCCTTCCTGCTTGGACCACCACCGACGAGTCCGGCCGCAGTGGCTTCCTCTTGTCCGCTCTGTGGCTGGGGAAGGACAGGCAGCTAATGCCCTGTTTGCTGTGGCCTCAGAGCCCAACTGTGAGGCCACTGAGGTACTTAGAGCAATAGCTTGGTCAGGAACTAGGGCTTAGGGGGGCGCTGGCCAAACCCCTTTTCTGTTATTTCTTGGAGAGGGCTTTTCCTTGCCCCAAGTGCCCTCAGTCTCCGGCACCTCCAGAGCCCTTCTGCTGCCTGCAGCCCCGGGGCGTCCCCAGCCCGGCGAGGAGCTGACCAAGGTTACCATCGCCTGCACAGCGCTCACCTTCCTGGAAAAGGAGGCTCTCGTGAGTCAGCTTCAAGGCCTCCTCGTCCACGTGGACTTGGATGGTCGTCTCCTGGTCCTCATCAGGCTCGAGCAGCCAGAAGGTCTGGTCCACAAGCAGGTTTTCCAGGCAGTGATGAGTGAAGCCTGGGGAAGCAGACAGCCCTGGTTACCAGTGGGATCCAGGCCGGGGGCAGGGAAGCCCTCATTGGCTGGGTGTTGGCCGAGCCCTGCGCCGACCAAGCCCAGGGAGACGGACCACCCGGCCCTTGGGGACTCATGGTACTGTCCACTACCTGGTCAGGCCATAGGTCTGACCATCTGGGCTGCGAGAGGACCAGCCATGATGGTGGACAACTCATCTGCCTCCCTGTGCCCTGGGAAGGTCGGGCGGGGTCTAGTTACTTCTTCTAGAACCCTCGGTCTCCTCTTCTATGAGATGGGATGGGAGATCAAGGAGATCACGTACGCTGCAGGCGTGGGCACAGCCCTGCTCTAGGGGCAGAAGAAACTGTCATTCTGAGTCTAATTTCTCACTTCCTCAGCCCTCAGACTGGGAGTGGGGCAGCAAGTTTCCCCAGGAGAGACACTTAGACGGTCCAAGTCTCCCTTAGAACAAGGAATGTTTCAGAAAGAAAGCACTTGGGTTGAGGTTGAAACAGGGTTTCCTGGTCTGTGCTCGGCCAGTGAGAGCTCAGCTGCCCTGGGGGTGAGTCGCGCTCAGACCCGTGTGCATCTGCGACTCCGCCCATCACAACCTCACTGAGAACAGGTGACGTCCCGAGAGGCCATCATGAACTAACTTAGTCTAAAGCCCCGACTGATAACATAAAATGCTTGGTGTGTGACAAGCATCCCCATAACTGGGTCTGCGAGGGTCACCGCCTTACCGAGAGCGTGGTAGGTGGAAAATTTCCAGATTTCTTCAAAAGTCTTAAACGTCACCACAATCCGATCCTGGTCACTGTGGATGGACAGCAGCCTGGCCGATAGCTCCTTATGGGGAAGAAACAGAAATGAGAAACAGTCCCAGTGGCTTTGGGGCGTCTGCCCATCAGGAGGACGGAGCCACGCAGTAGAAACATTTTGCAGAAGTGACCCTGGCGGGACTTCCCTGGTGGGCCAGTGGGTAAGACTCCACGTTCCCAATGCAGGGGGCATGGGTTCGATCCCTGGTCAGGGAACTAGATCCCACATGCATACCGCAGCTAAGAGTCTGCATGCTGCAACTAAAGATCCCGCAAGCTGCAACGAAGATCTCGCGTGCCGCAACTAAGACCTGGCACAGATTAATTGATTAATTAATTTTTTAAGTGACCCTGATAGGGACACAGCAAGCACAGAGCTGATTCCTTTACAACCAAGCTGCTCCTCTCCTGCTCTCAAGCCAGCTGTGGCTCCCCAGGGCTGTACCCAGCCCCACTCCTTCCCAGAGCTCACAGCCTCCATGCCCTGGACCTGCACCCTCTGTGGCAGGTCCAGCATCCCCTCTCCTGACACCCATCCCATGAACACTCCTGATGGTGCTGGGGCATTAAAAGTGACACCAGCTGACGCTGACCAAGGGGGAGAGGGTACTATTTTCATCTCCATCTGGATTAAGAAATAAGGTCCCGGTTCCTTTCCGAGGTCTGACCCTGGGACAGCCGGGATTCAGCCCAGAGCCAGCACGCACCCTGGACTGACATCACAGGGGCAGCCCCACTGCAGAACACCGTGCTGGGTGCACCATGCCTGCTGTTCGCAGGTCCTCACAGCACCTCCGTGGGGTAATAAAGCTAAGCATCCCCCGTATGTGGCTGAGGAAGCTGCGTTCACAGAGGCTAAGGGACCTCAGCCAAGGTCAGGCCAGGCTGAGTGCAAGGTCAGGTTGTGGCCTCCCAACCCTAAGCCCCAGGACCTCTGCCATGGGGAGGTCACCCAGCTCAGCCTCCTTCCCCACCAACCTCCTGACAGACCGTCCATCTGCACGAGGCCAGTCACCAACAAATCAAGGAAAGAATAAGATCAACTCACAGCAGTCCTTTTTGCCCCCTATGAAGAGACTAAAAATCCTAGAAAGGTGGGGTGTCCATGGAGAAAGGGACTGGGGCATTCAGAAAGTGGTGGCCCACGTGTGTCTGGGGCTGTGTGATCATTGTCCCTGGAGCCAGACAGCCAGGAGAGCAGACGGGGGACAAGTCACCCTGGTGGTGGCACCATCAGGTAAGGTCTGGACATCGTGGACAGACCTCCTCCTAGGTCCACTGCCCTCTCCTCCGAGCAGTCTTCCTCCACCCCATTCACAAGTGTGGATCCCCTGCACCTTTGCCCACCCAGGCCCCCCGAGGAGCCAGACTCACCCCAAGAGCACGGGCCACCTCCCAGCTGTCATTCTCCAGAAGACGGAGCCGGCCCCGCAGGACCTGCTGCAGACTGGGGTCGGGCAATCCGCTTTTCCTCTGCACAGCCAACAGCTGCAAAGTCAGGTCTGCAAGGGGAAAGTTCAAGGTGGGCAGTTTCCCTGGCCCAGGCCAGTTCTGTGGGGTGCTCTCCCTCTCCTGAGGGCCCCCGCCCACAAACATGGGGACCCGGATTCACACCCCACATGCACCGCCTGTGAGAACTCTGCACAGGTGCTTTTCTCCCCTGAGGCCCAGTTTCTTTGGTGGTAAATGAATTACGTGCTACCCACATCTTACAGAGATGGGAGGAAGTGGACTGTGTCACAGCCCCAGGACAGGCCAGCACAGGGCAGGCATTCAGCAAATGGTCCCAAGTCAGTGACCTCCAGCCCCGACTTCTTCCACGCCTGGGCTCCAATGGGGCATCCAAACTCCAGCAGACTCCCCACGGGCATCCTAGAACCCTTCATCGCCCCCCGCACCCGAACCTGGCTGGTCCTCCTTTCTTTACCATCTCCAGAAGGACCGCATCCCCAGTCCCGCTCAGACCAACGACACCTCCTTCCCTCACACACCACTGGCTGGTCCACAAGTGAACCCCACTGACCCACCTGTAAAACCAGGCCAAACCCACCATGCTCACCCCTCACCATGGCCCCGCCCCATAGGTCCTCCTGAGCAGTGTCTGAGCCCTGGCCCTCCCTCCAGATGGTCCCTCCACAGAGGGCCAGAGGGTCCCCTCACAACCAGCTCTGGCTTATGGAACGCCTTGGCTCTCAGCCCTCTGGGCATTGCTGTCCCCCAGAAATTTTTGCAGCAATGGACATGTTTGCTCTCTGCACTGTCCTGCACAGTGGCCACCAGCCACATAGGGCCCTGAGCTCTTGAAATGTGGACAGTGTAATTGAGGAACTGGATTTTTAATTTTATTTAAGTTAAATTTAAACATAAACAGCCACATGTAGCTACTGTATTAGACAGCACAGTCCCGGTAGTTTTCCATCTCAGGAAGAATAAAATGCGGGTCCTTTCCACCTTTCCAGGCACAGCCTGGAGCATCTTGCGCTTCACCTCACCCCGCACAGCCCCACCTCTTCTCCCCCTCCCTTCCAGCCTGTGGCCGCCTCTCTGCTCCCCTGAGACATCGAGGCATCCCCTTCCCAACCCACCCCAGGGCCTTTGCACTCACCGTGTCCTCCACCTGAAGCACCCTCTCCCAGACCAATTTCTGGCCTGGCTGGTGCCCTATGATTGGATCCCAGCTCAAATGTCCCCTGCCCACCCACACCCCGTCCCCCTGAGAGGCCTCCTGGCCACAGGGATCCTCAGATCTTGGACTGTTCCAAAACTGGAGAGGGGAGATGAAGGGGAGAGGATGGGAAGGGGGAGGGGAGAAGAGAGAGGGAGAGAGGAAGAGGGACAGAACGTGGAGAGGGCGAGGGAGAGAGGTTCCTCACACCCTCTGAATAAGCCTTGCACCTGCCTTGGAATTTTCCAGCTAGGGGACCCTCGAGCAAACATCCCCATCCCCTCCTGGGGGGCAGGGCCGGGGCAGAGGGGCACATCTGGGATCTGGAATCAGGCCCCTCCCCCAGCAGGAAGCCAGGCCAGCATTTCCCAACCAGTTCTAAGAAGTGACCCCTCCTGCTCCTGTAAGAGGGTGGGGTTGAATTGTCAATCCCATAATAATCTGCCTCATTGCTCAACAGTCCTGGTCATCCCGAGTGACCACAGGCAGCGCTGCCTACCCGAAGGAAAAGCTGGAGGACGGGCGGCTATCACTGCAAAGGTGGACGGCCAACAACGCTGGAGGCTACATGCCCCCCACAGCTGGGTCTTGGGGGTCGGGTCTCCAGCGTTAGGGGCTTCGTGCTGCCCCCCTCCGCCCATCAGCGCCCTGCGGAAGTTCCGCCGTCCCGTCCTCGGAGCCCCTCCCCGGAAGCAGTTCCCCGATGCCTCTCCCGAAGGCCCTTGCCATCCCCTTGCCTCCCCAGGGAGTCCCTCCTGGGGTTTCACTTCCCCTGCGTGCGGCCTCCAGGGCCACGCCCCCCTCTTGTGTGGGCAGATGCAAACACAGAGTCCAGGGAAGGCCTTTGCACGTGCAGGCGAACCCCAGCGTTCTGTCCCCGAGTGAAAAATGCAGAGTCCTGGGCCCTACCCCAGACTCCCTGCATCAGAACCCGGCAGGACCCAGGCATCTGTGTTTAACAAGCCTCTCCTCCACATTCAGGGTGACCTTAAAGCAGGGCGTCCACATTAGAGAAGCCTGGGTTAGACGCTCCTGAACCAGAAGCCCACTGGATGGGTGAGGCCGGAGGGAAGGGGGGACGCCCAGGGATCCCACATTCACATCCCCAGCCCAGACTTAACCCCGACGCACGATGTAGCGCCCAGGACATCTACCTGTGGGGTAGGAGCCCATCTGGCCGGGAGAGGGCCTAGCAGCCGGTGGAGAAACGCCAGGGGCAGCAGCATCTGTATCAGAGCAGGTTCCTGTGATTAAGGTGAGAACAGGCAACTCTCAGCTACAGGCGCCAACCCCCAGGTATTTCCAGAAGAAAGGTATGTCCACACCCCTATAAACCACCGTTCACACCCTTCCTCCAGGGTCACAAAGCGCAACAAGGTCGGGAGGCTATGAGTCTCCTACTGTGCTGTTACTAATTACCCTACCCTAGAGGCTTCTGGAAACAACACAGTGTTATTCTGCTGTTCTGGGGTTTGAGAAGGGTCTTGCTGGGACAAAACAAGGTGTGGGCAGGGCTGGTTCCTTTCTTCTGGAGGCTCCAGGAGTGAATCTGTGTCCTTGCTTCTCCAGCTTCCAGAGGGGTCCGCATTCCTTGGCTCGGGGCCCCTCCTCCATCCCCAAGGCACAGCATCTTCAACCTCTCTGTGATTCTGACCCCAGCCAGCATAATCTTCCCGTCTCAAGATCCTTAATCCACTTTGCAAAGTCTCTTTGGCCGCGGAGGTAACGTGTGTGTGTGTGCACAGGTTCTGGGGACTGGGATGTGGACTGCTTTGGCGGCCTTTACTCTGTTGACCACAGAGGGGAGGTCACAGCCCAGGGGGAACTCGGGGTCTGCGGCAGATGGGGCTGCATCCTGATTTTGACGGGCCTGTGAGGCCAGTCCTCTGCAGGTTGTCCTGCCCCCAGTCCCCCGCCGGGAAGCCAGCTCCCGGTCTGCCTCTTGGCCAGGCCCCTCCACGCACACACTCGTCTCTGCCCTGCTCGGTTCTCATCTGTACAATGGGATGAGCAATCAGGGCCTTCAGATCAAAGGGGATCTGATCTGGAAACACCTGGGGTTCCGACAGAACCTCACTGCAGCCTCTTCACCCCGGGGAAGTACCGCTCAGCCGTGGGCACGATGCTGCCATGTTGGCCTGGGACCGTGCAAAACGACAGGCTCATTTCTGCTCTCTCCCCACCTACATTATACCAGCCCTAAGCCTGTGTGGTCAGAGTCCATTTCCAGCCCTTGCTGGCTCTGCATCCCCAGAGCGGGGGCTCAGAAATGCCTGTCAAATCCAAACAAGGGCACGGCACCCAGATCTTGGCTTTAAGCACCGTCCTCCCCCTGAGAAGCCAGGGCTCCTTGAGGAACGGCCGATTCCAGGCCTGCGACAGGGAGAGCCGAGATGAGATGTGAGCCTCTTGTTGTCCCAGAAAGTAGGACGTGCTCACAGGATGCTGGAGATGCATCACAAGACCAAATCGGGGGCAATATGAACAATGAAATAAATAATGACAGTGACTGATAGCGTCCAGAGAATGCAATAAAGACCTCTGAGCCCACCCATGCTAAAATAAATAAATGAATACCTGGGAGAGGGGACAGCTCTTCTTTTCAGTGGAAGGTCCATTAACAAACGTCAAAAGAACACAGTATTAGAAAGTCACCATTTAGCAACCATCGTAATGTTCTGATTTCAGTCAAGAACCTTGCACGGATGATAAAACTAGTGCTTGATTAGGACCAGAGGAACCGGCTAGTCACAAAGTCCCCAAGTATCTTCCCACGGGCTCCTGACTCATGACAAAGGGAAGAAGGGTGACTTTGACAGTGACATTTACGCTGTCAAACATCTCCTTAATCAAGTGATGGACGGGAGCCGTGAACGTCACCAGGGACCAAACAAATGGACATGGAGTTCTCCCAGTCGGCTGCACGGAGAGGAACCGAACACTTCTGCGGTATTTCTGCCCAAAGTGCCTGCCTGCAATCCTGAAAAAACAGCCACACTTGAACTGAGCTGTACCCAAACATTCTACAGAATACCTGGCCCGGAATCTTCAAAGTATCAACCTCCAGGTTAGAAAGCTCCACAGGCACATGGCCACAGAATGCAAAGCCTGACCACGGTTTTCTTTGGTGGAAAGGACATTACGGGGACAGATGGCAGGATGGGAGTGAGGTCCGTCTGTAGATTAGATAATGGTGTTGTTTAAACCAGGAGAGTTTGAAGTTTGAAAAAATTGCACAATGGTTCTGTACGAGCAGGTCCTGGTTTTAGGAAACACACACGCCAAAGCGCTGGGGGATAAAGGGGCATCATGTCTGCAGTTTACTCTTAAACTGTCCTGAAATATAAATATATCTGTAAATGCAGAAAGAGAGAAAGCAAGTGTAGTAAAATGTCAACATTTGAGGAACCTGGGTGGGGTAAATGGGAATTATTTATATTATTTCTTGTGACTTTTGTTGTCAATTTGCAAAAGAAGCTGAAAGGGGAAGGGGCTCTGGGTGGATGGGGTGAGAGTCCACTGGTCACTTGGCTACTCAGGGCCAGGGAGCCCAGGAAGACAGGAGGGGCTCCCAGACCCCACTGCCTGGGCTCACAGGTCCACCCCAATGCCAGCCAATGCCAGCTGTGCTGTGGAGCAGGTAGGGCAGGAAACACTTGGCAACACGGTCAGAATGCTTCTGGTTTGGCCACAGCACCGACGGCAGGAATCCCTGTGCTCTAGGACTCACGGCCACTCTGGGGCTGGGCTGCCAGGCGGGAGGCTGGTCTGGCCCCCATGCATCCGGCGGAATCCAGCTCCTCTGTGGCGTGCTGGCGAGCTCTGGAGGGCGCCCGACCCAGTGGGATCCCCAGGCCAGGCGGGTGTCTGACTACAGGAGTCAGCACCCATGAGGCCACCCTGACCTTTCCCATCTCCGCTTACGCCCGGAAGGACCAAGAAAATAGGTGTAAAAATACTTCTAATCACCGAGCATGCATGGCGTCAGGCTCTGGGCCAGGCACCTAGTATGAGGTTTTGTTTCCATTCTCCCAAAGCAACGATCATTCGTCATTCCAATATTTATTGGGCACCTGCTATGTGCTGAGCCCTAGAGGCAACTAAGCAGGTGACCAGGCTGAAGGTGACGATGTGACGAAGGGAAGCCCGGGGAAGGACAGGGGGACAGGCTGTCCTGGGCTCGGGGAGGGGCCTGGGCCCACCTCAGGTTTCCCCCTGCCCTTCCCTCCTCGCCTCCAGGACCCAAGGAGTTAGGGAGAGGGGTCCTGGAGATCACCTAGGCCACCCCTCAGGTTTCCACGTCAAGAGGTCCAGCGACAATCAGGATGGGAACCAGGTCCCCCGGCAAGCAGTCCAGCCCTGCTCCCGGCACAGCCCCTCTCACGCACACCTGGGCAGGTTGGGTGGGAGATGCCTCGGCCCTTGTCACACCCCTCATCCTCCGCTGTTCAGGAAGTAATCCTGCCCGGGGCCTGGCCCAGGCCCTGCTTCCTTCCCCTCCCTGGGCCTTGGTTTGCCCTCCTGGAAGAATGAGGGATGCCCCGTCCTGAGTAATCCCCGGGACTCACCTCCAAGGACAAAGCAGAACTGTGGGCACCCAAAGCAGTACAAGAGCTATAAACTCACCCAGGGCTGCATTTCTAGAATTTCCAACCCCTGCCCCTCTTGCCGCGCCCTGGAGAAGCACGAGGTGGGTCCCCATCTATCGTAAATGCTCACTGGGCGTATCCTCCTTCAGTACAAGCACTGACAGTGCAGGCATCCAGCTGCATCCTGGGTGCGGTGGACAGCAGGGTGGATGCACACGCCGCACTCACCGCTTCCCACGGCAGCCTCCTCAGGCCCTGCTCGCCCCCAGACGGCGGACGCACTCGCTCCCGCTCTCTGGACCTTGCGGCCACCGCTGCCTCCCGAGGGCCCCACGGGCCCCCTCTCCACCGGGCCCTCCATGACGCAGTGGCCTCCGAGCCAAGGGCCCGGCATGCCGGGCTGGCCTCTGTGGAGAGAAGAGAGTGCAGGGGTCAGCAGTGGCAACCTCTCTAGGAAGACAGGCGGCCGGCACCAGCACGGATGCTGCCGCCAGAGTTGGGGTCAAGAGGAGAGAATGCCTCCTCTTTGCCTGGTGGATCCTTGAGCATCCTTCCAGAGCTCTGCTCACCGGCCATTTCCCCTCCAAACAGCACAAGTCCGCCTGGAACAGACTCTGTTGGAGACACGTGCCTACGTTTGCTCCCAGTTGGAAGTCCTTGTGGGCAGGTAGGGGCCCATTCTTGCTCATCAACAGACCCTGAGGAAGTAGCTCAGATCCTGGCACCTGGAGGCTGCTCAAAATGTTCCCACCGGGGCTCCCCTAGTGGCACAGTGGTTAAGAAGCCGCCTGTTAATGCAGGGGACACGGGTTCGAGCCCTGGTCCGGGAAGATCCCACGTGCCACGGAGCAACTAAGCCCATGCGCCACAACTACTGAGCCCGCACTCTAGAGCCTGTGAGCCACAGCTACTGAGCCCACGTGCCACAACTGCTGAAGCCCGTGTGCCACAACTACTGAATCCTGCACGCCTAGAGCCCGTGCTCCGCAGCAAGAGAAGCCACAGCAACGAGAAGCCCGTGCACCACAACGAGCGCGACATGGAAGCAATAAAGGCCGTGTGGGAACAGGGAACAGAGCTGGTGTCCTCTTGGGACACCCCGGGACCGTGGTTTAGAGATAAGCCCACTGCACCTCCCACCCAGTGAGGGCTGGGAGGGACAGACTCCCCCAAAGACAGCGCATCTCCAGAGAGAAGAATATGCAGCTCCATTTCATACGGGGCTCAGCTGGGCTGTGACTCCAGCCTCGGATTCCCAGGGGGTCTTGCTGCTCCTTGTAACTAAGCCCGCGTCCTGGGGGGCTCAGTGGGCCCCGTCTCTCTAACTGGAAGAGGCCTGCACCCCAGCAGAGTCCCCGGGAAGAACCCCGTCCAGTTTTGCAGGAAATGGGCCAGGTCCCAGGCTGCCCCGTGAGGGGAGGAAGCAGGTGGTAGAGGGCGGGAAAGGAGGAAGTGGCCGGGGAGGAACCAGAGACCACTCCCCGCTCCCGGGGTGCCCTTGGGCCTCCCCACTGAGAGCCGGTCATTACGCACCACTCTTTCCTGGGGCCAGAGAGGAGTGAGGGCCTTTACGACCCCGACAGACGGTGCTCCCAGGGTCTGGGGTTTGGTCACCAATTAGAGGAGACAGCAGGACACGGAGCCCCTTCCAGGCACAGGCGACAGGGAGGGCGGGTGTGCAGCCTGGGCCAGGGCTGAGGCACAGGGGCAGACCCCCTGCCCCCATCCACAGGGACGGGAGTCAACCACGCCGCCCTCAGTGTCCACCTCAGGGACAGAGGGGACAGGAATGGCCCTGCTCACTCACATGGAGGGTGAGCAAGAGCAAGGCCGGGAAGCAAGTGCAAGGGAAGCCCCTCTTGTCAGGTCTCTCTGTTCTCTGATGAAGAGCTGGGAGAGTTCAACCCCAAACCCCGGCCAGGCTGGCAAGAATTCCCTTTGCACAGAGCAGAACGCACAGGGAGACAGGAGAGCACACCTCTGAGCCCCTTTCCTGGGGACAAAACTGCAAACTGGAAAGCAGGTCTGGCCTCCTCCAGACCCACACCCCCTCTTGCGGTGGGTGCTGGGGAACAGGGGGCCCAGCAGAGACCAGAGGACGCTGGTGAGGAACATGGGGCTCAGAACCCACTGGGCCTGGACAACCCCGTGACCCCCTGGCCGGTCTCCTAGCTCCACCCGCTTCCTACAGCAGAGAATTCCCAGGCAGGAAGGCAGGAGATGCGGAGGCGGATGGCAGCAGCTGTGACGTCACCTCGGGGCTGGGGGCTGGGGGCTGAGGCACAGGACACGGGACACGGGCTGTTTCAGATGAGGCTCAGGGTTGTGGGGGGCACAGCACTGAGCGCCCCGTGAACGCACAGAGGAGCCACCAGAGCATCTTAAACCCTGAGAAGGGCTGCGTTCGATCCCGTGTAAGTTTCGTTCCTGTATTTGTGCAGAAAGGACAGAGGAGGAGAGAGCGGAGGTGGGACCTGCGGGGGGGCCTGGGGTTCACTTCCCTGCCTCGAATTTTCACCAGGATCGGGGGAGCTGGACCTCCCTCAGACCCAGCAAGGAGTATTTTCAGAACTACGGCCCCGAGGCTGTCCCAGGGTGGTGGCGAGTCTCCACAGGCTCCCAGAGGGCCTCAGACACAAGTATTTGTCAACACCTGCATGCACCAAGTGCCTCAGCCAGGTTCACTGCAGCCAGTGGGGAAAGCACATCACCCCGTTCTACAGATGGAGAAACTGGGCTGGGCTCCGAGGGGTGGGCAACTCAACCCCCTACACACACACACTTGCACACACACACATATATATATATACTCTCACATTAACACTCTCTCACACACTCACGTCCCCCCACACACACCCCTGTCCATGCCCACCGTGGTAACCTTCTAGGCAACCCCTCCCCCCCAGGGAGGAGGGAGTAGGCCAGAGGGTGCTCCCTTGCCAGAGGAAGAAGCAGCATGGACCAGCAGGTTCCAGGAACGCAGCATTGCTGCAGAATTCTCCAGCAACCTTTTTTAAATGGCCAGTGTCATTTCAAGCCCTGGTGCCTTGCACTCCCCATGCCCTGGTCCCCGGGGGCCGTCCCCACCCTTGTCACGCACGAAGACCTCCTGGCATCTTTCAGGGTGCCGCTCCATCTGTCTGACCCTCCTCAGCCCCAAGCCAAGCCATCATCTGTTTCCTTCCTCTCTTTACTCTGAAAACAGCGAGCCCCACACCTGTCATCGAGGGCACCGTGGCCTGGTCACAGGTGGGTGCCGGGACCGGGAGGCATGCGGCTTGGAGGCCAGGCTGCTGTGCCCGCTGTTCTGCTCTTCTGAAGCATCTCAGTAGGGTACTTGGACCCGTTGTCTTGCCCAGGTCCTGTTTGTGGGGTCTCTATAACCCCCAGCCAGGGCCCTCGTCCCCCCTCTCTACAGCCAGGCATCTTGCACAACACACACCCAGGGCATCTGACTCTTTTCCCCGCCTCCGCCCAGGAGTCAGGACCAGCCCAACAGCGCCTGCGTCCCTGCCCCACGGGCCTGCCCCCAGCAGCTCAGGGCCGGTTTTCTGAGAAAACAGAAGGCTTCGGGGCTCAGGGGACTTCCCACTTGCTTGGTGAGGGGCCTGCCCATCAGGCAGGGCTGCCAGTGACAGTCGTAAGTGTGGGCTTCCTAGTCACGGCCCGCATGAGGAAGTGGGCTCTGTCTCCCTGGGAGGGTCCCTCCCTGCTGGGTCCTAAAATAGCCTTGCTCAGCCCCATAGGCTGCCGGCTCCCGACTGCAGGAGGGGCTGCCCAGCCCGCAGCCTGGCGGGTGTCCAGAGCTCCCACGGGGGGCCCTGCGGAGACTCAGGGACTCTCCTTCCCTGTGGCGTCTGACCTCTTTGCTCTGCTCACTGTTGGGCCACCTGATGCGTCAACAACAGGCCCCAGGTCCCAGCCAGCACCCAAACCCAGGGGACAGGAGTTTGGCACCAGAACACCTAGACCTGGGGTCAGTGGGCTGGGAGGCCGCCCCATGCCTCAGTTTACCCACCAGAGAATGAGAATGAAAACACCTCCTACAAGGAGGTCAATGGATTAAAGGACGGTGCTCCTGGGTTACAGCTGCGTTTAATAAATGTGGGCTGGACAAAGGGAGGAGATGGTTTGGGGAGGTCTGGCCAGAGCTTTCTCTGGACCCGTACTGAACAAATGCCTCGAGGGCCATGCAGACCTCGTCCACCTCACCAAGAAGCACCTCTTGAGGGTTGTCTGGTCACCCATTGTACTGGGGTGACCAGTGCACCCCCAAAGTCATGTCCACCACTAACCTCAGAAGGTGACCTTATTTACGGTATGCAGGCCTCTCACTGCCGTGGCCTCTCCTGTTGCGGAGCACAGACTCCGGACGCACAGGCCCAGCAGCCATGGCTCACAGGCCCAGCCGCTCCGTGGCATGTGGGATCTTCCCGGACCGGGGAACGAACCGTGTCGCCTGCATTGGCAGGCGGACTCTCAACCACTGCGCCACCAGGCAAGCCCAGGTGACCTTATTTGGAAACAGGGTCTTTGCAGGTGAGGTTAGGATGAGGTCACACAGGACCGAGGTGTCCCTGCATGCCTGGGGTCCTTATAAGAAGAGGAGGGACACAGACACACCTGGGATGCTGTGTGAAGATGGAGCCGGAGGCCAGGGCAATGTGCCCCACAAGCCCAGGGACGCCTGCAGCAGCCAAGAGCTGAAGGACCCTCCCTTAGAGCCCCCCCCCGGGAGGGGGGCACCCTTCCCACACCTGGGCTTCAGACTTCCAGCCTCCAGAACTGGTGGAGAATTAACCTCTTTTGTTAGAAGCCCCCAGTTTGTGGCCCTTTGTTACGGCAGCCCCAGGAGAGTAGTCGCCCTGGGTCCCCCGTGCCTTGAATTTCTCTGCTGTAAAGTTGGCGTTTTGGGAGGAGGATTAAGTGACCTCAGGCATCAGACGCTAGCTCAGCACCGGATACAGGAAGCCTTGTTATTCTCAGGAGCTACCACCCTGCAGCGCTAAGTGTCCTCGCTTAGTTCTCATGACGGCCTGGAGGAGCACCACTGCGCCCATTTCACAGAGGAGCCCTGAAGGCTCCGAGAGCAGCTGTGCCGACTCAGCCCGGCCGGGGGGACTCTGGTGGGATTTAAACCCAGGTGGGTCTGAGTCCAGCCCTCGACACCCACCCTGAACCTGAGCATACCCTCTATGGTTATGCCTCTATCCACAAGTTCAGCCACAGCACCGCCCCCCGTACCCAGCCCCCCGCCCCGTGGGAGGCTACACCCCAAGGGACCCGCAACACTAATTCCCGCCAGTGTGGCTTTGCCATCTGTCATCTCTAAGAAACTCCCACAGACAGGGCTTGGGGCTCCCGGCCGGGTTGGGGGGGGCGCCACTGCAGGCCGGGGGAGGGTCTCAGTGATGTGCTGGGACCACACGCCCAGGGCAGGACCTGGTGCTCTGAAGCCTTGGGTCTGGGTCTCCCCTAGAACCTTCCGGTTGGAGCCCCTGGTCAAGTCACTCGTCCCGTTTGTTGATGGAGAGGAGGCCCAAGGGTGGTGACCTCAGAGTGGCCGGGTCACAGCTACAGCGCCACCCAAGCCGGGACACATGTGGTGTCTGCCAGAGGTGGCGTCAACCCAGGGTGGAGGCCCACTTGAGGCCCCCTAGACCCGGAACCCTGCTTGCTGGTGATGTTACTGCGTCCTGGCCAGACCTTCGGGACGCGCTGGCTGGTTGCCTGCGTGAAGTGGGGGTCAAGCGAGATCACGGGAGTGACGGTGCTTTGTCAAACCTGACATCATCACTGGGGCCATGGCTGCCGGCTGGCACGGGGTGCTCCCAGAGCTCTGCCCGGGAGTCCGCTAACCAGTGCCCACAGCCCTCCGGCCTCCCCAGACTCCAGTCCTGCTCCCTCCCAATCCCAAAAGGTCAGAAAAGTCTCCAAGAAAGTGAAAGGCAAGACGGCTCAGATCCGACCGTGGCAAGACCCAGCTCTGTGGACGACGCCTGCTCAGCCGTCCTCGCCCGCCCGTCCAGCGCCCCGTACCTGCACCCTGCTCTGCAGGACTGCAGCACCAGGCGGCCGCTCCCAGCTCCTCGCTGGCTCACCCCGCAGGTCGTCTCCGCCGCCCGCAGCCCAGCTGACTGCACAGTGGCCGCCACCGCCCCTTCTTCCTGCCCCACTTCCTCCCTGCACCGGTGCCTCCAGAGAGAGGCAGGCCCCACGCTGCTGCACCGCCCCCGAGGGCTGGTTGATCATTAGCTCTGTCCTGGACCAGCTCCAGGCCCTGCCCCGCCTGCCCACGGCCTGGCACCCAGGCTCAGACATGGAGGCCACCCCGCCTCAGCTGCCAGGATTGGGGAAGTCTGACAGCTGCCCCCCCAACCTCAGCTCTGCTCTCTTCCTCTTCCACTTACCGCACACACATGCATGCACACACGTGTGCACATACAAGACATGCATGCGCGCACGTGTGTGCAAACATACACACATGCGCGCACACACGTGCATGCACATACGTGCAGCTCCTTCCCTCTGCCCCGGTACTGCCCCGGCCCGTTGGCCCAGTCAATGGGAACGCGCACAGGGGACAGCTGGGCGTCTGCTCCCCTCCCCTCTTTGCCTTTCCGCTGGGCTCCAGGCCCGACCTGGGTTTGACAACAGGGTATCTCAGCCCTGCCTGGGAAGCCAGAACTGGGTCTCCTGGGTCTCAGACAAGAAGCAGGAACTGAACACAGGTCGGCCACTGGCCCTAGCCTCCCATCTGCTCTCAGGCCCTCACGGAGGCAGGGGTGTGGCTCTGGTTGCTGGCCCCAGCCCAGACCCAGGAATCAAGAACAGAGGGCCACCTTCTTCGTCCTGTGCTTAAGAAAGGCTGGACTTTCACTCATGGCCTGGCTTCATGACCAGGAACATCTCTGAGTTCAGTGGTAATGTGCCCATTTTACAGACAGGGAAACTGAGGCCTTGGACATGATGGGGCATGCCCAAGGCCGGTGACAACTAGAAGGTGAGCCCAGAACCAGGTCTGACAGACACTGAAGCCCCTGGGCTCGGTTTCTAACTGCGGCACTGCTGACATCTGGGGCGATTGCTCTTTGTCCCAGGGAGGGGGTTGCCATGTACACTGTGGGATTTTAGCAGCATCCCTGGCCTCTACCAACTGAAGCCGACCCCAGCTGTGACAACCATTCACATCTCTAGACACTTGTCTCCCGGGGGCAATGTCACCCAGAGTGAGAACCACTCAGGGCCGAGATATTTCTGGATGACCCCCTCCCACCCTGTCCGTCCTTTCTCAGATCAACTCCCAGCATTAATGCAGTCACCCCAATGTCACAAACTCCCTCCCCTCCCCAGTGGGCCAGAGCCCAGGCGTGAGGGGGCAGCTGGAGACGTGGTGGGCACGTGGCCAGCTCACACCGGCAAGGTCCCCACTGAGGGCCAGCATGAGGCTCAAGCCCCGCACAGAGCAGCTCTGGCCACTGAGGTCCAGGGCAGGCAAGCCACTCCCTCTGGGGGCCCCAGAAAGGCCAGGCCCAGAATTCGGGCTGCCCACACCCGGGCCGCACCCCACACGCCACCAACATGCCCGGGGACCACAAGGCAGGAGCCAGAGGTTCCAGGTGGCCATTTTCACAGTCCCCCAAGACCACAGGCCAAGTAACGGGGGAGGATTGCACGCCACCCCCTGGGTCCCAGGGGGCCAGGCAGCCGCTCCCACCAGCAGCTCTCCCTGCCCACCAGGGAGGTGTGGCCTCCCCAAGCCTGGCCTCTGTCTGTGGACTGGGCACCCCCAGTTCTCCAGCCGGCTCTCCAGAACCCCACATTGGGCAGAACATGAGCTGCTCGCTTCTGCTCCCTTTGTTTTTCTGGAAACTGTGTTGAAAGAGGCCCCAGACCGGCTCCACATCCATAAAAGGGTCTGGACGCGTTTCCTCTCCTGGCCATTGTGCCCCGCTGCGGCCCGAGACCCCGTATCCTGTTTGTCTCTGTAGCTGCGTTCTTGGCCCAAGGCCGGGGGGTTTCCAAGAGCCTCCCCCACTGGGCCCAGCATCCTTCAGCTCTGCACAGAGCACCCCAACTCTGCATATTGTACCCCAACTTCACAGAGTACACCCCAACCCTACAAGTGCACCCTAGTAGCCTTCCAGAGGAAGAATGCAAGCCTTTCAGGTGGGGAGGGGCTTTCCAAATAAGGGGTCCCTCCTGGAACTTGCACCACAGGGCAGCCCTATATAGCCCTGCATGCAAGAGGCTGGTTTCAACCCCAGCCCAGCCCAGGCTTCGGGTGCCCCTGAGAGAGCCTGTCACCCCCTGGGCCTCGCTTCCTCCCTTTTAAATAATCAACTTGGGCTTAGAGATCTCTAAGTGCCCTCCCAGGTCAGCAGCTCTGATCCCTGCAGGGTTGTAATAAATTCCAATTATCACTTGCCAAAAAGATGCTAGATCCATGGATTGTAGCCATTCCAGTGTATTACCACCATCCCACTGGACTGAGTAGCAAACGGGCTTAGGAGAGGCAGGACCTGCCCCGGGTTGGGTCACACAGCCCCCAGGCAGACACCAGGGCTGCCCAGGCCCAAAGCAGACCCCCGACAGTCTAAGGCATGAGACACACAGCCAGAGGAAGAGCTCTCAGGAACTTCCTGTGGGAAAACCTGTGGCCACCCACCAGCAACCCAGCTGCAGCTTCTCTTTAACCATCCCTGTGGGTCTGAGGTGGCCCCCTCCCACCTTCAGCCCGCCTAGACTCTGCTCTGCCATTGTGGATGGAGGTTCCCAATGAGCTCCCAGGACAGCTCCCGTCTGATTCCTAGACCATAGACGCTGGCCCTGGGCTGCCATCCAGAGCCGGGGGACAGGAGCTGTGGGGTGCCCTGCCTTCCATCCTCTGCTTATTTTTTAACTCATGGAGCAAATAGCAACAACTGTGATCCTACAAAGACAAAAAGCAATTTGTAATTTTGTCATGTCATCTTAGAGCATTTTCAGTCCTCTGGGGCTGTGAGGGGCTGTATCAGCACAGTCTTGGGCCAGGAAAGGTGACCTAGTCCAACCCCCAGGCCCAGCTGGGATCCTCTGGACAGCCTCCCTGGCACGTGGTCCAGCCTCTTGGTGGGTCCCCCACTCCACCTTGTGACTGCTCTGCACTTTGGGGTTCAGAGCTACCCCTGCCACCACCTATCTTGGCTCCATCACCCCAGTTCTGAATTCAAGTCCCCCCCCACAAGAGGGCTCAGACAAGTTGGGGTTACAGACTTGGAAACAGACTGGGATGATGTAGCACGATCTGTGCAGTGCCAAAGGAAGGGGAAGAAGAGGGAGGTGAAATCTAGGACGGTTTCCTGGAGGTGGAGGCTCCTCAGCTGACTCTTGGAGGAAGAGGGACTAGGCAGAGAGAAGGTGTAAAGGTCTGCCTGGGGACAGGGCCAGCCAGAAGAGCACGTGAGCCTGGCCTGCTCCAGGTATGCAGCTTGCTGAAGCATCCCACAGCCACTTCTGGTGGCTGCAGATTCTGGGGGCAGGTCACTCTCTCGCCCTGAGGGTTAAGCTACCACAGGCCATAAACATAAATGGTGAATCCCAGGAATGCAGAGGCCCTGGAGAGGGGGTGGGTGTAGGGTTGGGGGACAGGACTACTCCCTGCTGGGTCTCTGCAACAGCCCAGACAGTGGAACCAAGACGTACAGGTGATTCTAGAACAGGGGCAGCAGATGCTTTCCATAAAGCAACAGAGAATAAATAGGTTTGGCTTTTCAGGTCATAATGTGGGCTCCACCACAACCCTGCAGTTACAGCCTGAAAGCAGGCTTAGGTGACAGGAAATGAGTGGGCCTGGCCTGGTGCCAAGAAAAACTATTTGCAAAACAGGGGTGGGATTTGGCCCTGGGTATGGGCCCTGCTCTAGAGAATGGGGCGGGATGGGGAATTCATGGAAAAGCCCCTCAGGATCACCCTGCCACGGATGCAGGAAGGAGTCACCACAAAACATCCCCTGCCACCCTGGAATTGGGATGTGGAAAGGTTCACCATTAGTGAAACAGGGAAGAACAGAATCTGACTCCATGTTGGATCTGTTTCTTTTACTTTAATCTTTGCTTTTTGTTGCTTTTGTTACTATAGTAACTAAAAGGATGCTGCCTATAACTGCAAGCATACTTAATGGCCTGCCTTGGGGAACCCTGCCTCTCTGCCTGAATGTTAAACTAAAGTGCCTTTGTTCACCTCACAGGAAGACATTCTGACCCTGCCCACCTGTGAATGGCTGCAGAAAAGAAATTAATGCATCCCCTCCCGGAGGCTGGCCAAGCCAGGAGGTATTTTGCAAGACAGGCAAAAAAAAAAAAAAAAGCCTTTTTGCTTTACTTCCTCCCTGTCTCTGTTCTATAAAAGAAACTGGCATCCAGACTCGGATAAGATGGTACTCTAGGGGACTTCCCTGGTACTCTAGGGGACTTCCCTGGTGGTGCAGTGGTTAAGAATCCACCTGCCAATGCAGGGGACGTGGGTTCAAGCCCTCCAGGAAGTTCCCACATGCCGCGGAGCAACTAATCCTGTGCGCCCCAATTACTGAGGCTGCGCTCTAGACCCTGCGAGTCACAACTACTGAGCCTGTGTGCCACAACTACTGAAGCCTGCACACCTAGAGCCCGTGCTCCGCAACAAGAGAAGCCACCGCAATGAGAAGCCCACACACTGCAACAAAGAGCAGCCCCCGCTCGCTGCAACTAGAGAAAGTCTGTGCACAGCAACGAAGACCCAACGCAGCCAAAAATTAAATAAACAAATAAATAAATTTATTTTTTTAAAAAGATGGTACTCTAGAACATTAGTCCGCCATCTTCTCAGACGCCCGGCTTTCCAAATAAAGACACTATTCCTTGCCTCAACACCTCGTCCCGATTTATTGGCCTGTAGTGCAGCGAGCAGACCGAGCTTGGATTCGGTAACATTAGGAGAGCAACTCAGTAGAGAATGGTGGAGCCGGCACCAGCACCAGGCAGCCTGGAAGACCAGTAATGACCAGAGAGCTGAAGACCGTCCTGTGCTTGACACTGGCTCAGGACACGATACAGGAAGCTGCACCCTTCCTCCCTCCTCCCGCTGGTTAGGACTGTAACTGCTAAATTATCGAGGGTTACCGAGAACCAGCACTTAAGAATGTTCCCAATAAAGACAGGTGATTGGGCTGCGAGGTAGCAAAGTTCGTCCTTCAGGTTTCGGGGGGACTGAGACTTGGGAAGAGGAAGCCCCTCACCCAAGGTCACAGGAGGGGGTGGACCCAGTGCTCCCACTGGTCCACGCCAAGCAACGCCCCGTCACCTTTCCTGGTCTCTGGCTCCACATCTGTCAGATGCAGATGTGACCCGACTAAAGCCATCTCCCAGAAAGACACTCCTTCCAAGGCCAGTGCATTCCTGAGTCCCACCCGGGTCTAAGGAGCAATCTGCCTGAGATGTCCTTCCTTTGCACATCCAAGTCTGTCAGAGCCCGGGACAGAGAGAGAAGCTGCTAGTCTGGAGCCTGGCACCTGGCTGCCGCTGGACCTGCTGAAAGGGCTAGAACCATGTGTGTGCTCAGCAGAGCTCGGTCTGTGTTTGTTGTTTCTGGCCTTAGCAGCTGAAACCAGGCCCAATCAAAGATGAACAGAGCTCTAGGCCCCGTGATTTCAGGAACTGCTCTTTGCAAAACAAGGATATCGGGACCAAACAGCCTTTCCAGATGACTGATGGCCACCCGGGCCGGGTCGAAGGCCTGCAGGAAGCGGTCAGCTGTTCCTGTGGACCAGAGACGCCACCCGCAGTGGCCGTGGCCCCCGCCCATCCGGCTGTGTCCGGGCAGGCGTCGCCCTCGGCCCAGGAATCGCTGACTCTGCTCCCCTGTCTCCCCTCCTCGGCCCACGAGCTGGCCAGGTGCCTGGGTGTATTTGTGCCTGGGACTCCTCCGCATTCAGAAGAGGGGTGCTCCCCCGTCAACACCCCAAATAATGTGACAGGGCACTCGGAGGAAGTTGGTAAGAAAGGACAAAGGCTGTTTTCACAGCCTATAAGGGAGCAAGGCCCGGACTGGCATGTCCTCCTTGTCACATCCTTAGGGGGGCCCTGGGGTACCCACCAGTTCAAAGCAGCCCCCTCCTTAAAAAAATAAGGGATGGGGTGGGAACTCCCCTGGTGGTACAGTGGTTAAGACTCCACGCTCCCGATGCAGAGGGCCCAGGTTCAATCCCTGGTCGGGGAACTAGATCCCACATGCTACAACTAAGAGTTTGCATGCCACAACTAAGGAGCCAGTGAGCCACAACTAAGGAGCCCTCGAGCTGCAACTAAGACCTGACACAACCAAATAAATAAATATATATATATAAAATTAAGGGACGGGGTTTTAAGCGGCCACACAGCTGGCAGTGGCCATGTCTTAGAGGTTCCTCCCATCATAGGACAGGCTCGTCCCACTGCCCTGGACCATCCATCCCCTGAGTCGTGGGTGACCAGGAGGCGGCTGCCTGGAGGAGATGGGAGTAGGGGGCTCTGGACTGGGATGCACGGCGTGGCCTTCACGGCTGCTGTTTTCCCTGGGAGCCTGAGGAAGTCACCAGCTCATAACTGAGACCCCAGGGACACCCCGATCCCATGGGCCCTCACTCCCCAGAGCACCAGCATTCCTGAAGCGGGGTGTGGCAACCACTGGAATTCTGGATATTATCCAAGACCAGGCACCAGGGGATGGATCTTGAACTTGGCTGTGCAAACATTAACCCAGGCCCCAGCACACACTTCCCAGAGGCCTCCCAGCCAAGACCCACCACAGCAGGTGGGACAGGGCAGGAGGGCTGGGGGGAATTTCTGAAGGCCCCCCCCACCGATGTCGCTCCCTGCTGTGCCAGAACTACACGTGGGTGATGCTGGCTGGGGGGGTAGCCTCCGTTTCAGCCCCTGTTTCATCCATTTCATCCATTTGGCTACTTCTCATCTCTGCTCCCTTCCGGCGACACCTCCAGAGCCTTCTACCCCAGACAGCTCTGTACCTCTCCTGAGTCTCACCTCACCCACTCCCCGAAACTGCCCTTGCCCAGGCCACCAGCACCTTCCGTGTTGCTAAATCCAATTCGCCCCTGTCCTCATCTCACTGGCCCCTCGGTGGTCACCCTCTGCCTACCTGCCACACTGCTCTGTCTACACCCGCTCTTAGGTGTGAGCGTGAAGGTCGGACACTTCAGAGCCCTCTGCCCACACTGACAGTCCAGGTGCCACCTCACACCTGGGGGCGATGCCAGGCCTTCCTCTCGGTGGGACTGGACCACTGCCCCCATTGCCCACCACCCACCCCTCCCTCCCCCGAATCTCAGAAAACAGCACCACCGGCCACTCAGCACCTGGTCCCTCACTTTCCACTAACCTGTCACACTCAGGCTACCCCGTTCCCTCGATGGTTGGGGTCCTTGGGCTCCGTGATCCCCTGTGCCTCCCCACTTCCCCTGCATTTGTACATCCTCTTCCTGGTCACCTTCTCCTCCAGGCTGTGACCTCAACTCCTGTCTGTCTCCTTCCTGCATCTCCTCCTTCTGAGGCCTCGCTGATGTGGACAAGACACCCCTTCCCCAGCCCTGAGGGCCCTGGGCACATCTGTGCTGTAACTGGGGTTTTTCTCTAGGCTGCCGCTAGGCTAACACTCGAGGACCCTCCAGGGCACTGCCAAGGAAGTCTGCGAGCGTTTGTTGAATGACTAACAAACAGGCACCTGAACAGCAGCCTCTGTGCGCAGGACCTGCCTGCCCCAGACTCTCAGAAAGGGTAGCCCCCGAGTTACTGCCTCGGATAGGGCAAAGCCATACAGGACGCTCACTTGTCTCTTCTTGCCTGATTTCCAGTTCCCCCCTTTCTTCCTGGCTCTCCAGGATGGCAGCTGGGTGGGAGGGACTCAGGTCTCATCCACAGGCCACCACAGGCTCCGAGCAGCAGCCTCGCTGCAGGTGGACATCCACACCTGCACCCTTCACACGCCCAGCCACCCAGCGGCAGGTTTCACAGGCCACGGCGTGGGGGGCCTGGCTGGAGCACCCACCGATCTGGTGCCAATCCAGGTGTGAGCCCGGGTTCTCCCCTCACCATGCAGGAGGGCACGGCCTCCACCTCTCTTCCCCCACAGAGCCCTCCTGGCTTCACAAAGGTCAGATTTTCCGTCCCAGCACCTCACATGCCAGTCCTATTAATGCCATGCTGACCCCGCACAGTACACGCTAAGGTGGCGAAGAGCACCGATTCTGCCCAGGTGTGAACCCTGGTGAGTACTTCACTCTTGCCCTGCGTCATCTGCCCAGGCCCAGCCCCCACCGGCGTGGGGAAGGGGAGCCCACAAAGGAGAGCGATTATTATCATTAAGGCCAGCGGGGGCAGGGTCCGGCTGCTGACAGCATTGCCCAGCCCCACCCTGTGCCTAGCTCAGTGTGGACACTGGAGACCTGAGTGAATGGATGAATTAGGCGACCCTGCCCTCCAGGGCTCTCGGCCTAGTGGTAAAGACAGCCAAGGAAACAGTCGGAGTGACTGTGACAGAGGGCGAGCAGAGATGCCGGGGCCACCAAACAGCCCCCATGTCAACTGGAGATAGCCGGGGGGGGGCTGCCTGGAGGAGGGGGCTCCGAGCCTGACCTTGGCACATGAAACACATTCCCTGGCAGGAAATGTACACAGCGAGCCTGGGACATGTTGTAGGGAGTAGGAAATGGGATAGAGAGGATAGACAGACAGACAGACAGATAGACAGACAACAGATCAATGGATAGCTGATAGATCCATGGATCCCCACAATGATGGGACTATGTCCAAGAGACGCAGGGGATGACAGAAGAGGTCTCGATGGCGGAAGCTGGGACAATTTAAGGAACAAAATAAAGTTGTATTGGATTATAACCCCAGGTATAAAATGAATATTCCTAAATCCATACTGATATAAACAAAAGATTGCATAACTAAGTAGTAAATGGAGGAGAAAGAAGCAAATCTCCCATGCTGCAGAATTCCAAGTGACTTATGTAGCTGCTCCACCCTCCCCAGCCCTCAGGCGTGGCTGGGCAGGTGACTTCCTTCTCAGGAGCACTTCATGGAAATAGAGGGGAAGGGTAATTTCATGGGAGGAAACCTGACAATCACCACCTTGGCCTGGGCACACATGCCGACCTCGGCAGTTATAGGTCATGTCAACAGCAGGTACCCTTGCTGGGATGGGATGAGAAGGGCACTTTACCTCTGTGACCTTCCTCTCCCAAACCCATAACCCCAGTGTCACCATGAGAAAAACATCAGACAAACCCAAATTTAGCATGTACAGGGGTGGGGTAGGGTGGCAGGAGTGAGGAGTGATGAGATTAACTCAGATTAGTAGTCAGGGAAGTCTTCCTGGAGGTGGTGACATTTGGGCAGGGCCTTGGAAGATAGGTCAGAGCAGGCAAGGGAGGTTCAGGTAGAAGTCCCAGCACGGCCAGAGGGCAGGGCTGGATGGGTAGTGAGCAGGGAGGGTGGGTGGCAGCCACAGTGAGAGGGGCCCGCACAGCCAGCCCCTGCAGCCCCTTACCAGGAACGGGAAGGAAAGTGGCCCACATGGGGGCCAAGCGACAGGATGAGATGACAGACCTCATCACGGCATCTGCATCTAGGCAACAGTGACCGAAAGAGGACAAAGGCTGTCCAGGCTGGGGGCCTTGGTGACTGAAGCTCAGGGACCAGGACCATGGGTGGTAGGCTCACAGGAGACTGATTGGGTTCCTGTCAAAGTGGACCCCCCACCCCAGTTCCTGTCTGGGTTTTTGACTCTAGTCATGAACCCAAGGGACAGGCAGACAAGGCCAGGATTTTCTAGACACAAGAAACACACATTCCTCTGGGAAAGACAGGGGCACAGGGTGGCCAGGAGAGGCCCGAGAGCTCTCTGCCTCTGGGTCTCTCATCATCACCCACCCCAAACACCCTGTCAGGCAGCAGGAAGAAGGGAGAAGTCCACACATCCCCACACTTGGCCATTTCTCGTGGGGAGGACTCGGCTCAGGCTGCTCCAGTGCCCAGAACACCTTCTTTTCTCCCTTGGCTGCCTGGCAAACCCTTACACATCCTACCAAACCCTGCTCAATCATCACCTCCTCTGGGAGGCCTCCCAGATTGCTCCCAGCTCTGGGAGGAGTTAGCAGAAGAGGGGAACAAACTGCTCTTCCTTTGCCCCTGCCTCACGGGGGCACTGACCATCTCACTGCACACCCCTCCCTCTGCGCCTGCTACAAGTCTCCCCTTCTTTCTGGTCCCTTCATCAGAGCCAGCCACTTGCAGGCTCTAACCTGGCTCTCATTCACTTACCCTAAATCCAGATTGGCCTCTTGCTAACAGGGTGGCTTGGGTAAGGTATTTTACCTCTCTCAGCCTCCATCACTCTATCCATGAAATGGGACCACAGTCCTGTCCTATGGGATGGTGCCAAGGTTCCAGATGCGGTTGAGGGTGGACATGACTCGTTAAAGAGAGTTTCTGGGGCGGCACATGGACCAAGCAAGCAGACCCTCAGACTCGGTGGGTCGGGGTCTGAGCCCAGGCAGCTGTAGAGTACAGCCTCTAGTCCCTTCACTTGTTTAAGTGGCTCTTTTTTGGTCTCATTTTGTTTTGTTTCAGTGGCTCTTCTTTTTTTAACTAAACTTTTTAATTTAAAATAGTTTTAGATTTACAGAAAAGTTGCAATGACAGTGCAGAGATCCCCACGTGCTCACGCCCCGTTTCCGCAACATCATCTCATGTTGTTATGGTATGTTTGTCACAACTGATGAACCAATATTGATTGATACATCACTATTAACTGAAGTTCATACTTCATTCGGTTTCCTTGGCTTTTCCCTAGTGTCCTTTTCTGTCCCCAGAGCCCACTGGGGACACCACCTCACACTTAAGTATCATGTCTCTTTAGGCTCCTCTGAGCTGTGATGGTTTCTCAGATTTTCCATGTTTTTCATGACTTTTGACAGTTTTGAGGACTGGCCAGATACTTTTGCAGATTGGACTTCAGCTGGGATTTGTCTGCTGTTTTTCTCAGTCCCTTTACTGTTCATTTTTAACAAAAAAAATCTGCTGTGGGGCTTCCCTGGTGGCGCAGTGGTTGAGAATCTGCCTGCTAATGCAGGGGACACGGGTTCGAGCCCTGGTCTGGGAGGATCCCACATGCCGCGGAGCAACTAGGCCCGTGAGCCACGACTACTGAGCCTGCGCGTCTGGAGCCTGTGCTCCGCAACAAGAGGCCGCGATAGTGAGAGGCCCGCGCACCGCGATGAAGAGTGGCCCCCGCTTGCCACAACTAGAGAAAGCCCTCACACAGAAATGAAGACGCAACACAGCAAAAATAAATTAATTAATTAATAAAAACTCCTACGCCCAACATCTTCTTTAAAAAAAAAAAAAAAATCTGCTGCGGGTTTTGGTTCCGAGTCAGGCTGGACCCGGCCCTCTCCCAGCAGGTGTTTTTAATTAAACCGCACCCGAGATGCTGACCCCCATATTCAATGCTGGAGGAAGAGATCAATGACTCTACAGAAAACCATGGGGACTGAACACCGACAGTTCCTAACTGTCCGTGTCCTTGAAATGCATGAAATGCATGAAATGATGCTTGGAAGTGCAAAATGGTCCCAAGAGACCCTTTGTCACCTCCCAGCTCCACAGCCACCGGCATCTGTCAGGACACCCTCAGCAGGGCTGCGGCGAGCCCAGGGCTAGGCCAATCTGAGGCTGGGTTACCAGCCAACTCCTATAAAACCGCAGTGTTCACCCTTTGCCTGGCAGCCTCTGGCATCACTCTGCAGATGACTGCCTGCTTCTGAGATGGCAGGGCTCCGAGGAGGCGGGGACTCTTTATAACAGTGACTTCTCGGAAATGACCCAGGTGTCAAATAAATCATTTTGCAGACTCGCACCGAAGAGTAACATGAGGCCGGTCTCAATGTGCCAGCAAGGGAGGATCTCTGAGCCACATTAAGTGGGAAAAAAGCAAGATGCAGAGTGATTTGTATGCTATTTTGTGTTCTAAATGGGAGTTTAAAATATCTTCATATTACTTTGCATTTGTGAAAAGAAACTGGAAGTATCAATAAATCAGCGGCCTCAGAGGGCTGAGTAGGGAAGCCTGGGAGACTTTTTCAGGTTGCGAAACTCTGTGTGATCCTGTGACAGTGGATACCTGACACTGTGCATTTGTCAAAAGACTTTAAACTTTAGAGCACAAGGTGAACCTTAATGCATGCAAATAAAACAAATTGAGGAGGACAGGGGAATCCCAGGTTGGATGCAGAGTACGACAAAGCAGTGAACAGTATTACAAATGTACGAAACAGCGTCACTGAAGAGAGGGGAGAGGTGCCTGCACGTCAGTTTGGCAACAAGTGGCGGCTGAAGATTGAAGGCAAAAGACCTCACACATGTGCCCTGGAATCTAGCTGGTCGCGTTGTTCCCCATGGGGGCCTGGGTTACAAAATCTTATGCTTCTATATGTGTCCAGTAGTCAGAATGTGAATAATTAAGTAAATGGGTGGTGGGTGGTGACAGCCGGGTTTCTCACTGTTGGAGTGGGAGCTACAGAAAACCAACGAGAGGAGGCTGGAGTGATCCATGAGTGACGGCTTAGAGGTGGAGACATCGCTGTGAATTCGTGTCCCTTGATAGATATACACAGGTTACATATAGATACACTTATTAGGTATGTGTGTATATGTGAGTTAGTATACATGTATATATACATGCTAACTTACAGATCTGTGTATATAGATGGGTTAGTATACACATACATACACACTAACTTATAGATACGTGAGTATGCACGGGCTAGTGTACGCATATATACAGGCTAACTTATAGATATGTATATTTACATGGATATGTGTACACATAAGTGTACATATACATATGTGTTTATACATGGGTTCGTATACACATACACATCTGCTGAGAGGTCCTAAAAGACACCCAGGTAGCAACAAGCACACGCAGAGTGCAGGTAAATCTTGGTTCCTAAGACTTTTCTCCCACAAAAGGAATCAGGACTCTTGGAGAAATGGCTGATTCTAGGACTGGGCCAGGATAGAGACACGATGAGCCTGGCTTGTAGTGGCAGAAAAGTAAGGAAGGACATGAATGAAGCAACAAATGAATGAAATCCCACCATGATGAGATGTGTCAGAGGGACGCAGGGCCAGCTGAAAGAGCCCCGAGCCCCCAGTGGCCAAAGCTGGAAAAACTTGAGTAAAAAAAACTAATTAGCATTAGATTATAACCCATAATCCCTGTCTAATCAGAAAATTCCTAATTGAGGGGCATTTTACAAAGCACCAAACCAAAACTCCTCAAAAACAAAAGAATTAAAATAAGAAAGGCTATACAGATGGCCAACAGGCAAATGAAAAGATGCTCAACATCACTAATTATTAGAGAAATGCAAATCAAAACCACAATGAGGTATCACCTCACACCAGTCAGACATCATCAAAATGTCTACAAACAGTAAATGCTGGAGAGGGTATGGAGACAAGGGAACCCTCTACACTGTCGGTTGGGAATGTAAACTGGTGCAGCCACTATGGAAAACAGTATGGAGGTTCCTCAAAAAACTAAAAATAGAGTTGCCATATGATCCAGCAATCCCACTACTGGGCATATATCCAGGCAAAACTATAATTCGAAAAGATACATGCACCCCTATGTTCATAGAAGCACTATTCACAATAGCCAGGACATGGAAACAACCTAAATGTCCATCGACAGATGAATGGGTAAAGAAGATGTGGTACATATATACAATGGAATATTACTCAGCCATAAAAAAGAATGAAATAATGCCATTTGCAGCAACATGGATGCAGCTAGAGATTATCATTCTAAGTGAAGTAAGTCAGAAGGAGAAAGCCGCAGAGCGGCTGGGCCCGTGAGCCATGGCCGCTGAGCCTGCGCGTCCGGAGCCTGTGCTCCGCAACGGGAGAGGCCACAGCAGTGAGAGGCCCGCGTACCGCAAAAAAAAAAAAAAAAAAAAAAAATCACATCTTTTGGGGCTTCCCTGGTGGTGCAGTGGTTGAGAATCCACCTGCCAATGCAGGGGACACGGGTTCGAGCCCTGGTCTGGGAAGATCCCACATGCCGCAGAGCAACTAGGCCCGTGAGCCACAACTACTGAGCCGGCACGTCTGGAGCCTGTGCTCCACAACAAGAGAGGCCGCGATAGTGAGAGGCCTGCGCACCGCAATGAAGAGTGGCCCACGCTTGCCACAACTAGAGAAAGCCCTCGCACAGAAACGAAGACCCAACACAGCCAAAAATAAATAAATAAAAAATAAAAAAATACGGGAGTCCATGTATTTAAAAAAAAAAAAAAATCTTTTTTTAAAGAGGCCCAGTAAGGTGGAACAATCTGCAAGTGTGGAGAGAGAACGATGAAAGCCCAAAGACACCGGAGGGCATGTCCCAGGCCTACTTGCCATGTGGCCTTGGACCAGCCTTGGAGCAGCCCAGGCTGCACAAGGAGGGCGAGAGGGGCCGAGCCTGGCTCTCCTTGCGCTCTCCTTGTGGTCCCAAGGCACTGGGAGAGCCGAGGCAGGCCTTCAGCGGAGGCCCCGGCTCCAGCCATGACCTGCTGGTGATCTCGGACAAGTTATGCCCCCTTGAGCCTCGGGCCCCCTCTGTAAATCCAGCGTGAGGCCAGGCCCCTCCACAGGTCACCTGAGAATTGTAGGCTCTGTTTTGTGTAAACAAAACTCAGCCTGGGGCCTGACACGCAGCCCTGAGTGGGGGAGGGAGAGGGAGGGTCACCAGGCACATTCTCGCCTGGGCCACAGGGCTGCCCCTCACCCCACCCTGTCCCCTCCATCAGTCTATTTGAGGTCTGCAGTGCACCCCAGGGCCGCGGGGCAAGGCCGTTCCCCACCCCTTCCACCTCCGCCCCATCCCCACTCTCGGGCCCACTGCCCAGTGTCGCAGGGACTTTGGCCCCTGGGGGGTGGTGTGGAGGCTGGGGGAAAGAGGAAGAGCAGAGACCCCCAGTGCTGATGCCCAGGGCGGGCGGGGCAGCCTTAGAGGCAAGGGGAAGCCAGGACCTGGCCCCCAGCCCAGGGCTCCTGTTCCTCTCCAGGGCCGTGGGCGCCGTGTCCCCTGGGCACACCGTCCTGAGCCCCAGCACGGATGCTCGCATCTCGCAGATGGCAAACTGAGGCTCAGAGGGGGAGTCACTTACTCGCAGGCCAGGGGCTCAGCCAAGATCAGAATCCCCGGGGCTGCTGCCTCCTGGGCCCTCAAGAGCCCTCCCAACTCCCCCCTACGAGCCCCACCCCTGGGGAGGCACCTCCCTGCCTCACAACTGCCACCCTGACAACGTCCAGCTTCACCACCAGCCCTTGGCCCCTTTCTCAGGCGCAGGGCCAGCTGAGCCCTGCCCTGCCGCTCCCCGGCCAGGACTGTTTGGGGGACACACGCACACCCTCCCCTGGCCTCACCTGCCCCGGCAGGTGACCCTCAACGTGGGGCTGGGAGCTGCAGTGTAGGGGCGGCTCCTCCTAGAGCAGTCCTGCCCGGTGGCCTGGAACTCACCCTGCCAAGAAGGGAGGGAGGGAGGCTCCCGGGGCCCCTCAGGATGGTCCCCGGCCTTGCGATGCCTGTCCCGGGCAGGAAGGCGCACATTTGCAGCAAGCCCGCCCTCCAGGCTCCGATCAGGCGGCCTGAGCTGTCAGCCTGGGTCATTGGCTGTGCCCGCGGTCAGCCCGCCCCGCCGGGAAGGGGCTGAGTCTCCTCCACGACCTTCCTCCTCCTTACGGCCCATGGAAGTCAGTAATCCTGGTCAGCATTCCTGAGCTGGGCGGGCAGGTGAGGCCCGCTGGCTGCAGGAGAGCAGCAGCCTAACTCCCAGACCGGCCTGTGTGCCAGGGGATGCGGGGATGCCAGGTGACAGGTGCCACCTCCCTGGTCCCTGTACCTCAGAGAGGCAGGAGGATGGGCCCTTGGACACTGCTAGGCTGTCCAAGAAGAGTTCGCCCCTCTTGCTGGGGCTGGTTTCGGTAGCTGGGAGCTCAGCAAACATCCATTGAGCAACTGCTGTGTGCTGGGCCCTGTGCGAGGCAACAGCAGATCTCAGGGTGTCCAGAGAGACCATTTCCCAAAGTAGCTCCTCATGAGTCACCGGCGGTGTCCTTAAAGTTACAGATCCTCGACTCCAGACCCAGTGCATCAGCACCTTCCAGGGCAGGGCCCAGAAATCTAGATTTTTAACAAGTTCCCAAAGGGCCCCTGTCATCAGTCAAGTCTGAGCACCCCGTCCCAATGACACGTCTATCCTCAGACATTCAAATAGGTGGGCAGAGTCACCTGTGACAGGCATGCCTCCTGTGCCCCTCCACAAGACCCCTGAGGGGCGGGATCCCTGCTTCCAGGACTGGCCATGTGACTTGAAGCAAGTTTCTTAACCTCTCTGTGCCTCCCTTTTTTTTTTCTTTTGGCCAAGCCATGAGGCATGCAGGATCTTAGTTCCCCAAGCAGGGATCTGGGGATCGAACCCGGGCCCCCTGCAGTGGAAATGTGGAGCCCTAACCACTGGGCCGCCAGGGACGTCCTGTGTCTCCCTCTCCCTGTCTTTGAAATGGAAGAATGCTAGATACTCGGCACCCCCCTCCGCCCATCAGTGTTCGTGAGAAATAAAAGAGTTAGTAAGTGTTAAGGGCTCAAAACAATGCCCTACATACACGTGCACACACACACACATACACACACGCACACCCCAGAGGTGCATTTTTATCAGGCATCCTGCTGGCTCTGACTCAGCCACACGAGATGATTTGTGCTGTCTTGGGGGAAGAGCTGGCTTGGGCAGGAGGCAGGAGGTGCTGGGCCTGCGCTGGCCTTGGGGCTGGACAAGAGCTGGCCGCTCAGTGCCCGTCACCCATGTGGATGGATGAATGAATGAGTGAATGAATGAGGTACAAAGTGCCTGACATATTCTTTGCTTTTACTTACAAGAGCACGGAGTTGGTTCCCACAGCGCCCCGCTGGCTGACATCTGATAATACTGGTCACCGTGGTCCCTGACACTCTCCCTTCAGTCCAGAAACCTGGGCTCGCTTCCTGTGACCCCTCGGGCTCACCTAGGCTCACCCTGTCTGGCCTGTCCCAGGACCGAGGCTCTGGCCTCAGGGCTCACATTCCTGCGGGTGTCACCAACCATCAAGCCACAGGCGAAGGGCGTAAAGACCGCTGATTCGTTTTCAACCATGGAAAGTAGAGATTTCACACTAAGACAGATATCTGGCTGTTCTGGAAAGTCGGGAAGCCTGGACACACGGGGCAGCCTTCCCCCGCTGCTCACCAAGGGCCTGCTGCCCCTGCATGGAGGGTGAGCTCTCCCGTGGCCACGGCCAGCAGGGGCTCCCCTGGCTCCTGAGTTGGCGCCCTGTGGGCACTGAGCTATGACCCCACTTCCCTGGGCCAAACCCTGTCAGCTTGGTTCCCAAGAACCTGCCCGGTGCCCTGAAATTCCTAGTCATCCCCACCAAGCTCTCTAATGCTTCAGACCTAGGCTGACCTGCAGGACCCCACCCAGGGGCCAGGGGAGGGTGCTGGTCCCTAGCCCAGGGGAGGCCAGGCCGGGGGCTTAGAGGTAGTTAGGTCCTGGCCACCCTCCTCAGGGAGCCCTCCCCCAGGTCGAGGGTTGGCAGGGTGCCAGGCACTTGGCTCAGGCTTAGATCCCAAGGGCTCCCATCCCCCAGCCACTGCCCATTTCCAGGGATGGAGACCAAGGCCCCGAGGGGCCCGGCAGCTTGGACAGACTCTCCCCCTGGAAGTCCCCTAGCCAGGGTCTCACTGCGGGATTTCCCGCTGCTCAGGTGTCGAGTCTGGAAGCCCTTTTGTGCTAGAGACCCATCCTCTGCCCTTCTCTAGCCCTGTGGGTCCTCTCACAGGGCTGAGCTGTGTCAGGAGCCCTGTATTTTCTTTTCCTTTAAATTTTTTTTTGCACTGCGCTGCATGGCTTCTGGGATCTTATCTCCCCAATCAGGGATCAAACCTGTGCCCCCTGCAGTGGAAGCACGGAGTCCTAACCAATGGACCACCAGGGAATTCCCAGGGAGCCCTGTATTTTCAATCCCGGGGCCACTTCGGACAATACACAGCTCTCTCTGGGCCTCAGTTTCCCCATTTGCAAGGGGACCTTCTGGGGACCACGGCTCTGGAGCAGACACCTTCCCAATTACCAGACCGCAGGCATCACTGCTCCTCTCAGCAGTGCTGGCTGAGGGGCCCGAGGCCATTGTGAGCCTGCGTGGGATGCCCTGATGCCTCTCCTCAACCACACAGCAGCCTCACGTCCGCCTCCTTGAACCCAATTTTGATGGGCTCAGGATTAGTACAGGGAACACGGGGGCTTCCCTGATGTGCATGAGATGTACAAACCATCTTGCCTCGGGGATGGGCACTGTGGAGCCCAGAATTCACTTATAAACAAACAAATCACCTACGTCCTAAATTTCTTGTCTTAACCTTTTAAAGACCATTTTGGAAATCTTGCTTTAAAATAATGAAAGCCAAGTGCACCAGCCGCGATCTTAGCCCCAAGAGGGAGCATGGTGGACTGGGGCTGCCTTCCAGGTGAGTCTCCCCAGCGTGGAGGGGCCGGGGTGAGCCATGCAGTGAAGGGCAGAAGGTGGCCTGAGGGGCAGGCGTGACCACTCCACGAGAAGCTAGAAGACCCTAGGACGTGTGTTGACAGGGCGAGATGCCCACAGCCGGGAAGCAAAAGCTGTGAATTAAATGGACGGTACTTGGTCTGATCCTTTCTGGGATAAGCAGAGCTCCCTGCAGCCAGAGTGGCATACAAACAGGGGCAAAGACAAGGCTGAGACCTGCATGCCCGGTAGGGACAGGCATGACCCTCAGTGCAGCAATATCCATAGAGCATGTGTGAGCCCCCAGTGGTGGGAACTGCCAACAAGGACAGAGCAGGTGCCCTTCCCTTGGAAACTGCAAGCGCCGTTCCCTCCTGGCTGCCCCTCGTGGCACCCACCTTTCAGAGGAGGCAGGGTGGGGTGGAAAGAGAGAAACTCACCTGGTTCTGACACTTCCGGCCGTATTTCCTTGAGTCAGACACTTAACGTCTCCAAGCTTCAGGTTATTCATCTTCAAAATGAGCTCAGAAGCGATCCTCCCCACCCAGCAAAGCTTCGGATGAGACCACAGCCCGGCCGATGGCCTGGCTGCAGCCTCCCAAGAGCCCTTGAGCCACAGAAACTGTGTGATAAGAAACGTCAATGGCTGTGAGCCACTAAAAATCACAGGGCTCACCCACAGGACAGGAACGTGGACAGTGGCATCAATCATACTTGGGGTCTGTGCACTTCTCCGCTCTGCCATTTGCTGGCTTCGGGAAGACCTCAGTTTCCTCATCTGTGAAATGGAGCCAGCAATATCAGGGACTGCCAGGAGGACAGATAGGGTAACTCAGGTAAAGCAAAAGCAATGCCTTCGCTAACAGGAGTGCCCATTGCTTTGGGGCCGAGTCTTTGGCAGGTGGTCATTGCTTCATTAGTGTCTACTCCCTTCCCCCATCGCCCTGGAATGTCGTCTCCTTGTTTGGAGAAGGAAACACAGGAAGGCCGCAGGTCTGTTTTGACTGCATCTTGGGAGAGCAAATGACAAACAGGACCTGATTTTCTGGAAGGACGAGGATGAGAGTGATTTGACAAAATGCTCTGGCAGACCCCCTTGGTCACCACAGTTCACAAAAAAGCACCTGGGATTAGAAAGCACTTGATCTTGAGGGTGTTCCTGGTTCTGCTGATGGCTGGCTGTGTGACTGCAGGCAGGGTGCTCACCCTCTCTGAGCCTCGGTGCACCCAGCTGTGAGGTGGGTCACGCGTGGACCAGATGACACACGGACATATTGTGGCTCTGCCTGTTCTCCCCCAACCCCACCTGCCCCAGGCGTCTGTCTGGGAGTCCCTGGGTCCCCTAGTCTGCCTTCTCATCTGAGTCCAGATTTTATTGAATCAATCAATCTAAAATCTCCAGGTCCTGCTCTTACGGGCAGACCCTGTCTTATTGTACAACCGCCTGCAGATTGTCCTTCTTCAACCGTATCCACCCCTCGATCTCCCTGCGAGGCCAACTTTATCATCCACATTTATGGATGAGGAAACTGAGGCTCTGCGAGATCAGGAAACTTGCCCGGGTCACACGGCTCAGCAGCGGCCCAGAGGGGCTGGAGCCTGGGTCTCTGGCTCTCCCGGGAGCCACCTCTTCTAGGGACCCGGGAAACCCAGCAGGAGCAAGGCCACAGGTGAGGTTGGGGCCAGGAGACCCGAGAGAGGTGGGGAGAGAGGACCCTCCCGCGGTGGTGGCTGGTCTCCCTCGTTCTGGCCTGGCCTCCTTGGGGCCACCTTTGCCAGGCTGGCTGGTGCCTCTGCTCTCACCCTCCAGCTCCGAGGGGGCAGGCATGGTCACCTTGGCACTGGGCAGCCGTGGGCAGCTCCAGTTACGGTCAGGTAAGCGCTGCTGTAGGGGATCCTGGTTAGCCAGCCAAAGGGAAGGAATGAGCCCAAGCCAGCAGGCGTGTCCTGCTCACACAGTGGACGGGCTGGATGGCTGGACGGGCTTCAGCTGCCATTCCAGACCTCAGCCCAGCCCTGTACGTCTACTGTGCACCAGACCCTACAGAACACAGGGTGGACCTGGGTCTCCGGTCCCGGTGCCCTGGCCCCCAGTGACATGACCTGGGGAGACCCCTCCCTTCGTCAGCCTGTTTCCTCACCTGTGTGAGGTGGTCATGACACAGAGTTGGTGAAGGACTGTAGGTAAAGTATAGGAATGCTGTGTGCCCAGCACACGGAGGGCACTTATTTCTTGCTGTTTTCATTATTTTTACAAATTATACATACAGTAAAATTAATTTTGCTCTGGTGTCCAGTGTTGAGTTTTAACACATATAATCACCCCATGACAATACAAAATGATTCTGTCCCCTCTCCAAACACGCTCTGAACTACGAATGCAATGCTCTTACCTGGAGGCAGTCAAGCTGGTGGGCTGGGCCCCGCGTCCCTGTCCTGTCTGTGTGGACGGCAGTTCCAAGGTCAGTTCAGCTTTTGAAACCTTTGCAAGGCTATGTGGATCTGACTCTCGTGTGCATGACTAAGACCCTGACCCAAACTTAGTTGGGCCCCCCCTGAGCCCTTTTGCTTTTTTCTTTTTAAAAAAATTTTTATTGGAGTATAGTTGATTCACAATGTTGTGTTAGTTTTTGTTGTATAGCAAAGTGAATCTGTTATACATATACATATATTCCTCTTGTTTAGATTCTTTTCCCATATAGGCCATTACAGAGTACTGAGTAGAGTTCCCTGTGCTAGACAGCAGGTCCTTATTAGTGACCTATTTTATATATAGTAGTGTGGATATGTCAATCCCAATCTCCCAATTTATCGCCCCGCCCCATGCCCTGGTAACATAAGTTTGTTTTCTACATCTGTGACTCTATTTCTGTTTTGTAGATAAGTTCATTTGTACCTTTTTTTAGATTCCGCATATAATGTGCCCAGTGTTCATTCTAGCTTTGTCCTAAAGAGCCAGAACCCAGCTAAGCCGGTCCAACGCCTCAACCCCAGCTCCCCCTAGTGGATGTCCGATTCCCAGCCTTCAGCAAGCATGCTGTCTGGGGGTTTAGCCAGAACCTCTTTCACCCCGATGTTCCCTCTTAGTAATCTTCCATCCAGCGACCCCACCTGCTCCTGGGCCATAAACCCCACCTGTCCACTCTGTATTCAGGACTGAGCCCCGTTCTACCTATTGCGATAGTCCAGAATAAAATCCTTTTTCACTGTTGTAACTGCCATCCAGCTGTGGGTTTTCTCCGACATGCACCCCCCAGGATTCTTTTTATGGTCCGAACCTAAAGTTCATGCAGCTTGGGGGTGGGCTGCCTCCTTGACCCCCCCACCCCCCCAGGCCCAGGGAGGGCGCTTCACCGAGCGGTGGTGGGTGTTCGGCTCACAGTCGGGACTTCTGTGGCGGGTGGAGGGAGGCCAACGGAAGCCAGAAGGACTGAAGCTGCTAGATCCAGGGGCACTGAGGGTCTCTCACGCCCCCTGTTCGCCTGTGGCAGGGGGGATGGGTCGCTGAGCACCGGCTCACATCACCTCATTATTCCGTCCCTGCCAGCCTGCAAGGGCCCTAGGATTGTTCCCATTTCAAAGATGAGAAGAGTGAGGTCCGGAGAGGGATGACAGCATGACAACCGCAAGTCCTTCCTCTGTGGCTGGCGGTTTGGGTTGTGGGCATAGTTGCTCAGAAAGCCCACATGCGGGCTTTTCCTTCGTTAGAAGTTGGCGGCTGCAGGGCCGCTACTGTCTTCTCTCGGCCTCGGTCTCTCTCTCTCTCCCTCTAGCTGAGTGTAAGAAGACAGTTTGCTGTTCAGAGAATAGGTCAGATTACCTGTTATCAGCAAGAATCCTCCTAACTCCTCCCCCTTCTCCCTCCCAGCGGCCTGGAACGTGCTTAGAGAAACGAGAACAGCATCCAGGGTGCAGGATTCTAACGCCAGTGAAACATCTCTTGCCTTTTTCTTCCTTTCAACCGTTCTCATCAAGGATTCCTTGAGAAAATGGAGCTCTAATACCCTCAGGCATCCATCGTTCTAACGAATTAACCCCCTGCCACCCCCATGCAGCTAGAACATCCTCAGCTAAGCATCCCTGAGAGAAAACAGGCCCGCGAATCACTGAGTCCTGGGTTCAGAACTTGGCCGGAGAAAGGCGACTCGGTTTCCCTTTCCCATCACTCCCAGCTCCCGTTTCCCTTCCCCTACCCTCAACTCCTCCTCCGTTTTTTCTCTGTCTCTGTGTCTCTCTCCCTCTCTGCCCACCCCTCCTCCCCACGTGCTTGATGACTCTAGTCTCTACCATCTCACAGCCACTCAGATAGCTCAGACATGAGACTCGGCCGCTTTGATTCTAAGTCTCCCAGGAGCCCTGCCGCCTGGGATCTGCGCCTGGTATCCAAGGCTCCTTCGGTCATCACTCCCTCCCACCCCCCAGCCTTGGCAGCCTCCTCTCCTGCTGGCTCCGACCCCTCGCCGTCTAAGCCTGGTCTTCCTTCCCTAACCCCACTCCAGAAAGGGAGACAGGGCTTTGAAGAGGAAGTTGACTGTGAAAGTGATCCCCAGGGACAGGAGTGAGGCCCAAGGAGAGGGCCACAAGGCGGGGTGGGGGCCAGTGATGAATGGACGTTGTCAAGCTAGTCACCCTGGGCCTTGATCCCTCTGATATCTTCTAAAGAGCCGAGAGGAATGTGCCTGGGAATTGTCCACTCGAGCCTTGAAGAGGGGCTGTGGGTGCTCACACTCCACCCCCCTTGGTCAAGGGTGGCCTTGGCTGACGGTGGCCTTGTACCACTGGGCTGGCAGACTGGCCAGTCATGCAGGCATCCACACCACGCGTTAGCGAAGCCCAGGGCAGAATCGAAGAGCCTTGCAGGGCAGCGCCCGACGTACCCGCTGAAGTCCCGCCCTCCCGTGGCTCAGCTCTGTTCACATCCCCATCAAGGCCCGGCCACCATGCAGCCTCTACAGAGACTCACTCAGGAGGTTTAGCAAAACAAGGTTTGGCCCTGCGGCTTCAGGAGAGGCTCCCATGGACGCTTGTCCTCTCTCTCCTCCCTGCTCTTGACCGGCACCTCCATCAGGGTCGCTTGAGGGGCGGGAGGCCCAGACCCTCAGCAGCCCTTACTGCCGGCCCCTTTCACACAGCGGTCCTTGCCCTGCCTGTTTACTGCCACCTTGGGTGGAAGAGCCCAGGGATGCCGCCGTGGTCCTCTGGGTTCCAGGCTTACCCGCCCCCGCCCTCACTGTAGGGGCACCCCTAGTTCCTCATGATGATCGGGAGCAGTCACCATCCCCCTCCACTCCCACCCCTGGGAGAGTAACTCTGCCTTCTGGTCCGTTGGTCTGAGGTCCCCACTCGCAGGCAGTTTCAAGTTCAATGGAATCTTTACTCCGTTCCCTGGTGGAAGCATCCCCATCCCCTCCGCCCACGCTGAACCAGGACCACTAATCCAGGAGAGCCCAAGATCGCAGAGATGAGTAGCACACATCCTACTAGTGGGTCACTGCGGATGATGCTGACGGGGCCAGGCGCGCTTCTGCTCTTGGTTCGGTCCTGTGCACCGCCTGCTGGTTCCGGGCACGTACTGCATCCTGGAAGACAGGGCTCCATCTGCAGGGGATGGTCCCTGTGCTGAGCCTTGGAGGGGGCATTCTATCATCTGGCAGCTTCCAGAGATGTCTTTCGGGGCAGGACAAGTAGAAGATCCCTTGGTCTGGGACTCAATGTCATGTCATCTTTGCTGCAAACTGGTACTCTTGGTCTGAGGCCTCTTCCTAAGGAGCCTACATAGACAATATTGCTGATTATTATTCACAAGTTGAACACTGATTTCCTATCAGCCCCCACTGGGTGAAGAATTGGAAACCCATGGAGTATTCCATGGTGAGTGTACTTCTCCTTCCAGCTCTTGGCAGGTTGACCTCTAAGAATTTCCCTGACACACAGCAGATATTCTTTTCTTGTTGAGTCTTGCCTGGAACAGAGTTGGGAGGTGTCACCTTTCTTTCCATCTCTGATGAGGGTCAGGCAAGCCAGAAGCTCTCAGGAATTCCCCCATCACTCCTACCAGACCAGGCAGCAGGTGAAGGGGAGGGCTTCCTGGACTGTCCTGCCACTTAAATCAAGTGCGATCCAAGCATCATTCCATCTGGAGGGAGATCCTGCCCAGGACACTTCAATGTGATGTCGTTTCAATGACTTCACAAACAGTGATGCCTTAGAGGACTTGAGGGTGTTGTAATAAATAACAAAAGACTCAAGTCCATGTGGCTCAAATGTCTTTCTGGGCTCATGGACTTGGAAGTCCAGAGATAGGTGGGTCTCAGTACTGGCGTGATCCAGGGGCTCTGGCCCCACTTCTCCATGATTACCTCCTGATGTCGGCTTCATTCTCAGGCTGTCCATATGGGGACAAAATTGCAATACATCCCCCATCACAACATCCAGACCAGGAGAGAGGAGGGTGTTCTGGAGCTCTCTCCTAAGGAAGACAAATATCTTTTCCAGCATTTCTCCCCACTCGCATCCCATTGGCCTGAACTGGGTCAGATGCCATTCCTGGAGAAAGTCCTGTGTCCAGGGAATGCTGGGTGCTAATTGGTGTAGCTGATCCTTGTCTCCAGAGGAATGTAGTTGCCCTTAGACCTGTCAGAACCTTCTGAACTGGGCCAGCTTACTGGGAAGCCCATGGGGACTTCTTACTGTGGTTGCATGGTGAGAAAGAATGGAAATTTGTGTGCTGTGAGAAAGCAAGGAGCAAGAGAAATGGGTATCAGGTAAACACCAGTCAGGAGACAGAGTAAGGAATTCCCGAGAGCTGCCCCACCTCTCCACACTCATATGCTTCATTAGGTCATGATTACAAACTACATACAGCCTCTGCAGCCAACACCTCAAATATCAGGAAAGGGTGAGAGGATGGCTGAAGACCTTGCATGAAATTGCACCTTCCTTTCTCTCCCCTTGTGTTGGCTGAAGGCAGGTGCGTGGGTGCTCTTTACCAAGAGCAATGTCTGCACACCTATCCTAGGCTGGATCTAAAGGCTGGCAATGCAGGAGAATTAGCACTCTGCGGTAGCATGCCTGCAATTAGAGTGCTCCACCACTTGGGGGCAGTGAAGCAAAGAGATTGATTGGCTTTGTTGAAACAATACATCTTCCTGTGACAACAGTATCCTGAGAAGTGTGGATGATAGCATGTCTTTCTCCATGAAGTCGTGTTACCTTTCTGTTAAAAATATGCCTCTTCATGAATACGACTGAGTCCCTTTTAGGAAACTTTTGCTCCTCACCTGCAAAGTGCCAGGCTTTCTGTGCCCTGGACCCACAGTCAGTGCCCAGGCCTCTGTGTCCAGCCACACAAGGGACAGACACAAAGGGGTGGTTCAGGGAAGTGGCCCTCAGGATGGACGCTGCATGAGCTCTGGTTCATGGGTGAAGCCAGGCTCACCTCACCCCAGGGACAGGCAGCAGGCTCCTAGAGTGTCGGGGTTAAGAACAGCACAGTTCTCAGCAATTGTTTTTAGTGCTGTGGACACAGAGCACATGGGGCTGACCGGGTCCCCTCTCTTCTGGGGCAGTGTTCCCACCCACGGCAGGATTGGGAGCCAGACCTCAGCCCTCACTTCAATAGACTCAGCCGTTATGGAGAATCAACGCACCTTTCTCCTTCCATACCCCCTGGAGAATTCAGGTGAACTGTAGGTGTGTGATGCTGAGCTTGGACCTGAATTTGCTGAATAATCCAGGTGTGTGGACCTGTGTTTGAGGGAGTGAGGCTCCAAGATGTGAGTCACATGTTATTTTTACTCCTGGTTTCATATGGCCTGGTTTTAAATTATTGAGTGGCTGGAAAGATCCCACAATGAAATCATATTTCATTTGTTTCTCCACTTGGCTGTTAAGTGAATCAATTTCTGGGCTGTATTTGGAGGTGAAGAAAGTACAGAGTAACCCACAGCTTGGGCGAGAAAAGGCCTGGAGGTGCCCTGGGTTATTCAGAGCCTCTAACTGTGGCTCTTCCATGGGCCGAGGGCCTCCCACTTGCAGGATGTCTGCACAGCTGGGTTTCCAGGGTGACACCTTTCTAGACCAGGCCCCAGGTGAACCCAGCCACACTGTACTCTCTCTGTGGAGAAGCAATTTGTGGGAAGCCTCAGCAGACCCAGGGCCAGGTCAGGAATGTTGGCAAGGGGCTCAGGGAGTCTTACATCTTTCCTTTTGCTGTGCTGAGTGAGAGGCAGAAAAGGGAATGTCAGCAGGGTGCACACTGACCCTGGAATTCAGTGGCTACTCTCCTGCATGCTGGAGACCCTGGGATGCACTGGAGACCCTGAGATGCTCTGAAGACCCCTTGATAAGCCCGAAATGGCCCTGCTTGGGTGGTCTGATGTCTGGTGAGGGAGTCAGGAAATAAATGGCAAGAGCATAGAGTGACCTGGCAGGGACAGTCAAGGCCTCGGGGAGCAGAGGTGGGCCCTGGTTTAGCTGGGGGTCTAGGGGGTCTCTCCAAGGAGGGAATCTCCAGTAGAGTCCAGTGGGTGAGGCTGAGCTCTCAGGTGAGGGTGGGGCATCCCCCAGCGCAGGGGGCAGAGGGCCTGTCATGGTTTAGATCCAGTGGGGCAGGTCCCTATGGGCTAAGCATCTCATCCTCAGCTCAGGCCCCTCAGCCTTGTCAGTTGGCCTCCACAACACCCCTTGGAGGCTCGACAGATCCAGGTGGGGCGTGTGCCGAAGCCCACAGGCTCGCTCTTCAGAAGGGCCTGGGCGTGCGTCCCAGCTCTTCCACTGGGGAATAGTTTGCATTTGGGCGAGCTAAAGCCTCGATTTCTCCATCTGTTAAATGGGTGTGAGGACAAGGATGAGAATGGAGGGTTCTCTGACACAGAGTGGTCCCAGGGCATCGCAGCCCTAGTCCTGACTTCTTGCCTCACCTGGCTTGGCCCTGGGCATCCTCCTCAGCGGCAGTTTTTTTTTTTTCCTTCTTTCTTTCTCTTTGGGCCGCACTGCACAGCTTGTAGGATCTTAGTTCCCTAACCAGAGATCAAACCCGGGCCCTCAGCAGTGAAGGCCTGGAATCCTAACCACTGGACCTCCAGGGAACTCCCTCAGCTGCAGTTTTATACTTTTCCTTGGTTCCCTCTACCTGAGCATGAGGCTGACTCCACTGGAGTTAGACAAAACCCCTCCACCCAGGCTCTTCTGCCCCATTTAAGCAGCCCTCTGGCCCCTCTCCCTCCCAGCCCCTCCTGGGCCGGCCTCAAGAAACCCAACATAAATCCTCACTCCCCCCAGACTGTGCTGGTCAGCAATGGGGTCTGCCCCAGCCTGCCCTGGTCCCATCCCACCATTCAGCATCCTTCACTTCCCAAGACCTCCAGGCTCCACAAAAGAGCAATAAACATTTGCAGGCAAATACCCTAATTCTGAAATGATTTGCAGGCCCTCAAAGCAGTGGTAGGGTAGGGGGTGGGCATTTGTCACAGAAAGAAAAGGTCTTTACCCACAGGTCACTGGACTCATTTCTTGAAAACCATCACCCGGCACAGCCCATGCAGGAAAAATATTCCCCAAAGGTACACCAGGAATGGCTGTGTTTTTTTTTTAGCTGAGCAGGGTGTTTTATGTAGTTAACAGATGCTTGGAAAGGAACACATTTGCATTTATTATTTTTGTGTTTTATGATCACCTCTGGGTTACCAGGAATGGAACCTCCAAATTATAGCCTGGTGCCCACAAGAGAGCAGCGTTTTGTGTAGGAGGCTTGACCCTGGAACCAGCTGGGGCCAGGGGTCTGAGGCTGCCCCCACCATATTCCACAGCCTCCATCACCAGAACAGTCCACATCCCATAAGAAGTGGTAGGAAACTTAGAGGAGGTGGTGGTTGGGTAGAGCTCCCCGTGTTTTCTCCAGGGTCCTACCTGGGCTCTTCCCATCTGCTCCTGGCCCCCTGTGCTGCCTGGCACCTGCCTGCTGGCACTGGGCATGCACCCCCCCCCCTTATGACCCAGGGCTCCCACATCCCAGCTCCAATTATATCACTGTCCCCCAGGTTCAGACAAGGAGGGCACCAGGCCACAGAGCAGGGGAGAAGTGGAAGTGCCCGCTTCTAAGGGCATCCTCATTCCAAAGGTGACCATGAGAGCCCCAGAGGCGGCAGGCCGAGTGCCCTGAGATCCATCCCAGGAGGAACGTGAGCCAGTGCTACCGCTGGAGGCTCTGGCCAGGGGACCTAGTCCACAGATGTCTTGGAAAGCTCAGCTCCTTCTGTGCTTCCCCTGAGTGAAGCCTGGCCTGGTCGCATCCGCTCTCCAAGCCTGTAGGGTAGAAGACCATGGCCCTCCTTCAAAGGTCGTGGGGAGGATGAAAGCAAATGAAACCTGTGAGTCCTTAGACAGGAATGATGGGGAAAAGGCGGCAGGAGCAGGTAGAGGGCCAGGGGGCCACCGCCTGGGGCCCCCACCTTCGAGGGGCTGGAAGGGGCCCCGTGACATGAGCTGGGAACTCCCCCAGAGGGAACGTTTGATAAGCGCTTGAAGGGGGAATGGCCCCAAGAAGCAGGCATAGCCCCTACTCTGTGTCCCTTCTGTCTGCAGGAGGTGTGAGCCCAGCAGGGGCGGCGGGGGGGCGGGCAGTCCAGGGAAGCTCCCGCTGCCCCATGGCTCCTCCCTCCGCATCTGTCCTCAGCAAGGCCCAGCTGTTCCTCTAATATCTGAACGCACTAGACAAACGTTGAAAGGGTCTTGGTTTGACCGATAGCCTGTCTAGGACCTCCCTGTGTCAAGGAGCCCCTCTGACACCCCTTCCCTCAGGACCTGCTTGAAAAGCAGGTGGTGGGACTTCCCTGGTGGTGCAGTAGTTAAGAATCCACCTGCCAATGCAGGGGACACGGGTTCGATCCCTGGTCTGGGAAGATCCCACATGCCGCAGACCAACTAAGCCCGTGTGCCACAACTACTGAAGCCCTCGGGCCCTAGAGCCCGTGCTCCGCAACAAGAGAAGCCACCGCAATGAGAAGCCCGTGCACTGCAATGAAGAGTAGCCCCCGCTCGCCACAACTAGAGAGGAAACCCGCGTGCAGCGACAAAGACCCAATGCAGTCACACACAAAAAAATAATAATCAGGTAGTGGCACTTTCTCCAATGAATCATGTGAGTCGTGATATAAATTCTTGTCTGTTTTCTTCATTAGAACGGTGCCCAGTTCACTAAAGATGTTGAATACATGGTGGGTGGATGGATGCATGGAAGACTGGTGAGAAAAGACAGCAGTCTTTAAGGGCTGGTGATGGCACATACTGCTCCCTGGTCTGCTTCAATGACAATAAATATAATAATAACTATCATTCATTGAGCCCTGACTTCTTGAGCTTTGAAGTGTTTTAGTCACATTACTCATGTGATCCTCCCAACAACCCTATCAGGCAGGCACTGCGGTTTGAAGGCTAAGGAAGCTGAGGCACAGAGAGGGCAAGTAAGTTGCCCGAGGTCACAGCTGCTTCACAGCACCACGGATGACAACCGAAACCTGGTTCCGTCTCCACAAACCAACCAGTCTCTGCGGGCCCCGTGCAGCAGGCCTGGCCCACTGGGAGTTCCCTTGTGGGAGAACCAGCTGGGCCAGGGCAGAGGCTTGGCTACAGGAGACCTAGGTCAAGTCCCTGCTTGCCAATTTGCTGGGCGACTCTGGCAGGACTTCCTTGGGCTTCAGTTTCTGCCCTTGTGTAGAATGGAACCATGTGACCCCGAGGTCCTTCCTCAAGGAGTTGAGAACTGCTGTGACTCCCCAGTCCCTGCCCCATTTGGAGGTACCTGCGCAGAGAGGTGGGGCCGGCTCCATGGGGAGGTCTGGGTGGCCGCCTGGCAGGCTGAGCTCTGGGACCAGCTGAGAGCCAGGCCACCCAGACCCACCCTCTGACTGACGGGGACTTGGGAGCAAGTGCCCGACCACACCTTTCTGTGGGGAACTTGATGGAGAGCTTCCTGAAGAGGGCGAGTGGAGGCAGGGGTGCTCCCATGTTGGATGGGCTGCTGCCCAGGGTGATGGCCCAGAGGTGCCAGGTGCTGGGGGTCAGCACCCTCTCTCCTTCCCTCCATCCTTCTCTTCCTTTAGACAACAGGTACCCGTGGAGTGCCCACTCCGTGCCAGGCCCTATGAAAGGCACTGAGAAGAAGAAAAACAACAGCCTGGTAACATCAAAGACACTTACTGATCTCAACTCCTGCTGGGGCACAGCATGCATTAGCTCGTGGGATCCTCAGAAGTATCCTGAGAGGCAGGGACTGCTAAGAGTTTAGCGATGCACACGGAGGAGAAGCCAGCCTCCCCACCAGGCGGTCAGATGTCCGGGCCCCCCACCCCTAGTGGCCTGCCTCTGCTCTAGCCAGCACTAAGCACCTGAATTTAATGCTCTCAGCCGTGGTGGATCCTTCACTCAGCCACTTCATGGATGGGGCCCTGATGCCCACAGAGGGGAAGGGACTCGCTCAGGGCTGCACTGCTGAGAGCAGAGCTGGGTAGAGAACAGGGCACCTGCCCCTCCAAGTCTCCTTCCATCATCACATCCACTTGTGTTCTGGGCAAAAGGCTCCAGGGAACAGGCATTGGAGCTGGAAAGCTGCAGGACAGCCACCCAGCCAGGCCTTCTGGGTTTCTAGGGTACGTGGGGATTTGTGCGACCGGCCTTGCCCATGGCTGGTTCTGCAGGACTTCGGGTCTTCCCTGGAGCCACTGTCCTCTGGCCTCTCTGCTCCTGGCCCCTCTTCGGGGTATATGGATTCTGCTGGGGGCCAGGGAAGTGTATCTGCTTCTACCTTAGAGTTGCGTTCAGAGACCACCTCTTCTGTGGCCAGCCCCTCCCCCCTCGGTGCCAGGTCCGGGGAGTCAGCCTCCTGAACGCTCCTCGGGTCCAGGCCCTCCGCACCCCCGCAGACCCCTTCCATCAGTACCAGACACTCAGTGGGGTCCACCTGCTCCCACCACGGAGCCTTCCCTCTTCTGTACCCAGACCCACGCCCAGGGCTGGGCACCTGGCATCACAGAGGGCAGTCGACCACTCGGGGGCTGGAGGTGGGGGGTCGGGACTGCAGACTGCGCCACCCGAGCCAGACCAAGGCGCCAGGCGGTGCGGAGCTCCGGGAGCCTGGGGCAGGCCACCGGGCCGCCGCCGAGCCCTAGACCTAGAGTCGGGAGCGCAAGCCTCGCCGGGGCGGGTGGGCGAGTCCTGCCGCCCGCGCCCCCCGCCTCAGTCTCCCTCTGCGGCCTGGGGAAGGAGGAAGTTGACCCTTTGCAGCTGCACGACTCAACAAGAGCTGCACCAAGCTTGCTTCTCACTCGGCCGCCCGCCTCGCCACTCGCGGGATCCTGAGAGCCGTCGCCGGCCGCCTGGCCCGGGTGACAACTCCGCAGAGACCCACGAGTGACTGCGGGAGGCCTCAGCGGCGTCGCCCGCCTGCGCATGCGCGGGCCGCGCAGCCTGCCGGGACTGTAGTCCGCCCCTGCGGCGGTCGGGGCGCGAAGGTGGAGCGGCGGGGGCGCGGCGCCTACACTTCCCAGGGTGCGTCCCACACTCATAGAGGCGGGGGGCGGGGGAAGGGCGGGGCCGCAGAAAGGGGCGTGGCCTGCGGGGCGGGGCGGGGAGGGGCGGACGCGCCGAGGGGCTGCGGCGGCGCTGCGGGCAGGCGGGCGCGGACAGGCGGGCGGGCGGCCCTTCGCGCCGGTAGGCGCGGCACCTGCGGGCAGAAGCATCGGCTGTGCAGAGCCCAGACGACCCGACTCCGAGCTGCCGCTGAGATGAGCGCAGGTGAGTGTGGGGACCGAGGGACCCGCGCGTCCCCGAGCTGGGTCGCGGCGCCGCGGGGGCTGGGGTGGCTGCACCTGCAGACTGGGGGTCTGCTCCAGCCAACTTCTGCTCCAGGGTCTTGCAGTCCCGAGGGTCCAGCGCGCAGCCCCCTGTCCCTGCGCCCCAGGCGGTGAGCTTGGCAGCGCGGACTGGGGACCCTTTCCCCGCGCGGCGCCGGGGTGACTGCGCTGGGCTGTCTGGAAGGCGCCACTCCTTTGCTTCTTCCTGGCGTCCGGGGTCGTCACAGGCTGCAGGAGGCGGCCACGGTCCGGCGAGGGGCGCGGGGCCAATGTAGACCCTGCCACAGAGAGGTGTGGTGACATGGGGCCTTTGCGGCAGGGGCCGCCGCCCTTGTGCGGCTCCAGCAGCGCCTGGGTGTGGGGGTGTCAGGCCGACGCCCGACGCCCTGGGCTGGCCCGGGGCAAACTTGGGGGCGCGGAGCCCGCAGGTGTGTGCGACCCGCCCGGACGTGCGCGCGTCCTCTCTCCGGCCTCTCACCCCTGCGTATCCCCACAGCTGGCGCTGACGCCGCACTCACTGGGTCTGACAGCCTCTGTGTGGCGCTGAAAAATCCCACGTCGCCACAAGCCAGCCGCGCCTAGTGCGCTTGGGGAAACTGAGGCCTAGAGCCGGGGGCCTTGGCTCCTGGAGAGAGTCTGGAGTGACCAGAGCCCCTTTTCGAGAGCCTTCTGGGGCTCGCCACTGGGCTGAGGGCTTCTCCCTACATTCCCTGGCAGGGAGGGGCCATCACCCCATTTTTCAGGGTGCGACCAAGACTCACCAGACTTGAGTCACTTGCTCAGCGCATGCAGCTGGGCCAGGTTTCGAACCTGGTGCTCCTGGACTCCTGTGCTCTCCCCTGAGCCTGTCTGGCCACAGACTGCAGTATGGCCTCTGGCCATGGTGCAGAAAACAGTGGGGACAGCTGTTTTCCCAGGGGGGCTGGGGAGGACTGGGGAGGGAGTGTGCCTTTAGTGAGCACTTACTGTGTGCTCTCTGCTTGGGGGGTGTGCTTCCAGGGACCACCCCCTCCCAGGGGGAAACAGTTCCCTCCCCCTCCTAGGTGAGGAAGGAGGGACCACATGGGCGGTGGGAATTGGGAAAGTGGCGGGGAGCAAGTGGCAGGCCCTAGGAGGCAGAATTCTCTAGAAGAGGATTTCTGAAATGGCCAACCTGTTCTCTGGAGGTGGCTGGGGAGCAGGGCACCCCAAGACTTCTCAGAACCTCCAGACGCATTTATCTAATGGCAGGTGGGGGTAATGGCAGGGTGCACACAGGGGAATTTTAGGCTTTCCATGACCATAATTGATACCTCCGGTCTCTCCTGTAATCAGGGGGAGCCCCGGAAGGAGCACTGGCCTTTCCCCCTCCTCATGTGTGGTTGTCCCGGGAGAAGGGGTATGTGGGCACCAGGGCCCTGGGGGATCATGGGCAGAAAGAACAAGGAGACTGGGGTTTGAATCATAGCGCCCACCTGCTAGTCTTGGACAGATCGTGGCCCCTTCTGGAGCTTGGCTTCCTGATGTGTAAAAGCAGTATTGCTGCTTCCCTGGAGGGGATAAGGTACGAGTGGGAGACCCCCCATGCAGTAGGTCCTCCCTCGGTAGCTTGTAAGGGTCAGTAAACCTCAGCCTTGCTGAGTTAATCGAGCCCTCCGGAACTGGCAGTGGGCATGCTCTCCCCTCGACCTGTTGCTCACGGCCCCGCTGATGATTTGCACGGCAGTAGTTTTCACCCACAGCCGTGGTGGGGGAGAGCAGATGGTGGTCCCTTGTGCAGGGCTCTTGGGCTCTAACGTCTGGCCACTGTGCACATCTGGCAGGTCAGGGGCTTCCATCATCAACAAGGTCAGGTCCCCTGACGGCCCTCCCCAGGGAAGGCTGGCATCACCCCCAGAGCTTGGCACCAGTAGGTGTGGCTGGGATCACGTGGTCCAGTCTCCAGCTGCCCAGGCAAGCTGATGGTCAGACTCTGAGGCGACCTGTACAAGCACCCGGGGTGGGAGGCTCCCCTTTCCTTTATGCCATCGGGGCTGCAGGTATATCTTCCTTTAGTCCGATAACCCAGGGCACCTTTGAGATGGCTCTGGTGTTGGCATCAAGGGTGCATGCAGTTGCCTACATGTTTTGTTGCCCAATCATTTCGAGTGGTCAGGGAAATTGTTTAAGTAGCACCATGGTGAGGTAGAAGGAGCTGGCATTCTGCATCAGATAAGCCTGCATCCAAGTGGAGTACACTAGCCGTGCTTCATTTACTGTTACCCGCCTCGGTTTCCCCACTGTGTGCAGGAAACACCTTTGGCTCTGTGTGCAATGCTGGCCCACACTTGGTGGGACCCAGGAGATGATGGTGACTCACCATGAGATGGTGAGTCTCATGGTGGCTTCCTAACATCACAGCCCAGGTGGTCACGGCAGGGCAAGGAGGGGCTCCGGTGCCAGCTCTGCCACCGTCGGGTCCATGCTCTCTTGGAGCCTGCATGTCCTCCCCGGGCAGCTGCAGGCCTGGCGGGTAGGATTTCCCCAGGTGGTCAGAGGTTGGTGGGGGATTGTGTTAGTCTTCCAGGACCGCCATAACAAAGTAACCACAGACCGTGCAGCTTAAACAGCAGAAATTTATCTTCTCACACTTCTGGAGGCTGGAAGTCTGACATCAAGGTGTGGGCAGGATTGGTTTCTTCTGAGGTCTCTTTCCTTGTCTTGCAAATGGCCGTTCCTTCGCTGTGTCCTCACATGATCTTCCCTCGGTGTGTATCTGTGTCCTTATTTTTTTTTAATAAGGACATCAGTCATCTTGGATTATGGATTTGGGGGGGGCGGGCTGCAGGCCCAAAACAGGAGTGCAGGGCCAGGTGGAGAGCTGGGTGGCCGGCTCAGCCCTCTTCTGTTCCTGTGGCTGCTGTGTTAGGATCACAGAGCTGGAAGGGGCCTGGGGGATGCTCCAGTCCAAACCCACCTACCCACACAGAGGGGAAACCGAGGGCTGGGGAAGGAAAGGCAGCCATCCGGGGGCCAGGAGGGTGTGTGGCAGACAGCCTGAGACCCGGTCCCCTGCTCTGGTTGGCTCAGCCCCGGCATTTGGAGCAGAGAGATACACTTCTAATCCAAGGGTGGGCTCTGCTGGCACCACAGACATTCACCACGGCATTCCTAACAGCAGCAGAAAGTTAGAAACCAGCTACATGTGGAGGGGAGCGATGGGATACTAGCCATGCAATTGTTCATCCAGTCAACAGAGGTTTACTAAACGCCTGCTATGTGCCCAGCACTGCTCCGGGCCCGGGGCTCAGCCGTGGATGAGAACAAACAGCATCTATATCCTCCTAAAACCTGTCCTCTGGGGGTGGCGGCAACATTCTAGTTAACTGTATGACAGGGGTTTTTCATGTTAGGAGAACGTGCTTAAGAAAAGCTTAATTTAGAAAACAGCTGAGGACAAGATTGTATATCTTATATGACTTCAACTTTACAAGACAGTGGAGGAGAGCAGACTAGAAGGAAGTAGGTCAAGACGTCCACGGCATCCTCCTCTGTAGGAGGTGGCAAAAGAGCCAGTGCTCCCCCCTCTGCATCTTTATACTGCCCATCACTTTCCCCAGTTTTCTTCGTCGTGTGCGCCTTTCTTTTGCAATGAGAAATCAACTGAGACAAGAGGACGTTGCTTCCAGGTCTAAGGCGGGCGCGTGCTGCTTCCGGAGTCTGTGACTTGGTGAGAGGTCGGACGATTCCATCCGCAGGGACCGCTGTCCTTTGCTCGGGTGGAGGTCTCCCAGATGGCAGCACATGGATCTTAGCACAGGTAACGACACTGGTGCCCGCTTTCTGTGTGTGACTCCATCTGAATTAGGTGTGGCCAAAGACAAATCACCTTGACCCAGAAATTCATCCGAAATGGCATCTGAAAAGGATGGCCGTTGCCCAAGAACCAACAGGACGCTCTTTAACTCAGCCTGGGCGTTCTGATCTCCGAACTGTTGGTCCCTCACGTCCAGGGTCACTTCCTAACCCGCCACCCGAGACCCTTCGATTCTTTATGGTTTCCGTCCATGAGGTAGTTTGGGGGTAGGTGGCATATTCTCTAGACCCAAGCCCTGACTTTGGTGGTGAACTCTTGGACAGTCCAGTCTTTGGACTGTCCCAGAAAAGGGAATGTGACCCTCACTCTGGAGAAGTCGCCTGTCAGACACCCGGACCGTCCAGAGCATCGTCTGCATTGTGGGAGAGCTGTGAGCTGGTGAGAGGGAATCAGCAAGTCTGGTGGTGAAGGGAGCGGGCGGGGAGGTGTCCAGCCTCTGGACGGGCCTCTCCTGCCGCTGGACCTCAAGGCCAGGCCAGCTGCAGGGACACTGAGCTGCTCGCCGGATGCCTGAACCCAGAGCCCCGGCTCTGCACAGACACGGGCGCTTCCTTGGGCTCAGATCCCAGCTCTGCCACCTGCCAGCACAGGATCGTCAAACCTCTCTGAGCTTCTGTGGCCGCCTCTTCTGGGGTCTCCGTGGGGACCGAGGGTGCCGAGTGCCTGGCACGCGGAGAAGCCTGGAAATCAGTTAAAATAGTCGCAACAGGAAAACTTGGGTGGTGTTCAGATGGCAGCTTGTATTTCTTGATGATGATCGTGTGGTCTCGCGAGCTGCTGTGGGGACCGGTCAGATGTGTGCCCAACTCGCCGGCTGCCCGAGCAGCGGGCCTCGGGCCGCTAGGACGCGAGGCAGAGCAACCTGAGTGCTGCGTCTTTGTTTACTCAGGGATGTTTCCATTGCCAAGGTCTCTAGGGTGTCGGGCAGCACCCTACTTCAGTGTCACACAGCCTCGGCTTGTGGGGTGCTCCCCTGGGGCCCATGCCGGGACCAGATGCTCCTGGGATCCTTCTCAGGGCCGCTGGAGTGTCCCCACCTACAGATGGGCAAACAGATGCCTGGGCGCGCCTGTCAGGTGCCTAACATCACTTCATGACATTTGCAAATGACAGAGCTGCATTGGAACCCTTTTCTGCCTGACTGGGTGGGCGCTGTCTGTCTGTCTGTCCCTCTGCATTATTAGCTGGTTACAATGGTAACTTTGTAACGTGTGGCCGAGTGTTAGGATGGGTAAGGCTTGACCCACTGGGGGCATCACAATGATGCTTTCTAGTGTGAGTGGTGGTTACAACCCATCTCCTCCCCTGAGCCGAGAAGTGTATTCCCATTTCCAGGTGTGGCGCCTGCCTGCATAGCCAGGAAGGCAGAGCCAGACCCAGCCCTGCTCTGTCTGCCCCCAAGTGTGTGCTCTTTGCCTCCAGCGGGGGCTCCTGTCTGGGGCCATGGCGTGGCCCCAGGGATCCACCTGGGGATGGACAGCTCGGACCGTGAGAGAGTTTCACCAGGTCAAGTCCACATGCCCCCCTGTAACCTTGACCCCTGGCCCCAGTTCTTCCCTCTGCTGGGTCCTTGTGGCCTTCCGGAGCTGGAAGGCAGCATTCATGGCCGTCCCAGGCCTCTCCAGCCCCAGCTCAGCCCTCCAGCATCAACCAGCCCCATCAGTGCCTGAGTTCCTTGGACTCTCAGCCCCACCTGCCGGACCTCTGTGTGACCTTGGGTGAGCCGGCTTCCCTCTCTGGGCCTCAGTGTACCTGTCTGTAAAAACAGGGACCACTGCCATCCTCCGGGGTGTGACTGGCTTTCTTCTGACAACCCTGTTCCGCCACTGCCCCAGAGAGATCGTCTGGGTTTGAGGCTCAGCCATCGTTTCAGGCAAACACGCCATGTGAGCCAGGAGGTCTCCGATCACCCTTCTGTGCCACGTAGGCCTCATCTGACAGTTTCACGGCAGGAAGCACTTTGCCCTTTATGCGAGGGTCCCAGTTTACGGGGGTTTATCCACAGCCTGTCAGGGAAACGACATCTGTGGATGTCTGACTGATACCCAAGCCAGGAGAACATCTGAGTCAATGTCCGCAGGAAGGCCTGGGGTGGGTGGAAGGTGTGCTTTGAGTTCTGTGATGCTCGCTTTGCCTTTGACTCAGCCAACAGCAAGCCCTGCGGGTGCCTCCTGCCCTCAGGGAGGCTGCTGGTCTGGTGGGGAGCCAGGCCCATGTTAAACAGGTCCTGTTGCAAAATGTTGTACTGGGGGGTTTCATGCACCATGTTGCCTTGGCTGAAGATTCCTAAGCAACAAGGCAGGTGGTCTTGTTGCCTAGGTGGCTTTGGGATCAGAACACCTGGGCTCCGGTCCCAATTGTCACCTCTAGGGGAGCCTAGAGGCAGGATGAAGGCGGGCAGCACTGTGCAGCTGTAGTGCCCACAGAGACCCCCACGGGCCCCAATATGGTCCAGCCTCAGTCTGGTTGGGGCCACCTCTGTTCCCAGCCACCAGGTTGCATAACTAACTGCTCTTTGCCTTGGTTTCCCCACCTGTAAGGTGGAGATAATAGCGCCTGTTTTACAGGACTGTTCATGGGCTGTGGTGTCAAGGGCCTGGGGTGGTTTTTATCATAGCTGGACACACTGTCCAGGGCTCGGGGCAAAGCCTGCAAGGTCCACCGTGGCATCAGCTGACATCGTCAGCCGGCTCACAGCTCTTCCTCCATTGCTGCTTCTCCTCCCTCCCCTGCCTAGCCCGCCGGTCCTGTTCACACCCCCTAACCCGTCCCCGAGGGCCAGGAGAAGCCCAGTCCCCGGAGAGCTGCCCGCTCCCAGGTTCTTAGCGGTGTTTCGGTTGCCAGTCCCAGCTTGGAACCTCACCGCAGCCGCGTTCTGCGGGGTGGTCCTCACCGCACGCGCAACGACTCCACCCGGCCCCCTGCACGTAGTCGGCATGCTGGCTGTACTGGGGCTTGAGTTTCCTCACGTGCAGAACAAGGGGTTGGAGAGGCGAGCTGGCAACCCGATTCCAGCCAGCACGCCAAGGAGCCAATGCCCAGCGTCACTGCAGGGCACACGCGTGGAGCTGTCCCCGCTGGGCGTCTGTCCTCGGGGCTGGGCTGGGTTGAGCTGTGTGGATCCCCCCCACCCCATATCCACACAGGCTGCCTCGTGACAGGTGCTCCATGAACACCCACCCAGTGGAGGAGGGGTGACGTATGGAGCTCGGGTCCCGCTTCGCGCTCAGCCTCCTCGTCTGTTTGCCCTCATCCCGGGTCGAGGGCCCACAGTCAGGCCTCTCTCCAACCTTCTGCTCTGACCTTCTGCTTCTGCTCGGACATCCGTGGCCCCAGGATCTTGCTGGAAAATGACATCTCCAAGGGCCCAGTTGGTGCTGCGGTTGGGCATGAAGTTCCAAGAAGGAAGGATTGTGGGGACTACCCCACGGACCCCATATCAGTTTGGCAGCCGAGTTTCAAACACTCCCAGATGGCCCACACCCTGCCCTGCAGCTGTCTCCATTCACGTTCCAAGTGACGAGGCTGTGAGTGCAGGTGGTTTACCTGGGAGGTGGTCCCAGGAAGCACGAGTGAGAGGGGTAGACGGGGAGGGAGGCAGAGCCAGGGGGGTATCTGGATGGGTGGGCGGTCACCGTGGGTCCGGGGGGCTCAGTCCTGCTAGGGGACTGTGCGGAACGTGCCTCAGAGCCAGGGGGACACTGGGGCCTTTGTCCTCCTGGGCAGAGGGCTGGTCCTGGAACCGTGAGTCCCCCCCACTGCACTGTACAACTGTCTACTGCCACCCAGGGGAGCCTAGAGGCGGGATGAAGGCGGGCAGCACTGTGCAGCCACAGCTCCCCCAGAGGCCCCCACGGGCCCTGGTATGGTCCAGCCTCAGTTTGGTCGGGGCCACCTCTGTTCCCAGCCATCAGCTGCCTCTTGAGGGCTCACAGCGTTCTGGAATGCTCGTTCACTCAGTTTACTGAGCACCTGCTGTGCGCGGTGCACTGTCCTCGCGACAGATCCCCAAACACTGCTGCCACCTTCTCCCATCCCCCCACCCCCAGTCCTGGAATTCCTCCTCCGTCTCCCACGCTTCCCCCGGAACCCAAAACGTCCAGGACCCTTTCCTCCACTCCTTTAGGATCCTCCTGCATCAGGACCGTGGGCAGCAGGTGCCAAGGACTTGTGCCTGGTCCTGCCTGCTGTGTGACCTGGGGCTGGACGCTGCCCCTCTCTGAGTTGCCTCATCTCAGACTGAATAACGGCCCCCAAAGCTGTCCCTGTCATCACCAGACCCGGGGGGAGTGTCACCTACATGGCAGAAGGGACCTCAAGGATGTGATTAAGTTAGAGAGCTTGCAGTGGGGCTGAGGTGATGCGGTGGGGTCCATGCCATTGAGGAGGAGGGGGCAGGAGGGTCAGAGAAGAGGGGCTGTGGTGGTGGAAGCGGAGGTCAGAGAGGAGAGAAGACGCGGCCCTGCTGGCTTTGAAGACGCGGGAAGGCGCCCCGAGCCGAGGAAGGCGGGGGGCCCCGTTTTGCCAACTGCAGGTTGTTCCGGAGCTACGTGATGGGCTGTGGTGTCACATGCAGCCGGGCCTCTTCCTACGCAGGCTGCCTCCGCCTCCAAGGACTTTAATGAGCACCTGGGGGCGCCCAGGAGGAGACAGTAGCACGGAGAACTGGCCGATCCAGGCTGCGGCCTTATGCCCGGGCCGTGGGATCCCCCGCCGGGCTCAGGACGTGCCGGGCACACGCCGCGTGGCTGCACCCCTGCTGAGTGCGGCGTGGGGAGCCCTTGTAAATATCCTTTGATTTTTTTTCTTTTTTTTTTTTTTGCGGTACGCGGGCCTCTCACTGCTGTGGCCTCTCCCGTTGCGGAGCACAGGCTCCGGACGCGCAGGCTCAGCGGCCATGGCTCACGGGCCCAGCCGCTCCGCGGCATGTGGGATCTTCCCGGACCGGGGCACGAACCCGTGTCCCCTGCATCGGCAGGCAGACTCTCAACCACTGCACCACCAGGGAAGCCCCCTTGTAAATATTCTGAATGTTACTCCTGGTTGTTTGCAGTTTACTGGTAAGGAAACTGAGGCTGGACAGCAGGGGTGTGTCCAGTAACCTGACAGCCAGGATTCTAGCCTGGCCAGTTGCCTGGTCCAAAACCCGCATGGTCTCCTGCTGAAACGATCCTCCCGGCCTCCGGGCGGCTTCCCGCTCCCATTCCCTGAGTGAACACCTGACCTGTGGAGCTTTGAATCGTCCACACCTTCCGGTTCTGCAGCCACACTCTCTGCCAGCTCAGGTGGCCCAGTCTCCCCCCCGGAGAGGGCGCAGTCTGATACCCCCGGCGTGCGGGGACCCAGGGCGGGTGAAGCTGTGTGAGACCTGTGCGCTCACACGGGAGTGAGACCCAGGTAGGCAGGGAGGTGGCAAAGGGTCAGCAGACCGTCCAGTGTGGCTGGAGTGAGCCAGCCGCACGGGAGGTGCCGGGCTGGGCAGTGAGGGGAGGACGTCCGGATGGGTGAGCGGGTGTGAGCCCAATGGCGGGCCCAGGGCCTCGACACGGCCGACGCCTGCAGCCCCGAGCATTCCTGCTGCTGCTCTGATCGCGCCCGCTTTGACCCGGGCCCCCCCGGGGCCCTCTGTGACACACTTCTCGCTGGCGTTCCTGATGCTGTTGCTCTCCTCCAGCTCTGAGACCGGCCTCGTCTGCCAGGCGCTTGGAGAGTAGTTGTGGAGTGCAGGGTTTCAAGCATCAGTACCCTTGAACACACCTCCGACGTGCCGCGGAAATCAGGAAACGTGATATGTGTGCAGAAGCCCAGCGTCCAGCCAGGTGCCTCCCTGGCTGCCTGTGACGGGTGTGGGACGGGCGTGGGGTGCAGCACAGGCATGGGGCACAGCATTGAGCGTGGGGTGCAGAGCAGGTCTGTGTGCTGAGGATGAAGGGTGGCCCTGCCAGTGCTCCCCAGGGCCACCTCTGGAATCCTTGGGCAGGTCTCCCCGCCCCCCCGACCCCGCCAGACCTCAGTGTTGCTTTGACTGCTCATCCCTTCCAGCCCTCTCATCCCGCCAACTCATTCTCTCCCCTCTGGCCAGGCTGGCCTCTGCAGCCCTGCGAGGCCCGGAGCTGCCACATGAGAGCTTTATCCTGCCCCTGCCACGGCTGACCCTTCCTTTCCTCCATTGGCACCCATCTCCTGACCTAACACCCCAAATTCCTTCTCTGAGAGCAGCTCACTGGGGCACAACGGAGCAGCCAGCCAGCAGCCTTTGAAGGAGCTACAAGGAATTAAAATAGCTGGCAACAGCACACACGCCGAGCCCCTAAGTGAGCCCCTTTGGGAGGCACTCTGCAGTGCACGGCGAGGTTTTCTGACAGCTCATGCTGTTGGTGAGGGAATGGGACTGGCGAAGGAGGGGTCAGCCTCTGTCACTGGGGCGTCCAGTAGGAGGGGGGCTGCTGGAATGGAGCACCATAAACCTCGGGGCTTAAAACAACAGAAGCTTATTCTCTCACAGTTCTGGAGGCCCAAGGTCCAAAATCCATGTCACTGGGCTGAAGTCAGGGTGTCGGCAGGGCTGCGCTTCCTCCAGAGGTTCTGGGAATAATCCGCTCCCCATCTCTCCCAGCTGCCAGCGCTCCTTGGCTTGCAGCCACATCGCCCCGACCTCAATTCAGGCATCTTCAGATCTCTCCCCTCCCATCTGTGTGTGTGGTCAGATCTCCCTCTGCCTCTCTAAGGATGCTTGTGACTGCATTTAGGGCCCACCCAGATAATTCAGGATAATCTTCCATCTCAGGGTACTTAACTATCACATCTGCGAAGACCAACCACACGATTTTTAACCATTAAGGTCACATCCACATGTCCTAGGGATTAGGATGTGGATATATCCAGGGGAGGCATTATTCAGCATACCCCAGGCAGCTTCTCAAACGTTCTGTTTCTGGGACTGAAACCCTTTTTCCTTCCTGTGCGGGTCTCTAGAATAGCTGAGGGTTAGAGGAAAGACCCGTCGTTAGTTAAAAATTGTTACTGTTGGGGCTTCCCTGGTGGCACAGTGGTTGAGAGTCCGCCTGCTGATGCAGGCGACATGGGTTCGTGCCCCGGTCCAGGAAGATTCCACATGCCGCGGAGCGGCTGGGTCCGTGAGCCATGGCCGCTGAGCCTGCGCATCCAGAACCTGTGCTCCGCGACAGGAGAGGCCACAGAGGCTCACGTACCGCAAAAAGAAAAAAAAAATTGTTACTGTTAAGTCAGCTAATTGTACACATCCGCCGATCCCCTGAGCTAGATGCCGTCAGGGACAGCTGACCATCAGTGTGCGTAGTCTCTAAGGGGCAGTTAGGCGAGATGCATTGGGTCTTACATATGTTCATGCCCTTTGGTAGAAGAAGGCAGCTGATATGATTTGTGCATAAAAAGTCGTTCGCTGAAGGGGTCACGTACTCTGAAGGATGAATGTCCAGCCATGATGCTGGGCCAGTTAATCATCGTCTGTCCATCCATAGCAGCTGTTCTCCAACTTTGAGGGCGTAGGACCCCTTCACTCAAAATTATTGGGGACCCCAAAGAGCTTTTGGTTGAATGCATTGTATTTATTGATATTTGCTGTATTAGACCTTAAATGGAGAATTTTAAAATAAGCTTAATCCATTGAATAAGAATAATAGCCCTTTGTATGTTAATGTAGGAGTATTTTCAGGGAACAGAGTGGCATTGCTTTACAGTTTTGCAAGTCTCATTAACGTCTGGCTTAATAGACGTCTGCCGGAGCTCCTGTCCGGCCTGTTTTCTATCAGTTGTGATGTCACATGTCACGGGGCTTCCAGAAAACTCCATTGTACACTCAGGAGGGAGTGGGAGCGACGGAAGAAAATAACATCTCAATCTTTTTTATTTTTGCCTGCACTGTGAGGCGTGTGGGATCTTAGTTCCCTGACCAGGGATTGAACCTGGGCCCTGGCAGTGAAAGTGCCAAGTCCTAACCACTGGGCCTCCAGGGAATTCCCCATCTCAGTGTTATTATGTACATGGCTTTGACCCCGCAGGTGCCCTGCTAGGGTACTGGGGATCCAATACCCTAGACCAAACTTGGAACTGGTGATAAAAGATGGAGTATTATGTAGCCATTAAAATGATTGTGAAGGAGTACAATGCATGTGTCCATGCTGGTGATAAATGAAGCATATAGATTACATTACACACAGTGTCATCTGCAACATATGCAGACAAAATGCACCAGAAGAAAATACATCGAAATGCAAGAGTTACGGGCAACTCTGCCTTTTTTCCTGATGCTTGGCTCTTTTATTTCCTTGCTTCTTCATTTTAAGGATGTGAGGGGGACAGGATTGTGCTCAGTATGGGTCTCAAGAGGCTTGATTGGAGAGCAGCTGTCTGACCTGCTGGCACCAGCTGAGTCCTGCTCCAGGGACAGGATGGCGTTCTCTATTTTGGGAGGTGGACTTTCACTGCGGAGCTAGGCCTTTGAGTGGCACTGACATGATACAGGAATTTTGTGTGTGTGTGTGTGTGTGTGTGTGTACTCTTGGGATAATTTAGTCTACTGTTATAAACAAGGGGAGTTGTGCTCTGGGGCGAATTTCTCGGTGGCTGATGAGGAGCTGGGAGCTGGTCTGAAATTTGGCGTCCTCTGTGGGAATGCCCAGCCCCGGCAGGGCTCCAGCAGAGAGCTAAATATATCCTGGGTGTGTGCTGGCAACCTCGGGCACCCCAACACCCACCCGGCCTCGGAGCAGAGCTCAAGGGAGTAATTGATTTGTCTAATAAAGTTCAATGTCTGCTGTTGATGGAGCATCTAGTAACGCCAGGCCTGGTAGAGCGGTCGTCCAGGCTCTGTCTTGAATGCCACAAATCCCTGTGGGGCGAGGATTCTTGCTCCCAATTTATAGATGAGGGCAGGCAGACAAAGACAGGAGGCAAGGACCCCCCCCAAGGTCAACCCAAGGTCAACGGCTGGCAAGGGAGGAGGTGCCCCGCTCTGGGAGCACCCCCAGTGCAGCCTCCTCTGCGTGCATGCGTCTCCCCACTGGGTCTTCTGAGAGACCAGAAGCATCGTTACGCTTTTCCAAGGGCTCAGGCCTCGCAGGTGGAAGAGAATGGCAGTAACAATAATAGTAACGACCCCGGACAGTATCACTCATTGAGTCCTCCCAGCGCTGCAGGGGTGGTTTCCGTGACTGCCCATTTTACAGGTGGGGACATGGAGGCCAGGTGACCTCGAGAAACCTGCCCCGAGTGCCCAGCTGGCAGTGGGAGAGCCGGCCTGTGAACCCAGGCGGCCCCTCCAGACCCTGGGCTTCTGCTGAGCTGTGTCTTCCCTCCCTTGTAACCTGCGTTAAATGTAGGTCAGTTTGCTCTCGGCTCAGCATGAGCCGGGCTTTAGGTGCCTTCACGCCTCACGTTGCAGAGAGGGTGGGTTCCTGCTCCTCCAGCTGGGTTGGGGCGTGATGGCACAGGGATGTCGTCACCTGGGAGGGGGCGGTGGGGGGGCAACCTCTGAAAGGGACTTACAGAGAAACTTTCCCTCTTTTCACTTAAAGTATGACCCACAGCCTCCAAGATTGGCACCTTGGGCAGGACATCTTGCTGGAAATTGGGCCTTCAGGACATTCCTGCCCCCCATCCCCCGGGCACGGGGCCTGCTTCCCCATTGATGCCCTGCTCTGAGCTTTGCTGCCCCCCTTCCCCTCACTCCCAGGGCACCCCTGCAGCCCCGCAGGAGACCTCAACAGGGCTTTGCTCTGGCTTTGGGGCTGACGGTGGGAGAGCTGGGCCTCAGACTGCTTCCTAGCCGTGGCACCTCCTGGGAACCCCCTGAAAGCAGTCTGCAGGGAGGGGGTGGCTCCCTGAATCCTCCCCAACAAAGTTCCTATTTCCTCTGTGAGGGCCTGCCCCTCCTCAGGGTGACGGACACTGGGAAGGGCACCCCTTTCACAGGAGACCCTCCCTACATCCCTGGGTCTCATGGACAGGCAACGAGTCAACCCAGCATCCCCGGGCTGGGGGGCGGGCAGAGAGGGTGGTTTCCCTTGAGTGTATGGATCCCTTGGCCAGGCGCTGGAGGTAGCCTTGATGGAGTTCTTCCCTCCAGGAGCTCCCAGGCTAATGAGAAAGGCAGACAGCACGTGAGGAGAACACACCATGAGAAAGCACTTCTCTGGGGAGGCCGTGGGGACAGAGAGGAGGCAGGTAAGGAACCTGCTGTGAGAGAGAAATCCTGGCAGGCTTCCTGAAGGAGGTGGCATCCCACTAAATAGGAGTTAGCTAGACAAAGCAGTAGGAGAGGGGCATCCTGTAGGACATGCAGAGGTGAGAGTAGAGGGAGTGTTTGAGGATCTTCATTCACGCCTCTGCTCCAGGCTAGGCCCTGGGTAAGGTGCTGGGCCCATGGCAGGGGCCCACAGCCCATCTGCCTCTCAGGCGCTATGTCACCTCTCAAGGTACTTTGCATGGCACCTCGCTTGCAGGAAGCGCTCAGTGATGATGTGGCCGCCGGGGCTGAGGAGTCACCGCATCCAGAGAGGAGAGGGAGGGAGCTTGGGACCATGTCTCTGCTGAATTTGGGCTCCTGGGTGTCTTCTAGAGCTGCACCGCGTCCCCCCTGCCCGCCCCCCATGATTCTGGGCAGAGCCAGGGCGGGGATGGGGGTGTCAAGCCCTCTCAACACGTCTAGCTGTGAAGGGAGGGAGTAAAGGCCCTAAGTGCAGGTGTGGCCAGGGTGCAGGGAGGCCTCACCTGTTTGTCACTGTGGATGGGAGGGGGGATGGGACCAGCAGAGGGGACACGGGTGCCCCACTCAGCTGTCTCCCTTGGCCGCTTGTCCTCCCCCAGACATGGGACTCATCAAGGGCCATGCCCAGCCCACTTCCTCTCAGAGGGTTAGGGGCCTGGCAGCCTGATCAGGAATGGTGGCCCTGTTCTCTGGGGGCAGGGGGAGGGCAGAGGGAAGCGGCATCTTTCTCCAGCCATGCAGGGACAGCACTGGGGGTCCAGGTGGAGGCGCGGCTCCTGTTTAGGAAGCCTGGGCCCCCTCCCTGCCCAGCAGCAGGGATGCCCGTGACCCAGTGCTTGACAGCTGACCCCACGAGCCCTTGCAGCCCAGACACAACCCTGTGCCTCATTTCATTCAAGAGTAGCAGATGGCTTGGGGCACAAGTGGCCTCCTCTGAGGCTTTAGCACATCTTATTAAACCCGGTAGCTCTTCAGGTCTGGGATGAGGAGGGCAACCTGTGACCCTGTGTGATGGGCACGTGTGCCCACCGCATCTGAGGTGGGAGCCACGTGATACGTGCTTACCCTGGAGGCTGGGGTCCCTGCCCCGTCCCTGCTGGGTGATGCCAGGCAGCACCCCCTGGAAATACAGTCTGGCCAGGGAGGCGGGCCTGGGAGTGGTGGGTCACAGTGGTGGGCTTCAGTGCCGTGTAGACTGGTGAGACCCAGAGACGCAGAGAGGGGGCTCAGGACCCACTGTCCCAGTTCTGGGAAAGGGGTTACACCAGGAATAGAACCTTTTATTTCCCACGGCACCTCCTGACGCTCGGGGCCACAGCAGTTTGGAGAGGAACGGCGCTAGTGGCTGGGATCTGTGGCTCGAGGTCAGGGGGGACAGTCACCAGCCCCCTGGGCAGCATGAGGACAGCCTTGTCCAGCAGCGCCTCCCCTGCACCAGCACTCGGGGTGTTTTATCGCCTCCTGCTTGGAGCCGGGGAACAGAAGCTTGTGCCCAGACAGTCATCCATTCTCTGTCCAGTGTGACGGACCCACTCGACACGGAGCCTATCCCTTGGGAAGTTTGAGAGGCTTGGCCCCAAGCATGCGGACAGAAGAAATTTCACAATGGATCCCTGGACCCCACCTGGCAAGCCAGTGCCTTGTCACAATCCTCCTTTTACTTAGGGCTCTGAATCGCCTTCACTTGTGGATCAGCTGTGCTCACACCTGTGTACAGGTCTGCTCGGAACACTAAACACTGTCTCATCCACCCTGCCCTCATCTGTGGAAGCAGAAATATTCAGATATCGATTCCTCGGCTCTGCTGGAGCAAATAGACCTGAATCCTGTTAATATTTGGCAAAGGCCATTTCCCTGGGTGCCCGCGAGCTCTAGGAAGATGAATTGCACAGCAGGCTCTGAATGAGGCCATGCGTGGCCACGGTCCTGCCCAGAAGAGGGAGGGGCTGGTAATTAACTGCCAGCCCCGTCTGGGGCCCAGACTTGTGGGTCTTTCTAGGTCTTTTTTTTTTTTTTTTTTTTGGCTGCGTTGGGTCTTTGTTGCTGCACGCGGGCTTTCTCTAGTTGCAGCGAGCGGGGGCTACCCTTTGTTGCGGTGCGCGGGCTTCTCATTGCGGTGGCTTCTCTTGTTGCGGAGCACGGGCTCTAGGCGTGCAGGCTTCAGTAACTGTGGCACGTGAGCTCAGTAGTTGTGGCGCATGGGCTTAGTTGCTCTGCGGCATGTGGGATCTTCCCGGACCAGGGCTCAAACCAGTGACCCCTGCATTGGCAGGCGGATTCTTAACCACTGCGCCACCAGGGAAGTTCCTTTCTAGGTCTTATAATCCATAAGATTATAGCTCACATTCGCTTGGGCCATTACTTCTCTGAGCGCTCAAATGTTTGTGACCTCATTAGAGTTTCCCCAGAATCCTCAGAAATACTTAGGGTTCTAGGGGTTGGGGGGAAGGGGCAGCTGAGGTCGCAAGCCAGAACGGGGCAAAGCTGTGATTCGAGCCCAGGGCTGTCCGTCGGTCCCAGGCTCTCCCCACCACCCACCACCCGGCGATGGATCACAGGAGAACGGGGTGTGCAGACAGTGAGAGCTGGAGGTCAGGTGTCATGACCTTGCAGAAAGCGTGTCCGCAGGGAAGCAGGCATTGCCACTGGTTTTAATGAGAAAAGAGGCTTAAAAAGACCCTGCTCACACACACCCAGGCCTCCTCGGCATTGATTCAGAGTCTACTGGTCCTCCAAAGTTCTCAGCTGCCACTGCGCTGCCCTGACCCTCCAAACTGGCAAGCTGGACCATGGGCATCTCTCTTTTGAAACAGCTGGCTCTTGCCTTCTTTCCACACATATCTGGGTGCCACCCTCTGCCACCAGGGACCTTAAAGGGGGGACCTGACCTCTTCTAGGGGTGTCACTCTCACTTGAGTTTTTCAGAGTCTGCTTTATTATCATTAATTGTACAATAAGCAAGACAGGTGTTTGTTTTTGCAAGAACGGACGATTGAAGAGGAAACAGTGCGTGACTCTGGAGAGGCCCGTGGCCGGCTCTCCCGTCTGCGTGGACCCCACCTCAGGACCCACCCGGCAAGCTTCCCTCACGCAGAACATACGGTCCTACAGCACGCTTATTAGCAGCTGCGTGTGATTCCGCTGAGTGGCTTTTCTGTGGTTTGGCCACAGTCTCTTTCCATCACTAAGTGCGGAGTGTTCTTTGCATTAAAAAAACTTTTTCTATTGTGGTAAAATATACGTAATATAAGCTGTGCCACTTTAACTGTTTTTAAGTGTGCAGTTAGTGGTATTAAGTACATTCACGTTGTTGTGAAACCTTCACCACCATCCATCTCAAGAAATGTTTCCATCTTCCCCAACCAGCTCTGTCCCCATTAAGTAACTCTTCATCCCCCTTCCTGACCCCGACCCCTGGTGCCCACTGTTCTGCTTTCTGCCTCTGTGGACATGGCAAGTCTAGGGTCCTCATAGAAGTGCAATCAATCATTCAGTGCTTGTCCTTTTGTGACTGGCTCATTTCACTGCGCCTGGTGTCCTCAAGGTTCATCCACGTTGCAGCAGGTGTCAGAATTTCCATCCTTTTCAAGGCTGAATAATATTCCATTGTGTGGATGGACCACATTTTGTTGATCCATCCATCCTTCCGTGGACACACGGGTTGCTTCCACCTCTTGACTGTTGGGAATGATACCACTGTGAACACAGGTGAGCAATATCTATTCGAGTCCCTGCTTTCATTTCCTTGGGGCACGTCCCAGGGTGGGATTGCTGGATCAAGAGGTATCTGCTTCATTTCTTGAGATGCCATGATGCCGTTTTCCTGGTGGACTTTACCATCAGCGAGGGGTGCTTTGAGGACGGGGCCTCATCTGGTGGGCCTCTGAGCCCACCTTGCCCTGGCCAGACTCGGAGTGGCTGAAGAGCATCCCCTCAATTCCGCGTGCTCACTGTGCCCAGTGGGCAGGCTGGGCTCTTGGAGGTTCCCCAAGTGGGCCACCCCCTCTCCATCCCCTCATCTTTGCCCAGGCTGCTCCCCTTCTGGGGCGCCTTCCTTCCCTGCCCCTCCCCGCAGTCCTCCAGCATCTGCCCTGAGGGTGGATGTCCTGCTGGCTCCCTGACCCTGTCCCACTCCTGCTCTCATCCCCGCTGACACACGTGCTTGTCCACTTGTCCAGGTGAGTCTGGACCCTTTCCATCTGCCTCCCTCTATAGGGACTCCAGAGGGGGCACTGTGTCCCCCGGCTCAGAATCCTCTGAGCCCGTGAGCGCCTGTGCAGAGCAGGGGCCCAGGACCCATGGGGGCCTAAATGCCTGAGCTGTGTCAGGGTGAGGGTCCCAGGGCCACAGCTCCCAGGACCCGGGAAGCGTCTCTGTCCAGCAGGGCAGCCTTGGTTCCCTGAGGCCTGAGCGGGAACACGGCCATGCTGGGGAAAGTTGCAGCTGGACCCAAGGCCATAGTGCAAGACGCTGCCCCAGGCAGCGAGGGATAAATTTAGCCACGTTGATGAGAAAATGTCCTGCACCTTCCTTCCTCTACTTCCCTTAGCCTGTGGACGTGACTCAGGGGTATGGTTGTAACTCCCCTTAACCTACCCCGTTGTCTGGTGATGCAGAGATGCTGGTGGGTGATGGTCCCCTGACCCATAAAGCAGACCTGACGGGGTCAGTGGGTGAAGCCCCCTCCTCCCTTGGCTCAGCCAGAGCTTCCCCACCCCCTGACCGCCAACACCTTACTGCTTTGGAGTTTTGCTGACCTGGGTGCTGGGCCAACTAAATTGTGGTAAAATAAATACAACATAAAGTTTACCATCTTAAATAAGCATTGTTAAGTATACAGTTCTGTGGCATTAAATACATTCATTCTGTGCCACCATCAGCACCATCATTTCCTGAACTCTTTTCATCTTGCAAAACTGAAACTCTGTCCCCATTAAACACCAATCCCCCACCCCCTCCCCCAGCCCCTGGCAACCACACTTCTGCTTTCTGTCTCTCTGAGTTTGATGGCTCTAGGGACCTCATATAAGTGGAAACATATAATATTTGTCCTTTTGTGACTGGTCTGTGTCAATGAGCATAACATCCTCAAGGTCCATCTGTGTTGTAGCCTGCGTCAGAATTTCCTTAATCTTTAAGCTGAATAATATTCCGTTGTATGAACAGGCCAAATTTTGTTTGTCCATCCATCGGACTGACACTCGGGCTGCTCCCACCTTCGGCTGTTGGAAATAATAATGGGTATGCAGATACACAGTTTGGGTTTTCATGGTCCCAGCAGCAGCTCTGTGGCAGGTGGTCCTGTGGTCACACCACAAGCAGACCAGGCCAGAGCCCTTAACATGTGGGACTTCACTGGTTCTTCCCTACCATCCAGTGAAGTGGGTACTCCTTGTGTCCCTGGTGTAGACGGGTAAAGTGAGGTCAGCAAGGTGAAAGGACTTCCTGCCATGCCAGCCTCTAGGCAAGGTGTCGGGGCACTGGGTGGAGGGTTTTCCACCTTCAGAACCCACGCCATCACCTTTCCCATGGAGTGTCCCGTCACCTATGTGCAGTTATCCATTCTCTCGGCTATTTGCTCGTTCATCAGACACTGGATCCACTCTCCTCCTTGCCCTGGGATGGACCAGGCGAGATGCATCAGCTCCATCCCACCCTTAGGAGCTCACAGGATGGGGACCGAATCACACGGACACAAAGAATAGTTGATTGACTATCTATGTCCGCCATGGATACGGGCAGTGGGGGTGTGTGTGCAAGCCATGCATTTGCCAACTCTGGCTACAGGTGGGGAAACTGAGGGCCAGGAGAGAAGACAGTTTCCTCAGCCACAGAGCCAGGTGTTCCGAGCCCCGGGTCTGTCTCTGTTGCTGCAGGTTTTTTCCAGGATCCGTGAGGGTAAAGTTAGCCGGTCGTGGTCTGTGCTGTTTCTGGGGGATTTCTTTGTCTTCTTCATCAGTTTCTCCCCCAACTCTTTCTTCTGAAAAGTTTTAAGCATAGAGAAAAGTTGGGGGGGAAAAGCCAGTACCATGAACACCTTGTAATACTTTCATCTAGATGCATCAGTTATTGAACATTTTGCTACATTTTGCTTTCTCTCTCTTTCTCTCTCCATCTCTCTCTGTCTTTTCTGAACCATTTGAAAGTGAGTTGCATCATCACACCTAGGCTTTAGCACATGCCTGTACCCAAATATCACCCACAGAAAGTCCCCGGTCCCATTTCCCTGCCCCCAGGGCTCCTTTACAGACGTGTGTCTACCTTTCCTTCTTCAGGAGTCAGTCGAGGGTCACACGCCACAATTGGTTAGCATGTCTCTCTGTCTTTAGTCTCCTTTATTCTTGAATATTCTTCCCGCCTGTTTTCTTTTGGTTTTCTTTCATGCCATTGACACTTAAAGAGTCCAGACCTGTTGCCTTGTGGGTCGTCCCCCATCTGGTTGGGTCTGTTTCTTAGTGATGGGATTCGGGCTGAGGATTTTTGGTGAGAGGCTGCTGTGTGACCTGCTTCCCTCTCAGGGGGTGCACAGGGCCCGTTGGTCCCGTTGGTCCCGTGTGCTTTCAGATTTTTAGCACAGCCTGAGCGCATCCAGCGGGGATGAGAATTCTTGCACATACGGCTTTGCACCCATGTGCAAATAGACCTGTGAGTGGAAGTTACAGATATTCCCGGAAGCAGAAAGTTAAATGGGAATATCGTCTGCCGACCTGCTCTCCCTGGAGGCGGACCCAGTTCACACCTTTACCAAAAGGGCGCCAGAGTTCCTTGTCCCTGTCTGCTCCCTGCCCAACACGGGGCACTGTCAGTCTTTTCATATTTGCCAGCTGATGGGAAAAGGACAACTCCCTGCTTTCATCTGCCTTCTCAGGCACCCGAGGGTATTTTTCTACCTTCCGGGCCATTTGTGTTTCTGTGAATTTGCTGTTCCCTCCACAGCTTATTTTCTGTGGGGATGCTTGTCTGTCTGTATTGACTCAGAAGGCGGATTGGTGTGTACCCTGCGCTCTGCCCAGCAGGGACATGGAATGGCTCTCCATCTGAGTGCGGGCAGTGGGGCCTGAGAGGGGGTGTGTGTTGGGAGTAGTGGGCATGACACGGGCACCACGGGGCCACGTCCAGGTGTGTTGTCGGGCGGGGAAGGCAGCATTGGCTGAGGAGGGGGTCTTCAAACAGGGAGACAGAAACTTGGTCACCTCCAATCAGCCTCACGGGTGATTTCCCTGCTCACCAGGCTCGGGGGGGGGCTGCTGAGACCTTCTCCCATGAAATCAGAATGCGTCTTGGCACGCAAGGCCACCTTTTGCGGCTCTGAGCAGCCTCCTCCTGGCCTCGGGGGCCTCACACCTGCGGACTCCTCTGATGGTCTCAACCGCCTGCTCTTAAGCTTTTTCTCAGCGGACTCCTCTGATGGTCTCAACTGCCTGCTCTTAAGCTTTTTCTCAGCCTTCAAAGTTCATTTCAGCTTCATTTCCTCCAAGAGGCCCTCTGACCGCCCGAGCCCAGCGACTGTTGAGCCCCGCTTCCCTGCAGCAGCCGCTGGGGCTGGCCCTGCTTTTCTCCTTCGTTACACTGATCGCAGGTCGGACCTGCACGTTCATTTGTTTCCCTGGCTGTGTTTGTTGCCCTGCTAGTCTGCCAGCTCCCGGCGGGGGGCTTAGGACTGACAGGTTCCCCCCGCCACCGGGCAGAATACCCTGCCCAACTCATTCCTCTGTTATGTGGATGGGACAGCCTCCAAGTAGCCCAGCCCTTGGGCATCTGGGTCAGTCTGGCTGAAGCCACCTCCTGGCTGATATCTTGGGGGGCCTTGCTGTCCTTTGCCTTAGGGGACCCTGGACTTACTGTCTCAGGGGCATACACGTCACAGATGGTCCTGCAGATGCTGTGGGGACCCACGGTGTGGCCCTTCGTGAGCACAGCTCCCCCATGTGGACAGGGGCAAAAAGAGTGGACTGAAAGGATGTGGTCCAGCCAGGCTGGGTGTCTGCGACAAGGAGTTTGGTCTCAATCTGGGAGGCCTCGTGAGTCCCCGGAGGTGGTGCTCAGCGCTGGGGACCCGGAGGTCAGTCTGGCAGGGAGGGGAGGACAGAGTCTCAACCAGGTGAGAAGGGGTGGGTGGGAGGGGCCAGAGAGAAGGGGAGGCCCCGTGAGGTACAGGGAGAAAGCACTACCGGTAGTGCCGACGTTTCGTGCTGGCTGCTCCGAGACGACAGATGATTTCGGTGACAATGGGAAAGTCCGTGTTCTGGGTTGAATTGTGTCCCCAAAGAGAGATGTTGAAGTCCTGACTCCAGTCCCTGTGAATGTGACCTTATTTGGAAATAGGGCTGTTGCAGATGTAACTAGTTAAGATGAGGTCATATGGAGTAGGGCGTCCTGATAAGAAGAAGAAGAGAGACACAGACACAGAGACACAGAGGAGAGGCCACGTGACCACAGAGGCAGAGGCTGAGGGGCTGCAGCTCCAAGCCAAGCATTGCTGGCTACCGTCAGGAGCTGGACGAAGCGAGAAAGGATTCTCCCTTAGGGGTTCCAGAGAGAGCACGGCCCTGTTGACACCTTGGGTTAGGACTTACGGCCTCCAGACCGTGAGAGAATAGATTTCTGTTATTTAAGCCACTCGGTTTTTGGTCCTTTGTCCCAGCAGCCACGGGAATCTCATACAGTTGGGAATTGGGAAAGAAAGATGCCACTTACCAAGTGCCCATCAGGTACCAGGCGAGGTGCCCGGCCCCTTCACACGTATCATCTTGTTTGGTCTCTCTGCAGCCAGCAGGCAGGCACCCCCATTATATACATCAGAAATTGAGGCCCAGAGAGGTAGAGCTGCTGGGCCAAGGTCACACAGCTAGTGAGAGATGGAGCCGGTTGCAAACACAAGTCTGCCTGAGTTGCAGAAGGGGAGCCAGCTGGGTGAGGGTATTGGTGTGTGATGTGTGGCCCTGTTGGAGGGTGGGGAGAGGTGGAGGAGGGAGGATGGCAACAAGCCAGACATTCTCTTTTCTGACTCTGAGGTTCCTGGGGGGCTTCCAGGTGGAGGCGTCCAGCACGCCGCTGGCTCTGGGGCTTGAGTGCTCAGGAGAGGCCCGGCTGGACTCTTAGGAATCCTTGCCCAGGGGCTGGACGATGTCTCAGATCCCTTCAGACCTAATTTTCTATGCCCCTGAGAAAGCGCCAGTGTCTTCCTTGCCTTAAACTCACCTGGGAAATCTGCACCATCTGTTGTAAAGTTTTCACGTCCTTGATTTCATTTGTTTCTCATCTTTTAAGAGGCATTCAGAAATGAAGATGTGAATGGGCATAACTAGTGATGGCCCAGTGATGAGTGGATGTGGTGTGGGGCTGTCAGGGGTGAAAATTATTCTGGAATGTGGAGCAGGGGGTCTGCCAGGACGAGGGGGAGTCAGGGGCTTGGGGAAGCAAGTGGAGCCCCCGAAGCCACCTGCGACCACGCTCCCCCTTGCCTTTCTGGTCCGGGCCCCTTCCCAAGTCACCTGATGAGCTGGCCTGCTCGGAGGATGCAAGCCACTGCGGGGGCTGCAGGTGGAAAACAGTCCATGGGGCAGGGTGGCCTGGACCATGTCCTCGAGTTCAGGGGTCCTTCCAGGCACCAGTCAGTCCCACCCACCCTCTGTGTGCAGAAAGTGTGTTTCTCTCCTTTCTTTAAATCATCATCATTTTTGCTGGGTCCCCCACCCTGGCAAGGGTACAGGTGTAGAAGTTAGGATGGAACTTTCTACACTGCAGGTGGCAACCCATTTTGGGGCATGAAATCAGTTTAGTGGGTCACAGAAGACTTTGTTACATAAGAGGTTGAATTGAATGCAAAATAGCAGACCCATCCCAGGAAAAAAAAGAAAAGAAAAGAAAGAAAAATAGCAGAGTACATCCCGAGTAATAAGGCTAGGTATTGTTTGGTGAAAAAAATCTGTTATGTATTCACATATCGTATAAATTATTGCTGCGTGTGGTAGGCTGAAAAACGGGCCCCCCAAAATATATCATGTTCTCATCCTGGGGCCTGTGAGTGTTGCTTTATTGGAAAAACAGGGTTTTTGCAGATGGGATTAAGGTAAGGATGCTGAGCTGGGGAGGTTATCCTGGATTATCTGGGTGAGCCCTAAATGCCATCACAGTGATTCTTAGAGAGGCAGAGGGAGGTTACAGACTGACACATGGTGGAGAAGGGGATGGGATAGGGGGGAGGGGCAGATATGCGGTGATGCGTCCTTGAACCAAGGATGCCGGCTGCCACCAGCATCTGGAAGGGGCGGGAAGGATCCTCCCCCAGAGCCCAGAGGGAGCCTTGCCCTGCAGACACCTGGATTTCAGCCCAGTGGTACCAATTTTGGACTTCTGGCTTCCAAAACTATTGTTGTACCAGTTTGTGTTGGTTTGTTACTGCAGCTACATGAAACTAACACACTTTGGAACAAACAACCCCAAAGCGCAGAGACAGAAATCAGCAATCAGTTATCCTGGCTGGGGGCCTGCGGGCTGGCCGGGGCTCAGCTGACCAGGCTAGGCTCCATGGGGGTGGCTCTGCCCCATCTCACAATCTCCTCCTGGGCCCAGCAGGCTGGCCTGGGGATGCACTCCATGTAGGGAGGCAGAAGCACAGTAGGGCAGAGGGAGCCGCCTTAGGCCTGGGCTCAGAACTGGCACATTGTCACTTCCACCCGCGTGCAATGGCCCAGCCAGCCACGTGAGCCAGCACAAAGTTATGGGACTGGAAGAACCCTCTCCCCCAGAGGAGACCCTGGCGAGAGTGAGGATGCAGGGAGAGCCCAGACTCAGTTCATCCCGCAGGTGTGCACACCTGTGCATGTGAGCCCACTGCCTGGTGTATCCCTCTCTCTGGGCGCTGATGTTGGAACAGTTTGGAAGCCACTGGCCGGTGGCAGAGAACCTGGCTCCAAGTGCATATCCCCCGTGCCCTTGACCCTGGCGTTCACAGGTTTTCAGGGCCTGGCTCTGCCTCTCTGCAACTCTTCCTGAGAATCAGTCCGGAAGGTTCCAGGTGGGGCAGGAACAACAGCTCGCCTCACCCCCTCACCACCACATCCTCAGAGGAGAAGAGGGGCTCGTCCTGCAGGGTCCAGGAGGGAAGAGGGCTGCTTCCCCAGGCCCAGGCAGTCACGGTCCCAGGATGGGGCGTGCAGATCCAAAATTAGTGTAAGTTCCTCAGGGTCCTGGTCCTCTGCCTTCAGACCACACCGGGGACCTTGGAGAGGTCATGAGGCGGGAAGCTCCCACGAGGCTGGGCACCACGGCCGTTCCTCCACATGGGTGCTGGCCATGCTGCCTCTCCTGTCCCCTCCACCCAGAACCGACGGGCAAGGGGCAGGGCTCAGGCGCGCCCCCTCCACCCCTCGGCCCTGGGAACCACCTGAGGCCGTGGGAGAGGAGGCCATGGGTCTCTGGACCCCTGGACCTCTGTGGGTAGGGGAGGGGTCCCCACGAGCCAGGGGCCCAGCTGCCACTACAGATAGGGGAGCAAGGTGCAGTGGGAGCTGAGCTCCATGGGGGCATTGGTGTGAGGGGAGGAGAGCAGGCAGCTGAGGGCCGAGCAGACACCTGGAGAGGCACGAGCCAGGCCCTGCGCTGATTTCTGCCCAAGGGTCCCAGGGGCCAAGAAGCCCCTACGCTAACATGCCCATCTCCTGGGAGGCTCTTCTTGCAGTGTTGTGGCAGATGGTCCCATGCACAGGTGTCCTGGCCTCCGGCCAAGGTGGACAGGAGGCACCAGGCCCGTGGGGGACCCTGGTGGGGAGGATGCCAGCCCTGGGGAAGTGTGGCCCGAAGGCAGAGGGCCGGCCCCCTGCCGGGCGCTCTCCCAGGGAGCCAGCGGGCTCGGGGTTCTCGCCCATGCTGTCCTCGGGCGGGGCTCGTGGGAGGGGGAGGAGGTCCTTCCAAGGGTCCTTGTGACTGTCCAGTGCTGTGCTGTTTCCAGAGCCGGAGCAGCGCCTGCCCAGTGCATGGATGGTACCCACAGCTCCTCCCGCTACGATTCTCTTTCAGACACCTGAGCAAACCCTCAGCCTCCCTCGTTCTCAGGGTGAGACCCATGCTTTTCAATGGAGTGTCTGTTGCCCTGGCCCCTGCCCACCTCCCACCCCAGCCCCGTGTAGCCGAGGGCACCCGTCCTCCCGGGAATGTGGACTGGCCTCGCCCCCTTTCCACCCTCGCACAGGCTGTTCCCTCTGTCTGGCTCGCCCTTCCCGCTGTTGAGCAACTAGCCGCCCCTTGGCCTCTGAATCTCCCGGGGTTCTCTCCTCCAAGGGATCCCCTCGACCCTCCGGAAGCTCGCTCTGTGTTACCCTCGATCGGGCACTGGTCACCCACCGTGCCGCCCCTCGTTCCCCATCTGACTCTCAGGTTGGGAAAGTAGGGACACGACAGTTCCTGTCTCAGGTGTGGTGCAGTGTGTGGGGCTTGCTGCGTGCTCAGCAGGGGGCTGCTGTCATTGTCACCGACACTGTTGTCGTTTCTGCCCTGAGCTGGGCACGGGCCGCAGGGCATAGATAGCTGCAGAATAAACGAGTGGAGAAACTCTTCTCACTTACAAGCATGAGGGGTTGCCATTCTCTGCCTGTAGCCACTCGCGGGACCCGTGGGCCTGGCGGTGATGCTCTGCAGCCCTGGGGTTTGCTGCAGGGATAGTAGTTACCATCCCCTGTCCGCTGGGTGGAGAGCTGCAGACCAGTGTGAGTAATGAAAGTCAGATCAGGCCAGGAAAGTCCCCGCTGGCTGCCAGCACCTGCTCCGACTCTTCAGAGCCGATGGGATGAGGTATTTTCTGCTGGATGCTGGTGGAGAGGTAACGCAGCCCACCCAGAGCCTCGGCAGGCAGAGCGGTGGGAAATGTGACTCAGGCTTGAGGGCGTGGCCCCAGAGTCTCTCAGCTGTGGGGTCCTGGCCCGGGTTCACGAGGCTCGGTTTGCACCCATCACGTGCATGATTAGCCAGGATAATGCCTGCGGGTTCTATGCGGCGGCGTGCTGGGGCCAAGGTGGTGCTTCCTGCTTACGCAGCTGACAGGTCACATCGCATTTGTGTCCCAGATCTTAAAGCTGAGTCTAGCAGAGAGGCACCAAGGAGAATGGGGGTCACCTAAGGGACCAGGCTGTCAGCGAGACCCGGGCAGGACCCCAGTACTGCCTTTCGTGCCCGTTGGTCTCCCGAGCATCCCAAGCCTCAGTTTCCCCTCTGGCACGCTGGGGCTGTGGAGTGGGTTAAATTCATGTCCACCTAGAATAGGGTCCACCTGTGACCTTATTTGGAATAGAGTCTTTGCAGATGTAATTAACATAAGAATGGAGATGAGGTCATTCTGGAAGAGGGTGGGCCCTAAATCCAGTGACTGGTGTCTTTATAAGAGACAGAAAAAGACACACAGAGACGTACAGAGGAAAGACAGCCATGTGAGGACAGAGGCAGAGATGGCAGTGATGTGGACACAAGCCCCCAGAAACTGGCCGATATAGGGCAGCATCCTCCCCCAGAGCCTTTGAGAGAGCGTGGCCCTGCCTACGCCCTGATTTCGGGCTTCTGGGCTTCTGGCTTCCAGACTGGGAGAGAATAAATGTCTGCTGATGAAGCCCCCAGCTTGTGGGGCTTTGTCGCTTTGTCAGGTAGCCCCAGGACACGGGTACTGGCTGGGAGGTGCTGGGAGGGCTTGTGGGCTGCGCCTGGCACATGGGACAGTAGATGGTCCCGGCCCTCCCCCAGTCCCTCCCCCACTGCCTTTGCAAAGTCCCTTTCCCGGACGCCTGGGAACAGGTGCGTTCTGGAGCCGGGTGGGAGTCTATTTCGGTGTGCTGGGAAGGGCTTGGCCCGTCCCTCCTCGGGCATGAGGGTGGGCAGCCGCCACGTGACCCTCTGGCATGTCCCTCTGGAGCCATGTTGGCCTCAGAGGTTCGAGCCCTCTTCCAGTTGCTGCCGGCAGCCTCCAGGGTGCTGACCCTTCGGGTGGAAGCCACAGTCCATGGGGATGCCCGGAGGAGGGACAGGTAAGGCCCACACTGCCCTGTCCACTGGGACCACCAGCCCAAGAGGACGGCTTCTTTTCTAACTGGAAGTCTCGAGTCCCCCACATAAGCTCGGGGTCCAACCCGAGGGGGGCAGTGTGAGCGCTGCCTCTGTTTATAAAGGCACAGAGGACCAGCGCTCACACAGGCCGACTGCATGCCCGGCCTCGGGGACTCTCTTGTGAACTCCTGATGACAGCCCCGTGCAGTGACCCGTTTTACAGATGAGCAAGCTGAGACTCGGGGAAGGGGAGGGTCTGGTCCAGTGTTGCACCGTGGTGAGTGTTGCTGCTGGATCCTATAGTCTGGCCGAGTCCCTGGGCCCTCGGCCTCTGCGCCTTCCCGCCCTCCCTTTCTTCTTTCATTTAAGGCGGTCCTTGGTTCTCGACCAAGGGTGGCTTTGCTCCCCGGGGGGACTTTGGCAATGTCTGGAGACACTTCTGATGGTCACAACTTGGCGGGGGTAGGGGTGCCACAGGCACCTGGGGTATGGAGGCCACGGATGCCGCTCACCACCCGGCAGTGCATAGGACGGTCCCACAGAAGAGGGGTCCAGCCCAAAATGTTAGTTGGGCCGAGGCTGAGAAACCAGCCTTAAGGAATATTGTAAAAGACTTCAGTCCTTCCGGTGTTGACACAAAGAACAGGGCCCATCAAACTAGTTAGACAGAAACAATAAGTAACTTGTAATCCACTCAGACCCCACCTGTTGACACATGGCTGGTGGAGAGGATGACGGGGAGAAAGCTCTGGGGCAGGGTCGGGGTGGGAGGAGGAGATGGGGGATGGGAGAGTGAGATGGCGGAGGGGAGGGGGAGGGACAGGGAAAGGAGCTTGGACCCCCAGAAGCAGAGAGGTGGGTGGAGCCTCCGTGAGCCCAAGGTGTGCAGGGGCTCCAGCCGGGGTCCAGCCTCTAGCCTGAAATGCTCCCACCCCTGGTCCTCAAGCCTCCGTCCGGGCACGAGGCTTGGTGCCCAGTGGACCCCTCCTCTCTGGGCAGCCACAGCAGAGCCTTGCCCTCACTGGCGTCCTCCTTTCTGGCTGAGGAGTCTGTCCAGAGGCAGGATCCGGGACCCCTCGTCCATATGTCCCGGTCAGCATCCCACATGCTGAGAGACTCAGGAGATTTTTATTGAAGGAAGCAGCTCTGGGGTGGGGCAGCAGTGATGGCTTTGAAGCCAGACCAGTGAAGCTTCCAGCCCTGCCTCTGGCCTCACCTCACTGTGGCCCTGATCAGGGCGCTTCCCCGCTCCGGGGGGGCTCAAGGACCCCCTCTGTAAAATGGGGGTGATGACATTCCTCCCTCCCAGGGTGCTGTGGACCAGCATCACAGACCCTCCATCTTTGTTCCCCCAGAGCATGTAGCTGTGGGTGGCCCCTGGCCTGGCCAGGCTCAGCCCCCCGTGGAGGTCTCACTCTAGGCCTTAGAGCACCAGTTGGCTTGGGGTCAGGTAACATCCCCTGACCTGCTCAGTGTACTGGATTGTTCTGAAAATAGCGGCAGATTCCAGGAGCTGAGACATGTGACGATGTTCATTTCTCAAATGGAATTTCCATGCGGTGGTTGGGCGGGTCTCCCCGCTCAGCTGAGAATGAAATGCCCTTCACTCCCTGCTGTGCTTTCACCAGATGATGGGCAAAGGGCAAAACAATAGTAATATTAAAAATTGCACAAACCCGGTGAAATAAGCACTGTTGTTCCCGATTCACAGATGAAGAAATGGCATCTTGTGATAAAAATAGCAGTAAGGGAAATGTGATTCTATTTATGTAAGATTATAATAAGAGCTAAAAGTAAAAAAAACCCAAAAAACTAAAACTTTTAGAAGAAAATATAAGGATAAGTCTTTGTGATCTTGGATCAGGCAGTGGTTTCTTAGAAATGACACTACGTACACAAACAACAAAAGAAAACATAGATAAATTGGATTTCGTCAAAATTAAGCACGCTTGTGCTGCAAAGAACATTGTGAAGAAAATGAAAACACAACTCACAGAATAGGAGACAATATTTGCCAATCATATATCGGATAGAGGGCTTGTATCTAGAATATGTAAACAACCCTTATAACTGAGTCAGAAAAAGAACCAAATTCAATGGACAGACAAAGGATCTGAATAGACATTTTTCCAAAGAAGATATTCAAATAGTGAACAAGCACATGAAAATATGTTCAACATCATTAGTTACCGGGAAGTGCAGATCCAAACCACAGTGAGCCAGACTTCACACCCACCAGGGTGACTGTGATGAAAAAGACCAACAGTAACCGATATTGGCAAAGATGTGGAGAAGCTGCTGGTGGGAAGGTGAAATGGTTCAGCCACTCAGGAAAATAGTCTGGCACTTCCTCACATGGTTAAACAGTTACCGTATGACCCAGCAAGAAAGGGAAACGTGTCCACACAAAAGCGATCGTGCATGAATGGTCAGAGCAGCTTATCTGTAACAGCCCCAAAGTGGACACAACCCCAAAATCAACGACGAACAGGTCCATGTGGTATGTTCATACAGTGGAGAGTTATTTGGACATGAAGAGGAATGAAGCACTGACACCTGCTGCAACGGTGGTGGACCTTGGAAGCATTATATGTATATATATATCTGTATGATACGGGCTTCCACACTGCGGTGTCTCACGGCACACAGCCTGGAGAGTAAGGGTCCCTGGCGGGATTAGCTCAGCCCTCACAGACCCTCTCAGTGGGAGTTGACAGCTGGGGCTTGGGATCCTGCAGGCCTGGGTTCCAGTCCCAGCTGTGCTGTGTGCCCATTTCCAGCTCTGTGACCCGGGTCATTGGTGGAAATCGCCCAGCGCAGTGCCTGGCCCTTAGTCTGGGCACAAGAGCTGAAAGACGATATTGTCAGACTATTAATTTTCACCCCCGCAGGGTGCTGTACTGTGCCCTGAGTCACCAAATGCATTCCCTGTTTCCCATTAGATTTAAGGAACCTTTATGGGGCATCTTCTGTGTGCTGGGCCCGAGGCATACATTGAAGACCCAGATGAGGTCACTGGTTGGTCCAGCGGTGGCCGCCCTGGCTCACGGCAAGGTGACACCAGGGACACGCACTGGCCTGGGAGCCCAGAGACCCAAGCCCTGGTCCTGGCCTGGCCTCAGACTTGCCATCTGTGGCTCCCCCTGTGTGTGGGGAGAGGGGATGGACCCAGGTGCCCACTAAGCCCTGACCTTCCGGAATGCTGCCCATGAGATCCTCAGACACCTCTCCGGTCAGGAAGGGCTGCTCTTCCGGCGATGAAATAACACCCTCCAGGGACATGGGTGGCCAGGACACCTGGACCAGCTGCTAGAAGCTTCAAGAGTCTGTGAGTTGCTAGAAACTCAAGCTGAAGGTAACTGGGCGCCCCTGTGGGCAGCCTGAGCTTCCAGGGGACTGTTCACTGCCATGTTCTCCCAGCTTCTGCCTCTGGAAGGAACCCCCCAACCCAGCACACACCACCCCTGCCAAGCCCCTGCCATGCTCCAGCCTCCAGAAGCCCAGCGTGGGGCAGCGTCACTGTCCCACTCTACAGAGGAAGACAGGCTCAGACCGGGAGCAGGGAGCCGGTACGTCCCAGGCCCTGCTCCAGCTCTTTCTCCCCACAGGGCTGGTTTCCTGGGGCCACCATAACAAATGCTGCAGGCGTTATTCGTGGACAGTTCTGGGGGCCAAAAGTCCGAGATCAAGGTGTTCCCAGTGTGGCTTCCTTCCGAGGACTATGAGGACAGATCTCTCCTTGGCTTGCAGATGGCTGTCCGCCCCCTGTGCTTCACACCATCTTCCCTCTGTGCGTCTCTGTGCCCTAGTTTCCCGTTCATAAGGCCACAGTCATATTGCATCCAGACCCACCCAAATGGCCTCACTTTAACTCAGTCACCTCTTTCCAAATCAGGTCACGTTCCGAGATGCTGAGGGCTAGGACTCCAGCACGTGAGTTTGGGGGACATAGTTCAATCCATCACAAACGAGTTCTTTTCTGTGGCCTCATAGGAGCTCCCCACAACGTTTTCCAGCTAACACACTCTAAGAGTGAGGGAGACAGGGCGGCTCGCTGGTTTTCCTTTTCCTGCCACCCCTCCTCTACCGCCCGACCCCCGGCCCCAGCCCTGAGTAAGAGGCTCATTTCAGGCTCAGTGGGGCTGCTTGTGACCCCATGGCCATCACTGTATGGCTGAGAGTGACTTTGTTTGAAGGCTCCCCTGCTTCAGGACAGGAAGAGTCCTGGGGCTTCAGGGACTCCACCCCACCTCACGGGGCTCCCCGGGGGTCTGAGCTGAGTTGGCTGGAATCTAGAAGCCAAGCTCTTCTCGCTCAGCTAGAAATCCTTTCTGACTCTTCTGACTCTTCAGCCTCCCAGGGTCAGTGGAGTTTAACCTCATGAATGTCCCCCCACCTCTCAGTCATGGGGGGTCTTGGGACCCTGACCTGCCAGAAAAGGACCCAAGCATCAGTACCACCACTGTGGGCATGGGGACCCTGGATTCATTTCGCAAACTGAGACACGTTGGATAGAATAATTGTGCTGGGACAGCGAGCAGCACCCAGGATGGTCCAGGTGAACTGGGTCATTTGTTCCCTGGCCCGGCATAGGTCTTTAGGGAGACCCGGCAAGCAGACAGGAGCCTCCAGGGGTGTCTCCACCTGGGGAGCCCAGACTACCTTCTGCGAGTCAGACGCTTACTCACCATTGTGGAGAGGTGACCTGACTTGTCCAAGGTCGCACAGTCCGTGACCCAGGGGGACGATGGGCAAGTCCCCTCACCTGCTATGCCTCGGTTTTCACACCTGTAAAATGGGTACATGTTCTTACAGGATCACTGTGCTATGGGAGACGCTCAGCACACAGTAGGTCAGTATGGAAGAGGCCCTGGACGGGGGCCTTGAAGATTGAACTGGGTTTTCACAGGCAGCGATGGGCAGGCACAGCACCCCCAGGAGGGGACGGTGGGAGCCAAGGCTGGTGCTGGGACCTCTGAGGACATCTTTGGGAGAGAGTCTGGGCTCATGGGGCGGTGGAAGATAAGTCAGGGACCAGGTGGGCACTGGGCTTGGAGGCTTGGTGGTGGCTCTGGGGCTGAGCTGTGTTCTGAGGGCTCTGGGGAGCCATGGAAGGTTCCTGAGCAGGGGGAGGGACCTACATGTGCTTGTGTTCAACGCCACCCTCCCTGATCCTGCCACCTGGCCAGCTTGGAGAGCTTGTCTGGTGGCTCTATCGTCCTGGCTGTCCCCTTGCCGTGAGCTCCGTGGGACTCAAGGGGACACTGTCCCACTGGGTCAAAATGGAGAACTTCTCAGATACTTGAGCCTTTAGACGTCAACTCAGATTAGATGCTGGGCGGAGGGGGGACGGGAGGGCAAGGGGTCTGCTTCAGCTTGTTAGGTAAGACGGGCCTCGCTAGGACTGTAGGGCATGTCTCCCAGTGGCCAGCTCCTGATCAGGGTCTCAGGGGGCCTCTGGACATAAGCATCAGGGTGTTTTTCTGCAGCTGTGTGCCCTTGTCTCCCGAGACTCACCAGCCACCAGGTCAGTGTCCAGGGACTCCCTGGGTCCTAGGGACTGCGGGATGGGCTCCTGCTGTGTGCCTGGCTTGGTGTCCACTCCCTGCCTGCACTCTCTGACCCCCACTCCATCACAGAGCTGTGGCTGCCCTGTACAGATGATAGGCAAGGCCCAGGGGTGAGTGGCCACCCAGAGCCCTTGGCACACAGCTGGCCTCCCATTGCCCTCACTGGTTGGACCTTAAAAGCCTCTTGGGAAATCCACGGTGGCTCCTCTTCCTGGTCACTGTGGGGTTATCATGTCTGGCTATGGGGGTCCCTGCATGAAGCAGGAATCTGGGGTTTTCCCCCCAGTGACTCCACCTGAACTCTGCCTTGGTCACTGGGGGCCAGGACAGCTGACCTGCAGTCTAACCTGGCATCTCCCCGGGCTAAGCAGCTGGGCTCCAGGCGCCTGGGGGATTTAAGTGAGATAGCCTCATGGGAACTGGCTAGGACAGCTCTGATTGAATTTGGAGTAGGCAGGACCAGTTTCTGGAACCAGACCCAGAAGGTAATAAACTTGTTTGTCCCAGTGCAAAGAGAGCTCAGAGCTGTCTTCGCTGGGTGGAGGACAGATGAATGACGTGCCTGAAGAGTCAGACAGGTCTGGCAGTGCAGGGACAGCCTGAGACCCTCACAGCCGGCTGGCTGGGTCCGGGCTGCTGATGGCCTTGGTGAGAACAGGTGGGAACAGAGAGCCGCTTACTGGCTCCTGGTTATAATTAGTAGTCAGCCCTTAAGGAGGTTAAGATGGAAGTAATGATGTGTGATTTGGCTTGATTTTCCAACACATAACGCTTAGGAGGGCGGGAAGTGAGGCCCCTGCCTATTCCTGAACCAGAGGAAACCTATAGAGGACGTCCTGAGGGCAGGGGAGACAGACCCCCTAAGGCCTTTGTGCCATTAACTCCATGTTTAGAAAACCAGTCTAAAGAAACCCCTGTGCTGGAGGGCGTGCTAGCTGCAAGGATGCTTATGGCCACGTGGTATGTGAGAGCCATCTCCCAGCCAGGCCTGGCTGAGTGCATCTTGCTCTGTCTGCACTGGTACCCAGTCCTAGGGAGCCGCACTTCTCAGACCTGGCCCCTGGCCCTGGGGGACTTCAGGCTAGGGAGGCAGATGGCCAGTAGGCAAGGGCCACTCAACATGGTCAGTATTGTGATGGAGACGAGCACAGTGATGTGTGCTTGCTGCTGTCCCAGAAGGCACCTGTGCATCTTGCGTCACCTCCTCCTGGAAGCCCTCCCTGACTACACACAGGTTCACCTCCCCACAGCCCTGTGCCTCCCGCCATAGTTCTCTGCTCATTGTCACGGTTAGAAAGAAAGGCCTGAGGGGAGGCGAGAACTGTGAGCCTGGGAGCCGCTCTAGGCAGATGAGACTCTCAGGATAGGGTGTGATGCATGGTCTTACAGAGCTTTCAACAGTAGAACAGAGTCATACAATGTGGAAACCCCAAGCCAGCTGCTTGCATAATACAGGGAGCAGGGTGGAGAGCTCTACAAAACCGCCCCGGCTGATGGAGCATGGGTTCCAGTTAGATCCCCAAGGATGCAGGGAGCTCCACCTCCGGATATCAAGGTGGATTTACCTCAAGAGCAAACCCTGGAAAACAAGCTGAACGTGGGCTGTTGGCCTTTGGCCAACCCAGCAATGCCTGCTCAGGGGTCCAGCATTAACTGGACCCTTCGAGAAGGGACAGGACCAAATGCAGAGCCTTTGAGGGAGAGCGGAGATAAACAGTTGAAAAAGTCCCCAAGGACCACAGAACGACGTGTGCTGTGCTGTCTGGGAGGTGAGACATGAGATGAATCTCTGGAAGAAGAGGGACACCTGCCCCCTCCACGCCCACTCCCTGGGCCCAGTGTGTCCCCTCTCCTGCCGCCTGCCTACACCCGTGCCTGGCCAGTTTGCATACCCGCCTCCCCCGATGCCCACCAGCTCCTCTGTTGCTGTTTGGTGAACGAGTGAGCCCATGATTTGGGACTTGCAGACCAGCAGGTGGCAAAGGGGATGGTGGCATCAGACGTCTGAGGGGGGACCCCAGCTGAGTCCCTAATGCAGCCCTGTGGCTTTGGGAAAATCCCCGTGCATCTCTGAGCCACCATGTCCTCATCTGTGAAATGGGGGTGATAGGCCATTCCTGTGGGGTGTGGTATGGACCAAATGATGTCCAGGACTGGGTCTGTTTTGTTCCAGTGGAATCCGGGCACATAGTAGGTCTCAGACATTTGTTGGGTGAGTGAATGAATGAACAGCAAACAGGAAGAAGAGCTTTATAGTTTGGTGTTTGGAGTTGAACGCACTTTGGCCGAGCACCCTGCGGTTTTGCCGTCTGGATGAAGTCGAGGTGACCTGCAGCGGTTTCCGTGGTTAGGGCACCGTGAAGGGTCAGGGTAGACGCTCCTTGGCAGGAGAAGGCAAGGCCCGCCATGCTCCCTGCACAAGCGAGGATCCCGTGGAGGAGAGATGGTGGACACGTGTTCAGGTGGCATCACAGCTGGCTTCCAGGTCCCATGACAGGAACACATGGCACATTTGCTTGTGCGTCTTGACTGATGCCAGCTTGGTGAATTTCTATGAACAAAGTGGGAAACCGCACCCAGGTAGGTCTGTGCGAATGGAGTGGAGGGGAGAATGGAGTGTTTGGTGGGTAACCCGGCCAGAGGCGAGCTCCCCCAGCTCGCTGGGCAGAGTGTGTTGAGGCCCCATCCATCGAAGTAAAAAAACCTACAAGCCCCCTGACGCTCTTGCCCAGTGTCCTGGGGGTCTGCCCACCAGGATGGACATGGAGCTGAGAGCTTGACATTGACCTTGGCAGTGATGCCTGTGGGGCTCAGCCACCATGCCTGCTTCCCAAGGCAAGCACCAGCGAGGCCCAGTGCTGGATTTGGGTGGATCCTATTTGGAGCATCAGGACTGGGCCCAGCTGGGCCAAGCGCTGGGGAGCAGAGGTCAGTGTCGAGAAGCCCCCACTGATCCGGAGGTCGCCATCAGACCCTCTCTGGAGGGAGCACCTGTGTCACCTGCACCCCGTCACAGTCCTTGCCTCCTGTGCCTGCCTTACCCAGCAGGCGCCCAGGTGGTTGCTGGCTTCATGTGTGTTCTTATCTGACCCAGACAAGGGTCCCACATTTAGGAATACTTACCCCCATTTTATAGAAGGGAAAACTGAGGCTCTGTATGGTCACGTTGGCCTGCCCAGGGTGACAGCCAGGGAGGGGGTCAGCTGGGGTCAGTGCAGGCTGCCCCCACTTCCTGCTCACCCACCCAGCCACTGACCGAGGCCAAAGACAAACCTAGGACAAGCTGCTGATGAGGCTGCCGAGGGAGCAAAGGTGTGGCCCCCTCCCGACAGCCTCTGCCCCTCCCCACCCCCAAGTCACGGGTTGGCCTCTGAGACCCGGAAGGACTAAGCCAGCAGCTGTTGGTCCCCACACCTGTCAGGCATTGTACCAGAAGCTTTCTCCACTTCACTGGGTTCTAAATGATGCCTCCTGAGACCAGGCTCCAAATTACAGTCATGAGCACAGAGGCTTCTCAGAGCTCAGTCAGCTCTCAAGGTCACACAGCTGCCCCTGGACGGTGGGTGGGTTCCAAACCCGGCCCTGCCGGCTGCCGTCCTGGTTCCTCCAGACCCCGTGTAGCTGGGGGCGGACCAGGACTGTACCCAGAGGGATTATAGAGGCGGGATCACAGCGACTGCCGGGGCAGACCCGAGGAAGCCACGCCCCTCCACTGTGAACCTGAGTTCTGTGTTGATGTTACCGGTAATTGTTCTTTTATTCCCAGCAAGGCTCCCCAGGCTGGGATTTCATTATCACGGGGGGATTAAGTAGTCACGGAGCCATGTGATTGATCCTTACCACTTGACTTTATGCTTTACATTATTATTATCATCGCAGTCAGAGACCTGTTAAATGAAATGTTACAGCCGATCCAGAAATTGTAGAGAAATGAGCCTGCTGCCTTCAGGGTTAGGTCTGGAGTGTGGTAGTTCGCGTCTCTCTCCGTTTCTCTCTCTCTTTTAATTTTTTTTTTTTTTTTTTTTTTTTTTTTTTGCGGTACGCGGGCCTCTCACTGTTGTGGCCTCTCCCGTCGTGGAGCACAGGCTCCGGACGCGCAGGCCCAGCGGCCATGGCTCACGGGTCCAGCCGCTCCGCAGCATGTGGGATCTTCCTGGACCGGGGCACAAACCCGTGTCCCCTGCATCGGCAGGCGGACTCTCAACCACTGCGCCACCAGGGAAGCCCTTCTTTTTTTTAAACAGACTTTATTTCTTAGAGCAGTTTTCAGTTTATAGAAAAATTGAACAGAAAGTAAGGAGTTCCCATATACACCCCACCCCAAATCCCCAGTTTCCCCTGTTCACATCTGCCTGTTACATTGTTGTAATGTTTGTGTGTGCTCCATTTGTTACAACTGTTGAACCAGTTTTGATATATTATTATTAACTAGAGTGCACAGTTTACATCAGGGGTCGCCCTTGGTGTTGAGTGTTCTCTGGGTTTGGACCAATGTATAATGACGTGTATTCACCCCTGTGTTCCACCTATTCATTCCTCCCTCCCCACCCCTCACAACCACTGATCTTTTACTGTCTCTGTGGTTTTGCCTTTTTGATGACGTCATAGGCTTGGAGTCACGCAGTGTGCAGCCTTTTCAGACTGGCTTCTGTCACTTAGTAGCATGCATCTGAGGTGCTTTCACATGGCTTCATAGCTCATGTCTTGATAGTTCTTGATGTAATGAGGTCTGGCCAGAACTGCCCCATCCCTGTCTAGGGGCCCACTCCTGTCCTGTCCTGCCACGTGAGGGTCCCGATCCCTCCTTGTTGCAGTCACGTACCAGCTGGGCCGCCGCTCCTGGCCCCAGTCCACTCGCTGGGCGGCAGCAGCAGTGACCACAGTACTTGCTCTGCCGGCTGCTGTGAGCACCAGTCCCCCTTTGCAGAGCCCCCAATCGGGCAGCTGCAGGAGGTTTGAGGAATAAGTCCATCCTGAGCGGTAAGAAGGCCCACACCTCAAATCCACAGGATTCTCAGGCTGTGATCCCAGGGCCAAGGGGGCAGATGCGGGCTGGAGGGAACACCTGCGCGGGTGGTACCTGCACAGACAGGCCCCTTCTATGCAGTGTCTACTTCCCACCACCAGGGGGCAGCACCCTGCTCTCTCACCCTGCCACCAGAGGCCCCAGGAGGTTTTGGAGGATGCTCCAGGCGGGCAGAGTTGGTGCTCCCATAAAAACGATCCTCTTAAAACAGCTTTCACCCCAAATCAAACAGTATTTCCAGTAACCAGGAAACTGGTGATGTCAGGCTTTGTATCCTTGAAAATGACAATGGCTATTGTGTATTGAGCATTTATGGTCTGCCGGACCCTGGGCTGCTTGCTAGACAAACATTTCTGCCCATGGTCCTAGCATCCCCTGGGATAGATGCTGTGAGCAGAGGGCGGATGGCAGATGGACAGACGGCTGGGAGTTCCAGGTTACTGCATGTAGGAGGTGAAGCTGGGCTGCACCCGGCCGTCTGCCCCCAGGACTCTGACACCGATTCCCCCACCACCACGTGGGTGGTGGGTAGGCCTTGCCTGGCTATTCATGGAGACATGAGGCACATTGTCCTTTGTATGCCTAATGGATGAAAAGATAATAGTGTTGAAGATCTTTGTGGCCATGCCCTCAAATCTTGATTTAGCCTCAGTGTGGACAGGGTGACTCAGGACCCCATCAGCCCCATGTGAGCCCTGGGCAGCCCCAGGGCCTTGCACAGCCATGAGCCAGCTCTGCCTGAGGTTTCAAACTTCAAGTTCAATGGCTCGTTCCACACAGGGAGTCTTAAATTCTAGCCCAGGACATCCTTGCTCTCTGCCCCCTTACACCAATTTTATTAAGTACTGGATGAGGCAGTTTCTGTGATTATCGTATGTTGACACTTAAACCAAGTGGAAATGTCAGCACAGCTCCCAGGACGGCAGACAGAACTCTGGGGCCCTCGCTGGGCTCTGCACTGTCCAGTTTGCCGTTTGTTCCTGACACCCTTGGAAACGCAGGCAGGCCTTGACACTGGGCCTGGGGTACTAAGGACGACACCAAATGATTTTTTTGTGCCCGTCGTCTCCTTTCTGGCACCTGCTTCTCCAGGCTGTGTGGCTTTTGTCCCCAGGCAGCTGGCAACTGCTACCTTGGGGTCTTCAGAGCCTCGTCCTGGAAGGACTGATGTCCCCAGCGTGGCCCAGGCCCTCCTCCACGGTCAAACTCCCCACCGTGGGCGGGACCCAGAGGAGGGAGCCCTGTGCTGAAGAACCGGGGCTCCCGGGACGGGACGGGACGGGGTCTGGTGGGCCTTGGGGGCAGGCTGGAAACTGGATGGAGAAATGTCCTCCTCTGTCTGACATCCACCTCCTCCATTTTTACAAGAATGAGGAGACCTTCTGGGGCTGATACTCAATCAGTGCTGGTGTTTAGCGATTTTGTAAATGTGTGTGTGTGTATGTGTGCATGTCTGTCTCTGTGTGTGTCTATGTGTATTTGTGTGTCTGTGTATGTATCTGTAGGTCTGTGTCTGTGTGTATGTCTGTCTATGTGGGTGCATATGTATAGTTGTGTCTCTGTGTATGTATATGTATTTGTGTGTCTGTGTGTGTATGTATGTGTATTTGTGTCTGTGTGTGTGTATATCTGTGTGTCTGTGTATGTATGTGTATCTGTGTGTCTGTGAAAGTGTATCTGTGTGTATACATGTATGTGTGTGTCTCGTGTGTATGTATGTGTATCTGTGTGTGTATGTGTATGTATGCCTATGTGTATCTGTGTGCCTGTCTCTTTGTGTATGTGTATGTATGTATGTGTGTCTCTGTGTGTATGTATGTGTCTCTGTGTGTATGTACGTGTATATCTGTGTCTCTGCATGTGTATCGTGTGTGTGTGTGTATGAATACGCTTAACTCTCCAATGAAGCGTGGTGTATCTGGGGCATCCCAGGTGGCGGGTGTCTCTGGGCCCGCACCACCTCCCCTGGGCCCCCCTATGGCTCCAGCAGTGTACAGGTGGGCGGTGCACCTGGGCCTGCGGACTCCCTGCCTCAGGTGCCTGCGGGTCCCTGGCTCTTTCAGCCTCTGCTGAAACCTCAGAACTCATTCAGCCCAGGAAAGGGAGACAGGAGTTGTAGCTTTGGGGCAACCCTCACCGGGGGCACGGGAGCAGGAGCAGTGCCCCGGCCCCCTTCCTTCTGAGTGACGCCCTGGAGGGGCTCCGAGGGAGTGTCCAGCATGCCATCATTGCCCCCACTCCTTCCTGCCATCCGGGGTCCCCTAGGTACACCACCTGCCCCCTGCCCTTGCCTCAGCCTCAGGTCGGTGACCCCAGACCAAGACGGGAGCGTAGGACTAGATGTGGATCTAAGCGGAGACCCGCACTTGCAAAAGGCAAAGGCTGCTTGCTCAGAGCTGGCTGGGCGGGGGGTCAACCTTTGTCACTGTGCCTGGCAGAGACTCAGAGGCAGGCAGAGGGGTGGGCGAGCTTCCCAGTGGAGGAAAGGGAGCTCAGGGGCCTCTGATGGGGGCTGGGGGGCTGCTACAGGGGGTGTCCCAGGTGACTGGCTAGAGGCAGGCTGCGCCTTCTTGGGCTGGTCCTGAGTGGGGGGTGGATCGGGCTGATGGGGCCCCGTCGTGGGCTGTGCTTTTTGCCTGTGGCTCTACCGCCTCCTTGGGCTAGGACAGAGCTGGTCCCCAGCCCCTAGGCATCCCCCGACCACAGCTCTGCTGCTTGGCTTGCAGCTGGTGCTCACCTGGCTGCCGCCACTGCTGGGCCGGAGCTCCCCGAGCACAGACCCGCCGTGGGCCCCAGCATCCCTCACACCGGCCTCCGCGAGCACTTTTGGAGGATGTGGGTGATGGCCCTGCCCAGACCTCAGGAGCCCCACAGTCGGGCCCTTTGACCGTCCACCCTGACCTGTCCCTCTGGGGGTCTCCAGTGCGTCCTCAGCCGTCCTAGGTCATGGCTGGCTCTAAAGGGGACAGTGGCAATATTCAGGTCACTGTCCCCAGGGCACAGAGGGCATTCAAAGCGAGCTCACAGGAGGATGTGGTTATTGCACTCTCAGAAGAGAGGACCTGGGTCCCTGGCCGCAGAAGGACTGGCCAGCTCACCAGGCCCCTGAGGGCCACGGTCGTGCCAGGTCAAGGCCGCAGGGGTTCGGCTGCCCTTTGGGAGGTGGGCACACAGAGGTGGGGGACAGGACCGCTGTCGGGGTCTCACGTTACCCGACCTCCGCTGGTCGCCCGAAGCCCCCTGGGTTGTGCTGGGAGATGCATTGGGCCCCGAGTCCTTGCACGGTCGCTGGTTTGCTCACCAGTGCCCTGCATGTCCCACTTTCTAACACAGTGCCTTTTCCCCACAGTGTCGGAGCCCCAGGCTGCCCACAGTGCCCCGGAGAAGCCGGCCAGCACGGCGATCCTGTGTAACACCTGCGGGAACGTGTGCAGAGGGGAGGTGCTGCGGGTGCAGGGCAAGTACTTCCACATCCAGTGCTTCGTCTGCAAAGGTGAGCGCCGACCCATCTCCGCGATGGGGCCAGGCACGGCCCTGCCGTGTGGCCAAGCCCGCCTCCCAGCTGCCACGCTGGGCCTCAGAAACTCATTAGATCTGGGATGCTGGAAAAACTGATCCCAAACCTTCATACGACAACGTGATCTTGTCAGCGTGGCCCATGTCCCTTATGGGGATGACGGGGGCATCTGCCCAAGGGTGAGGGTCAGAGGATGAGGTCCAGGTCCCGGGCAGTGTCCTCGGATGGCTGTAGCCATGTCCGTGATCCACTGGCCAGAGCAAAGTGGCCACTTGGGCCCCATAGCCACACAGTAAATGGCCGTCACTGGTGGCGTGAACTCAGCACCGCAGGGTGCACAGGACCTAAGCTGGGCCACGAACCTCGGGCACCCCTGCACCCTTCCAGAGCGGGACTGAGAATGTTACTGTTCACTCCAAATGAACATGGCTTTTTCTATGATTATAAAAAATAACATGAATATCACTAAATTCAGATAATACCAAAAAGATAAGAAGAAAGTAAAACAAATCACATGAAATCCCTCCATCTGAGCCGGGCTTTGCTCGGAGCATCCTTCCAGCCTGCCCTTGCTCCCTACGCTCAAGTTAGTGCATATTCTGTCGTGTACAGTGGGGTTTCGTGTATTTGCATTTAGTTTCATGAGAATAAATGAAAAGTAGCATTTTGGGGAAGGGATGGGCAGATCAAACCAATTTGACACAGTGTCCAAACCCAAAGAACTTGCAGTTTTAAAGAAAGAATTCTTTTAATGGCCCTGCAAACCCCTCCTTACCTCTGGACAGCAAGCGGTGTCATCACAGCCTGCTTTCCTGTGGGTTTGAAACGACGTCCAGAGATGCACAGACATTCGCATGTGGGCCTTGACGGGCCACGGGGGCAGTGAGCCCCTGGGCTTTATGGGCAAAGATGGGAAATACACCACGTGTAAGATAATCCAGCGCTGTGGCTTTTTTCAGCACCACGGGGCCCGTTAACTGCCTGAGTGCCCTCAGCCCATCATGGTCTCAGGAGGCCCTACTGTGCACCAGGCCCTGCTTTGGAAAGCGCTAAGTAGGAAGGCGTGAGATTTAGCTTTGACAGGTGAGGTCTGGTGAGGAGATAAATCTACCAGCTCGCCGGGAATAGTTGGGTGTTAGTGGTAGAAGTCGAGTGCTGGGAAGGTGGCCCACCTGGAGGGATCTGGGAACTTCCAGAGAAGGCTTCACAGAGGAGGTGGCGTTTCGGCTCTAAGTTCAGCCAAAAAAAGAAGAGGAGAGCTGGGCCGTCAGAGGCGGCCAGGCCTGTGCCCGCGGTGTGGGGTGCAGTGTGGAAGGTTCAGCGGGGCCGAAGGAGGGGGACTGGACCTCAGGGGCTGCCAGGGAGCCTGCTGGTCCTGCCGAGGAGGCTTCCTTCTCTCACCTTCTCTCGCCCTTCTCTCACCTCTGCTGAGCGCTTCCTGTGAGCTCAGTGCTTTCCATGTGTTTTCTTCCAAAGTCCTCCAGTATTGGGGGGGCTGAGGCGTTGTCTCCACTTAAAGATGAGGAAGCAAGGGTGACGTGTGACTCGCCTGGTTGTCACCTGTGGGAGCAGCTGGTGAGAGTCAGGGGAGCCCTTCCCATGAGCCTCAGCTCTGCCCCAGACCCAGCGTGGAGGGACGGGGTGCAGGGCCCCCAGCAGGGTCTGCGTCCCAGTGAGGAGGGGGTGGACACACATCCACTCACCCACAGATTCATTCTGTGCCAGGTGCCGTGTCAGCCTGCAGGCATAGCGGGGCCCCTGCCCTCAGTAGGTGGCATGTCTGCTTCACCTGCTGAAGGGTGACGGGGAGTATCTGAGATTTCCTGCAAGCTTTTAAGAAGTTGTGTTTTTTGAAGCTTGAGGATTGCATAGTCTTAGGTTGATCTTTTATCCAGGCTGTCATGAAAATGCAAAGTCTGTGAATCATTGAGGGTGCTCTTGGATGAATAAAAAAGAAGACCCAACTTATAGTGTCTTAAGTTACATGGATATTTATCATCTTAAGAGAAATTCTGGAGGTAGCCTCCTCACCCCCAGAGCTGGTTAATTTAACAGCTCAAAAAAGTCATCAAAGACTAAGTTCTTTTTCCACTCCCCCCCACAACTCCCCGCCCCCATCTTGTACATGTCAGCAGTGCCTCTCCTCATGGTCTTGAGATGGCTGCTGTAGCTCCAAACATCACATCCTCACAGGTTGACACCCAGCCCTGGGGAAGAAGTTGGGCAGGGGTGTGCACAGGCAAAGGGGCCCTCCCCCTGCATGATTACTCTGATTGGGTAATCAGGGTAATCTCCCTTCGATCAGGGAGGAGAACCTTTTCCCTGGAAGCCCACACAGGCTTCCTGTATGACTCGCTGGCTAGAACTAGGTCACACATCCACTCCACCGGCAAAGAGTAATGGGAGGATGGGGACTGACTGACTCTAGCCATGTTCATCCCTGGGTGGGTGTGTTGCCAGGCCAACTGAAGCAGGATCTGTTAGCCCAGAAGACAATTGTGTCTAATTCTGATCCAAGAGATCCCGATGTGTTGGGTTCCCGCCACCCAGGGACTGGCTTGATGTGCCTTGGTTTACGTAAACCTGAAAATCTGTGAAAGAAATCACATAATTCTCCAGACCATCTTGGCTGCCTCAAGCTTGGGTTTTGATGCCAGAAGGTCTGGGTTCAATTCCCACCTCTTCTACCCCCAGCTCATGTGGATCTTAGACATGTTTCTTAGCCTCAGTTTCCATTCAACAACCCGATTAGGCACATACTCCGTGCTGGGCAGTGTTCTGGGTGCTTGGGATGCATCCATGAACAAAACAGACATCCTTGTCCTAGTGGAGATCACATTCTAGGGCAGGGAGACAGACAATAAGCACTAGATAGAATAAACAAGCAAATTTCATCATATGCTGAAAGTGAAGTGCTAGGAAGGGGAAGACAAAGAGCAAGATAAAGACAGGGCTGGGATTGCTGGGGAGTTACTATTTTAAATTGGGTAATCAGGGCAGGCTTCGTGGAGGAGGTGACCTTTGCTTGAAGACTTGAAGGAGGTGAGGGAAGAGCATTGCAGCCAGAGAGAGCAGCCAGTGCAGTGACACTGAAGCAGGGAAGTGTGCCTGGCAGGTTCCGAGACAGCACAAGGCCTGTGTGTCTGGAGTAGAGTGAGGAGGGGGAGTGGGGGAAGGCTGGGGGGAAGGGGGTCCTCGTGAGGACCTGGGCTCCGACACCGCGGGAGAAAGAACACAGGAGGATCCTGTCCATTTTCGTTTCATGGACCACTGGGTGCTGTGCTGATGAGGGGAGGCCAGGGCAGGGTGGGGAGAAGGGCCTGGGCCCCAGCCTGAGACCATGGCAGCTTGGACGAGAGTGTGAGGGGGCATCTGCTTCTGGATTGTCTTGAAATCCAGCCAGCTCTAGTTTCACGATACAAAATGGGAATCTGTGTAAGACAAAAACATAGCAAACATCCAGCACATAGTACATCCTCAAGAAAAAATGAGATCTGTTACCATTGCTACAACTGAAATTTGCACAGAAAAACAAATCTGGTTCTCTTAACCTTTTATGTGTAGTGGAGTTCTGCGCTTTTAGAACTTTTGTGGCGGCGGGTCGCACCACGCAGCATACAGGATCTTACTTCCCCCAAGCAGGGATTGAACCGGCGGCCCCTGCAGCGGAAGCGCAGAGTCTTAACCACTCGACTGCCAGGGAAGTCCCTAGAACATTTGTTTTCAACCAGGATCTTTTGTAGCCCTGGTCGTGGTGCCTTGAAAACAAGGGCCCCGACTCTGAAATGATGAAAAGATGAGGCCACAACCATGTGTGACCTCAGGAAAGCAGGCATTTTCTGATCTGTGTGGCAGCAGGACTGAGCACGCTCATGATTGCAGAAAGAGCGAAGGAAACAGGAGGGACGGAAGCCTGTGTGTGTGTGTGTGTGTGTGTGTGTGTGTGTGTTGGGGGAAGAGGCCACCAGCTCTGCCTGTAACTTGGTAACAGCAGGACATAACCCCATGGGGACCATGAAGAGCCACACCCAGAGCTGGTCTTAGCAACTGGGGGTGACAAGGGAATGGGGCAAAACAATTGCGTTCCAGGGACATGTATGGAAACAGGATCACATGGCAGAATTGTGGAAAGTCACGGCAGGAAGGCATCTCCGGTGATGTGGGCCTGTTATTTCCAGATGGAGCATCTGAGGCAGAGGTTAGGTTAGGACCTGAGCTGGCAGTGACCACGCTGCCCTGAGCCAGCTCCCTCCAACTCACAGGAAGGCCCTGGGGTTCTCGGTCTGCTTTGTGTTTTAACATCAATCACTCTCTCCTGTTCCCATCCACCAGTACAAGAGCATCCCTCAGGTGACCACCCCAGGGGAATTGCCGTCCGTATTTGGGTAGAGAGCCTTCCAATCTTTTCCTTTTTAAGAGTCTTTTCAATTTGAAGTCCTGTTGTATATTTACTTTTGTGTCCCGATCTGTTCTCTTTAAGGGACTGTGTAAGCCCTCTCCCTATCATACATCCTTCAACATCAATTTCAGTATATACCCAGATTGCTTCAGATGCCTGGCCTGCAGCAAACTTAGCCATTCCTCAGCTGTTAAACGTTTACATCAATTCCAGCCCAGCACTGGGCTAATCAGTTTCCTACGCCTCATCTCACTGATTTATTGTGACAACCATGAGCGATCAGTATGGTTAACCCTTTGGTACAGATGAGGACTCTGAGATTCAGAGAGGTTAAGTAACTTGCCCCAGGTCACACAGCCAGGAAGCAGCAGGAGGAAGCATTCATGCCCAGGCTGCCTGTCTCTAAAGCCCAGCGTTTATTTACTACATTATACTGTAGTGATGCTGCAGCCAACACCATGCAAGAAAGCTTCTGTGGACGTTCATGGTCAGTTCCTTGGGATAGAGTCCCAGAGAGAGACAACTGGGTCAAAGGGTAGGAGCGGTTTTCACATTCCTTTGAGTCGATGCCAAAGGGTATTCCAGAAAGTGGTACAGATTGTCTTCCCACCATGGCCCGCCCCCTCCCGACCGTTTCTCAGAAATGACCACAGTGACCGCCAAAGATGGGGGCGGGCTGCTCCGGGTCACCCACAGCTGCTCGGTGCCGTTCATTGGGTCTCGGCTGCTTGGATAGACGGATGGAATTTAAGGAGAATATATTGTCTTGATTAAGACGTTAAAAATTATTAACGAATTTGGACTCTTTATTTTTAGCAGGCAGAGGTCTGGGTTTACTGTCTGGCCCTGACCTTAGTGGACCCAGGCAGCTACAATCCGGTCAGTAGCAGAGATGACTGGGGCGGGGCAGGGAGGACGTGGCATTGGCCGGGCCCGTCTCTCGGGGCAGGAAAGCTGCTTTAATTCAGTCTCCTGGTGCCTCCGTGATGTAGATGCAGGTTATAGTGGGGCACTATATCCCTCTTCACATTTTTCTCCTTCGAGGAACAGTCAATACCGTCATATCTTTAAGAAGATTAGAAAATGAGCCCTGGAGCTCGCACGCCACTAGAGAGAAGCCTGCGCAGCTCAATGAAGATCCTGTGTGCCGCAACTAAGACCCGACGCAGCCAAAAATAAATAAATTAAATAAATAAATAAATAAATAATCTTTAAAAAAAGAAAAGAAAGAAAATGAGCCAAGTACCAGATCTAGGGGTGTCCGTGAACCAGCCCATCACTCAAGGGCTGAATTGTTATAGGCTGCGTTTACTGAAAAAGACACTAATTCTCCTACAGAGGCCTCAGGGAGCCTATTCTTCCCGAGTCGGGGTACATCTGCTTGGCCTACGCTGTGGTGCAAGATTTTCTTTTTTTAAATAAATGTATTTATTTTGGCTGCGTTGGGTCTTTGTTGCTGCACGCAGGCTTTCTTCAGTTGCGTTGAGCGGGGCCTACTCTTCCTTGTGGGGCGCGGGCTTCTCATTGCAGTGGCTTCTCTTGTTGTGGAGCACGGGCTCTAGGCGCACGGGCTTCAGTAGTTGTGGCTCATGGGCTCTAGAGTGCAGGCTCAGTAGTTGTGGTGCACGGGCTTAGTTGTCCACGGCATGTGGGATCTTCCCGGACCAGGGCTCGAACCCGTGTCCCCTGCATTGGCAGGCGGATTCTTAACCACTGCACCACCAGGGAAGCCCTGTGGTACAAGATTGAACAAAGGGTTTTCACTCTCGGGCTGGGTGAGAGAAGGATTTAGAGCTGGGCACCGGCCTCGGGCCTCCTTGGGTGAGTGACGTCAGTGAAACGATGGCCTGGATGGTGGCCCCGCACGACTTGGGACTTATGTCACACTAGCATAGGATGTGCCTCTGTGCTGCCCTTCTCACCTCTGAGTAGGCCTAGATGAGGACTTGGGGGCCCAGAGAGATCAGGGACTTGCCCAGGGGCACATAGCATAGTGCACGAGTGGAGCCTGCATCCCCCAGGCAGCCCTGGAGTCTGGGCTTTCAGCTGCTCAGCTTTATGTCCGAAGAGCCAACAGCTCCTTGGCGATGTGGAAGGAAGGATTTCCAACCACTCTGGTGGCTGTAACCGGGGAACAGCACGTGCAGCCCTGTGGCCCAGGCGAGGGGACAGGGACACCCGGGAGAGGCCCACCGCCTCGCCCTGTGTAGGGGTGGGAGCTGAGCTGAGTGGGTCCCACCTGGCAGAGCCATCCGGATCCCCCAGGTCCCTGGTCATGTGCACTGACCAGTGCATGAGCTGAAAGGGCACTGCTGACCAGACCAAGCAGACCTGACCCCCGGGGACCCCAAGACCCTTGGAGATTCAGACTCCCACAGATGCTGTTCCCAAACTGACCAGCCTGAGAAGCCACCTGCAGTGGAGGAAGGCTGCTCGGCTGCCCTCGCCTTCCGATCCTCCAGGGCACCAACCAAGGTGGAGTTTAAAAGTCGGGGCTCCCTTGACCAGACACCAGGAACTCCCCTCGACCACCACCATCCGTGTCATCAAGAGCTGCACTGTGAAAAGCTTGTCCTCTATCCACGTAATAATAATTTACCAAAATTTACAATGTATGTGTTGTTTTGATAGCTTTATACTAGTAGCTGTCATAACAACCCTATCCAGAATAAGCTATTAAATATTTAGAGCCGGGCTTCCCTGGTGGCGCAGTGGTTGAGAGTCCGCCTGCCGATGCAGGGGACATGGGTTCATGCCCCGGTCCGGGAAGATCCCACATGCCGCGGAGCATCTGGGCCCGTGAGTCATGGCCGCTGAGCCTGCGCGTCTGGAGCCTGTGCTCCGCAACGGGAGAGGCCACAACAGTGAGAGGCCCGCGTACCGCAAAAAAAAAAAAAAAAAAAAAAAAATATTTAGAGCCTTGTGACCATAAGAAATTCCTAATAAATCAATTTCCACGTAGACTGAGGGATTTTTGTTGCAGAGAACCATAGGCGCTTTCCATCTCTAAAACACGTCACATGTGCATGCAGTTCTGTGGGGAAAGAGATGGAAATAGGCTTTCCTAGCAAAAGAGGAACAAGGTGAAATGCCTGCTTTTACTCAGAGCCTGTCTTTGGGTTTTTTAAACAGAGGTCGGTGGTCTTGCTTCGGCATCTACGATCTGCTAATTAAATTTAAAGATGCCAATACTTAGAGTTCACCAGAAAGTACATCCTCTGCAATCAGTTAAAGTTTTGATGAAAATTTTTAGGCGTTGATTCAAAGATGGGCTACATGGTACTTCAAGGCTCTGGCTAGGGGGGCTGCAACCCCCAAAACTCCGCCCTGACGGGCTGGCAGGCTGGGCCTCCGCAGGGCGGGGCTGGGGCCAACTGGGCGCGTAGGCTGCTCCCTCTGGAACCAAGCCCGGTTCCCATGTGCCCTGGGGCCTGTCCTGAGGGCAGGCACTCCATCCTCCGCCTGGCACGGTCCCCCAGGTCCTCCCTGGGGCAGGAGGTATATTAAGGGTCAGTGCGAGTGTGCCCGGCCTCTCTCCCTTTTGCAGGGGGTCTGACCTCATCCATGTTGGGGGAGATGGGTGGAGGGGGGTCAGGAAGCCTCACTGTGGTCAGGGGATCCTCCCACCCAGAACAGGGCCTAGCACGCAGTAGGTGCTCAGGTGTGAACCGCCTCCCCCATCTGTTATTTTCCTGCTGGGAACAGCCCACCTGGAGGAGCGGGGTTTTGGGGGGCTCATGGGGCATCAGCACTGCATCCCTGGTGGGCTCAGGAGGCGAGGAGGCACTGGGCTGGCCCCTCAGCACAGCCTGCTTCTCATCCTGGGTCCGTGCCCCTTTCTAGAAGCCTCCACAAGAAAAGCCACTCATCTCCAGGCTGAGGGGCCGGAGCTGGAGTCTGTGCTTGGGGGCTGGTCCCCCGAGGGTTCAGCGAGCCACCCTGAGTTCGCACCGAGGCCTGTGTGTAGTGAGGGATACACCTGGGGCCCGTCGGGACTGGGGAGCTGGTGGTCACCTGCTACCTCGGCCCCTCCCGTGTGTCCCCAGAATGCGGCTGTGACTTGGCCGAGGGCGGCTTCTTCGTGCGGCAGGGCGAGTACATCTGCACCCAGGACTACCAGAGACTGTACGGAACCCGCTGCTTCAGCTGCGACCAGTTCATCGAGGGCGAGGTGGTGTCGGCGCTGGGCAAGACCTACCACCCCGGCTGCTTCGTGTGTGCCGTCTGCCGGTGAGTGCGGGACCTGCAACCACTCCTCCCCAGCCCTCCTCCCTCCTTCCCCCTCCTCCCACCTCTCTCCTCCCTCCTCCCTCCCTCCTCCCTCCCTCCCTCTTCACTCCTCCATCCATCCTCCCTGCCTCCCTCCCTCCTCCCTCCCTCCTCTCTCCTCCCTCCTCCGTCCTCCCTCCCTCCCTCCTTCCCTCCCTCCTATTGTCTCATATGGCCGGGAGGGAGGTGGGACCCAGCCAAGGGATGGCAGGTGGACCCTGGCCCTGCTCCGAGGCACACCTTGCAGGCCCCCACCCCTTGCCCGCAGCACAGGACCAAGCCCTCTTTCTGGGATGCAGAGGCCCGTGGGTTCTGAGGCTGCCAGCACGAGGCCTCTGACGGCTTCTGGGGAGGTGCTTTCCCCCCGCCTGTGCCTTCTCGGCCCTCCCCCACCAGCCCTCTCCCATCCGCAGCCTCCACCTTGTCTCCTCTCACACTGGTGCCTGCAGTGTCCACACTTTGGCCTCTCCGTGCCCACCCACTGCCGCTCCCCTCTCCTCCACTGTCCTGGCACATCCCACCTGCGCACCCCGCCTCTCTCTACCCAAGTCCCTGATCTATAGGTGGCACTGGCGCCCAACCCACCAGGCACACGAGCCCCAAGCATGGGCGTCTTCCCAGGTCCCCCCCATGAACTTCCAAAATCTGCCCAGCCACTGCCTTACTCAGACCCAGAACTCACCTGCCTGGAGTCCTGCCAAGGCCTCCACACTGGGGTCCCTGTTTTCCTTCTGCCTGTCACTCCTCCGCGCCACCCCCCTGGCCTCCACGAGAAAGTCTGAGCCTCCCAGCCTGGCTGAGAGGAGCTTCACAGTCTGTTCCAGTCCCTTCATTCCTTTGTTCATTCATTCATTCGTTTGTCCAGGCTTTTCTAAGCACCTACGTGGGCCAGGCCCCAGGCTGGCTCTGGTGACTTGGAGCTGCATTAGCCCAGACCCTACGGGTGCAGCATTTGGGGACACAGCAGTGCAGCAAGAGCTGCCTCCCCCTAGCCTCCCTTGGGAAAGCAGCCCCCTCCCTCTCCCTCCTCGCGGCCCCCCTGCATCCTGGGCCCTACAACCCTTCTCTAGCACTGTGTCCCGGAGCTGCTTGACGGGAGCACCACGTGGGCAGGGACTGGATCTGGCTCTTCTCCTGCCGCCTGGCATGGAGCAGGTGTCCAGTGAATGGCCGCTAGAGACAGAGTGAGGTCCTCAGCCCCGGCAGCAAGGCTACACCCGCTCCCCTCTCTGCCCTGCACCTCTGGGGCTTGGGGGCAGCAGCAGGCAGCCCTCCCACGTGGACATCCTGCCTCCCCACTCCCTCCCTCCCTCCCACCCACCACAGCCCCAGACACATTGCTCCCAGGGGGAATGTTCTGTCTAGAAAACAAAGAATGAAACCCCTAGAGTTTATTCTCTGTCTGTTCTCTCTGTCTCACCACACCCAGTTGAAAGGGGACTTGTTGAGTGTTGTTACCGCTGTTTTCTGTAGTTGTGGCACGTGCTCTAGGCGGAAAGGGAAGCTTTTGTTGGGGGTGGGGGTGGGAGGAGGTGCTGGGCCAGGAAGGAGCAATGACAAGGGACATTTCTAACGGAAGAGTCACTGTGTGTCATTGCACTGTGCGTGGGTCAAGGTTCCCCCAAGGATAATCTGCATGTTTGATTTCTGTGCACGTAGCTTAGAGACAAGGGGTGACATAAACACAGTGGGTTTGAAAGATCACCTCTGTAATCCTATATTTTAAAAATAATAGCTGACAGCTCTGTCGTGCTGGAGTCACTGGGCCTGGACTTATCCACCCACTATAAAAAACTAGAAAACTGGAAAAAATATACAAAACAACTGTTTTGGGATACTGGGGCACAGGCAGCTCAGGACTAACAGAAGGAAGACGAATGAAGGGACCCCTGTGACCACCCAGCTTTCTGCCTGGAAGCTGTTTCTTGAACCAGAGGACAAGAAGGGAACCAAGTAGGGCATGGCATCCTCCCCAAGTTAAGAGACAGTGATGTGAGAGGCAGAACAGCATAGCAGAGGGGAGAGAGCTATGCACAACGAGACCTCAGGAGAGCTGCATAGAGGTGCCTTTGACTCTTGGACTAAATACGGAGCCATGTAGACAGGAAATTTCACAAGGTTGGGCAAAAAATGACCAGGTTGCCGTAAGCTAAACATTCCCAGGGCTGGGAGACATTCAAGTTCTGGCCAGGTGGAGATCCTTGTGGAATACCCAGGCATGCAGTGGGGACACCAAAAGCATCATGCCTTATTAGTGGAACTGAAATTGCCCTAGAGTGAAGGCATAAACCTGCTCAAAGTTCAAGAACAAGCCTCAAAGAGATCACGCTGGTCTGCAAGTGAGCTAACTGCCTGCCAAAGTAAAGTATAACACTCTTTGTAGAAAGAGAAGAAAACCCAGCCCTCAACAACATAAAATTGACAATGTCCAACACCCATCAAATGTGACTGGTCATAAGAAGAAGCTGGAAAACGTGACCCAGGGCCGGAAGAAAAATCAGTCAATAGCAACAGACCCAGAAAAGAGATCAATGGTGAAACTAGCAGACGATGACTTTAAAACAGCTGATGTAAATATATTTAAATATTCAGAGGAAAACATGAACATAAGTAGGAGCATTATAGAAGACATGAAAAGAAACCAAATGGAAATTATAGAAATGAAAATTGAAATTTCTGAAATAAAAAATTCCCTGAAAGGAATTAGCAGTAGATTATATATTATAGAGGAAAAGATGGGTGAACCTGAAAACATAACAATAGAAACTATTCAAACTAAAGCAATGACAGGAAAAAGGACTGAAAAATATGAAAAGAGACTCAGCGATCTGTGGATATAAATTTTTCTGTCTAGATTGGGAGCAGGGAAGACTGAAAATTTTTGAAGAAATAATGGCTGGAAAATGTCCAAATTTGGTGAAAACTATAAACTCATCTCAGTGAATCCCAAGCAGAATAAACACAGCAAAAACCTACCAACTTCATCATAATCAAACTTCTGAGTGACAGTAATAAGAAGAAAATCTTAAAAGCAGTAAGTGGGGAACAAAGCAACCCAGTATGTAAAATGGAACAGAAGAATGACTACAGACTTCTCATCTGAAACAATGTGCACCAGAAGATGATAGAACATCATCTTTAAAGAGCTGAAAGAAAAAAATCTATCAAACAATTCTATACCAAGCCTCCCCCACAAAAAAACTTTCAGAAATGAAGGCATGACTGCCAAATGGTATTGCATTTCTTTTTGGGGTGATGAAAAATGTCCTCAAATTGATTGCGGGGATTTGATTGTGTATTCACAACTCTGAATACACTAAAAACCATTGAATTGCACACATTGAATGGTATGTGAATGTTATAGAGCATGTGAATAAAATAATGTCAGTAAAGCTGTCACATACACAAAATGAAAGCAAAACACTTTTGCAGACACACAAAAGCTAAGAGGATTTGTTGCCAGCAGACCCGCACTATAGAAAAGTGAAGAAAAATAATATCAAAAGATCTCAAGAAAATGAAAAAGCAAGGCATCAGCTTAATAGAGGATATATATCTGGTGAAACACAGGTATCTACAATATATAAAGAACTTCTACAACTCAATAATAAGAAGACCAAAAAAACTATTAAAAATGAGCAAAGGGGCTTCCCTGGTGGCGCAGTGGTTGAGAGTCCAACTGCTGATGCAGGGGACATGGGTTCGTGCCCCGGTGCGGGAGGATCCCACATGCCGCGGAGCGGCTGGGCCCGTGAGCCATGGCCACTGAGCCTGCACATCCGGAGCCTGTGCTCTGCAACGGGAGAGGCCACAACAGTGAGAGGTCCATGTACCGCAAAAAAAGAAAAAAAATGTGCAAAGGAGTTTAGCAGATACTCCACAAAAATGTATGTAAATGACCAATAAACAAATGAAACAATTAACATCACTAGTCATCAGGGAATTCCAATTAAAACTTGTTGAAATACCATCCAATGTCCTCTAGAATGACTCACAGTAAGAAGATGGATAGTGTCAAGTGTTGGTGAGGATACAGAGTGAAAGGAACTGTCACACGTCTCTGGTGGGAAGGCAAAGTGGTACAACCTCTACAGAAAGCAGTTTGGCAGTTTCTTGTAAAGTTAGATACACAGTTAGCACATGGCCCAGCAATTCCACTCCTAGGTATTTACCCAGGAGAAATAAAAGCACACGTCCACACAGACTTGTCAGCAAACGTTCTTAGCACCTTTATTTGTAACAGTCCCAAACTGGAAAGAATTCAAATGTCCTTGGACATGAACAGCTCATCTGTGCAAAGGAGCAGCATTTGACAATCAAAAAGAACAAACCAATGGTGTGTGCAGCCGTGTGAGTGAATCTCAAAAACATGCAGCAGAACAAGACATCAAAGACTGCATACTGTGTGATTTCCATTTATATGCAGTTCCAGAAAATCAAGTCTGATCCATGGGACAGAATGCCGGTCATAGCCGCCTGGGGCCGGGGTGGGGGATGAGTGTGGACGGTCACAGCAGGCTTTTTACAGTGGACAAAAATGTCCCATACCATGACTGTGGTCCTGGTTACATGAGTGTGTACATTTGTCAAAATATACTTCAATGAAGTTGAATTAATAAAATAATAGCTACCATTCATTCAGCCCCTCCTGGGCCCCAGGCATAATGCTAGAGCTTTCCATGCTATAGGTCAGATGCATGGATGGATGAACAACAGCCCTGAGACACAGATGTTCTTAGTCCCACTTTACAAGTGAGAAACAGGAACTCGGAGAGGTTAAGCAGCTTGCTCTGGGTTACACAGCCAGAGATTCTCTCTGAGTGCATCCAGGGATGGCAAGGGACACCCGCTGTGGCCCAAGACCCGCCATTACCAAGGCGGCTGCAAGACAGCAAGCGGGAGAGAGGTAGACCCCAGCACTAACTACGCATGATGCAGTGCACGGCGTCAGATAGCTGCCAGGGCAGCTGAAGGATGGAGAGCGGCAGGACCATCTTGCAAGTCTTGGGATGGGGGCCAGCTCAGCTTATATATGTCCTTGGTCCCTAAGAGCCGAGACTGGCTGGCTGGGGCCCAAGAACACACCTGCTGAATCCACCTAGGGCCCTGAACGCCAGCCCCACAAAGTGGGAGGCCATGGCGGGGCTTTTTCACGGCAAAGCTTGGCAGCCTCATGGGTCAGAAAGCTCTTCTGGTCGCAGAGTCGGGGCTGGACTGGAGCCGGCGTGACCCAGGCAGGCTCCGAGAGGAGGCCCTGCAGGGGAAGGCGGCTAAGCTAGGCCTCCAGGGGGACCTTCAGTTATTGACGTGTTCACTTACTTGCTCATTCATTCACTGACAGTGACATGTCGAGCACCTGGCTTTGCCTGGCATTTCCAGTCCCGAAGGAGGCAGGGGGCACGACAAAGGCTTAAGCCAGAGGACGGGGCATGCCCTGGTCCAGATAATTCAGAGACTGCTGCCCGCAGGGCTCAGGTTCTCTTGCCCGACTGAACTGGGGGAGGAAGTGGCCCAGTGGCAGTAGGTGGCCAGACCCTAGCTCACCAGAGGCAGGCACCCGATCCACCTCTGTCACCAGAGGGGAAGTTCCGGGGCTGAAGCAGGTGGGCTGGCTCTGCTGCCCCCACCGGCCTCGCTTGGGCAGCCCAGGGCCATAACTTCACCTTGCCCCAGGGCTGGGACTAGGGTGCGGCCAGTGGGTTACTCGCTTTGGATGCAGAGTTTAAGGGGAGGCCAAAAAAATGATCAAGGTAAATGATACTTTAATGTCATATTTTAAAAATTGAAATTAATGCAAAAAAAAAATCCATGAACAAAATGCCAGACTTTAAAGACGGAATCCAGCATACAGTCTTGCATAGCAGCACTGCTTTCTGAGAGACACAGGTAGGCAAATCACGGCGCTTTGGAGCCAGACAGGTCTTGGTTTGAGTCTGGTTCTGACAGGCAGCAGCCCTGTGGCCTTGGAAAAGTCAACTATCCTCTCTGAACTTCAATTTTCTCACCCATAGAGAAAAATGAAGCAAAGACCAACCTGGGCAAGCATCTTAAAGGTGATAGATGAGACAGGCATTAAGGAATCTGTCATAGAACCTGGCCTGGCACCTAGTAGGTGCTCAGTAAACGGTGCTGTTGCCATGAGGATTGAACTGACAAAGCATCCTGGGCGGTCAGAGGAGGCAAGGTTGGATGGAGGAGGCCAATGGCTGAGACTGCCCAGTTGATCGCCATGTGCAAGCACTGGCCGGCCCCCACTGCTCCGGCCCACTGCACCGTGATTCTGCCTGCCGGTGCCGACGGGGAAACTAAGGCTAAAATGTCAGTGACCAGCCTGAGGTCACCCAGCGGGGCCACGGCAGCGCCTGCATGCAGACACCCAGTGTCCTGGGCCTATGGTCCCTGGGGAGGTGACGGCATGGTGTCTAGGATGGGGCTCCCCCCACCCAGGAGAAGAGCCAGGAGGTGGTCCTGGCTGGTAATGCGCTGTCTTATTTCAGGTTGCCCTTCCCGCCTGGGGACCGAGTGACCTTCAACGGCAAGGAATGCATGTGCCAGAAGTGCTCCCTGCCCACATCAGCAGGCAGCAGCGTGCCCCTGTCCCAGGGCCTCTGGAGTAAGTGGACGCAGAGCGGCGTGGTGGAGGGGGCTTGGCAGTGCTGGGTGGCAAGCCTGACAACACTGGGACCAGAAGTAGTGGAAGTGAATAACTGTGGATGAACACAACGAAGGGAACCAAGGCCAGGCGTCTCTGGGGTACTCCTGCCTCTAAGCCTTTGCTCAACCTGTGCCCTCTCCTCCATCTTTCAGCCCGGCTCTAGCCCACCTCCTCCAGGAAGCCTTCTGGCCTCCTTCTGGCCCTCTCCCTCCAGCACCCACACTCAGCCCCCCACAGTTATTTCCAGAGCATCTGGGAGCCCTTTGGGAGAGCCATTAGGAGAACAGTGACCTCTGGGCTCCTGTGGTCTGGGGCTCTTGGATTATCTGCTCCGACCCCTGGGAGCTGGGCCAGGGTGCATATGCAGTGGGTGCTCAATACATGCTTCTTGAATGAAGAAGGAGGTTGTTAGTGAAAAAGAACCAGTATCAGGGGCATGTCAGGAGCTTGTGGATGTGGGGCGGAGAGCGAGGCGGGAGCAGAAAGGCACTGGTCTTTCCCTGTGGGTGGCTCTTCCGGGACCAGAGATGGGACACAGGGACGGGGAGGGAGCCCAGCGACCCAAGACTGCTCCCACCAGGCTCCCACTGCAGAAACGGGGTGTTCAGAGCCCACCCTGTGTGCAAGGTGGCTGTGGTGTCCCCAGTGCCAGAGCCACGTGTCCTGGGACATAGGAGGGGTTTGTATTGACTTCCAGAGCCAGCCCCTGGCTCTCCTCACTCTCCTGTCCTCTCCCGCCTCCTTGTCCGCGACACTGAAAGTCTGTACAGAGGAGACTGCACGTCCTCCCAGGAGCCGAGTGTTGGCTTCAGGGACTGGTAATAATTTTATCTGGGAAATGAGGCGAAGCCTTCATCCCTTGGGGAGGCAAGCTCACAGCAGTCGCAGTTGGTGAGGCTGTTGCTTTGGGGTCTGCTAGGAGAGTTCTCCACTCAAAACTTTCTCTCCAGCTGAGGTCTGGATTGATTAAATTTTTGAGAATTTGCTTCAACAAACAGCCCTATTATCATTAAGGCTGAAATAGTAATCAAAAACTACAGCAGAATTTGAAAAGGCGGGGATTAGTTTGAAGAGTTTGTCCAGAGCTTCCTGGCAGCCAAAGTAAAAAGGGAAATATGCCCAATCACAGACTCATTGTCTGAGATTTTTTAAAGTGTCATGGGCAGAAAGGCTGCCCTCTCCAAATGGAAATTTATTTTAAAATATCAAATTTGTGTTTTCAAAGAACAAATGCTGCCCTCACCCCCAGATGGGTCTATAACCTACCCCTTCTATAACCTATCCCTTCTCCCAGTCCATGGTGATAATCCCCGGCTTAGAACCATTTCTGTGCCTAGAAGGCATTAAACATTCATCACCAGCTCTTGGCTTCTGTGTGGATGTCTGCATTGTCTTCCCAGCTCCCACCTCCTTTTGTCCCCAGAGCAGCCTGGCCAGGCAGGAGTCCCTCCCTCTTTCTGCAGGAGCATAAGTGCCCTGAGCCTGGTGGAGAGCAGGGGAAGTGCTGGGTGCCCAGTGTCCAGCTAGGGAGGAGTGGGGCTGAGGTTTGAGCCAAGTCCTTTAAAGTCCAAAGCAGGGGAGCCTGACTAATGTGACCAGAGGCTTTCTGAAGAGATGGCCTTTGTTCTGAAACCTAAAACACAGGTTTTCGTTAAATAGGCATTGAGGGAAGGGCACTGCATGAGCTGGGCCCAACTGCCACCCCCATGTGAGTGGACAAGGGGGGTGCTGTGTGGGAGCAGAGAATGAAAGTGAAGAAACCAGGTGGCAAAGCCATGCCAGGGAGCTCCAGCTGCATCCTGGAGGCAACAAGGAGCCATAGATGGCTGTTGAGGGAGGTAGTGCCGAGGTGGCTTGGGAGCCTGCTAGGAATGTGAGCCTGAGCAGCGTGGTCTGCCCTGCAGGTGGTGGCAGCTGGGGGAGGGACGCAGCCCTTCTTGCATAGGGTGGAAAGCTGCAGATGGCCACCTTTGGGGGCCACCTTCCCTGGGGGAAGCGGAGAGTGGCCGGCTGCTCCCGTGGAAGTCAGGCTTGGTCCCAGGGACCTGAGCTTCCCTCATTGGCCTGAGTCTGTTGCTTAGTAACAGGATCAGTGCTTCTTGCTGGAAGCCCACGCCTTCCCCGGGTTGGGGTGGTGCACTACTCCTTCTGCGTGGCCAGCTCCTCTGCTGCACCTGAGCTTTCCGTGCTGCTTCTGCCCTGGACTGCCTCCCCGACTGCCCTGGGGGGAGGGTCTCCTCCTGGAGAGCCCGCTGGGCGCCCATCCAGGCTCCCCTTTTCCAGGCTCCTCCCGGACTCTCCAGCTCTGAACCGGTTGCTGGTTGGAGCTGGTCACAGGGTAGCCCTCAGAGAGGCCCAGCGCCACTCCAATCAGGGTGCAGCTCTGAGCCCGGCTGTGAGGAATAGACCCTACCACTCGCCACCTGGGTGCCCTGGGCACGTTGTGTCCCCTCTCCAGGCCTTGGGAGTGGATATGGGGCCAGCAGTGGGTGTGGGCGGTGGCCCGGAGGGGCAGCCTGGTGTGGCAGCAGCCAGGAGCTGGGAATGTGGGGCCTTGGACCGGGGCAGCCCTGTCCAAGCTGAGGAGCCCCCGTGGCCCGTTCTTGGGCTCGGCTCCACCTGCTGGGGCCCAGCCCAGCCAGGATGGAGTCACACCCGGAACCTGGGATCACACTCGGAGCCAGGATCAGGAGGCCCACCAGAGTCGGGAGGGAAGGGGCAGGGCCCTGACATCCAAGGCCTCTGCTGGCTGTGTGCTGATGAGGGGCCGTCCTGTGGATGGGGCGGGTCCTCAGGCCTTCCGACGTGCATCCCCACTACCTGGGCTGTGGCCCTTAGAGCCTCTGTGTCTTCCGCCCACGTGGGGTTGCACTGTCCATGTGCTCAGGGGTGGGTGACGGGATCAGAGCCCCAGTCCCCCTTCTGGAAATGGGGTGAGCCTTTCTTGTGGCAAGGCTGAGGTTAAATGAGGGGATGACGTGGAAAGATGAGGAGGGGCTGGGCCCCATGGGGGGAGCAGGCACACGGGCTGCCTTGTGGGGTGCAGTGGCTGCCTTGTGGGGTGCATCTGCCTTGTAGGGTGCTGTAGCCCCCAGGAACCAATGTCCCTCCTGGCCGCCACTCCCCGCCCCCCAGCCACCGCATTGCAGTCAGGGGGTCGAGTCGCCAGTTCAGTGCAGAGCCCAGTGGGTGGGATGCACTTGAACCTTTTTTATCTCTCCCAGCAGATGCTCGCAGCCCCTCCTGCTTGGCCCGGGCTCCTTAGAGAAATCGCAAGCCAAGCCCGTAACGTCTCAGGCATTTTGAAGTTAGAACCCAGTCGGTTCCTTGTCATCAAAGGTCAATCTCAGATTCGACCCAGACCCCCCTCCACTCCCAGTCAGGTCTGAGGAGGACAGTGGGCGAGGGAGTCTGATCCTGCACCCCACTCCCACCCCGAGTCCACAGCTGGGGCTCAGAGAGGCACCTGACACGTCCTGGGTCCCATGCGAGTTAGTGGCAGATCTGGGCCTTTGAACCCATGACCACGTCTGCTAGAGGAGGGGGCACTTGAGGGGAAAGAAGGAGACTTTTTGGAAGGTTCTAGAAGGGTCATGCTGGGGAAGGGGCCCAGGTCCATCCTGTTGCTGTGATGGCAGAGCCAGGCCCAGGGCGCGAGGGCGAGTGGATGGCAGGCTTTGACCCTTCCAGGCCAAAGTGTGTCTCCCTTCTGCCCCCGGGCAGTGGGGGCACACTCCCACAAGGACGGCTGCGCATTGACAGCTGTTGTCGAGCGGATTCATCACAGAAGATTCACCTGTCATTTGCAAAGCCCTGCGAAGCTATGCTGAGCTCCAGATGTGTTTAGAAAATGATGATTGCCGTTTCCATGACAACAGTCCTCGCACCTGGCTCTGGCCTCTACGTTCACGGCTCACTATTAGTGAGACTCTACCCCGAGTCGATGGGGACAAGGAGGCGGTGTGGAGGTGCGGGCCACGTCCCCCCTCGGCTGCTGGTGGCACGTTTGCCTGGAGCCTTGGACCCTGCCCTGGGGGAGGGCACACTGCTGATACAGGAAGGGGCAGAGCGGGGGGCTTCCCACAGGGAATCGGCCCCTCACAAGGTATCCCCCTCGAGACAACAGCGGTGATAGTTCGAGCCTTTGGCTCATGTGCGCTTATTCATTCCTCAAACGCGTCCTTCCTACCACAGGCCTGTCTCTGTTAGCTCATGACAGCTGCGTGAGGCTGGTACCGTTACTACCCCCATAAAATGTGTCCCTGTCTTAGTGGGCACAGAGACGTGAAGTGACTCGGTCATGGTCACACAGCTGGCGGGGGCAGCCTGGCTCCAAGGTCCATGTTTCCAGCCACTGCCGTGCCCTGCCTCTCCCCAGGCCCAGCGTGGTCCGGGATGCTCCTTTGCTTTGCCCGTCTACGAAGACCTGGACCGAGGCTCCGAGCAGGCTTTCTCGACTTCAGCGCTGTTGACATTTGGGGCCTGACGATTCTTTGTGGTGGGGGCCAACCTGTGCCCTGGAGGGTGTTGAGCAGCATTCCTGGCCTCCGGGCCCCTGGGGCATGACCCCCACCTTCCACGCCCAGTTGGGAGGACCAGAATTGTCTCCAGACTCGGCCAAAAGCCCCCGGGAGCAAAATGGCCCTGGTCGAGAGGTGCTGGCACAGAGCGTACCATGTGTGCCCGCGGTCACCCGCTAGGTGAGGGCCCAGAGTCAAAGCTGCATGGATCCAGCACTGGAAGGTGGTGTCGGCCCTGCTCTGCTGGGGATGGACTGAGGGGGCGGGAGGGGAGGGGTCTTGATGCCTCCTGAACTTGAGGAGGGAGCTTCCTCTTGGCTCTGATGCATTCAGGCGTTCGTTCACTGAGCTTTTCTCCGCCGCCAGCCTGGCTGGGCTCCAGGATCCTGAGATGGCTGGGAGGTCCCCTCTTCCCTCCCAGCCCTGGACCTTGGGGTTTGAGCCTGTTCTTCAGGTCTTTTCCAAAGTTGCCAGTGGATTTGACAGTGTGGTAAATTAAGAAATCTAGAGTTTGACCAACAGTTCTGTAGATATTAAATATTTTTTATTCTTAAAGATAACGTGATGGTGGGCTCTGCCCAGAAGGAGAGCAAATCCCTGTCAGAGCAGAGTCTGGAGAGCCCACGGTGCGTCAGGCGTGTCCCGGCAGCATCAGCACCTAGATGTGCAGGCTCTGCTGTCTTCATATGAGATCTGTCGCTGAATGTGACTGCCCCACCCCACCCCCCGGCTGGAAACAGGGCTCCACATGGAGAGGAAAGAGGCTTGTCCAGTGTGACCCCAAGAAGTAGGGCCAGGATTGGAGCCAGGCTACTGGACCTTGGGCCTCATTCTTTCATCTAGGGTAGGGGGGTCCCTGCCTGGCTGAGCCCGGGAGCTGCTTAGTCCCTCAGGGCACCCCCTGCTCGCCTCTGCTCAGCAGGGCCCTTTGGGATCCCCAAGGCCCCACCCTTGTCATGTCCCTGACACACACAGATACACACGGACATACTTGGCACACACACACACACAGACAAGACACATAGAGACACACACATGCAGCCACACACAGACACACGCAGAGACGGATAGACCTACATACACACATTTATGCACAGACACAGACACACTTACACAGACACACACAAATAGACTCACGCAGGGGCACACATTCACACAGAGACACATACACTCATGCATACACACGACACATCACACACACAGGCACTAACGCACGCATACATAGATACACTCATGCACACACACCCCTGCACACAGTCACATACAGATATACTTGTTTGCACACAGACATGTAGTCACACAAAGATACAAGTGCACATAATCAGACACAACACATGCACATAAGACACACGTATACGTACTCGATACAGACATGTTCACACACACGCACACCCCAGGCAGTGTGCCTGTCTCTGCCCCTGACGTCGCCTGGCCTGCTCCACCCCCTGGTCCTTCAGCACACGTGGCATTGACTGTGGGAGCCCCCGGTGTGGCTGCCCGTGGCTGGAGGGGTCGGGAGGCAGCAGGGCCGTGTACTGAGCACCCGTGACCCCAGGGGGGCTTGATCAGGGACGGGCGTGGCTGGAGGGGCAGGGGGGAGACCGGTCAGGGGCCCAGACCAGGCTGGGGGCCATGGGAGGGAGAGCACCCATCACCCGGGGATGAAGGCGCTTCCTGGGGCCCAGCTCCAACCTGGGCTGAGGCCAGGAGTACGAGCGCGGGTGGTCAGCATCCTCTGTCCGGGATGTGGCACAGATGGCCACAGGAGGAGCTCAGAAGCCAGGTCCAGAGGGCTTCCTCGGAGGGGCACCCCGGCAGGCGAGCGCTCGGAGGACAGGCATCGGGGCTCCAACCTCTCTAAAGAGGCACCTTTCCTGGGGTGGGGGCACAATTAGGTTCAAAGTCCACCTGCCAACAGAGCAGGACAGGCAAGGCCACCCAGAGCTCCTGCCATCATGGCACCCTCCTGCCCGGGCCATGCTTGGGGCAGTGCCCACTGCAGGGTGCCCCTGTGCAAGTCCACATCTGCTTCCGCAGGCCCATCTCTGGAAGGTGGGGCCTCTGTCTGGTTCATCCTGGTATCCCGGGCGCGCGGCCCAGGCTGCACGCAGTCGGCGCTCAATGCGCGCTCACACCGGCCATCGTGTAACGCCCGCAGCTGTACGGTTCCGTGTGTCCCGTCCCCCGGCCCGCTCTCACTGCCCCTGTGGTGTCTGAAGTCCCAGCGGTGCAGGGCCGCCACCATGCTCCTCTCACCCACGCCCACGAGGATGACGGCTGTGCTCCGTTCTTTCTTCCAGGTTGCAAGGGCTGCGGAGTGGAGATCAAAAACGGCCAGTCCCTGGTGGCCCTGGACAAACACTGGCATCTGGGCTGTTTCAAGTGCAAGACTTGCGGGAAACAACTGAACGCGGAGTATATCAGCAAGTGAGTGGGCGGGGCTCGCTGACCCTTCACCTGGGGGTGGGGCAGAGCTCTTCCTGTGCCCACCCTCCTGCATGCTCGGCCTTTCTCCTGACCTCCTGCCAGGTCCTATCATCTGTGCCAGGGGAAGAGCCCTGGCCGGGCCCCTCTGCCTACCAGCCTTGCTTCCTCAGTGTGGTTTGCAGAGACTCCCATGCTGTTTCTGTTCACTGGGACAGAGACGTCAGCGCTCCCACCTTTGACCTTGTAAAACACCTCCCCGCACCGCCCCTGGTGTCACCCTCGCCCCTGGAATTCGCCCCCCTTGCTGGTGCCTGCATCTCGCAGAATGCAAAGTGGACGTCAGCTGAGGCCGGCAGCAGAGCGAGGACGAGAGGGCTGACCGGGCTCAGGTGTCACGGGGGTGACAGCACAGCCCTGTCTTCTGCCGCGGGTCCATCGGCAGCTCCCGCTGGCCGACGCAGGGTCCCCGATGTGTGCTCAGGATGCAGCGATGGCTGGTTTGGGGTGCGGGGGGAGCACTGTTATCCAGAGGCAGTGGGAAGGGAGCTTCTGGGGATCGGGCTCTGAGCAGGGGCAGCTGCTCGGCCAGGAGTGGAGGTGCATTCTAATCCCTGGAGATCAGGAAACTTGAGTCAGGTGAGCCCCCAGACAGCACAGGGAAGGAAAGGGTTACAGGCTGAGCTCAAAGGAGCAGCTTCTCTGAGTGCAGAGCGGCTCCCTCCTGCCAGTTAGGGGCTTTTTTGGCAACTTCTATCAAAGACTATGCTAGTTCTTGATGCTCTGAGGGAATAGAACCATCACAGGAATTGACTGGGGTAAAAAACTGATGCAATAAAACTTCCGAGAATAAAACACACACACATACATGCATGCACACACATGTGCACGCGAGAGTGGGTGTACACTGGGGGAATCCGAATCGGGTCGCTGCATGTGCCAGTGTCAATTTCCTGGTGGACCTTGTACTCTAATTCTGTAAGATGTGAGCCTTGGGGAAACCTGGGGAAGGCCGTCCTGGTTTCTCTGTCCCGTTTCTCACAACTGTGTTTGGATCCACAATTATCTCAAAATCAAACATTGCCAGTGAGAGGCCCCACACCAAGATGAGCCTCTGTCCAGGCTGGGTCAGGCTGGGGGAGTTTCTGGCCGCTTGGGCCAGGACCTGTTGCCTCTGTCATAGTAAAGGGAAGGGGTGAGTGACACGCCAAGGCAGCCTTGGGGACAGAGCACTTAAAATAAAACAAAATGACGCCCAGCCCCCAGAGCGCTGCAGCCCCTCTCACCCACACAGCGTGTGTGTTACTTAGCAGCCTCCGGAACAGCCCGGAATTCATGATGAGGGCGTGGTGGTGTTGCCATGGAGACGTTATCTTTGAACCTCCTGGATTTGCTGCATGTACAGCCTTTTTTGGGGAGAGGTCAGGGCCCTGAGGTCAGGGCATTTGAAGGTGGACCCTAAGGGCCCGATATACATGTCCCCTCCCCTGTGGAAGGAAGGGCTGCTTCATTTCTGAGGCTGCAGAGAAACACCGAGACCTCACCCCTCCTGCCGGCATCTGTGTGACCCAGACAAGGTCCCGAGCTTTGAGGAAAAGAGGGCGCCACTAGCTGCAGTCTCCCAACAGCTTGAGAAATCTCACCTTCTCTTAGCAGCTGAGCAAAAATCAAAACCAAACTGGGGCTAACACGGCAACTTCAGCAGCGTGGGGTTGGGGGCGGGGGATGATGCACCAGAGTAACGCCCCCGACCCTGCACCCGCCATGCCAGTCGCCTCCACATCCAAGTCCCATTGGGCTGGACCTGGGGCCAGGGGGACAGCCCCAGTTGGCTATGACAATGACAATGGCCTCAGCCACCGAGTGCCAGGCGCCAGCCATACCTTGTCTTCCTTAGACCTTGCTCTTATCAATCCCACTTTACAGCCAGGAAGCTGAGGCCCAGACAGGTTAAGTGACAGCTGGGACTGGGCATTTGAGCGCAAGCCTATTCACTCACCACTGCCCAGCAGGGAGCACTGGCACCACCTACGACATCGTCACTGCCACCCGTCCCATGGTGTTGACCCCGTAATGATAATTAAGGAGCTCCGACTGCAGGCCAGATACTGTCCAGGCCTTGTGCCTGCGTTGTCTTCCATCCACCACCTGCAAACCAGCTGTCTCCGTACAGTTCAGTGAAGGGGGCTCAGCATTAAAGCAGCCCACCCACGGCTGCCCAGATATTCAGGAGCAGCACCCACGAGGGTGTCCCACTTGTCCCAATTTCCCAAAGCCACAAGCCACGCGTGTGGCGCGTAGTTACGCCCGCCATTGCTGTGCGCGGGGAGCACGGATGCATCGCTCCTTCCTGCGCAGCCTGATGCCCCTCGCCCCTCGGGTTTCGAGAGCAGGAAGCTCCCAGCCACGCCCAGGAGGGTGAGGGTCGGTCCCAAGGCACACCTGCCACTTGGCATCTTGTCACCCTCAGACCTGGTCTCCAACGTGGGCGGCTTTGTCACAGCCCCTTGTCGGCTCACGTTTTTCTCCAGGCCCCAGACCCCTTTCAGAATGAACAGGAAGCCACCCGATGGGTAAATAGACTATTTCCCACCCCGGAGTTAAACATCGGACAGAATGAACTGGAAGGAAGAGCCACGTCTGCGGAAACGTCGTTTATTTCCCAGATGCAGCTTTGATTCCTTGGGCTCAGCCTTTGGAGCCCTCCACCAGCCCTCGCTCGCCCCCTGGGCAGGCGGCCCCACCTCTTGCACCTCAGTTTGTCCACCTGTGAAATGGGGTGATCTTTGTGGTATTCCTCGTGGGGCTGCCCTGATGACCGAGGGGCCGTGCTGGTGCCCATAAGTGCCCCATACACGCTGTTCAAGGGCTGTGCTGTTATCCAGAGTAGGAGGAAGTGGGCGTTTGCCCCTTGGACGTGGCCGCTCTCGTTGGCGAGGACTCTGAGGGCTTGGGGGTCCTGGGGGTGCCCCCGCCATCCTGACTCCCGGCTCTGTTGCAGGGACGGGCTGCCCTACTGTGAGGCCGACTATCACAACAAGTTCGGGATCCGCTGTGATGGCTGTGAGAAGTACATCACGGGGCACGTGCTGGAGGTAAGGAGGCCAGGCTGGAGGCTGTGAGCGTGACACTCGCCCGCTCTAAGTCCTTCTCTGGGCACTGGGGCCTGCCCGCCCCCTAGGAGTTAACAGAGAGGATAAGAGGGTGCCTCTCGTGGCGTCTGCGGCGTATATTTGTGCAGGAACCTGCACCCCTGAACCTTTGCCTCCCAGCTCTGCCAGAGGACACCTTCCAGGGTCTGCCCAGTGAGTGCCACCTCCTCCAGGAATATTTCCCTGCAATACTCTCTCACCTGTGCCCTTTACACATTGACAGAGAGGTGGGAAGAACTTGCAATCCTGGTTCAGCCCTTTGGCATCTAGATGGGAAATCTGAGGCTTGGCAGGTTGAAAAGGGAGCCTGGGAGGCAAGGCTGGGTCCACAGAGGCGGCCAGGTCACCCAGCGACTTCAGGTTGGGGCATTTCTGGGGTGCTGACAGGTGCGTTTCTTGGTCTGGGTGGTAGTTACACGGGTGTGTCCCTTTGTGAAAATAACACGTGTTATGCACTTTACTACATTTGTTCAGTAAGATCAATCCCATGGGGTGAACAGGACCAAATCCACGCCCCTGATGCTCTGGCCCAGCCTGCCCCTCCCGGGCTCTGCGCTGGGGCGGGTGGATGGGCCGTCCCTCGACGAGCATATGGTCTGTTGGGGAGGGCAGAGGTAACCAGAGGACCTGGGGGAGGGGGAGGGGGCAGCGCACTGGGAGAGGAGGGCCCCGACCCAGCCAAGGGGCGTGGGAGCCTTTTCCAAGGGGGATCACAGAAGCAGCCTCTGGGGGTGGGAAGAGAGGTTGGGGTCTGAGGCTGCAGTGCCCAGGCCACCCTCCCAGACAAGTGCTTCTGAACCCTGGAAAGCCTGGGTCGGATTTGCATACTAGAGAGCTTCCTCAGGCTGCCGCTGAGGCTGGACTTGAGGCCAGAGGCCGGGAGGCCAGCCAGGAAGCGCTGGGCATTCCCGCATCCCCAAGGACTCCTGCCCTGCCCGCCCCACAGCTCCAGCCCAGCCGTAGCATGGCTCAGAATGCCTTGGTGAATTGCACGTTGAGCACTGAGCTGCTTTTCTTGATATTACACTTGACATCAGAGCTGCAGGGAGAGAGTTGCCCCAGGGCCTCAGCTCCAGGTAGCGGGGAGGAGAAGGGGGTGGCCACACCCACCCAGAGGGCAGTGAGGCCCTCCCCACCATCTCCCCATTTCCCAGATGCCACAGTGGGAATGGTCCCAGGCTCTGTGCAGAGCTGTGCCCTTCTACGCCCAGAGGCCCCTGCGGGGGGCTGTGATTACACCCTCATTGACTGTAGAGAGTTTGCAAAGCACAAATAAGGGGGCAAGTCACTGACATGCGATCATATTTAGCTGAACTTTTTGGCTGGATTCCTTCCAGTTTTTTCTCTCTCAACATGTCAGAGTTGGCATCAAACCATTTATACATTATATCCTGATTTTTTTCAACTCCCGTGTCCTATTTAATAGATTCCTATGTTTTTGTTTTGTGTTTTAGGGGTCTTTTTGTAAACAGCTTTATTGGAATATAGTTCACATACCACACAATTCACCCGTGTAAAGTGTGTGATTCGGTGGTTTTTAGTATCTTCACAGAGCTGTGCACCCATCCCCACAGTCCATTTGAGGATGTTCTCATCACCTCAAGAAGAAGCCTGTACCCCTGAGCTATTCCTCCCCTACAGCCTGAGCCCGTGGCAGCCACCAATCTACTTTGGTCTCTGTAGAGTTCCCTGTTCTGGACACGTCCTATAAATGGAATCATCCACTATGTGTTCCTCTGTGATTGACATCTGTCTCACAAGATAACATTTCCAGGTGCATCACACATAAGAGTGTTTCAGTGTTGCATCGTATTTCATTGTAGGAGTAGACCAGAATGTTTTAGGCTGATCATTCATTGTTGGACATGGCACCGTTTTTCCACTTTTTTACTACGATAAATAACACTGAGATGAACATCTTTTTTATTGCATTTATAGTTTTCCTTAAGATTAATTCACAGAAGTGTAGAAACTGAGCCAACAACCATGAACTTTGTAAGGGTTCTTGACACTTATAAATTGCTTTCCAGAAAGTTTATTCTGATTTACATGCTTATCAACAGAGCACGATCTTTCCCATCTCCCACCCTGGGTGTAATCTTTATGAAATCCTATGTCAAGTTGATAGGGGAGAACGTGGGGCTTCGCTGTTGTTTGCTTCCCTCCCACCCCTAGTGGTGCCGGGTCTTCTTTGTCATTTTTAGCCAATCAGAGTTCTTGCATTTCAGTTATCTTCCATCAGCATTGCCTGTTTATACACTGGGGGCTCCATGTTTTTCTGACGGAGTTGGGCGGGTGGTCACGTGATGAGACTGTTGACCTCTCATCTGCTGAACATCTTGTATGTTTTTCTTGGGTGGTGATCACGCCTCATGTTTGTACCCCCATCCTCTGAACGTACACGAAGGATGCGTCCTCCCCCGGTACCCCACGGTGACGTCTCACCTGGCCCTCCTGTCTCTCCAGGGCTCTCTCCTCACCCAGACCCTGCTGCAGACCCTGCTCTGGGGGAGTCTGGGCACCCGCCACCTCCGGCAGCAGCACTGAGGCTTCTGGAGGATTCCCCCGGCCAGGGCCCCACCTGCCACAGTGCCTGGCAGTTCAAGCCTGTTTCTCTCTGTTCCCCCAAAAGACTATTCCAGACCTTCTTCGCTCTCCTGGGCTGCTCCCCTCCCACCCCAGCCAGCCAGCCAGCCACAATGACCTTGTCTAAGATTTAACAGAGAGAGGGTCAGACGTCACTCAGGGCTGCGAAGCTTCTACCCCACCCACTCCTGCTCTTCCTGACGGAGGCTCTGTCTCTCCTCCCAGCCACAGCCCCCGACCCTGTGCTCCGGTCCGAACCCCGCCCACCTCCTCTGGAGCCTTACCCTGCCATCTCCTTTCCTCCCTGGGGGCCACAAGCCACCCTCCTGTTGGCTTGCTGAAACAGCTCAAGTCGCCTCCATTTAAAGAGATAGAAACCTGTCACTCTCACCTGTCCAGGTCCGCCAGCCACTGCACTGCCTCTTCAAGCAGCGCCCCAGAGCGCCAGCCCCCTCCCCCCCTGCTTGGTGCCCTCACTCTGTGGGCTCATGTCTGTGTGTCTGGGAGAGCGTGTGCTGGGCTCTCGTCCACTCGCAGGGCCGAGCCCACTCGAACCCAGGAGGCCCAGCTCGCGGTGCCTCTTCTTCGCCTGACCGCCTGGCCTCTCCCTGTGTAGATGTTGGTTTGTGCTCCATTTCACGCCACGCTGTGATACCTGATGGCCTAAGCGGGGAGCATCTTAGGCTCTGTGGGCTGGGCAGTTGTCGCTACAGGTGTGTGACTGTAGCCTGGCCTGCTTCCGGCACCCTTTAGGGTGGGCGGGACATGCCAGCCCGGGCGGCCTGCCCTGCCTCCCCTGGTCCTGACCCTGAGCCAGCACTGTGCCTGCCGAGGCCTGTCCAGAGACGTCACCAGAACCTCCTTGGGGATCTGAGGGGTTGTGTCTGTGGAGTGTCCCCCAGCTCCGCGCCGGCCACGAGGTAGCTGATGGGGGGTGGAGACTGCACTACTGTCATTGGGCCATCAGCGGGCCTCCCCCTGATGGATTGGGTGGGGAGGGCAGGGGTCACCCCGTCTGCAGTGTTAGCGTCCCTGGTACTTAATGGGCCAAATACAGACTCGGGGCGTTTGGGACCTGTGGATGGGGCCCCTCTGGCGCACTCGGGTTTATCCTCAGGAAGGGACCCCTTAATTGTGAGGACCAGGAGAAAAACAGGTCTGGCTGGGGTGGAGGATAAAGAGCCTCCCAGGGAAGATGAATGCTTTTGTTTTCGCCCCTGTGGGCGGGCGAGCTCCGCGGTGTGTAGCAGTTGAGTCAGCGGGACCTGCACAGCTCTGAGCATCCTCCTCGAAGAGGCGGCAGCTGCGGGCAGGCGGGCGGGGACAAGCTGGCTCCACAGAAGGGAGCAGCCACCGTGCTGGCACCACCTGGGCTCGGCCCAGAGCGTGCTGGCACCCAGCTGGGCGTGCAGCGGGCTCTTGAGGGGCGGCAGGTGGCAGGGGACAGGACCTAAAAAAGAAAGAGAAGGATCCAGACCACTGGCTGGAGGGTGAGGGCATCTCTGTGCCCCCACTCTGTGCTCCTGTCCTCACGGTCACACTGCCTGTTCCTGCCAGCCTGTCCCGGGTGCGGGGCTGGACAGGGGCCGAGGGGCCGACTGCTCGGACTGGGCTCTGGTGCCAGGACCCCGTGCAGGTAGGAAGCTCCCTGGGCTGATAGGGAGGCCACACTGGCTGCAGGTGGGTGGGATTGCAGGGAGCGGGGCAGATCAGCCAGGTGCAAGACCCCCAAGGCACCTGCCACCCCACCCCGATTTGCCTCCTAAGGTGCTTTCCTCTCTGGAGACTGAGTAAGAGAGCAGCCCGGGCCCCTTCCCCGCCCCCTGCAGAAGCCCTCAATCTGTGCCGCGTCTGTGTGCACTGGGCCCGGTGCCATCTTATGCTGGGCGCCCGCCCATGAACTGTGCATTTGGTGGTAGTGCAGTTCCCCCCACTCCCTCTATCACTCTAAATATTTAGCATCCTCTGCTGCATGTTTTCCTGCATCCTGCGTGTCTGGGGTGTCTGTCCTGATGAGCCTGCTCCATGCCAGGTCTGGGTGTGGGAGCGTCCTGGGTCCGGTGGGGACCTGGGAGGGGCTGACACAAGCCCCCTTCCCATCGCGGGGTTGGCTGGCTGGGAGGGGGGGTGCAGGACGAGGAGCAGAGGTAGGGGGCTGGGAGCAGCCCTGCTGCAGTGCTGGCTCCTGGGGATGGAGTCTCTCCACAGAGAGAGCTGGAAGGTGGCTGTGAATTACCAGGGGACAGTGGTCTAAGCAGATCAACCAGACCAGAGCTGGATGAGCGGAGGGGGAGTTGAGTGAAAGGGAGTCCCTGGCCGAGTCCCTGCCATCACCTTGCTCTGTACTGGTTCTCACAGTATTAGCAGAACAGGTGGGCGGGGGTGGGGAATGGGGTGCGTCTTGCTCAGCCCCATCCTCCTTAAAACCCTGGCGGGGCCGCTGTCTGAGCCCCACCTGCCTCCTGCAGCCTGGCTGTCTCCCTGGTAACGAGAAGCCCAGGGTCCCCCTGGGACCACTAATTAATCCCTTCCTCCCTTTATTCCTTCCTCTGTGCTTCCATCCCTCCCTCCCTCCTTCTTCCCTTCCTCCGCTTCTCCATCCACCACTCACCTTCCTGAAGGCTCACTGTGTCCCAGCCTGGCCTGGGGGCGGAGTTCCCGGTGAGGACTGTGGCAGGGGTCCCCCTGCCTGACCTGGAGAAGCCCTGGAGGGAGGGGGCGGCCAGCTGAAAGTTTCTCCATTTCAAATCGACCCTGTCCTGCGACTCCAGACGCTGGTGTGTTTATTTCTTCCTCTTTTCTCCTTGGCACTTCCTTTTCACCCTCCTAAGCCAGCAGGACTTTTATCACTGGGAGAAAACAAACGCTGAGTTCCGAACAAATAAAGGCCTTTCCTAAGGACAGAGGTTAAGTCAACTTCCCAAGACCCCAGCTTCTCTCTCCCTTTTTAAAACTTAATGAATGTGTTTATTTTAAAAACACTCTCAGAGGGAATACCTGTTTATCATAAAAGAAAAATCATCCATAATGAATGTCATCACCCAGAAAAACTACCGTTAGCATTTAGACTTCATCCTTTTAGATAGTGTGCCCACACACAGACACACGGACACACACACACACAAAGACACACAGATATACATAGACATACACACAGACACAGAAATACTCACAGACTTACACACATAGACACAGACACACACAGAGACACAGAGATACACACGGACACACAGACACACAGATACACAGATACACACACATAGAGACACACACAGGGACACAAAAATACACATGCATATATACACAGACACAGAGACACAAAAATACACACGCACATACACAGACTCACACACACACACACACACACACACACACACACACGCTGACTTGCCTTCAGCATGACGCCACGTCCCTGCTCAGCACCCAGCAAGGATCAGTGTCTTCTGTCCTTGTCCTTGACCATCGGTCCGTCAGCGCATTCCCAGGCATCTGGGTTGAGGAAGCCCGGCAAGGGCGCCAGGCCGACGTCCTTACTGCAGGACTTCTCAGAGCCTTGATAGCTGACGTGCCTGGAGGTGGAGTATGTTACCTCTCTGCTCCCACACTCACTGGTCAGAACCCCCCGTCCTCTAGGACCCCGTTATGTATGCCTGGAGGGTACTGTTTTCTCGTTCAGAACATCTTTATAGGACAGCCCCTCTGCGTACAGCTCTGCTCTAGGACCTGGGACAGCAGAGAATGAGGGGGCAAGGCTTAATCCTGGAGCGGTCACCCCAGTCCTGGAGCTGGGGAAGAGAGAGGAACAGAGCCCATACAGAGTCAGGGAGCCACGCCAGCCTCCATGTGGTCCCCCGAGACCCTGAGTCCAGAATGAGACCCCGAGCTCAGAGCAAGCCTGTCCCAAGGCCTGTGGCGTCAGCAATGGGGAGGGGGCAGGGCTGAGTCAGGGGTTCTGGAGAGGGTCTTTGCTGACATGGCACAGAGCTGGGAGGGTCTGGGGTTGCAGACCCCTCTATGAGGGCTGCCAGATGCTCCCCCCCGCCCCCCACCTACTGCATCCTTCCTGCTAAAGATTTTGATTAGCTTCTCGGTAAATTTCATTTGATCGGTGCACTCTGAAGATTAGGCCTTTTAAGATCTGGTTCCAGTTCTGGTCATTCACAAAGGAGACTAAAGCTTCAAATTGGGGGATGCGCCAGGAGCAGCCACTGGGAGCTGGCTGGTCTGGGCTGGGGGCTGTGCGTCCTGCAGCGGGGACCCAGGGGAGGGCTCAAAAGCAGGCGGAGGCACAGCCGGTTCTCCAGGAAATGGAAGAGGCCATGGATGGCTTTAGGGAAGAAAAGGGAGTGCCTGCTTCCGATGGGGTAGGGGAGGTCCATCCCTCCGTGCTTCCCACAGCTGGGGGAGGGGGGAGGGGTTGGCTGCTCCTCTCTGCAGGGAGGGGAGGGAGTTTCTGGAGCCCAGAGACACTACCACATCTCCACAGTGCCAGCCCGGTCCCTAATGTCCACGGTAGGGCCGCGCTCAGTACCCTCCACTCTGCCTGGGTACCGCTGAGGAACAGCGCTTGCTCTGTGCCCCCGGAGGCTGCGTTCCTAATGAGCCTGGTTCTGTCTGATTAAAGATGACAGCCACTTGTCAGAAGGCACAAGACATCGTTTTCAAACCACGCACTGCAAAATCTCATGGGCTTTTGATACACTTTTAAAATCTGCGCCATCTTGAGTCCCACCTGGGTCAGGGGCTGCGCTGCCTCCCGGACTGGGGGCTGGGGTGATGGCACAGATGACTAAGGCCCTTCTAGGACAGTTGTGGGGAGGAAAGGGCTCTGATGGAGCAGGGGCTGCTGCTGGGTGCCGATCACGTGGAACGCCCCGGCCACCGTGGCCACTGCGAGACAGAGCAGAGCAGCAGTGGGGGTTGATGCAAGGGGTGAGGACACTTTTATTTTTGACTTCATGAGCCTGTCTTGGTCGGCTTGGGCTGCCATGCTATGAACTGCGAGGCTTCAACAACAGACAGGTATTTCTCACGGCTCTAGAGGCTGGAAGTCCAAGATCAAGGTGCCAGTCCACTGGGTTCCTGGCTTGGAGATTGTCCCCCTCTCCCTGTGTCCTCCCATGGCAGAGAGCTCTGCTGTCTCATCTTGTAAGGACACTAGTGTCCTTATAAGACATCATGGGGGCCCCATGTGGCTTTTCATGGCTGAATAATGTTCCATTGTGTTTCTCACACTCACATTTGGACATTTGGGCTGGTTCCACCTTCTGGCTATTGGGAATAATGCTGCTGTGAAGATTTATGTACGCATTTTTGTGTGGACCCATGTTTTTATTTCTTTTGTTCTCTTCCTTTTTCTTAAATACCTAGGAGTGGAATTGCTGGGTTGTATGGTAGTTCTGCGTTTAACTTTTGGAGGCACTGACAAAGTGTTTTCCGCAGTGGCTGCACCATTTTACATCCCCACCACCGATGTGCAAGGGTTCCAATTTCTCCATATCCTCACTGGCACTTGTTATTTTCCGTTTGGTTTTGTTTTAATTATAGTCGCCCTCGTGGTGTGAGGTGGTGTCTCATTGTCGTTTGGATTTGCCTTTCCTTAATGACAGTGATGTTGAGCATCTTTGATTTGCTTCTTGGCCGTTCCTGTATCTTCTTTGGGAAAAAAAAGTCAGTTCAAGCCGTTTGCCTATTTTTTAACTGGACTGTTTGTCTTTTTGTTGTTGAGCTGTAAGAGCTTTTTATATATTCTGATCCTAAACCCTTATCAGATCTATGATTTGCAAATATTTTCTCCCATTCTATAGTTTGTCTTTTCACTTTCTTGATAACGTCCTTTGATGCACAAAAGTTGTTAATTTTTATGAAGTCCAACTTATCTATTGTGTTGTTGCCGCTCACGCTTTCCATGTCATATCCGAAAATCCACTGCCAAATCTGGGGTCAGCAAAATATACCCCTGTGTTTTCTTCTGTGGTTTTATACTTCTGTGGGAAAACTCTTTTACTGGCATGTAACACACAGAGGATTCCATGAATCTCACACAGTGGACACACCCAAGCCACCAGCACCCAGACCAAAAAAACACATGCCCAGCACCCCAAACAGCCCACTGGGGCCCCCAAGGCAGCCACCACTCTGACTCTGACCATATAGATTCATTTGCCTCATTTTGAACTTTGTAAAAATGGAATCCATGCTGCAGTGTGTCTGGTTTCCTTCCTCAGCCTTGAGTCTGTTCTAGGCCTCCAAGTTTATTGCTCAGGGTGTGGGGTTTGGGGGTGCGTGGGCATGGGGTGCACACCACAGAGTCAGGGAGCCCCCCAGCTGGGGACAGAGGCCACAAAGGCCAGACTCCTGGGCACCAAGCCTGGCTCCACCCCCTCCTGCTGTGTGACCTTGCTCAGCTTCCTCCACCTCTCTGTGCCCTGATGGAAACAAAGATAGTCATGAACCTCACAGGCTGTCACAGACTGAAGACCAGTTAGTGTGTGAAAGGGCTTCTTGCCTCTCCCTGTAGAATTAAGCGGTATCCCCGTTGCTGCTATTTTTGGAGACCGGGGGCGTTTGCCAGCTGCTGGGTTGGGGGGTGCTTTCCAGAGGGAAGAGTGTGGACGCTGGGCCGACCCCTGGCGGTGGCCGCAGGGCTGTTTCTCTGCTCAGCCTTAATTCTCATTGGTCGGGCTGGGGTTTCAAGCCTGTCCTCTTACAGACTGTCCCCATGGCTTTCTCTCTCCACCTGACTCACGTGTAGACATGCCGTGTAGATGTGCTGTGTAGACAACAGTGTGTGCTTTCTCCCCCAGGTGGCTGTCACAGAACTCCTGCTGTTTGATGTCATGAGGGTGGGTTGTCCCCCCGACCCAGAGTGAAGGGGGTGCCTGCCTGAGGAAGGTGTGAGGACAGGTCAGAGGTCACAGTGTTTAAAGTGCATGAGTCCTCAGTTGACACCTGGGACCTGATAACAGGTGGTTTCTATTAAAGCGACAGCGCTGTTCCAATCCCCTGTCTGTACCTCAAGGATGGAGCTGCTCTGACCGCTCGGCATTTTAAGGCTGAAATGGCAGCTTCACCCTCACTCTGCCTGGGCCCGGTGCTGCAGTGTGACCTGCTTCCCAGGTAGATTCCTGAGACTAGGGGTTCCTGCAATGGCCCCGTGCCAGGCCCTGCCCTCGGAGGTTCACTGTCTAGTGGGGAAGAATCACCCGAAATAATTGTCAAACCCTGTGAAAATGGGGCTGTGGGAGCCCAGAGCAGGGAAGCAATCAGGGGAAGCTTCCAAGAGGAGGTAGCATTGGAGATGAGATCGGGAACATTCCAGGTGGTCCCGGGTGTGAGAGTGGGGAGGGCAGTCCCGGTGGAAGGGGCTGCAGGTGCAAAGGCCCGGAGGCTGCAGAGCTGGCAGGACTGAGCACTCAGCATTCTCACGCTTCCCCGAAGCATCCCTTTGCCTGGAGACATGGGTGGGCCATGCAGACTGGCACTTCCGGTCCCACGCAGGAAGGGAGTCTGTTCTGGATTCTTCCTCCCTGATACTCAGGGGTCCCCTCGGGCCTGGTTTGCACCAAAGGCACCGGTGGGGAAGGGGAAGGAAAGTGAGGTGCTTGTAATGAATTTGCACCCCATTACTTACTGATTCAGGAGAGTATTACTAATTCAGTTTCAGAGAATGGTGATTAACCTTCACATCTCAGGAAAGAGTGAGGGGGGTTACATCCACATTTAGCAGCAGGCTGCAGCTGCACCCAACCCAGGTGAAGGAATAGTCACCATACAGTCATGCTGAAGACAGCATTTTGGGGTGATTTTTTTGGTACCATGTAGAAATAAGCCAAACTTGCCAATGTCCTTTGTTTTGGTTATTTCGGTATTAATATTTTAATCGAATTGAATGGGTTTCAAGAATGATAAAAACAGCAAAACGCTCATTGAGAAAATTGAGCGATACAGAGAGACAAAAAGAAAATGATCTATCACTTGCACCCCACCTGTCCTGTCCCTCCATCTGGGTAAATAACATTAGGTCCTCCCTCCCCGCCCCACCAAGATACAGAGGTGCATGGGACCTGGCCCCCCTCTGCCTTGTGGGTGGGGCAGACCCATCCACCCCTGAGCCGGGAGGAGCGGACGACACAGCTGCCCTCCTGGAGGCCGGTCTCTGCTCCCAGGCGTGGCCCCAGCGGGCAGGGGCCACATTCACACACCCTGGACGGCCCAGGGCACCACCGGTCCCGTCCCATCCCCCTGGGTGTGGGCTCTCCACCCCACAGCCCGCCTTCCTGCCTCACCTGAGCACCTGCGTGAGGATACACCATGCCCTGAGCAGAAACGCCTGTGCTTTGTGCTTTTTCCAGGCGGGGGAGAAGCACTTCCACCCTCTGTGTGCGCTATGTGTCGGGTGCGGCCGGATGTTCACGGAAGGCGAGGAGATGTATCTGCAAGGTAAGAAGAAGAGCGTGCTGCTTGGGACCCGAGGGCACCAAACAGGTGGCTCCCGGACCCACGCCCTGTGCTGGGTGTGCCCTGGCGTGTCAGCGAGCTTTCCCGCTAGTTAGGGAACCCCGCCCCCCAGCAGGGATGGGGGTCCAGGGCCCAGCAGGCTCTCCCCACCAAGCACCCGCCAGCGTCGGCAGAGTGACAGCCTGCCTGGTTTTGCATTGTCCATCCACGTGATGTCTGTGAACCTGAGATGGATGAGATAAGAGAAAGGCCAAATTCAAGAGCAGGATCCAGGAGTGTTGGAAATTTGGGTCCCAGTAAACAAACGTAAATGGGTGTGGTCTGTGGTGTCTGTGGTCGCTTCAAGCCTGTCCTGAAAGCCCCTCAGCCCAGGGTCCCTGTCTCAGGGCTTTCCCCCGCACTACCCTCCCTTGATTGATGAGGGAGTGTGGAGACTACCGGCCACTCCTGAGGCTTTTTTCCTGGTCAAGGGAGTCACCAAAGTGTCGGTAAAGAGAGTTCTGGAGAAAAACATAGCCAACCTTCTAACCCATTTCGTGGCATTTCATGGGAAATCCCCAACCCATTCACCATTAAAATACTAATAATAACAATAGAATAAAGGCGAGGCGTTCTGTGACCACCAGACCTGGAGAAGCAGTTGCCCCCTCCCTCCTTCTGCAGTCACCCTGTTCAGCTCGTTGCTGCTTTTGTTCAAAAAATTGCACCAACACTCCGACCGGAGCACCCAGCTCCCAGCTATTGCTTTACATGTTTATTAACCGGGGTGCTATAGCAGTTCTCCTTCGAGCTACACTTAGTTTTATCACCTTGAAGACCCACCCCATCCCTGTGGCTTATTCATTCCCAAGCCTCGATAAAGAAAGATTATATGGACACTTGTCAAAACGGTAGGAAGACGGTATTCAGGACATGGCAGGAGGGGAGGGGGATCAGGCCAACTCCGAATTCCACAAGGATGGGGGATTTATAGCCAAGGAGCGGGTGGGGATTAGGGGGGGACGGGTGGATGGAAAATTACCAAGAGGAAAGGCCGAGAAGGATTCCTGCTGAAGACAGGCCAGTGGCCTAGACGCAAAGTCAAAGGTGGGGCTGAGGCTCAGCAGGATCCTCGCTGAAACTGGGCTCGCAGGTTGAAGACCTTCCCCGAGGGGCCTGGGCGGGATGGGTTAGATGCTGAGACCCCCTGTCTCTGTGGTCACATTGTCTTTTCAAGGACGTCTGTGTCTCCGTGACCCCGGAGGCAAGCTGAGTAGGGCCAGACGGGCCATTGGATGACCTCACCCGGCATCCTTCTGGGGCCGTGTGTCACACAGGCCTCCCTTTCTGAGATCGAACCTCGTGGGGTGACGTCAGCCAGGACTGCCTGGTCCCCAGTGTCCCCTCTTGTTCTTCAGTCTTGAGAGCTTATGAAAGGGGTCCTTTACATATGTCTGGGTGGGGAGGGGTCACCCTGCCCGAGGCGCCCACGCCCACTGTAAGTGGCACCTTCAGGGCGTACTGACGCCTAGCACAGTGGCATCGAGCCGGCAGCTTGGGGACATGAGCTGGCCATCAAGGGGACCCAGTCTCAGAACAAAGATGCTCTTCATGGCTCTGAGCTCCCTGTTTCTAATGAGGGACCTGCCCTGACTTTCTGTGGGATGTCGCAGCCCATCCCGTCCCCTCCCAGCCTCTTTCCCAGTCTGTGCCGGAAGGGTTCAGACCCAGTCGGTGATTTTCACGCCCCACTCCACAGAGCACCAGAGTCCCACAGTGAGGGGCCCCTTTGGGGCTCTGGCCCTGCCCTGCACGGACACCCCGAGACCCTCTGCCTGGTCCACCTGGATGCTGGGGCTCCAGGAGGGCGTATTTGACGGGTGAATCCCATGCAGTAAAAGCTCCAAGGAGCAGAGGTCCTGGTGAGCCCTTTGGCCTCCGAGGGAGACGGGGTGCCCCCTGCCAAATACCAGCACTGCCACCCAGCCCTGGACTCACCTTCCTGTCTGCAGACTCAGTGAACATAGGCGGGGGAGTCTGACTCTCACTAATTATCAGGGAGACCCAGATTAAAATAACACGTTGATGTTATTTTTCCCACTGGGTTGACAAGGGTTAAAAGGAAAGACACATCCCCATGCTACGGCGATTGGATTGGAGGAAACGGGTGTCTTACCTGGCTCATGGGTGAAAACTGGGAAATTGCCAAGATGCCTCAAGAGCCTTAAAAATGCCCACACCCTCTGAGCCAAGACCCCACTTTTAGGAAGCCCTCAAGTAAATCAGAGAGATGGGGTGGAACTCGTGTACAATGGACTCCCCGCGACCTTTTTTTTTTTTTTGCGGTACGCGGGCCTCTCACTGTTGTGGCCTCTCCCGTTGCGGAGCGCAGGCTCAGCGGCCTTGGCTCACAGGCCCAGCCGCTCCGCGGCATGTGGGATCTTCCCGGACCGGGGCACGAACCCGTGTCCCCTACATCAGCAGGCGGACTCTCAACCACTGCGCCACCAGGGAAGCCCCAACTTTTTTTTTTTAATATAAATTTACTTATTTATTTGGCTGCGTTGGGTCTTCGTTGCTACACGTGGGCTTTCTCTAGTTGCGGCGAGTGGGGTCTACTCTTTGTTGCGGTTGCAGTGCACTGGCTTCTCATTGCAGTGGCTTCTCTTGTTGTGGAGCACAGGCTCTAGGCACACGGGCTTCAGTAGTTGTGGCACGTGGGCTCAGAAATTGTGGCACGTGGGCTCAGAAGCTGTGGCCCGCGGGCTCTAGAACACAGGCTCAGTAGTTGTGGCGCACGGGCTTAGTTGCTCTGCGGCGTGTGGGATCTTCCCGGACCAGGCCTCGAACCCGGGTCCCCTGCATTGGCAGGTGGATTCTTAACCACTGCACCGCCAGGGAAGTCCCTCCCTGCAACTTTATTTAGAAATAAGACTTTGGAACTAACAGGCGAACAGATAGAGACATTCTCATCAATCCATACAATGTAATATTATGCAGCCCTTAAAGTTACAGTTTTGATATTTAATTACGTGGAGAAATACTAAGACACTTTTAAGCAAAAACCTCAGGATACAAAACTGTGTACCTACGTTGTATTTAATATGTATGTGTACACTGGAAGACAGCCTGACCCAAAGTGGATAGGAGGTTACAGATGATTTTAATTTTCCTATATATTCTTTTTTAGGCTTGTTTAAATTTTAATTAAAAAAACCAGCCATTACCTTTGTAACCATAAACAATGTTTTAAAAAAAGAAAAGCTTACGCACAAACCAACCAAGGCCCGGTCTCTCTGGGAGCTCCGAGTTGGTGCAGATATTTTTCCAGGAAGGAGCAGAAATAAGTTCCCTTCCCCGGCGTTAACTCATGTGACCTGGAGGCTTTGCAGGCAGAAATGGGGTGTAGCTCCTTCCTGCCACCACACTTTTAAGCCCTTGCTGTGTGCCAGGCCCCTACTACATCCACTCTGTGTGGCTTGTTCGGGGGATGTGAGAATGGGATGGACAAGGCTCCCACCTCCACGCAGGGCATGGGCTGTCCTGGCAGCAGTGGATGTAAACGCGGACACAGCAGCTGTGGCCCCCGCAGAGGGTGCATGAGTGGAGTACGGATGGACCAGGGGAGAAAGGAGGCTGGCTGAGGTTCAGGGAGGCCCGAAGGGGGAAGCAAGCGCTATGGGCCCTGAAGTTATTACCCCTATTTAGTTATATTAAATTCTGCCAAAGGCCTGACCAGGTAGGATTATTGTCGGCCCTGTGTGCAGGTGGGAAAACTCTGAGCCTTGGGGAGGTCGAATTTGAATTAGAAAAGAGCAGGACCCTTGGGGTCCTTGGGGCGCTTGGTGACCTGTTACCTTGAGGGTGGCGCCTGTAGCTGTGGAAGCTGGGCAGGGCCGGCATGAGCGAGACATCTCAGACACCCCGTGAGTGAGTGCGGGGTCGTGCCCCCAGCCTGCAGCCCTGATCTTCACCCCACATCTAAGGTTCCCACTTGAGGGTCCCCGAGGAGAGCCGTGCCCCAAAGCCCTCGTTCCCCAGGCAGGTCCCACTGGGCTCCGGCCCCCCACTGCGCCGATGGCTGGGCCTGGCCACTGCCCACTCGCACAGAGAGGGGCCGATGCAGGTCGCATGGCAGCCCCTCTTCTCTCCCCTGCCTCTGAGTAGAAGCCACCCGCAGACCCCCTCCTCGGAGAAGCCTCGTCTGGGTGCCCGGGGTTCCGGGGGACCCCATGGGAGCATCAGCTCATGGTGGAGTGTTTCCTGTCTGTTTCATGTCCTCCCCCTCCCAGTGGGGCTGTGAGCCCCCGTGATGGGCCCCAGGCCCAGCCCTGACCTGTGACCCCGGCACAGACGAAGGGGAGTGAGGGTCCGAGTGTGGACGCCAGCTCCTTCTTCCTGACCCTCCGCACGGCCCCTGCATCTCCGGAAATAACACTAACACTTCCCTCTTGGGAATCTGTCCACAGGCTCCTCCATCTGGCACCCGGCATGTCGACAGGCAGCCAGAACTGAAGACAAAAGCAAGGTTGGTGGAATTCAATCTCTTCCGACGCCTTTTCCCCCGCTTCTGCGCTATCATCACACGGTTAAGAGGACGCTGGCTGCGTCTGCAGGCTTGCCGGCCAGTCCTACCAAGCTATGGGGCAGGTGGCCCGAGGCCTGGCGGTGTTGAGGTGTAAACAGGTAGATCAGCTGCTGGGTGGGACCAGGGGCCTTCCCGCACTGGACCTGCCAACCTCTTCCTTTGTTCAGTGGATGCTGATGGCTGCAAAAGTTTTGGGACAACGGCAAGGTTAGCGGGTCTCCAAACAGTCCCAAGACCATCCATACTTCTGACGCCAACGGCTAGTTCAAGGGGTCCTCACAGCTACCCGCAGTTTCATTAATGTATCTGAAAGACTCACAGAACTGTTACAGCCCCGGTTACGGTTTATCCCTGCAGGGGGCTGGGGGAGATACAGAGTGAAATCAGCCCAGCATGGGGCAGGGTCCAGGAGGGGTCCAGACACACGGTACCATCATCTTCTCCCCATGGAGTCCAGACTCGGCCCCTGCCAGTGACAGGTGACAGCGCACACGGAGTATCGCCAACCAGGGAAGCTCCGGGGCCAGAGACCTTATCGGTGCTCCATTAACTGATTGATTGGTTGGTTGGTTGACTGATTGGTTGCCATGTGGTTGATTTCACTCTCCAGGTGACATGACCCAAGACCACCAGAATCATAGGGTTGGTCTTTCTGGCATGGCCAGCCCCACTCTAAGAATTTTGGGTGCAGTTAGCCCCCTCCCTAAACAGAGACATCCTATCGGGTACGATCACCTTCCAGAAACGAGGGCAAGACCTCCCTCTGGGCCAGGCTAGACCACCCTCTAGACCAGGCCAAATTCCTTGCCCCTCAGAGGCCCTGTGCTGGGTGCCAGGCTGCAGGTGCAGTGTGAGAAAGGAGGCCTGCATGCCCCTGACCCTTCCGGGGCTGGCGTCCCAGAGAGAGGCAGAAATCAACGTCTCAACAAGCAGATAATGCAGCAGTGGTTGGCAGGGCAGGAGAGTGGGGGAAGGACCGACTTCACCTGGGACGGTTGGGATGGGGAGGGGGGGTGGAGGCGGTCCTCCAGAGGAAATGAGCAGAAGCTGAGCCAGAAGATGAGACGGTGCCAGCCCTGAAGAGAGGGAGAGGGAGTGCGGTTCCAGGCAGGGTGGGGGTTCGTGCAAAGGTCCTAGGGCAGGAACAGGGCAAGCTCCCTTTGGCTTGGGTGGCAGTGGGGTGAGCAGCGGAGGGGTCCCGCTGCCCCCAGGCTGCCGCACCTCCGTCCTCACTGCTCCCTTTCTCCCCTGCACCTTTGCAAATGCGTTCCTTCCGCCGGAGATGCCCTCTCGTGCCCTTGCATCACTCATCCTGGCAAACTCCTCCTTTGGGTTTTAAGAGTCACCCAGAATGTCAGCCCCTGAAGACCTTGCCAAGTCCTGCTCCTGCCCCACGTCCTCAACTCACACCCTGCAGGCAGCTCCCTCTTCCCTAAAAGCCTGGAGGAAAGGCTCCAGTCTCTCCGTCCTGAATTCCCAGCTCCCACACGAGTCCTGGCGGGTGACACACTCAAGCGTTTGCGTGTTGAAGGAAGGAAGTGAATCCAGGTGAACTGCATGCAGCCCAGGGGACCATAGGCCCTCGAGGGGAGGCGTGTCAGCCAGCTTCGCTCTGTCAGCACTACCAGGCCCTGTGCCAGGGAGCCCCCCACACCTGCAGGACCCCCACTAGGAGCCACGCCCTGCAGGGCCCCAGGGTAGTGCAGGTGGTCCGCAGGCGGCGTGGGGTGTGTGACCCACAGGACTCCTGGCCCGGCCTCAGGACGCCAGCAACCCCTGGCTTTCCACTCTGTCCCCCATGCGTGGTGTCCCAGGCATGCCAACCCTTTTAAAGCCACCAAGCAGCCTACGGATGAGCCGGACGGCGGTGAGCCCTTGAAGACCCTGGCTACTCAAAAGCCGCATGGCAACGTGTCTGCATCCATGTCTGGGAGATGGACAGGGAAACTGCTGCAGGGGGCGGGGGGACCCACGGGGTTGCTACCATGCCTGGGTGTGGTGTGCAGAGTGACGCTGGGATCACTGCAGAGTTCAGACCCAGCCTTCTCGGACCCAGGCCCGTGGGATACTCAGAATTCCTTTCGGGGGTGAGGGGCTCGCTCTGCTGGTGGCAGATCTGGGTCAAGAAGCCGAGGTGACTGGGGTCCCTGGGTGGAGGCGGGGAGGGGCTGAGAGGAGCAGAGGCTGGAGAGTCAGGCAGGTCCCCCCGGAAGAGCGTGGGAGGTCGGCCGATCCGGGGGTCTCGGTGGCTCCCTGCGACTCTCCGGCAGCTGTGTTTGGCAGGAGGGACGTTGCCCAGAGGAATTCTGCTCCAGGAGGAAAGGGGCAGAGCTCTGCTGCTGGGCGTACTTTGCTCTTACTGTTGACGCTGGTTCTGTTCGTTGAGTCCTTCAATAATACCTTGCACTGTGGGAGCGAGGGGTCCCCCCACCCTTGGCTGTGGGGGGTGAGCAGAGCCAGAGCAGAAACCTGTCCCCAGACCTAGCAGACACCGCGGAGGCTCAGGGCTTGGGAGTTCCTGGTGGGGCTGGATGGAGACCCACCTCATGAACTTTGGCCCAGAAGACCTGATGGGGGCATGGGCTGGTGGAGGGGACCCTCCTCGTATCGGGCCCTCGGGCTGGGTGGGACCCAGCCCAATTCAGCACACTCTTGCCAAGCCCGTTCTGAAAGAACTGAACAGAGGGACACCCTCACAGTTTCTTCAGCAGTTGATTTCAGTGGGTTTGGAAGCCGCTGCTTCTTGGGCATCTGCCCCTTCGTGATTCATTCATGGCTCTCGGCTTGCGGCACCGAGGTGACTAAATCTCAAGCCCTCCTGTTCCTGATAGAGGCAGGAACAGGTGGACTTAGGGGCACGTTACGTCCGAGGGCCGTGGGGACCATCCTGCTACCCCTGGTGTGTCATGGTGACCTGGGGAAAGGTGGCCCTGAGCCGGGGTGGGAGGGCTTCGCGGAAGAGCTGCGTGCCCTGGGTCCTCTGTGTCCCCAGAGCCTCCCCTGACCAGGTCAGTGCGCCCAGCACCAGCCCCTGGATTCTAGACCCGCTGTTGAGCTGGCCTCGGGGCCTGCAGGGAGCCCAGGCCTGGTGGCAGCAGCCACCTCTGCTCCCAGCCTGGAGGCCACTGGCCCAGCAGAAGCGAGGCCCTCTGAATGCTGCATTCTGGCAGGGAGGAAGGGAAGGCTTGTTGCCCCAGGGGCTGGTCATTGCCCTGGAGCTGGCTTCTTGGGCTTGTTTCCACAGATGCTTTGGGAACGTTTGGGGCAGAGGCCAGCAGCCTGACAACAGCTGCCGTTCGTGTCCTGGGACAGGATCCAGGCCCCAGTCATGCCCTGCTTGTCCCTTGTTTCACCCTCCCCGGGTCCCAGCCCCACCTCTGCCCCTCAGAGCTTCTTCTGTCTCGCCCGGGAAATGAGAATAAACTCTGGGCCTGGTGGGCCGGGCAGTGAGTGGGCACGTCAGTGGGTGGACAAGGCAGTGAGGGGGTGTGGCAGTGAGTGGACAGGGCAGTCGTGGGCGGGGCAGTGAGGGGGTGTGGCAGTGAGTGGACAGGGCAGTGGTGGGCGGGGCAGTGAGTGGGCAGGACAGTGAGTGGACAGGGCAGTGGGTGGGCAGAGCAGTGAGCAGTGGTGGGCGGGGCAGTGAGCAGGACAGTAGGTGGACAGGGCAGTGGGTGGACAGGGCAGTGTGTGGGCAGGGCAGTGTGTGGACAGGGCAGTGGGTGGGCAGGGCAGTGATGGGTGGGGTAGTGAGGGGTGTGGCAGTGAGTGGATGGGGCAGTAGGTGGATGGGGCAGTGTGTGGACAGGGCAGTGGTGGGCTGGGCAGTGGGTGGGCAGGGCAGTGAGGGGGTGTGGCAGCGGATGGACAGGGCAGTGGGTGGGTGGGGCAGTGAGTGGACAGGGCAGTGGTGGGTGGGGCAGTGAGAGTTGTGACAGTGAGTGGACAGGGTAGTGAGTGGACAGGGCAGCGGGTGGGCCGGGCAGTGGGCGGGCTGGGCAGTGGGTGGACAGGGCAGTGGGTGGATGGGACAGGCACAGATGATTTTCCCTGGGCACTCATGTCCCCTTGGAGATAGTTCTCCCAGCCAGCTGACTGCTCCCTGCCCAGGCGGCAGATAGAAAGCTGTACTTTTCTGTATTGTTCGCTGCCTGCAAGGTAGCTAATACGCATGAACCAGCCAGACCCGGTCAGCTCCGGGTCAGCCCAGCGGGGTCTGCTCAGGGGCCGTCAGCCCCTGAGAAGTGCAGCAGAGGTGGCGTCACTAACTCCCCTGAGTCTGGCCTGTGGGTGGAGACAGCTCCACTGTTATGTGAGAGCTAACTCGCTCATCTGGAGGGCTGCTCAGCAGTCATCTAACTAGTGCCCCTCACGCCAGGCCCAGTGGGCTCCAGGACCCCCGGGAGCCAGCTCCATCTCTGCGTCCAGCAACAGGGGCCAGCACCGGAGTCCATGCCAGGCCGAGCCAGGAGGGGGAGGGCAGTCCTTCCTCACCGCCTGGAAGGCCTCCCTGACTGCGTGCTCCCCCGGGAGATGGGTGCCCCCCCGGACAAGGACGTGCGTCTGCTGAGCGTGCCCAGGGAAAACCCGTCGGAAGGCTGTGGTCCTAACTGCTCGTCCCCAGTGCATCGTTGGGCAGTGGATCACATGGCCATTCAACACACAGCCACTGAGCACCTGCTGTGTCCCTTCTGGGCTGGGTACCGGGAACACAGAGGTGAATAAGACCAGCGGGTCCCTGCCCTACAGGAGGGCCCACGTCATCTGGCAGGGGAGACAGATGGGCAGGCTCCAGGATGCAGGATGCTTGCCTCTGACAGGGGGAGGGATGGGGCCAGCTTCCCGGAGCTGAGACTTGGCAGGTGTGCGGGAGAGTGGGTCACAGGGCCCAGCCCTGTTCTGGCTCTGGGTCCCAAGCCAGAGGAGCCACGATCTGCTGGGGATTGCATGAGGGTTTCAGAGCCATGGCAGGGGCGGCCCCGTGTCAGCTGAGTAGCTGAGAGGAGCTCCTTGCATGGAGAAGGTGGCCGGGGACAGCCGGGCGGGCTCCTGCTCTGGTGGCAGCAGAGGAAGCCTGGACTGACCGGGCTGGTCCCCCAGGCTGCGGGTCTCCACGGTTACCGTTTCAAGAGCCCATGTCCTTCCCCACCCCCACCCCCAACCCGGTGCACAGAGGTCCGGGCTGCTTACCGCAGGGGGACCTGGGAGGAAGCAAGAGCCCCTGCACTGACTGTGAGGCTGCTGAGCAGGGAGAAGACAGGCTTGTTGAGATGGTCCCGGAGGCCCAAACGCAAGGACGGGATGACTGAGCATGAGTGAGAATGTTTTAGTGGAATTCGCAGTGGCCGCCGGTGTAGGAGAGCAAGCCTTGGTGTTGGACTCTGCCTCTGCCCAGCTGTGTGACCTTGGGCAAATCACTAGCCCTCTCTGAGCCTCAGCCCCTAGGCTTTAAGTTGGAGATGAGTGGGTGCTGACCCCTCACGCAGTGTCCATGCAGCTTGTGTGCGACCTTAATGAGAACCAGGCGCCCCCGTCACTGTTGTAGGATGACGCTTCCCGGGACCAGGCTGAGCGGTGGGGACAGGGCTGGGTGAGCTGCCTGGCCCTTTGCTGGTGTGAACAAGGCCCTGGAGAACACAACTGGGTATTGGGTTTGATTGTGAGGCTCTTGGAACGAATTGGAGTCAGGGTAGGGAGAAAGTGAGAGAAAGCCCAGGTCTCCTGATTCTGGGAGAATCACTTGGACTCGGCCCCCTCGTGTCTGGGCTCCCTGACCTGTGGGACGCGGGGACACCCTGGCCCTCTCCGGGGCTGGGAACCGGGCACAGGGAGGGGAGCACCGTGCAGCCACCCACCTGCCTGCTCGCGACCCTGAAACATGCCGGAGCAAACCCAGGCACCCGCTGCCGCTCAAAGAGCCCAAGCCCCCTTCCATCGGGGTCATGGTGACAGTAAGCCGGTGCCGCCCCACCTGTGCCAGGAAGTGTCCCTCTTGGTCTGGGGGACAGTTCTTGTGCCACTGCTGCAGCTCTCAGCTTAGGGGCACTTTTCTTTTAAAACAACCAATGTTTGTCGGCTTTGCAAAGAAGGGGCTTCCTGCCGTGAGCTGGAATAAACTGAACTGAAATAAAAGTAAGGATGATTCACCAGTGCCAAGCCCCTAACAGGCTGTGCCTAAGTCCTCAGAAACAGAAAGCACCTTTCAAGCAGGTTTTTCCATTTCATAGAGAAGGAAGCTGAGAGTCAAAGTTTTCTTTCAAATGTATTAAATGTGTATGTACATCATTTTTGCCTAGTACAATAGGCAACCTGGCCACAGGGACAGTGATAAAACAGACCCAGTGTTACTGGCCTCCGATGGTGCATCTCCTTTGCAATAGCACTTGACGTTGTGTTTTACTGGGGGTGGCTGAGCCTCAGGGGTCTGGCTGAGCTCCTTAAGGGACCCCAGCCCCTGCCTCCGAGGGGCCCGGGGAAGCAGGGCAGGCCTCAAGAGAATGCCAGGGTGATAACTGGGGCAAGGAGAGGGGATGGACCAGCTGGACGAGTGACCGAGAGCAGAGATGACCACAGAGCGTCACGCCCTCTCCCTCTTCTCTTTTCCTTCTAGATGCAGAACCAGGCTCCCAATCAGGTTTGCCCAGGCACCACCCCCTATGCCTTTCAGGTTTGTCCCTCCCACTACCGTGTCGACCTCACACCTGGTCCTGGTGTTGTCCCGTTCTCGCTGGTGTTGTGCTGAGTGTAGCCAGAGCTGGGGGTCATCCACTTGGCGGGGGTCCATGATGGGTGTTAGTGTCCTGGGGCTGCCATACAAAACGCCACAGACTTGGGAATCTTAAACAGCAGAAATGTATTTTCTCACAGTCCTGGAGGCTGGACGTCCAAGATCAAGTTGTGGGCAAGTTGGTTTCTCCTGAGGCCTCTCTCCTGGGCGTGTAGAGGGCCGTCTTCTCCCTGTGTCCTCACATGTCATCCCTCTGTGCACGTCTGTGTCCTAGTCTCCTGTTCTTATAAGGACACCAGTCAGATTGGATCCAGGCCTGTCCTAAAGACTCCGTTTAAACCTAATTGCATCCTTAAATGCCCTATACCTCCAAATACAACCACATTCTGGGGTACTGGGGTGTTGACTTCAACATATGTGTTTTGGAGGGTTGCAATTCAGTTCATAATGCGGCCCCTCCCAGGCTGCTGACACCACTGCAGCGGGTGTGGACCACTGAGAGGGGCTGGACAGAATTCCAGGGGGTGGGAGGAAGGGGCCTGCTTAGAAAACAAGAGAGGAGCCGTGCATGGGTAGGGAGAGGGGGGCCCTTTGTGAAGATGTGTCCCGTTTAGACGGGGCAAGTGGGAGGTGTGGAGAGTTGGGTACGTGGGTGGTCCCAGCAGGGTTGAGGGCTGGACCAGGAGAGGGTCCAGGAGCTACCCGGTCACGCCTGACAGGTGGGGATGGACACAGATGCAGCGAGCGGCGTGGGAGCTGGAGAAAGGCAGGGTCCTCGCAGTGATGGGGGGCCTGACGTGGGGGAGTGGAGGAGATGGACAGTCATCTCAGGGATGTCACCTCGGGGATGCAGGAGTCACGGTCGGAACTGAGAGAGGAGGGGCGGGGGGATGGTTCCAAAGCCTCAGTGGGCACGCGAGGAGCAGGTCACAGACGTGACGGCCGCCGAGTCAGACAACAGAGGTGGGGCTGGCGGAACGAGCTGCAGTTCATCCCCCGTAATCGACACGGAGAATAAGGTCTCTGGGCAGCACAATTCTGCCTTTGCCGTTGGAGCGCGCAGAAACACGGAAACTGCATCGCTTGCTCTCATCCTCCGGAAAACAGATAATTTTGACGCCGTGAAAGCTTGGTGATCACGGGAGCGATTCCGGCCGGCGCTGAAAGCGTGGCTGCTTTGCTTGCAGCCAGGGTCACCTGCTGTGTCTTCTGATTACAGCTGTGCTGTCGTGCATTCAAGCCTGCATGTTTATTTTAAGAATTCTTTCAACCTGCAAATAAAGAGTATCTCGTGAGCCGGCATTTCTGTTGGAGTGTAATTGCCTCTGAGAGGTTCTCCGCGTGGACAGTGCTTCAGCCTCCTCCTGTCTCCTCTCCTAGGAAACCAGAACCTCTTCAGAGAGCATCATTTCCGTCCCTGCTTCCAGCACCTCAGGGTCTCCAAGCCGCGTGATATATGTAAGTTGGATTCTCTCTGTGGAGAGTGGGGAGGGGCCCCGGGGCCTGGGGTCGTTGCTGAGTGTGCCCTCGGAGCGGGGGGCTGGGGCCAGCACCCCTCCCCCGGAGACTACGGGAGAGATTGGTGCAGACCGTGAGGCCAGGTCGGAGCCTCCAGTGTGGATGTGTTGTGTGACCACGGCCGCCCCGTGATGTGGTGACAGGTGAGCAGAGAGGTGTGCTCACAGCTGTGGTTACAGAGGTGTCAGTGAGTCACATCCACATCCCCACAGCCAGGACTCACCTGCGTAAATAACACTCGGGCACGTGTCCCAAATAACGGTGCAGATCTGTGCCCGTTGCTGTGGAAAGTTCCTAATGTGTTTTTAGAAGAAGCATGTGAAGGGTAATATATGTTATGTGATCCCATTTTCGTTTGTGTGTGTATGTATTTGTGTGCATATGTATGTACAGGTGTGTGTGTGTGCGCATATGTGTATATGTGCACGTGTGTGTACATGCGTGTGTATTATGGGTATGGATATTTGTGTGTGTGTGTGTGTGCATGCACATACAAGTCTAAAAATGATTGGGAACATTTTAACGAATAGTTAATAACGGTTACCTCTGGGTCGTGGGATTAGAAGTGGAAGGTGATGGTTGTAATTATTTGCTAGCTTACTTGTCTAAGTGGCAAACTTCATTGTCTGGGAAAGAGCCTGTGCAGGGTGGGAGAGGGGAAGGGGGCAAGCCCTGGACTGTGTGTCTTGGCCCAGCTGCACACCCGAAGGATAGCTGGTGACTTGGGACAAGTCGCCTCTCTCTTCCCCCCACCACCACCCGGCCAGGGCCTCATTTTTCTCTCACACGATGGAGATGGGATTCGCTCTTCTCAACACTACTTTTCACTCCCCAAACTCTCATTCTAGTTGGGCTAGGGCCATTCCTGACCCTAATTCCGATGGGTGATAATAACAAGGGTTCTAGTCCGGAGGGTAAATCGCAGGATGACCCTTTGCAGATGCAAACCCGGAGGCTCAGAAAGGCAGCATGAAGTCACCAGGCAGCTGTGTGCCCTTGGGCGAGATGTTAGCCTCTCTGAGCCTCTGGGAGCTCACCTGTACCTGGGGACCCACAGTGCCTGCTGCCCAGGGCCACTGAGGTACTGAGTGGGAGGCCCCGGGCACAGCCCTGAGCCCAGAGGGAGGACAGGAAACACTCGCTCGCTGAGGTTACTGTTAGGACATCTGTGCTCGTTTGCCGGGGCCGCCGTGAAGTACCGTAGACCAGGGGGCTTCAACCACAGAAATGTATCTTCTCACCGTCCTGGAGGCTGGGAGTCTTGAGTCAAGGTGTCTGGAGGGTTGGTTCCCTCCGAGGCCTCTCTCCTGGACGTGTAGACGGCCGTCTTCTCCCTGTGTCCTCACGTGGTCATCCCTCTGTGCACATCTGTGTCCTAATCTCCTCTTCTCAGAAGGACACTGGGCGTCCTGGATCAGATCCCACCCTAATGACCCCTTTTTACCTTAATCACCACTTTAAAGGCCCATATCACCAAATGTAGTCACTTCTGTGGTGCTGGGGGCTAGTGGTTCAACATAGAAATTTGGGGGGACACGATTTAGCCCCTAATACCATCATCATCATGAATAATAATAATAATGACTATTATTATTTAAATGAGATAGTATTTGTGAAGCACTCGGCATGCGACTAGGCATGGTCGTGTCCCCAGACTGCAGCTACTGCTGGTAAACTGCTCATTAAACATGAACTATTATTTTTTGAACAAACTGGTGTTTGTAAGAGGCTTAGGTATGGTAGTGACCATGTAACGGTGCAGTGAGCAGGGACGCTGGGCTCTGTGATCACTGTCACTTTAAAGTTCATGCAGCGGTAAGCAGTGGAGCTGTCTTTGAACCCAGGTCTCTGCCACCACAGAGCTTGGGTTCTTCCCAGGGAACCCTGCTGCTCAGTGCTGAAAACCAGCCCTGCTGGGTCCCTTCTTCCACCTGGCAGTTCTCAGCACAGCCGAGTCCACGCCTCTTGATCAGGTCACATGGCCTCCCCGCCCTTGGGGAACACGAACTTGCCAAGGATGACAGTGCGCAAAGAAGTTACCCACCAGCTGGGTGTGCCTTCAGCCGAGGTAGATTCCAGCTGGTCGCACCGTCCCAGCAGAGATAGACTTCTCGCTCAGCTAATACAAGCGTGCTGGATTCCAGTTTTAAACAGAAGGCCTTGAAGTGTACACACTGTTATATATATATATTTTTTGCGGTACGCAGGCCTCTCACTGTTGCGGCCTCTCCCATTGCGGAGCACAGGCTCCGGATGCGCAGGCTCAGCAGCCATGGCTCACGAGCCCAGCCGCTCCGTGGCATGTGGGATCTTCCCGGACTGGGGCATGAACCCGCGTCCCCTGCATCAGCAGGCGGACTCTCAACCACTGCACCACCAGGGAAGCCCTCACACTGCTATATTTTTTAAAAATTAAAAGTTAAAAAAAATAAGTAAATAGAAGACCTCGGGTGAATTAATTTAATCCTGTCTCCTGAATCTGAAGCACCAGTTGTTAGTTTGACGCTCCAGAGGTGCCTTGAGTCCTGGGTACCAAGAAGCGTACTCTGCTGTCTCTTTTGCCTCTCAGCATCCCAGTTAGATGCAGCTCAGAGAGGAGCAGAAGCTAGTCTGTGTCACAGCCTCTAAGTCATGGAGCCACCATCCAAGGACCTGCATCCATTTCTAACACATGGACTCCCAGCACCATGGCCAGCGCCCAGCCAGGAAACGTCCCACCCTGGCCATCCCTCCCAAGTCAGGGTTGGTCTCAGCACCAGTTGGCAGTGCACATCCATGCAGTTCCTTCACTGAGGAGACGAGAGTCTGGTCAAGCATATGCCCTTCTTATCTCAGGCTCAGTCCCTCTGCTCTTCCTTCTGTCTCCCTGTTGGTATCTCCTGTCACCCTACTGTGCACCCAACTCTGCTCAGCGCTGGGCACACTCAGGACCTCAGGACGGCGGTCCCAATCCATGCACTAGCTCAGCGTGCTTAAAAGGATGCCAGCCGCCTGGGACCCGCCTGCTGTGGGATGGTTGTTCTCAAATGCAGCCTCCTCTCCCTCCCTCTCCCTTCCTGCCCATCAGGAAGAGATCAATTCCCCGCGATGTCCCTGTGTGCAGGAATGGCAGGGAATTTATCATGTGATGTGGCTACCGTCTCCCACACGGGCTGTGAGCTGCTGGTGGGCAGGGGCCGTGCCTCACTCACCTTAGTATGTAGGATAAAACATGCACACAGTAGGCGCTCAATAAATTGTGAGTTTTTTAAAGTAACCTTTTCACTGCCTTTTTCTTTATTACAAATGTAACCTACATTTATTAGCAACAAAATAGTGATTGGTGCAGAGGTGAAAATGAATACCATTTATGATCCTCCCAGCCAGAGTAGCCACTGTTAATATTTTGAAGTATGCCCTTTAGGTCTCTTTTTCTCTGTGTGCATGTATTTTTTTTTTAACAAAACGAGGTCACATGGTCACATTGGCTGTATTGTTTTGTAACCTTTCTTCACCATGGCAATAAAGCAGTGAGTTGGCATAGCATAAAAGCAGCATCTTTAGATTATATCATCGGTAGGATTATATTATAGCCATAACATATATGGTCATATCTTATTATTATTTGTTATGCTGGATACAGTGTAGGAGAGAAGAAAGCTAAGGGAAAACACTTGTACATACACACGCTCCAGTGGCCTTCCGCCAATTAGACAACATAGCCCATTGTCATGGCAACCGCCCCAGGACTTGGATGCAAGGAAGTGCATCTGTGAGGCCCCGCTGGGCAGGACAAATGCTGAGGAGCCAAGAGCACAGCCACCTCGCTGGCCAGCAGGGGGCGGGCAGGCTTCCTTCTGAGCAGGGTCGCCTTGGTGGCAGTTGGCATCGTCGGGCTGCCTCCCTGATCCCCGCTGTCAGGGCAAGGCAGGTGCTGCTGACTGTGCACCTGGGGCTGAGAAAGCCAGCGGGCACTGAGTGCTGTGATCATAGCAGGACAGGGGTGGGTGGGCGGACACAGCCTCCACAGTGACCTGTGCACGCCGGCCTCTCCCAGCCCCACGGCAGCATCGCCCTTTATATTGAGCTCTGTTGATGGTCACGAAACCCAGCAGATGGACAAGGCCCAGGTGGTATTCCCATTTTCAGGGGGAGACAAAGACCCAGAGAACCCAGCTGGCTTTGGCAAATGTGCAATCGATTTTAGCTCAATTCAGCATGCCTGCCCTGAGGCCCTGTGCCATGTCAAGCATGGAGTTAGGGAGAGGGACTCCATGGTGAATCAGGGTCCTGAACCCCCAGGAGCCACCAGCCTTAGGAGAAAAGGAGACAGATGCGCCAACAAAATCAGCACCTTTACTCACAGGAGAAAAACATCCACCTCAGGTGGTGGAGGGGAAGCATGCTGAATCTGGAAGGACCAGAGGATGAGCCAGGCAAAGAGGCCTTGGAAGGGCATTTCGGAGGGAGGGAACAGCATGTACCAAGCCCTCATGTAACCGAAAGTGCGGTCCGGCTGCTCGCCGCTCAAAAGCCAATAAAGAGGCAAGGCTGGTGGAAAGGAAACTTTGCTTTATTTTGGATGCCGGCAACCAGGGCGAGTTAGAGGAGGGCGGACTCCTGTCTAAAGGCTGACTGGCCCCGCTGACAATCACTGGGCAAGAGCTTTTATAGATGGAGGGAAGGGGCTACATGCAGAAACTTCAGTCAGCTCTGACAGTCATCTTGAAATTGGTCATCGGTGGTCTGACCAGCATCATCTTGATTGTTTTAAGTACAGTTAGTCTTCAGTTCCAGGGTCAGTTTGTTCCCACTTCCTTGAGGCCAATTCTTGGAGTTGTGGCCATTTATGTCATGGCTACAGTCTGGTCATCATGTAGTTAACTTCTTCCACCTGGTAGGGGTTTCAGTATCTATAAGGCAGCTCCCAGGATACGGCTCAGAATATTACCTGTAGCCCTTAAGGAGGAACTAAAGGTCTTTGACTTTGCTTAATGATTAAACTATTATTATTTGGTCTCCTTTGAGTGTTTTCCTTTGTTTCTGCATCTTCTCCCTTCTCTGATTAAACTTATTCTTTGGCTGAAGTTTTTCTACAGACAAAAGGCAGACAGAGGACATGGGTGGAAGCACCATAGGGTCCTGCTCCGTTTCACTCAGGCTCTGGATGTTCTGGAAACTGTAAGGGGCTGAGCGTGACAAAGGGCATGGGTGGGGGAGTGAGAGGCTTGGATGAGCAGATACACAAGGGCCAGATCCCCAGGGGCCTGAGTTCAGATTTCCCCGGAAGGCAGAGAGGAGCAGCTCAAAAATGCTGATCTGGCGGCACCACAGTTACAAACGACAGACTCAGGGTTTGAACTCAGGTCTTCTGAACGTTGCCCAGGGTTCCCAAGGGAATCGCCAGAGATCTGAGACATCAGGTGTTCAGCCTACGTCCCAGATGGCAGGGATTGCCCCTAGCATACAAAACGACTCACGGGAGCCTTGGAGTTGGTGGTCAGGGAAGTCTTCCTGGAGGAGGTGGGCTGCTGGACTTCAGAGGATAAAGGAAAGCTGGAGGGTGGAGGCTGAGTCTGGCACACTGGGGGAACAAGGAGGAGATACCTTATGATAAATGGGCTGGAAACATCAGGGCCAAGTTTGGAAACTGCAGTGAGGGCTGTGTCACCCATCCCGGAAGTGGCTGCCGGAGGATGTGAGCTGGAGGACGACGGGGTGCAGCTGGAGTTTGAGCGATGTGGCCCTGGTGGAGAGGAGAGCCATGGCGGGGAGCATGACTCTGGACTCAGACAGCCTGCGTCTCCTCTCTGGCTGTGTGACTCTGGGCAAGTTACCCAGCCTTTCTGGGCTCCGGTTCTTCCTCTGTGAAGAGGAGGTCCTATGAGTGCCCCCTTCATGGGCTCAGCCCAGTGCTCTCCAGGGTGGAAGGTGTAGTGTCACGCTGCTGTTGGTGGTGTTTGTTAGAAGAAATGCTGGCAGGACAGCCCCCCAGAGGCTGTGACTGGATAGGGACGCGGGCAGTGAGGGCCTTGACCAGAGCCGCCTGGGTCTGGGAAGGGGCAGAGAGGAGGGCAGGGGCAGTACTGACCTGGCCGGGGGCACCGAGGGAAGCCGGGGTTGAGATGAGCGTTCCTGCTGGGTTTGGGGGTTGAGCCGAGCCAGCGGGGACAGCCCGAGTGGCCAGCTTTGCCTGTGGCTGGCAATGCCAGGCTGAGATTAATCCTCAGAGGGGAACCGGGGGAAGGAGGTGACTGGTGTGTCAGCTCCAGGAGGGATGGGAGCCTGGGCATCCGCCGCACCAGGAGCTGGCTCATGCTGGGAGCAGGCTGGGGACTCACATCCTCTCTTCCACTGGGCTCGTGGGCTGTAAACATTCCGCCGGCGCTGGAGGGGTGCTGCAGGGACACGGGGACTGAGACCGGTGTTTCGGGGGGGAACCTCGGCCCTGCTGTGAGAGCCAAGCTGAGGTGGCCACCCAGCTCCAAGGCCTGTCCAGTCAGTCACATGCCCCCAGGCAGCCCCCGGAGCCAGGAGGAGGGGCCAGCGGGCGGTGCAGGGGAGGCCAGGCCCAATCACGGGAGCAAGCTCCCAGGTGGACCTCACATAAGCAGATGTGGTGGCTCCAGGTGCGTCACCACAAGTGAGCACCTCTTCAGTGACCTTGCTGAGGTCACACAGCTGGCCGGCAAACCGCAGGCAGTTGCCTGCGTATTGAAAGTGCTCCAAAGCCCTGAGTGTATGTGTGTGATTGGCTGGGTAGAGAGGTGTATACGTGTGTACTAGTTTGGTGGGTGAGGTTGTGTGGGTGCGAGTGAGTGTGTGGAGGTGTGGGTGTGTCAGTATCTCCCCTCCACAGTTGTAGGCGGGCATGTTCCCTGTGTGCGTGCATATGTACACATCCGCATGCATACGTATATTGTGCGTGCGGGTCTGCATGTACGTGTTGGGTGTTTGCATGTGTGTATACATGCATGCACACATCATGCATGTGTTTAAATGCATGTATGTACATCTTTTACGTATGTATGTATTTTATGCATGCACACGTGTGTGTGCATTACATGCATACAAGTATACTACGTGCATGTGTATGTATGCATGCATCCATGTGTGCGTTTGTATGCATGTCTACATGTGTGTGTTTTCTGTGCCCGCATGCACGTTATTTGTGTGTGTGCAGGTCTTTGTGTTTGTATGCATGCATCCAAGTGTGTATTTGTATGCATGCATGCATATATGTGTGTATATGTGTGTTTTCAGTGCCCGCACACGTATATTTGTTTACACGTACGTGTGTATGTATGTATGCAAGCATGGATGTGTGTGTGTGTGGTTGTGTGTGTATTTAGACCACGGGCTGAGTTCTCACCATCTGCGGGGACGCAGGTCCGTGTGCCATGAGGCTCCTCATGCCTTTGCCCCTCGGCCTCGTTTCACCCAGACCCACCTGTACCCATGGCTGCCAAGCGACCACGCCTCCAGCTGTGGGTCTGACCACCCCCTCGGCTCTTTCCTTCCTCTCGCAGGCCAAGCTGGGTGATGAGATCCTTGACTACAGAGACCTGGCCGCTCTCCCTAAGAACAAGGCCATCTACAACATCGACCGCCCCGACATGATCTCCTACTCACCCTTCATCAGCCACTCGGTGGGGGACAGGCAGAGCTACAGCGAGGTACGGCTCTGCCTGGCCCGGGGCCAGCCTGCGGGGCGTGGCACCCATAGCCAGTCCCCTTGGCATCCGTCCCCACGGCCGCCCGGCAGCTTCAGCCTACTTTACCCCCTCAGATAACCTGCGCCTCCTCTTTAAAGAATTCCCAATGTGCTCTGGCCCCGAACTGCCCCTCGCAGACACACTGACGGAGAGGGTCTGGACAGGCCCCCTCGGCGGGCGCAGAAAGCAGGAATCTCGCTGGCAATCAGGAAAGTGACAGGAGCAAAGCGAGAGTCTCTTTATTTTCTTAAGTTGGGCTGATGTTCTTCATCGGGAAATGTATCCTGTTCCTTTGTCCAGAGCACTCCAGGCCACGCTCCGGCTCTCCCAGCCCTGGCCCGCTCTTCCGTCCCATGAGCTCCCCGAGCTGGCTTGACCCCTGTTTGAACCCCAGACGACTTCTTCCGCCCTGTCCCGTGGGCAGTGTCCTTTGCTGGGCCTTCCTAATCACGGCTGCTCCTCTCCATTTAACCTGGAATTTGCTGATGAAGTCGCTTTTCCTTTTTGAGACTTCAGTGTGACCGGGCCATGGGGGTGCCTGGGATGGAGAGGAGGCGTGTTTTGCCAGCTGTCGGCCGTGTCTCTGTGCCGGTCACGTGTGGTGGCCCGGCATGGGGGCCCCACTCTGAGTCTCCCAAGGTGTAGCTGAGGCTCCGGGGCGCCAGGCTCGTGCAGGCAAGCCCAGCCTGGCAGACACCTGCTGTGGTCCAGCAGCTGGCGCAGCTGCAGGGCGTGAGGGCAGGACGGGGACAGCCCAGGGGTCCAGAGGTTCACAGCACACTCACCGGTCATGCTGCAGTGACTAGTCCTTGTCGCTGATATCACAGCCATCACCCGTTCCTCAGGCCCGCTCTCACTCTGTGCTGACACTGGACTTTGGCGTCGCTCCACTTCCTGTGGCCCAGCACTTTGGGAATGACCATCCCAGGATGTAGATGAGAAGACAAGGGTGAGGGAGAACGGGTTGGGCCCAGGACCGTGCTGCTTACGGGGGCAGAGCTGGGGCTTGGGCCCTCGTGGCTGACCTTGGTCACTACTGCCTCCGTGCCGGCTGTAGCCATTGCCCAGAGCGAGGTATTAGGGTTCTGTCCCTCCTCCATCTCATAGGACCTCGAGGCCTCTGCCCTCCACAGGCCCTGCCATGCCCCGGCTGGGAGGCTGCTCAGAGGTGTTCTCTGTGGGAGCCCTTCTGTGGGTAAATAGTGGAGTGGGCCACAGAACGTGGGTCAGTGCGCTGAGCTGAACGAACACTGGCTTCGGGACCGGACCGCTTCCCCTGCTTCTCTGGAACTGCAGCCTTCCAGCAGTTCATGCGAGTGTGGGAAGCTAGCAGAGGGAAGGGCAGTGGGCTGGAAGCACAGATATCTGCCAGCCTTTCTGAGCCTCAGTCTCCCCTTCGATGAAATGGGAAGATTGGGAGACACTTTCCCCTTGCCGTTCTAATGGTACGAGAAAACGTCCCCAGTCGCCAGGGCTCCTCCTCGGAAACTCTCCACAGCATCTTCCTACCTGTCCAGGAGAGGGGGAGACAGGTGAGCTTCCCTGCCTGGAAGCCCCGTTTCCAGAGCCCCTTCTGCCAGGCGGTCCCTCCCTAAGTCCTGGTAACACATCTGTAGGTGGCAGGCGGTGCTCACCTGCTCCAGCGGGAGGTGCCTGGCTGGGGAGGCCGGTCACTGCTCCCCAGGGCCCCGATGACCCCCTACCCCACACACTGGTCCTCACCCCAAGCCCCGAGGCTCCGAATCGCACTTCCTTTCTCTGGGCCCCTTTTCTCTCTTCTGAAGAAAGCCGAGGGTGATGGGCTCGCAAGGTGTGGCCACCCAACGCCCGGAGCCAACAGTCTTCCCTTCGGAAATGGGTCCTCGTGGGGGAGAGGCAGGGCGGGGGCGGGCCAGGATGAGACAAGGTCCAGGCTCATCCGCAGAGAGCAGTGTCCTGGGGGCCCTTTCCTCGCGTGCCGTTGACTGTATGACTCCAAAAAGGAGGTTTTGGAACGTGTGTTGGGTCTCGTGCTGGGTTCCCTCCCGTGTGGAGGAGGGTCCGTGGTGCAGGTGAGCCTGGGCCGGGGTGCTCTCCTCCCCGAGTGACCACCAGGCGCCGGGCCTAACGGGTAACTCTGTGTTGTGTCCACAGTCCCCTCGGCTGCTCTCGCCGACGCCGCCTGAGGTAACTGCCCCCGGCCCACCCCGTTTGCTCATGGCGCTGCCGCCCGGATGGTAAAGATAACCAACCGAGGCTCCCCTGGAGGGTGTCCCAGGCCCTTGACTGTGGCCTCTGAGTGTGGCATCAGGCCTTGACCCTCTGAGGCTGGGGCATCCTCCTCGGCGTTGGTTATTTTTATAATCATATCTCATCCGCATGCTTCCCTTGTGTCTGCCGGCCCTGCGATACGGACACCTGGGACACCTGTGTCTGACCTGAGGTCTGGGTCACGGCTTTCTTTAGAGAAAAAGTCCAGGGGCTGGGTTAGCCTGGGCCATGTCATGCGCCTCCAAGTGGGACTTATGGGAATATCTTGGGTCCTCGAGGATAAATGTGTTGAAAGCATTTCTCTATCAAATAGCATGAATTAGCAGCCCGCTCTTTTTTCTTGTTTCTCAAAACTGATCCGCGACCTAGACAGCCACCAATCAGACTCCAGTCTGCATGGGCCTCAGACCTTAGGTCCAGGAATGCGACAGCCAAAGCCTGCACGTGGGCAACTAGCGCCGAGCTGCCACGCCCATGTGTGACCATGAGCCCTGGGCACAGTGCAGGCGAGAAGACAGGACATCTGTATGGTGTAAACTGGCCAACGGGGCTGTGCAGAGGATGCCTGGGGATGGAGACTAGACTGCAGGGCTGTAGCCATCCCAGGGGAGAGAGTGTGCCCATGGCTGGGATGGGCCAGGCCAAAGGGGCTCAGGGTGAAGCATGGGTGGGGCCTGGCAGGTGTGCTTCCAGCATGAGGGCTGCCTGAGCGGAGTGTGCAGGTGGGCACACAGGCAAGCTTTAAGGACAGTGGCTCTGTGGGTTCTGCTAAGAAGCAAGCCCTAGGAGGCGGGAGGTCAGCTTGGAAGGGCGTGGGAGCCGTGAGCGCCAGACCCAGACTCTTCCATTACTCATCCCATGCCAGCCTGGAGGGGCAAAGTGGCAGCATCCACCCCACAGCAGGACACTGGCCCGTGTCGTGACTTAGGCCAACGTGCCGAGCTGTGGCAGGCAGGCGGTCTGCTCTGCCCCCGTGCCATAGTGCCATGCCATCTCACACCACCTGTCACTTGCCCTGACCACCCCAGACAGTGGCCATCCTGCTTGAATGGAGTCTGCGTTGTCAGTGCTTGTGGGTCTGACTCAGCTGGGCTTCTGGGCCGGGGGCCTTCTTCTTACTGCCCGTACCTGGGGAGCCCCCATCAAGGCCGGGGGGAATACAGAATCTCAGTGGTTCTCAAACTGTGTTCCAAGGGGCCTTGGGTGCTGGGAAGGACAGGGCAAGAGGGGAGCTGAAAGACATAGGTGGATGCAGGTGCCTCTATCTCCTCTGTGGGAGCCCCAGCTACAAGGAGGGGCTGCTGAAGGCATGGGCAGGACCCTGCCCTCCAGTACCTGGCAGGCACGAGGACGATGCTCAGGCCGAGGGGAGTGTCAGCACCAAGGCCAGCCCCCCATCTGGCTCTTCAGATGTGCCCTGGCAGGTGGGGGGACTGCGTCCTGGGGCCGTGTTGAGTCAGCCTCTTGGGTCAGGAGAGCAAACGCCGAATGGAGGGCGGAGGGGTGGGTGGATAGGGGTGGGCAGTGCTCTCGGCTCCAGGGCTCACCAGGCTGTCTTCTCCCAGGGGGATCAGGATGACCGCTTCTACAAGCACTGCCGGACCTCCAGCCCGAGCTCCACCGGGTCGGTCAGCCTCGGCCGTTACACCCCGACCTTGCGGTCGCCCCAGCACTACAGCCGTCCAGGTACATGCTCCCCGCGGCCTCTTTTACCCCTGTGAAGCTATGCTTGTGGTTTTTCCTCTTATGAGTCTGTCTCTTACTTTAGCACCTGGAAAAACGACCGACAGGGCGTGGGATTGCCAGTGGGTGATGGAGAGCCCGTCCTTTTAATGAATGAAAAGGTCCTCTCCTGCTGGGGCAGGGAGGTTAAGTGCAGAGGCAGCTGGTTACCCCGTTGGTTAGAGGAGCCAGCCTGTGAAACACACAAGGCAGCACTGAGCACGTAGAATCCAGCTAACGTGTCAGTAGCAAGAGATGTCAGGAAGGTAAAACAGCACAAAGTGCAGGAGACCAGAAGTCACTTAGCTCCAAGCTCGCGTGGTTCTGGGAAGGTTTGCACTATGAAGACAAAATCAACGAACAAAAACTAGTCAGCATATGCATTGACACTTCACCGGTAGCTGGGTTAGTGGCCCCAAAGACAGCTGTCCCCATGGGAAAATTTGCAAGGGGCCACTGACAGCCCCCTCCCAATGGGGAGAAGCCCGAGGAGGGTCCTCTACCCCATCCCACCTCATCCCCTGCCTGGCGCCCAGCTATGTATTCCATTCCTTTCCCTTTTAAAAATCCGCGTTGCCCTCAAGTGTGTCCAAGCCACAAGGACTCCACGCAGAGGCTGCTTCCTGAGGGATTTTTTCCAAGCATCTCCTCCTCGGCCACTGTTGCATGGCTCTATCCTCACCTCCATGGACTCAACTCTGATTTTTGCAGCCCTTGTGGAAAAATCAAAACTCATTCATTTGCAAAGTTATTTTCATGGACTCCCTGCAATGTGCCTGGTACATCCTGCTCAGTAGATGTTTGGAAAGTGGGTGAGTGAGTGAATGAATGAATGAATGAGTGAGTGAGTGACCAGGCGAGCAGGCGAGTCCAGGAGAAGGGCTGTCAGCCTCTGCTGACCCCTGCCCACCATATTTGGGTCTTCTGGCTTTGTTGATTGCGCCTGGTCAGGTTGTCACCCCAGAGCTACGACCCGAATCTCTCCTGGGCGAGGCCGGGGTACCTGTCAGGTGACAGATCACTCCCTGGTCTGGCCAGCTGCCCTCCATCTGGGCCCTGGATCCCCAGGAGCCCCCTAAGTGGGGCAGTGGGCAGGGCTCAGGGGCCAGCAGCTCCCACCCAGCAGGCCTGGGGGCGCTGCCACCCTGACCCCAGAGGGCAGGGCTTCCTCACTCGGAACCCAGAGCAGACTGGCCCAAAGTGTACTTAGAGGCCCCCCTTCAGGTGCCTCAGAAAGATGTGCATTCTTCGAGAGAGGAAGCAAAAATGTTCCTAGGAGAGCGGGGCCTAGGAATATTTTGTGGCTTTGTGGCCATGAGCACAGGGCCGACTCTGACTTGCTCTCTGTTGCCCGCAGCTGGTACTGTGAGTGTTGGTACCAGTAGCTGCCTGTCCCTGTCCCAACACCCAAGCCCTACATCCGTGTTCAGACATCATTACATCCCCTACTTCCGAGGTAAGGCGCGCAGGGCTGCGGGCTGTGGTGCAGAGCCGGCCATGCATCTGTGTCTCTCTGTCCTGTGTCCGCCGCATGGCTTCCCCAAGCCCATGTCTCACGCCCGTGCTCCCCGCTTTGTGTCTTGTGTGTCCAGCTCTGTCAGTGTGTACACATTCCCAGGAAGTAACTTGTGTCAGGGAGCAAGCGGCGAGGCACGAAGAGGGGTCTAGGACCTACCCAGTGCCCACCCTTGGGCTGGTGCCCAGAGCCTTTCCCTAAGTCATCTCCTTTTCTTTCCCACGTCAGCTCGGCAGGTGCGGGGACCGCTAGCTGTGCTTATCGGGAGCAAATGCTAAGGCACAGAGGGTGGAGATGTCCACGACCTCAGCTCCTGGTGGCTGGGCGGGAGGCACACCCCGCACGGCTGCAACTCCTCCCAGGGCGCAGACCTACCCGCCTTCCCCACCCATGCCTGGGCACGCGTATGTGAATCACACCAGGAAAAGGACCAATTTCTTTTCAGTCCATATATTACGGACTGAATTATGTCCCCCCAAATTCATATGTTGAAGTCCCAACCACCAGTGTGACTGCATTTGGAGAAGGGGTCTTTAGGAGATTATTAGGGTTACATGAGGTCATACAGGTGGGGCCCTAATCTGATAGCGTGGGTGGCATTTACGAAGAGGAACAGACAATCTCTCTGCATGTGCTCAGAGGAAAGGCCACGTGAGGACAGAGCAGTTGTCTTCAGCCAAGAAGAGAGGCCTCACCCAAAACCAAGCCTTGCCAGACCTTGATCTGGGACTTCCAGCCTCCGCAGCTGTGAGAAATGAATGTCTGCTGTGTAAGCCACCAGCTGTGGTCCTTTGTTACGCAGCCCCAGCTGATTAATACACCATGAAAAGACTCCCAGGGCACGAGAGGAGCAGCAATGATCTCTTGCTGATTCCCCCAGATGTGTGTTAAGGTCCCCGTTCCTTACAGTTGCTGAGTGGTGAAAGTTGCAAGAGAATCTAATGTCCCCAAGGGACCAAGGGAGGACAGCTCAGCTGGATTATTCCATCATTGGATGGTCACCTGGCAGGGCTCCTTGGAACTTGGCCGGTTCTCATGTGCGTCATCATCACCTGTTTGCATGACTCCATCAGCCTAACTGAGAAGAGAACCCCTGGTCATCGGGGTGCCTTCCTCTCCTCTTCGTGGACCTATCCCCACAGCTCATGGCTTCTTCTGGACGTACTGACTCTTCTGAGAAGCAGCAAAGCCCAAAATCCTGTGAGCGGGAGAGCAGCCCACAGGGCCTCTTGCACATCCACGTGGCACAAGGGTGTCGTGTGGCCAGGGTGTGCCCTCACCCAGAGGTGGACAGAAGACTCACTGCAAACTGGAGTGAATTTGACATTTAGACAAGTCACAGCAGGTCACCCAAGGAGAGATGCCTCTTCTTCCTTCGCTCGAAGGTCAGAAGAGCACACGGCTTTCCTCCCGCCTGATGTGGCCCTGCTTTGGGGTCCCTGGGGGAGGTGCAGCCCAGAGGCGAGGCCAGACAGCAGGACCCTTGCCCTCTTGGCTGCTCTGGCCTCGCGCCCCGGGCAGCCCCTTGTGAGCTGGGCTGGCTGCCTGGGGGCGGCTTTGCCTACATCCGTCCAGGCTGGGGCAGGAGCCAGAGCAGACCCGGTGATGGCCCCTCCTCTGTCCCTTCGGAGCCTCCACCTCAAGTTCTTACTGCGTCAGGCTGAGGAAAAGCCAGGATGGGACCTCAGCCAAGGACGGGCCCCCTGGGCCGCTGCCCCCAGCCTGCAACACCACATCCTCAGCCACATGAGAGAGGACCAGGGAGGGAGGCCGAGGGAAGGGCAGCCCACTCACCTCAGGTAGGAGCAACGAGGCCCTTCCTTCCATCCTATGCTGGGGGCAGGCGGGGCAGGCAGGCCCCCACCCCACTGCCCACCAAAATGTGGTTTAGAAACCACATTTCTAAATGTCATAGCCCTTCTAATGGTATCCCTGAGGTCAGGGGGCACAGTGCCCTGCGGTCTGCTCCGGGTGGGCCCTGGCCCCGCGGTGGGCAGGGCTCTGTCCTGGTTCCCTCCTGGCTGCTTCGGCCCCCAGTTTTTTGGGTTTTTTTAACATCTTTATTGGAGTATAATTGCTTTACAATGGTGTGTTAGTTTCTGCTGTATAACAAAATGAATCAGCTATATGTATACATATATCCCCATATCTCTTCCCTCTTGTATCTCCCTCCCTCCCACCCTCCCTATCCCACCCCTCTAGGTGGACACAAAGCACGGAGCTGATCTCCTTGTGCTATGCAGCTGCTTCCCACTAGCTATCTATTTTACATTTGGTAGTGTATATATGTCCATGCCACTCTCTCACTTTGTCCCAGCTTACCCTTCCCCCTCCCCGTATCCTCAAGTCCATTCTCTATGTCTGCGTCTTTATTCCTGTCCTGCCCCTAGGTTCTTCAGAACCATTTTTTTTTTAGATTCCATATATGTGTTAGCATATGGTATTTGTTTTTCTCTTTCTGACTTACTTCACTCTGTATGACAGACTCTAGGTCCATCCACCTCACTACAAATAACTCATTTTGTTTCTTTTTATGGCTGAGTAATATTCCATTGTATACATGTGCCACATCTTCTTTATCCATTCATCGTCGATGGACACTTAGGTTGCTTCCACGTCCTGGCTCTTGTAAATAGAGCGGCAGTGAACATTGTGGTACATGACTCTTTTTGAATTATGGTTTTCTCAGGGTATATGCCCAGTAGTGGGATTGCTGGGTCATATGGTAGTTCTATTTTTAGTTTTTTAAGGAACCTCCATACTGTTCTCCATAGTGGCTGTATCAATTTACATTCCCACCAACAGTACAAGAGGGTTCCCTTTTCTCCACACCCTCTCCAACATTTATTGTTTGTAGATTTTTTGATGATAGCCATTCTGACTGGTGTGAGGTGATATCTCATTGTAGTTTTGATTTGCATTTCTCTAATGATTAATGATGTTGAGCATTCTTCCATGTGTTTGTTGGCAATTTGTATATCTTCTTTGGAGAAATGTCTATTTAGGTCTTCTGCCCATTTTTGGATTGGGTTGTTTGTTTTTTTTTTTTTTTTTCTTTTTGCGGTATGTGGGCCTCTCACTGCTGTGGCCTCTCCCGTTGCGGAGCACAGGCTCCGGACGCGCAGGCCCAGCGGCCATGGCTCACGGGCCCAGCCGCTCCGCGGCATGTGGGATCCTCCCAGACCGGGGCACGAACCCGTATCCCCTGCATCGGCAGGCGGACTCTCAACCACTGCGCCACCAGGGAGGCCCGGTTGTTTGTTTTTTTGATATTGAGCTGCTTGTAAATATTGGAGATTAATCCTTTGTCAGTTGCTTCATTTGCAAATATTTTCTCCCATCGTGAGGGTTGTCTTTTGGTCTTGTTTATGGTTTCCTTTAATGTGCAAAAGCTTTTAAGTTTCATTAGGTCCCATTTGTTTATTTTTGTTTTTATTTCCATTTCTCTAGGAGGTGGGTCAAAAAGGATCTTGCTGTGATTTATGTCATAGAGTCTTCTGTCTGTGTTTTCCTCTAAGAGTTTTATAGTGTCTGGCCTTACATTTAGGTCTTTAATCCATTTTGAGTTTATTTTTATGTATGGTGTTAGGGAATGTTCTAATTTCATTCTTTTTTTTTTTTTTTTTTTTTTTTTTTTTTGCGGTAGGCGGGCCTCTCACTGTTGTGGCCTCTCCCCTTGCGGAGCACAGGCTCCGGACGCACAGGCTCAGCGGCCATGGCTCACGGGCCTAGCCGCTCCGCGGCATGTGGGATCTTCCCAGACCGGGGCACGAACCCGTGTCCCCTGCATCGGCAGGCGGACTCTCAACCACTGCGCCACCAGGGAAGCCCTAATTTCATTCTTTTACATGTAGTTGTCCAGTTTTCCCAGCACCACTTATTGAAGAGGCTATCTTTTCTCCATTGTATATTCTTGCCTCCTTTATCAAAAATAAGGTGACCATATGTGCATGGGTTTATCTCTGGGCTTTCTATCCTATTCCATTGACCTGTATTTCTGTTTTTGTGCCAGTACCATACTGTCTTGATTACTGTAGCTTTGTAGTATAGTCTGAAGTCGGGGAACCTGATTCCTCCAGCTCTGTTTTTCTTTCTCAAGGTTGCTCTGGCTATTCGGGGTCCCAGTTCTCTTTGTTCAGAAATTGGACAAAGCCCCCTGCCCTCCTCTCTGGTGCAGAATGCAGGGGAGTCTGGCACCCACGGCTCTGCCCCCTGCTGACTTCAAGGGCCGTCTGTGACCTCAGGAGCCCCAGCCTTTTGCCAGGACTCACCCCTGGGGAGACCAAGGCTCAGGGACAGGTCGCTGGGAAGAGCCCAGAGGCAGGCCCTCGTTCACCAGGTGCGTCCACCTGCCAGCCGTGGGGCCACCACTTCTCCCCAACACCTCTCACTGAGGCCCATGGGCTCTGACACATCCAGCCTCTGGGCACTCTGCAGCCAGCTGTGCCAAGGGCTGCCTGCCTTCTTCTCAGCTGGTCACGGGACCCTGCATCCACCCACGCTCTCCGGAAAAGCCTTCCCTGGTCTCTCCTCGCAGCATCTTCAGCTTCTTTCGCTCCTTAGGTGGAGATTTTCCCTCTGGACGACGCTGTGGTGGGAGGGCTCACCAAGGAGAGGCCAGTGCTTGCCCTGATCTGGCCAGATGCCCCTCCTTCCCACCCACCCCCATCCCAGACACACCTTCCCACCATGTCCTGGTGCCCGGGGCCACCCTCCTGCCAGGACCTGCGTGCAACGTAGGTGCCAGTGACAGCCATTTACACTTTAGTGTGAATTTCAGTCCCCAGTGTATCTCCCAGGACAATGTCGGGTTTAAGACTGACTTCTCAGCTGTTAAGGAGCAGAGGCCGCAGACCGCAGGTGAGCACAAGTTGTGCAAGTGATGCTGCCAAAACTGTCTTGCTGGGCAGTGACGGGAAGTGACTGCTGAGCCTGCCCCCCCACAGGGTGTGAGAGGGAGAGGAGGGGCTACAGATGTGGAACCTCAGGTCAAGGCCACTCCCCCACCCACCAGCTGTGCCTGTAGCCACCTCTTCATCTCGCCCCCATTCTGGGGCCCTCCACCTGGTGGCCGTGGCTGGCTCAGGTGGCACGTGGCAGTGAGCGGGGGCAGGTGGAAACCCACCCAAGTCTTGGTGACACATTGGGTCCCTGCAAGGGGCTGGGGTCTGGCCTCGCCTCTGGTCACCTTGAGAAGATCCACAGGAGCAAGTGAGGGAGCTCCCGAGGGCAGAGCTGGGACAGCTGAGCAGCAGAATGAAGGACGTGGTGTTGGATCGTAAAGCAAAGTACAAATGTCTGCGCGTCCACACCGATATAAAGGAACGATTGGATAAATAAATAACTGGGGGAGAAGAGACAAACTCCCGGCAGAAGAATCCCCAGTAATTCACGCGGACCCTCCACCCTCCAGGAGGGGCCCCCCGCCCCGTGTCAGGTGTGAGCTGTGCATGGCGGCCCCCTCCCAAAGAGCACAGAGTTGGGGTGTGGCAGGAGCTGGACGGGGAGAATCCTGTCCAGCACGACCTCGGCCGTGGGGTCAAGGTCAATTGCAGTGGTCGGCCACGTGGATGGCAGTGCCCCTGACGTGATGGGAGGGGGGCGCGTCCCCTCTGTGCTCTTCCTCCCAAACCGTAACCCCCGTCCAATCATGAGAAAAGCATCCGATGAACCCCAGCCGAGGGACAGTCTGCGAAACACCGACCAGCACTTCTCAAAACTGCCAAGGCCGTGAAACGCAAGGAGAGTCGGAGAAACGGTCACAGCTCAGGGGAGCCTGAGGACGCATGAGGACCAGTGTCATCTGGTGTCCTGGACGGATCCTCAGATACAAAAGAGGAAAACGGGTGAAACCCAAATAAAGTAAGGCGTTTAGACAACACCTGCATGGCAATGCGCCGGTGGCACATAAAGTAATGGAAGGAATGACTTGGGGTCTGCAGGAAGGCTCCGTGCTGCCCGGAACCGCTTTGCAACAAGGCATCAATTTGGACAAACAAGCGAGGTGGCCGCTCACCGGCCAGGGGTTCCCCGGCTCTGAGAGGTCCCCTTCCCGGCATCCTCGCATCTCCCTGAGGATGCCGAGGGCCCCTCTCTGGCAGAGGTCAGAAGCGACCTCGGTCCTGACCCATCTCCAGGAGAAGCCAGGCACCTCGGCCCGAGGGGCTCCGTGCCTTTTCAAAGTTGCCGCTCAGCTGGGTGACCTCTGGCTTTCCCCCATCCCCGGTGACATCAGTGGTTGGGGGTTTTGCCCCCAAGGCCCACGGGAGAAGCTGGCCCTCAGAGCAGCACCTGGGGCCGGGCCTCACCAGGACACGGGCCCCTGCAAAAGGCAGTCGTGGTGGCGTGGCCGCCGGGCTGTCGTGAGCAAAGTGCTGCGAGAGGCCCCATGTAGGGTCTATGTGAGGGTGCATTTGATGTTGATTTAGCAACATATTGAATGGGCAGGCAGGTGTGTGTCCAGAGAAGGGAATAGTCAGCTGGGCTATGTTCTCTGGGAAGGCTTTGCACTTGAGCCTCGACCCAGGAAGAGTCTGCACAGGTGGGAAGGATTGGAAAGGAAGTCCAGAAGGGGATGGGGGAGAAGGGGAGGCAAGCAGAGGCATCCTGGGTCAGGTCCAAGGTCTTAAGAGTTCGTTGACTGGTGTAGAGGCCCCTGGATGGCAGGTGTAAGGTGGACCTGAAAGCCCAGTGTGGCCACCATATGGTGCCTCCTGACCCTGATGAAAGCCGTGGTCCTCCTCAGATACGTGTGTGAGTATGTGCGTGCGCACACACACACACACACAGAGTCTTGCCTGTGAGGTCAGACACTGCACGGTGGGTCTGGGGACTGGGGCAGGGGGGCGGGCAGGAGTCCCGTGACATCTTAGAGACTCCAGCCACCTGGGCAGGGGTGGAGAGAAACAGGCCACTGGAAGCTGTGTCAAGACGTGCCCGGTGCCGCCTTAAGTGAGCGTCCTCGGCTGCTCTGGAGTCCGAGCAGATGAATGTAAAGCCCCTGCTTCCACCATGCTCCGCTGCCCCTGGAGATGGATGAGCCACAGTCGGCAGAACAGATCTGAGGTTTTCTTTACATGCCCGTGGGTGTGGTCTCCCCGGGTGCAGGAGTCTGGCCTGGCGTGAGGCTCCAGAAGGCTCTGTGCTGTGCTGGAAGGTGGCAGCTAAGAGAAAAGCAGGGTTCACACCCCGACGAGGGGAGCAGTCATCTACCTGAAGCTCCATCCATGCTGAGAGGTGAAATTGGTGGAAGATGCCCAGGAAGATGCTCAAGCTGTAGTCAGCAGCCCCCATGTGGCCTCAGCCTGGTTCAGGCCACTGGCTGTGGTCTGCTGAGCCCACCCCGACCCGCGGGCCCCCCTTTGCCCTCAGCGCACCCCTCCGCCAGGCAAGAGCGTCCCGCACGAGCCCGTCTACTGCGTCTCCCCCCATTAGCCCACCGCCAGGTTGGGCCCAGCGCTCACTCTGCCTCATCACCACTTCACCTCGGGGTCCTGCGGCTCCCAACCGGGGGTATTTTCAAGTCAGGGGTGTCCGTTTCCTTTTGCCAAGCTGTCACATACGCGGCGAGGGTTTCCTGGGGCTAAAGGGGAGGAAATGCATTGTGCCTTTGCGTGTCTCGCTAAAAGGAGCCGTATGCCTTTCGTGCCGTGTTCGACGCCCGTCACCCCCTGTGCACCATCCCATTCCTCAGTAGGTGTGGTGGGGGGCAGGGAGGATCAGCGGGTGACCACGGCTGTCTAAATTTGTGACTTGATAATCCAACCTTGTTCGCAAAGCAGAAATGACAATCCAGACGGGATAAAAATCGGGGCCAGAATCAGAGGACTCTTTCCATTTACCTGGGCAAAAAAATTGCTTTATTTGGGAACATGGCAGCTGATGAATACCAGTGGTTTCTTATTCTCCTGTGGCTGATCGAATTTTACTCAGTGGCTTTTCAGGACAGATGTAGATGAATTCTAGCCCTTGAATCCCGATTCTGAATGGCTAATTTGTGAATTCTCCAAGAAATCAGCGTCTTTTTACCCAAGGATACTTAGGACGTGGGCGTGGGGGGATGCTTACTTTTGGTGAATTTGTGATTTTCTGGATTCCAATGGCAGCCATGGCAGAGCAGCAGTGGGCTGTGCCCGCCCCAAGGAGAGGGAGCTCTGCTGACGGCCAGGCCAGACTTGGCAGGAACTGGGAACCAGCACGGGCTCTGCCCTGGGCGTACCTGTGCCCTCACCACGGGGCCAGTGAAGGGGGTCCCTCGAGGTTGGATTAACAAGCCGTGGGGCCCACCTGGAGGTGTCGGTGAGGGTCTCTCTCCCTGGGCAGCAGGTTCGGGTGGCCCTGCCAGGCAGTGGAGAGAGGGGCTCACTTTCATGCTTGAAATGCTCTCCTCTGCTTTTCCCTTCCCGCCTTCTCTCTGCCGGCTTTGCTTTCCCGTCTGGAGGCAGTGAAAGTGGCCGGAGCACCTCCAGCCTCTCCGTGCTCTCAGACAGCAAGCCTCCCCCCTCCACCTACCAGCAGGCTCCTCGCCACTTCCACGTCCCAGGTAGGCGCCCAGGACACACGGCCGCTCGCCAGGCAGCCCGTCTGTCCGCCCCTGAGCTGTCAGGGCAGGGGGGTGGGAGCGGGCTGCCGTGCCTCTCGGGGGTGGCGTGGTCCCCGAGCCTCCCCATCTCCCTCACCCCTAAATTCCGAGATGCTTTAAAAGTCCACAAATGGGTGTGCGCATCCCCAATCTGGCGCGTGTTTGAGTTTCTCCCGAATCTCCACAAACACCAGGGAGGCGTGGCTGCCCTCCTGAGAATGGGCTGGAGAGAGGGACTGAACGGGTCACAGTCGTCTCTGGACACCCGCTCCAGCCGCCTCTGTCCCTCTGCCCCCTTCACACGGCGGGTGGCCTCGGGGCTGAGCAAGGCTGACGTGCAGTGTGAGGCCTGGGTGCCAGTCGCCAGGGCGGGTGCCAGATCCTTGCTGGGGACTCTAAATCTGGGTGACGGATTGCTGCTGACAAAAAAGCGGTAGAATGGAAACCTTCACAATTTGCTTGCTCACCCTGCTGTTCTCTCCGTTTTTTTTTTCTTTCTTCTTTCCCAGACACTGGCGTCAAAGATAACATCTATAGGAAACCCCCCATCTACAAGCAGCATGGTACATACAGTCGGATTCCTCTGCTGCTGTGTTTGCCCTGCATGCCTGTCAGTGCCTTTGCTTCTGAATGCTTCCTGTTGTTGTGTTCTGATACATGATGGGGAGGGTACCTCGGAGGCCCCGCAGTCTAAACATTAGGTGCAAATTTGCCGGTAGGCTCCCGAGAGGCCCATTCATAAATTACAACAAAGGGTGTGTCCTACTAAGGACACCTCTGTGTGTCTAAACCCGGGGCTAACACATGTGGGCCGGGCTGGGGATAGGGATTTGTAACCAAGAGCTGGTCTCTTGGTTAAAAGAGTGTGGCTTGAAGAGTGTGGCTTCAGGATGCTACTTTGAGAGAGGCAGCCAGACTGACTTTAGCCAAGATGATGAGGGATGGAGGTTCTTGGACCACAGTCTGAGGCAGCCCGGTCTTTGTAAAACAGAACAAACCAGAATCAGTCATTTATTCCTCCATGAGAATTTAAGTCCTGTGTTTTTTTTGTTTTTGTTTTTGCGGTACGCGGGCCTCTCACTGTTGTGGCCTCTCCCGTTGCGGAGCACAGGCTCCGGACGCACAGGCTCAGCGGCCATGGCTCACGGGCCCAGCCCCTCCGCGGCATGTGGGATCTTCCCGGACCGGGGCACGAACCTGTGTCCCCTGCATTGGCAGGCGGACTCTCAACCACTGTGCCACCAGGGAAGCCCAAGTCCTGTGTTTTGAGAATTTCTGATGATAGAATAAATGACTTAGCCTTTGGTTAAAGGAATTTCTTGCATCAGCAAATAGGGGCTGGAGATGCTTGGTTCCAAGGGCATCTCTCGCCCCCCAGTTTCCCTCTCAGAGGTGACCAGCCACCTCCGCTCCACCTGAGCCTGCAGGGGACAGGTGCACAGGGAGAAGAAGGCTCCAGGTCTCACCTCTGTTTCGTCCCAGAATTTCTGGTGATTTGCGGCTTGTTGCTTCACCATCCTGAGCCTCTGTTTCCTCATCTGCAAAACAGGACCGACTCTCCACTCGGCCCTTTTCACAGGCTGGTTGTGAAGGCCGGATGGGATAATGAACGTGGAATCAGGTTCTAAACTGTCGAATGCGGTACACGTGATGGGGATTGTTATTAAGACACTAGAGAGATGGGAAGAGGAATCCCCATACTTAAAGTCCTTGTCCAGATGCACCCAAAAAACAACCACGTCCCCCGTTGACAACTGGATGGACGCTGTTGGGTGGAATCTATAAAAGTGTGTTTTCTGTGACTTACTGACAAATCCGTGCTCTAGTTGTGCAGGCTTTGTGTGCTTTATAATTTTCTCCTTGACTGCAATAGGCCCTATGCTTTGTGTATTTCTTCCTCTTCCCAAGAAAGAAAAAGATTAATGGGAACTCCTGGGTTTCCAGAAGGCGATGCCTTTCACCGTTGCCTCTCAGTCAGAGAAGCAGGGAGCACAGATCTTCCCGAGGGATCAGAGAGGGAGGGACGCGTAGACTCCAGGGCCCTCAGAGGTGGTCCAGACTAGCTCCCTGTGTTACCAGTGGGGAAATTGAGGCACAGGAAGGAAGGAGCAGGCACAGAGCGGTGTCTTTCAATCATGGCGCCCATACTGCAGCCAGGAGGCTGTGCGTGCTGTCCGTGTCCACGGGAAGGACTGACTGACTTGGCCTTTTATCAGCTGCTAGCTAACACATCACGTACACACACAGGGTCGGAGGGCCGGCCCCTGGGAGGGGAATAGGCAGTAAATCAGATTAGGAAATTTCTCACTAGCATCTGACAGAGCCCAATCTAAGACAAAGAACTTCTGACAGTCAGGCCCTTAACCAAATCGTGCAGTGGAGATTCGGTTTCCCTTTTTTGGCCATGCCGCGCGGCACGCGGGATATTAGTTCCCCGACCAGGAATCGCACCCGCGCCCCCTTCAGGGGAAGTGTGGAATCTTAACCACTAGACTGCCAGGGAAGTCCTGGTTTACTGTTACCAGGGGCAATCTTTGTGTTTCTTTTTTAATCTGGATAGAAACACCTCTTCTATCCAAAGGCAAGTGAATTCCTCTTTGACTGAACCCTGAACAATGACCCAAACCCTCTTAACATTCTAGAATGTGGGTTTACTGATTCTTTTATGAAATAAACTTTATAGAGCGCCTGCTCTCTGCCACGCATTCAGCCACGTCGTGGGGATGAAGATGAATACAGTCTGTCCCTGCTTGACTATAAATGGGCCATGAATGAAGTGAGGGCTCATGGGTGCTGTGTAGTCCTCTCCACCAGCTTTCCTTAGACAACTGTCAGGACATAACTGATGTGGGAATTCCCTGGCGGTTCAGTGGTTAAAACTCCGTGCTTCCACGGGAGGGGTCTTGGGTTCCATCCCTGGTTGGAGAACTAAGATCCCACATGCCGCGTGGCATGGCCAAAAAATAAAAATAAACGAAGGACACAATGGATGTGATGGGATGCATTTGATTTCCAATAGATTTGAGATGTCTTAATTTTACAAGATTTGCCCCATCGAGCTGGACCATATCCGGGCAGAAGGGCATTGGGGTGGGGGGCATGCATGTGTGCATCATACATGTGTATGAGCATGTGTGTGTGAGAGCATGAGTGACTGTGAGTGTGCATGTGTGTGTTTAAAGCCCACGTGCAGCCACCAACCCCCCATCTCAGCAAACTGACCGTCCCCTCATCTGTCAAGGGAGTGAGGCACACACCTCAGAATCACCTCAGGAGAACCCATCCTTTTTTTTTTTTTTTGCGGTACGCGGGCCTCTCACTGTTGTGGCCTCTCCCGTTGCGGAGCACAGGCTCCGACACGCAGGCTCAGAGGCCATGGCTCACGGGCCCAGCCACTCTGCAGCATGTGGGATCCTCTCGGACCGGGGCACGAACCCGTGTCCCCTGCGTCGGCAGGCGGACTCTCAACCACTGCGCCACCAGGGAAGCCCAAGAACCCATCCTTTTAATAGCCGGACTTTCCAGAAACAAACTCCGGGTGATGATGTTGAGTTCCTGGACCATTTAATTAGCTTAAGATAATATTTTCAGTGAGTTTTAAAATGTTATGCTTTTTAATTAATGTATTTACTTTTCAACGTTTTATTTCCAACTCATCAAAAGTTGTCGTTTTTTGCTTTGTTTTTTTAAATTAGTAACACTCTTCTCTGGTGCTCTAGTCCCATTGCTGTTTTTGGGAAATGAGCCTCCAGCGTGAGGATGGTCAGGCCTGGGGACTCAGCGGGGGTGGGACCCCAGCATTGAGGACGAGGGTTAGGGTTAGAATTAGCAGTCAAATAGCTGCCACTGAATGCATGGCGTGTGCTGGGGTTTCATCTCAACACAGCCCTGAGGCAGGTATTATTATAGACAAGGAAACTAAGGCCAGGGACGTAAAGTGACCCATCGATGGCCAAGTCACACCAGGACTGCCTGACCCCTGAACCCACCACTCTTATTTTATATCATTTTGCATCATTAGAGACCAATAGTATTTTCTTAGACTACCTTAGTTCCAATTCTACTCGGTTCCAATTTAATGGCTTCAAAAAAGAATGAGAGGGCCTCCCTGGTGGCGCAGTGGTTGAGAGTCCGCCTGCCGATGCAGGGGATACGGGTTCGTGCCCCGGTCTGGGAGGATCCCATATGCCGCGGAGCGGCTGGGCCCGTGAGCCATGGCCGCTGGGCCTGCGCGTCCGGAGCCTGTGCTCCGCAACGGGAGAGGCCACAAGAGTGAGAGGCCCGCATACCGCAAAAAGAAAAAAAAAAAAAAAAGAATGAGAAAGAGAAGAAAGGAAGCAAAAGCACTGAATGGGAAATAAGAAGGAAGGAGAAGAAGGAAGGGAAGGAAGAACAACATCCCGTCGGGCAGAGATGCTGCAGGACCAGCAGAGGGCGTTGGACGGGCTGGGAGGTGGGGTGCGGGGGACCTCCCACCACCCGCTAAAGGTCCAGCTGCTGTGGGGACCTTTTTGGTGTCTTTCGAACGGTCCTGAATCAGTTGCAGTGTTGAACCCAGGATTCTTTGTGAGGCAGACAGGACTCCAGCCGCAGCCGCTCCCCTGCCAGCTCTGTCTCTCGCTCTGAAGAACGGGGTTCTGGCTTCGAGGTGCTCTGCGTGAGGCCCCGTGATGCTGGCACAGAGCAGGGACTTTCCTCTCAATGGAGTGAAGCTGGCGCAGTTTTTAGACTGTTTTAAATGAATTCAAGAGGAAAAAGTAACGCTTCCCCCAAATTTCCCAGGAAGCTGACTGTCCAGCTGCAGGGACAGACGTTTTGTTTCCTTGGTAAGCGCATGTGAGCTGTCAGATGGCAGTGTGTGTGGAGACGCTGGCCCAAGGAGCAGGGCTGGCGTCTCACCACCTCCCACACCTGCAGACAGTTGGGGGCTCGCTCCCACCTCCCAGAGCTGCCCACCCACGCCAGATGGTAGAGGCAACCCATGTAGCCTGTACTTTTAGCTCTTTCTTTTGCACCTGGTTTAAGACGGGAATGAATCACATCTCGTGTGTCTCTGGGATTCCTTTGTAGTGGGGTCGAGTCTCATTTTGGTTTGGGGATGGAAGGAAAGGGAATGGCCCTGTATCCAGAAAGAAAATTAGAGACCTCCCACTCTCATTGGGACGCTCCCTATAAAGGTCCCAAGGGATGCAGGGAGTTGGATGTCAGCCTTTCCCAAAAGGGTGCTCACTGGCAAATACTTTCCAGGGCTCGGAAGGAGCTGCCTTGTGTGATAGGAAAGATACATGCAACTCGATTTCTCTGCTTGTCCTGAATTGATCTGTCTTTTCCTGAGACTCTGAAACGGCATGTTACAAATAGCTGCCCGGTTAGCCTCTCGTTTTATTCCTACTATTCCAAACGTGTAAGCTGAGCTCCCCATCATGTGACAGCACCTGCGTGTTATCTCATGCGATCCTCGTAAATTGGAGGGGGTGGGCGTCATTTGCCCATTTTACGGATCAGGAAACAGGCTCAGAGCTGTTAAGGAAGCAGCCCGAAAATAACACAAAGCTCCGGCTTCCTCTATTTTCCTAGCCATGCTCCATTTCTCGAGAGAATCTGTTGGGTGTTTTGTGGACTGGCAGACTGGGGCTCTGGAAAGCCCTTGGTTTGATCCTGGTTAGTTTGTGCACACCTCGTGGAGCTGGTGGCGTTTGCAGAGAAAACTGGCTAAATCTTGGTGGGATAGCCCCCTTTTTGGAGGTGGGGCCCTTCTTTAAGCCCTGAGGTAGCTCTACAGGCAGAGTTTGTCTGGCCCAACGTGCTCCCCGAGGCTATGGAAAGTCCTCGGACCCAGGAGGGCCGCTGTGATCTGAACTCCTGGGATCTCACATTCCCAAAAGCCCTTTGGTTGGAGCCACTTAATTGTTTTAGCATTTGCAAATTACCCCAAGTGTGGCTGTCCATTTGGTCCATTCGGGGGCCTCTGTGGGCTGTTCAAGGATCCAGCTAACTTACTTTTACCAGCAGACCTGGCCCTGGAGGCCTTCTCTGGGCTGGACAAGGGCAGTGCTCTTAGAGCTCCAAGTAGCCGCCAGCCCGATGTCCCTGGGGCGACCGCGCAGCTGCCAAGAGTCCCGGCTGATGTATGGTCAGACGCTCAAGGCTCCGCTGCCTGGCGACAGCCATTGTCCAGGAAACAGGAGAGCCTACACTGACGGGCATGCGTCCCTCTGAGCCCCCTGCTCCCCGCCTCTCCTGCACGGTGCCCCGCACGCAGGCTTGTCATCAATTTGCCTCTGCAAGTAGACACAGCAGGGTTTTTATCTTCACTTTGAAAACCACTGTCTCTCCTGGGAGACGGAGAAACAGGTAGCCGTCGGGAGTAATGAAATGTCAGTGTATCCAGAACGGTCTTCAATTGTGGCCTTATCTTGTCAAGGTCCTGTAGCCCAATCCCCAATTTCCAAGCTCTCGGGCCTGATGTCAGTCTTGTCCTTGGTGGTGCACAAGGCAGGGTGCTCCAAAAGGCTAGAAGGTCCGAGCCCTCCGCAGGCTGCAGGTAAGGAGCCCACCCTTGGCATGTCCTTACTATGGCCTCGGTCTCTGTGGCAGGTGGCGAAGGACACTGGGGTCTTTCCTTTCATCGTTCCTTGCATGGGGTCAGTGATTTAGCTTGGGAGGCACAGGATGGGTCTTTACCGAACTGGATGCTGAGAACTGTCAACCTGCCCTCGTGTGATTTATCTCATCATGCTTGGTTGGAGATAATGTCAGCCTGACTGGGTGACAACCCCCCATCCCAAAACAGGCAAATGGAGAATACAGACACCTCTTGACTCAGCACTAGATAGTCTGCTGAATAACAGACGTTTGCTTGCTCTGTTCCATAGAGCACACCTCTGGTTGTATGTTGTACCCTCTTTACTGCTCTTCGTGGAATTCTCCCAGTGGCATAGCTCACTCACCTTTTTGTGTTTTGTGAGCAGTGAGGCGGGGCAGACAGAGGAAGGACTTAGAGTCAGACTGCCTGGGTTCAAATGCCAGCCTCTGCCACCCGCTGATCCATGATCTTGAGAAAGGCACGTCATGTCTCTGAGCCTCAGTCCTCTGATCTGTGAAATGGGTCATGTGGGGATGAGCAGTAATGTCCCTGGCACACCCAGCTGAGTCTGACCCAGTAGGGGCTGGATCACCGGGCCCTTCTGTTCCTTTGAACTCGGAAGATAGAAAGTATGTTCTTCGAAATGCCAAGTGGCCGCAGGGTGGTTGGCTGGAATGTAAATGAGGCATCACTTCACACATCTGCTCTTGATTTAGCACATCCTGTGCAAGGCCCCAGGCCACATTCCTGCGGGGACCTTCGCCAGCTGGTCTGGTTCCTCAGCCCTTAAAAGTACGAGTGCTGGCGACTTTCCTTTGATTATTTTCCATTTTTGAGCATGACTGTGAAGTGGGAACTGACACATGGAAACCCAGAATCTATGGTGCGCTGACTTGACAGATGGATTTTTCCCTTCCAGCCGGGAGGCGATCAGATGGGGAGGACGGAAGTTTCGACCCGGATAACAGGAAGGTAATGCAGGGGCAGACCTGGCTTTGTGGGGACTTCTCCAGCTTGAAGCCTCAGGCTCCTCCCCTTAAGTTGTGCTCCTTAGGGATTAGGCAGGGCCACATGGAACGGGGACCAAATTTAAGAGGTGGTGCCACCAGCCCCCTTACAGTTAGGACTTGCACATCTACTCCTGAAGTCCTCATTCTATGCTGTGTAACTTGGTCATGGTTCTCTAACCAAGGAGATGCCTGAAAAGAAAGGAAAACAAATCAAAATGCATATTTTAGGGTTTGGCCCATGGGCTGAGTTTGCCCGCCCACCCTGGCTCAAGAGGTAAGACCCCCTTTGCTTGTCTTTAAGGAAGGTAGGTGTGTGTGGAAAGAGCCCAAGGCTGGCTTACCCTGCTGTCCCCTTGTGAAGCCATGTGGGCCCTGACCTCCCTGAGCCTCAGTTTCCTCCTCTGTAAAGTGGGGCAGTGCCACTGCAGGTGACCTCAAAATTCACTTCTGTTTTTTTCTCAGCAGAAGACCAACTGGCTGATTCTCAAGGGGGACGGAGACACTAGGACCAACTCTCCAGACCTAGACAGCCAGTCTTTGTCCCACAGTAGCGGGACTGATAGAGGCCCTCTCCAAACGATGCCAGGGGACAACATTTACTCACGTGAGTGGTTCTTTTGAGCAAGGAGCTGTCAGTGTGGCATGAAAGTCCTTACAGAAAAGGGGCCCACAACCTTGAGCCAATTCCCCCCAGATCTAAGCCTTGCTCATTAAAAACTATGAGAGCAAACCCACAGACAGAATGGCAAGCCCGGTAGGAAGCAGACCAGTAGCCGTGTGCTGGCTTCCCTTGGTGACACCCTGATTCAGCCAGCCTGCTGCCCAAGGGCCACGCTGGCGTCTCCCGGAACTCTCCAGAGCTGGCAAGAGGGCAGAAGGCCAACTCAGGCTCCTGGGCTCCTTTGGGAAAAGGGCTTGCAGGCTGCCAGGCTGGAAGCTGAGGGCCCGTCTCCCTCCGGAGCGGACAGGAGCATGGTCCAGGGGGGCGAGTCCAGACTCGGAGCCGAGAACGGCATTATCGTGTCTCCTGTGCTCATCTTGGGCAAGGGGCCGGGAGCTGGGACTCCAGATCCTCAGGGAGTGCAGGCGACAAAGACCACATCTGCCTGATCCGGGGGGTCGTGAAGCTGCAGTAGGCGTGACCTTCAGATGTCGGGCGAAACTCCCCATAACGTTCTTCACGTCCAGAGGCTGTAAATTATAGGCAAAAACAACAGCAAGCTGCCGTCTAATGCCCGCAGTAGACGGTGGGCAGAGTCTTTGGGTCTCAGCAGCTGTGGGTGGGTTTCTGTGGACAAGCTGGAGGCTTAGCTTGGAAGCAGAGGCCAGGAGGGGATGGTTGTGGACGTGAGAAAGCCGAGGAAGGACAGTGGCTTTGCCGTTAAGACAGACCTGAGTTCAAATGTCGGCTCACCACTCGCTGGGCCTCAGTTTCACCTGTGTGCCTGGCGGGGTCGTTAGAGACCCGAAGGAGGTGCCACGTGTGCAGCCAGCACTCGGCCGGGCCCATAGTAGATGCTCATCGTCATCATCATCACCATTCTCGTGACTGTAAACTATCTCACAAATGAAAGTGCATGTGTTCCGACGTGGGAAGATAGTGAGAAGTGTGGAGACAATCACTTGTTAAAGAAGACGTCTAAACAGAGAAAGCGTGTGTTGTTTTGTGTGTGATCTCTGTAAGCAGATGTCTGTGTGCCCCGGGCCCCGTCCGCCTGGGCCTCTGCTCTCTAAATAGGATCCAGAGCCAGAGCACAGGGTTGACATCCCCGTTGGAAGGTCACACCGGAGAGTCCCCCAGAGGGTCTCGTCCAAATGGAGGCGTGCTCCTCCTGGGGAGGGTCTGGAAGGGCCGAGGCAGGCTGCCCGTCCCACCAGCAGCAGAGTGAGGGGTGAGGGGTGCGGGGCTGGTTACGGGAGAACCAGTGGGCAGGCTCTGGACCAGGCAGCAGCAGCCAGTCCTCCAGCCCTGCTCTGCCTGGTGATGCAGGACTTGCATGTGGCCCCCGGCCACTGGCCTTGACCATGGCCTTTTCTGTTTTGCGTTTTGTTTTTCCTAATGCAACTGAGTTTGGAAGGTGGAGTGCTCCTGCTTTGCCAGCCCCCCAGCAGCCCCCAGTAGCCCCCATGCCTTGAGGGCACCAAAGCGTTAGCCCCGGGACTTGAGAGCACCCAGGAAAGGACTATCTGGGGTCCTCAGGGTGGTCTTTTCTAGCTTCAGTCCTTCCCTTGCTGGGAGGTGGGTGAGCCTGCATCTGCAGCTCCCCGCCCTGTCTCTCCTCAGGGGGGCAGCTGCTGTCCCCAGGGAGTCCCACTTACCTTCTGGCCTGCCTGTGGCTTGGGGCTTAGGGAGGTGGGGACACCATCTGGGGAGAAGCCTGGGCAGGAGACGGGCCGCCCCGTGGGGACTTCTCTGTGCCGTGCTGACCCGTTCGTGTTTCCTCACCTCTGTGTGCTGCTTCCTCATCTGCACGTGCTGGACGAGGCGCCCTGGGGTCGTCCCAGGCATCCCCCAGGCAGTAGACCCTGTGAGACCTGGAGGCTGTGCGAGTGTTTTGGCCAGTCATACACCTTCAAGGTCTGTTTGTCAACCCTGTTCCTTGCTGCTGTGTCCTGATCACAAGCTGCAGGTGTAGCCGTGGATGTGAATGGACCGCCTCCCATCCAGGTGCACCCAGCCAGCAGGAATTGGAGAGCCTATGCTAGAATTCGTGCTCTAACTGGGGCAAACCCTCCAAAGTACAAACAACCTGCGTGTGTGTGTGTGTGTGTGTGTGTGTGTGTCCTCCTCCTTCAGGGATGCAGGCTCACGATGACCATGACAATGGTTCTCTCATCCCTTCGCTTTCTACACATGTTCTGATGTCAGTTCCTCCGAATGGGAAACCCGCTGTGTCTAACAATTGTAATTGTGCCTTTATTTCTGTCCTGGTGACATCGCCTTGTTTCCCAATGTGCATGGAAATAGCAGCGAGGACCCAGGCTGCTGGTCGTGCCTAGGTCAGGCGTGCCTTGCTATCTGCCGGCCTCTTGAGACATTTGGACGGGATGAGCCCACTCTTAAACTGAGAAGAGAGGGGTATCTGCCTTCTTTTCTCGGGTTCCTTCCAATCTCACCAAGTAGCCCCCTATTATGAGTCCATCGACACCAGTTTCATTTGCAAACAAACGTTACTGAACAAGGTGTTTGCATGTGGCAAGGCACGCCTGCCTGCATCCCTGGGACATCCATCTGTAGCGCACCCAAGGAGGGTAGGATTGTGACACTCAACACAGTGGGCGCTCAATAAATGTTTGTTGAATTGAGATGCACTAAATTCAACGGGTATTTATTGAGCACCCACTCTGTGCCAGACGCTGTGTAGGGCACCGAGGGGGAGACCGAGAAGACAAGAGCAGCCCCTGCCCCAGAGACGAGTGCAGGGAGCTGGGACAGGCAAAGACGCCATTGAGAGTAAGTGCACACGCACCCTGCCGCCGCCTGCCTGGGGTCCTCCGTGAGCTCTCGGGGGCCAGGCACAACCTCATCCCACTCATGACACCATCAGCACATCTCACCTGAGACTGAATTCATCATTCAGTCATTCATCCACCCCTTCACCAGACATTAACTGAGCACCTACTATGTGCTGAACACAGTGCTAGGCAGCGGAGAGGAGGTGGTGAATATGGCCCAGTGCCTGTTCCCCAGGGAAGCAGATAACTGACAAACCAGTGTGACATCCCTCTCCGCTATGGCAGTGGTTCTCAGCCAGCACTGTCAGCCCCTCCGAAGGAGGAGTCATTGAAATACACGTTGTATGATAGACTACTCATTTTCCTTTATGCTACACTTAGGGCATTATCTGGACTATGCATGTAGTAGGTTATATTATTGATGAATCTGATTTCTGCACAGGAAAGGGATGGTATTGATTTTCTGTTACAAGAAGAGGGTCTTGAGCCTTACAGGATGAGATTCACTGCCCCAGCAGAACATGAGGTGGTGTGGGCCCCCCTCCCCTGGTCTAGACCCTGTGGACCGGCCTGCTGCTGCTCTGGGTCCCACCTTCCTAACACTTCACATCCTGTCCTCCCTTTTGAGGTTTCCCACATCCACCTCCAGGTGGTCACAGGTGTGCTGAAGTAAGACAAAGCCCCAGGCCAGCTGGAGACCCTTCCCTGAGGACTCAGTGACTCCTGGAAAGGACCCTACCCTTCCAAAGGGAATAAGGCCCTTCCTCAAATCCCAGCACGTGAGGGGAATTAGGGTGGGCTTGGAGGTCGGGGTGAGGAAAGCTCCACATTAGAAACCAAGGCAGTGCAGATGGTTGGTCCCGTGGGGACCACTGCACACTCACCCTGCCTGTGGTTTTGCCGTTTTACATCACCCTCTGTGTGTCTGTCCCCATGGAGTCCCATCCCCTTGTCTTCGCCTGTTGCCCACCCAGTCCGGGCCTGGTCTGGAGCTGGGATCCGAGATTGCTTCCTGGGTCACCCACCCCCAGTGCCCACCAGTGTGACGCTCGGGAGACAGCACCTCTGTTCCACTCTTCCTTCCCTGCTGGCAGGAGGAAAGCGGGTTTGAGGCCTGGCCAGAAGTGGCTTTCCTCACCCCCTGTTAAGTCCTCTGGAGTTTCCAGGCAAGAAAAGTCATTCTCACATTTCTTAGTCCACGGCTGAAAGAGAGAGAGACCTGATTCGCTGTCTGCCAACCCCATGAGAATTTTGGGGGGTTGGCAATCCTCAGTCTGGGCATTGGGACCTGAGGACCCCAGGGGCAGAATCCACAAGCATCACACTGATGGGACCTCAGTCCTGGCCCTCATTTTTGGACAAGCAAGAGAAGGCCCAGAGACAGGGTGTGACCGCCGAACAGGTCCTGGGGCCAGAGCAGAGGCCAAAGGGACAGCACCCCAGCCCAGGAGCTGACGGTCCAGAGGAGGCAGGGACATAGACTAAAACCACGTTAGAAACTAAGTCCTATGGCAGGTCGGGGGGCCAGACGCTGCCGATGGCTCGGGGAAGGGAGATGCTAAGTGAGCAGGCTTGAGGGCTGCAGGCTTGAAGGGGTAAGTGTGGGAGTGAGCCCTCCTCACAAAGGTGAAGCCTGACTGCTGGGCTCTGGGGGAGGGCTGGAACCTGGGATGCACAGGGTCACAAAGGGCTTTATGGGCCTTGGGAGGGCTCTGCCTGGCCTCCAAGTGGAGGACGGACCTAGGGGTTCTCAGCAGAGCCCTGGTCGCCTCTGACTGAGGTTTCAGCTGGACTGTCGGGGCAGGATGGGAATTGCCATCATCCAGGCTAGGGGAGGGTTCTGGGGGAGGTAGTCTTTTGGGGATGTCCTGGGGTGTTCTGAGAAGCACGAACAGCATGCACAGAGCTTCGAGGCAAGAAGCAAGGTGGCAGTTTGGGAAACAGGAAGCCAGTGGGGAGGCGGGAGAGGGCAGCCAGAAACAGCTGGTCTGTGCGTGATGCTGGGAATTTTCTTCTCTGTCTGCTGGGGCCCAGGGTCGGTGCGGCAGGGCCGTGAGCAGATGAGGTGATGTGTTTTATGTGTTTAAACACGGACGGGCAGCTTTGCAGAGGATAGACAGGAGGCTGCTGGGCCGGGGCTCAAGGGACTGGGGTGTCCAGATAAGCCATGGGGAGGCCCCCCTGAGCAGTCTAAACAGCAGGACTGGTGCAAGCAGTCGAGGAGGGGTGGGGCGGGGGGGAGGGCGGAATCAGGAATGACCTGGGGCGTCCTGGCTCAGGTGGGTGCAGGCACCTCTGTTCACAGCTGGGCAGGAATAAGGTGGGTTCTTCATATTGAGTTGGGAGGCTGAGACGCCCAGACAGAGCTGCCGGGCTGTGGACGGATGGTCTGGGCACGCAGGAAAGGATTCTGGGCTGTAGGCAGAGTCACAGGGGTCCTCGGCTCCCGGATGGGCCTGGGGGCATGGGGGTGGGTAACCTGAGACCCAGGCCCTCCCCAAGGTGTGTTCCTGAGCTGTGTTACTTCTCAAAAGGGTTCTGAGGCCCAAAGAAACTGTGACTCTCCTGCTCAGCGCCTACCTCACTCCCAGTCCTCAGCCTCTGTTTCCCATCTCCATCGGACGTGGCGGGGAGGATCAAGAAAGTGTGGGCAGGGGGAGGCCCAGGGATGGAGAGAGCCCGACCAGCAGAGGGGGTGGGGGAAGGCTGGGAGGGAGAGGCCTGAGGGAGCTGGAGGGCTTGCGTCCGGCACCCGGCTTCCAGCAGGTGGCTGGGACTCCCCTGGGGCTGAGACTGCTGGGGAGGGCATGGCCCGCCCGGCCTCCAGCTGGAGGGACAGAGTGCCCTCTGCCCCCTGCTCACATTCGGCCCCAGCAAGAGCAGTGAGTGTTCCAGACGTCAGGGAGGGGACCTCGGCCCAGGAGAAGCCACCTCCATGTGCGAGAGGGGGGCACCAGGACAGAGCCCTCTGCCGTTCCCTGGGGGGCTGGCTGGGACTCTTCGCTTTTAGCAAAGGTCCCTGTGCCCCACTGATGGGCAGGCTTGCCCTCAGCTGGGGAACTGGACAGGGTGTGGCCTCAGATTTGTGGGCAGGGGCACAGGCAGTGCCTGAGACCCTCAGGTGTCCGGGGGAAGGAGCCCCCATCCCAGGTCACAGCTCTCAGGGCCTCCTCTGCCCGGGTCTTGAGGTGCTCTCACCCACCTGGGAGCTCTGTCTCCCCTCCTCCGACCCCCGCCGGGAGCACCTTATCTATGACCCTGTGTGTCCTTTCTCCCCGGAGGACTGTTAGCTCCTGGGGAGCAGGGTCCAGATGGGCCCCCCGTGCCTCCCCCTGTGCCCACAGCAGCCCCCCAGTGAGTGCCCATGGGGCGGTGGGTGCCCAGGTCTTCCCTGAGCAGAGCCTTCCCTCCTACATGGGCCCCAGCACGGTGGGGGGTAGGGGGGGAGCGACAGAGTGCATGAGATCACGTGAGGGGTCAGCAGAGATGGCTAGATGCGGGTGCGATCCCGCTGGGTTGAATCCTAGCCTCTCACTTGCTATGTGACCTTGGGTACGAGAGCAAACTTCTCTGAGTTTGGAATTGCCTCGTCTGTAAAAGTGGGGATGATCCAGTCCTCCTGGCAGGCGGCACCTGGGCTTTGGGGCTCAAACTTGGGCATCCTATGGGCTGAGCCCCAGGGTGTCACACAGAGCTGGTCAGGTCTACGAGCCAGCCATGGTGAGCCTTCAGTGGGCCCCTCGCTTGCTTCTGAAGCCTGAAGCTCAGACGGCCCAAGGGGCCTCCTGTTCATGTTCCTAGGGGCTGAAGGGGGTCCCAGCCCCTCCTTCCTCAGACGGGGATGCCAAGGCTCAGAGAGGGGACCCGAACCTGCACAGGGCCACGCAGCTGCAAACTTACATATTCACACATCAGTGAACTGAAAACCGTTCACCATCCTGGTGAAACTGATGAAGATCTGCCCAGGGAAATGGCTTCCTGACCGTTGTCCACAAAGCATCCTGGATGCTATGAAGAGCCATGTGCCTGTAGCTGCACCTGGAATAGTCATCCACCTGCAAGGGGCCTCTCCTTGCCCATCCGTCCAGTGGCTCCTCTAACCTCTGACAAGCCAGCCCAGAAGACGACAGACCCAAGGAGACCCAAGATCAATCCCAGCAGAATGCTGAGGGCAAGGTTGCCACAGGTGGGCTTCTGGGAGGAGGTGACAGGGAGCCTAGTTAGGCTGAGCTTGGACATGGGGCGCGGGCAGGTGTCCAGTGGTTACAGGGCCTGATACAACTCGGGGTCATGAGTACCCAGCTACCACCTGTCCAGGTCCAGCACACCTGCCTTCCCCCTGTGTGCCTTCTCTCTCTCTCTAATATACACACAGCACACACTCTTAAGGCCAGCCAATGCCATATGCCAGGCAGGTCCCTAGAAGACTCCCACACCTGCAAACCCTCACCAGGGCAGGGCTGCTGGAGCAGATAGGGTTACTGGTTCCCGATGCTAGGGTCCTGGGAGATTGTCTCATCCTCTTCATGAATAACAATTTGATATTATACAGGTCACTTAATTTCACTAGGCCTCAGCTTCCTGAAATGTAAAATGGGCTCATGTGTAATGCCTTGGCTTGTGACAGTCAAGAAAATCTCTGAATATGTGAAGGGACCTTTTAAACGGGTGGTTCTCAATCTTGGCTGCACATGGGATCCTGGGACCTCTGAAATCTACTGATGGCTGGTCCCATCCCAAGAGAGGCCAATTCTAATGGGTCTTGATAGCATCCCAGGGATGTGATACTGGAGACTCCTCTCTCCCTGCTGTTTCCCACTCAGTACAACTGAAAAGCCCAAGAACAATAGGGCAGACAATCACAGAACTCTGGAGGGTAGAGAGAGGAAGGTGGACTGGCCAGAGACCTGAGGACTTGAGGAAACATGCAGGACCAGTGTCTCTCACCTCCCATGCAGTGGACAAGGTGACCAAGTAGATGACTGCCCTCCCTGGTACCCAGGAGAAGGCCCACTGGCACCCAGCAGCCTGGAGAATAGGCCCAGGGAAACACTCTCCATCCATGGCTGGTGTCTCCCACCCCCACCTCGGGGTGCAGGGCAACCAGGGAAGCACCTTTCACCCCAGGTTGCTACCAGAAACACCAGGTGGATGCAGCAGGCCAGAAGAGCACTTTAACGAGCATTCTGAAAACTAAACTGACTTCAGACTCACAGCCCATAATAAGATATGCCCCACATGTTAAACCTAAGCACAGTGACAGCCTGCTGACATGGAAAACTTAGCTAGGATCCAGGTCTCCCAACATAATATCTGAATGTCCAGGATGCAGTGGAAAATCACTCATTACACCAAGAACCATGAAGATAACCATTTGAATGTGAAGAGGCAATCAACACATCCTAACACTGAAAAGAATCAGATATTGGAATTATCCTGAGAAGGATTTTTAAGGCAGTCATCACAAAACTGCTTCAACAAATGATTGCAAATACTCTTGAAATGAATGAAAAAGAAAAAAAATCTCACAGAAGAAATACAAGTTATAAAAAAAGAATCCAATGGAAATTACAGGAAAGAAAAATAAAATAACCAAGATTCAAAAATTCACTGGATGGGTTTAATAACAGAATAGCAGGATTTGTCAGAGGAGAGAATCAGTGAACTTGAAGATAGGACTACAGAAATTATCCAACTTGAACAGCAGAGAGAAAATAGCAGAAAAGAATGAACAGAGCCTCAGAGACCTGTCAGACAGCACTTGTATCACTGGAGTCCCAGAAAGAAGAGAATGGGTCTGAAAAATATTCAAAGAAATAATGCCTGAAAACTTAACAAATTTGGCAAAAGGCATAAACTTAACATGCTCAAGAAACTGAGTGAACCCCAAGTAGAATAAGCTCAAAGTAATCCACACCAAAACACACCATAATTAAACTTACAAAAACTAAAGACAGAAAAAAATAATACGGAAAACAGCCTGAGGGAAAAGACATATACTCCCTACTGGGGACACCAATGCAAACGACAGCCAATTTCTCCCCAGAAACCATGGAGGCCAGAGGAAGATGGCATGTATTTAATGTGCAGAAAGACATTTGCTGTGGATGTGAATTCTATCTTGGATGGAAAAATCCTTCAGGAATGAATGGAAAATGGGGACATTCTCAGACAAAGGAAAACTAAGACAAGTTTTCACTCGCAGATGTACTTGGCTAAAGGCAGTTCTCCAAACAGAAAGGAAGTGATAAGAGAGCTCGGAAATTCAGAAAGGAAGAACATCAAAACAGGTTAAAATAGGGGTCAGTATAACAGACTATCCTTCTTGTGATGAGTTTCTTAAATCTTTGATGATCGAAGCAAAAATTATTACATCATCCGATATGGAAGTTCAAGGCAGGTAGGAGAAAGAGCGAAGACAGTCATAGTTGATGAGTGAGGAAGATGAAGTGGCCTGAGTGGAAGTAAGGTCTCTACACCTACTGTGAGACCAGAGGCCGGCAGCCTGAGCACAGGGGATTTTAGAAGCTGGCTAGGTGATTGCAGTGCATCCGGGTAGAGAACCGCTGATTTAGAGCAGGTAAGGCTGGAGGTGAGGGCATAGTCGTTCTCGGGGCCCTAAGGGTTTCCAAGCCTTAGTGTGTATCAGAATGCCCTGGAGGGCTTGTAAAACACAGACCGCTGGACCCCAGCCCCAGAATTCTGAGTCTGTAGGTCTGGGGTGGGTCCTGAAAATTTGCCTCTGTAGCAAGCTCCCAGGCATGGCTGGTGCTAATTATTGGAGACGCCACTTTGAGAAGACTACTCTGGCATCCCTGACTGATCAGGAGCTCCTGGGTCTCAGCTGAGGGTCCCTTAGATCCTCAACCCGACAGCCTCACATGCCCAAGTGTGCCTGGCTCTGGGTATAAATTGGGAAGCAGGTGTGTCCTGGAGGGACCTCAGGAGTGTAAGTCAGGAGGCCCTTGTCTTGTGTCCCAGGGCTGGGTGACCTTGGGCAGGTCCCTCTGTGTCCCTGGGCCTCAGTTCCCCTGCTGTGAAATGGGAGGAGCTGGCTAGGTCACTTACCTGGCAGAGCCCAGGGCAACCAGGAAGGGCAAGGGATACCCGGCAGGCCTGGCCCAAGCATCTGGCCCCGCTTCTCTCCCTCCAGCTCCGCTCTCCTCTGTTTCACGTATCGGAGTTTTCACATAGATTTCCTGTGACAAGAGGGCTCCTTGGCTAAAACCAGTTTGAGAACCCTGCCCTTCATGTTGTGAAAGGCCCTTCCTGACCCACATCTGGAACCTTCCCACAGACTACCCTGGGACAAACAAGTCCCCGAGGCAGGTCCCCAGCTGAGGCCTTTCCTACGGGTGTGACCTGTACAGAATGTCTTCTCTAGCCCTCCACCCCACAAGACAGGCGCCTGGATCGACCAGCATCCTGTGCTCAGAAGCAGGCCTTCCTGGAGTGGGTGGGTGGGTGGACGGACAGGCAGTTCTGTGCACAGCGCCCGTCTCACCTTTGGAGACTCAGTCCTCCGGTTTACAGCCTCGTGAACACAGAGGGGTGGGACCCGCCGTCCCCGCTGAGCCCTCACGGGCAGCCCGGTGGCTCCCAAGAGCCAGTGCTATTGCCTGAGCTGGGGGGGACAGGGACCCCCAGATGCAGCAGACATGGCCCCTGCTTTTACTGGAAAGACAGTTCAGGCAGCCGGGAAAGGCCTCCTAAGGGTGCTTCTAAGGGTGGTGGAGGTCCCCTGCCCCTCCAGGGGGCCCAGGCTGTGCCCCTTGGCCTCCCTTCTGGGGCACATCCCACACTGACTTCTGAGCCAGGAGTTTCCGCTCTGCTTTCTCCAGATGTGGCATTGAAGTGGTTAATTGGGGGGTCTCAAAGTCCTGGGCCCCCCAGAGCAGCCAGGGATGTGATCAGTGAGGGAGACCAGGTGTGGGATTCCCACAGGGAATCCAGGGCCCAGTGTCCCAGACTGGCCCTTTGAGAAGCTAGAAATTAGGATTTTAATGTGAAATCCTCCAATTGCGAACAGCTCAAGGGTTTTGAAAAAATAGTCTGCAGGCCACCTCTGGTGGTGCTGGGCCTCCGCTGGCCGCCTCTGGCACAGGATGGCACAGCCCTACCCTGCATGGGGGCCCCTTCCTCCCTCTGCCCCCTGCTCTCCTGGTCAGCTAGGTGAGGAGCTTGGCCTGGTGATAGAGGCTCTTTCAGAGGATGCAGGTGGCTGCCAGGCCGGGTCAGGCTCCGTGATGTTTCTGGTGTCATGGGTGGGCTCGGGGACGTCACCACTTCCTGGCTTCATCCTCAGTCAGTGCCCTGGGGATAGAGGTCTTGAATGAGGCAGGTGGGATCTTCAGGGCCATCCCATGTCACCTGCGCAGCCCGCCGACCTGGCTGCGTGCATGACAGCTGTGCTGTGTCTGTTTCAGGGTTCCCCTATTCCAAGTCTGACCCTGTCCCAGGACATGGCAAGAATGGCTTGGACCACCGGGTAGGTACTCGGCCCCGCACGCCCTCCCCAGCACATGCGTACTAACGGCTGCCATGAGCTAGGGCGGCTCCCACAGCTTGGTGACCACACGGCCAGGAGGATGGGCCCTGGGGACCCTGCTTACCCACCCACATCTGCCTGCTGCTCTACCCAAGGCCAGACCACCACCCGGCAACACCCCTCCTCCCCTCTGCTCCCAGCCCCCAGCCCCCAGGGAGACCTCAGTGTCGGGGGGCAGGGGCAGCGGGGCCACCCAGAGGAATCAGACCCTCTTTAAGGCCCTCCTGACCGTCCTTCTCCTGTGACCTAGAGCCTAAGAAGGATCTTAAAGGATGGAGGGGTTCCGTGAGCCATGTGGGCCCAGAATCCATTCCTTCCCTGCAGCGCCCTTCCTCCCCGGGCCCCAGTGTTAGTACCATGACCATGGTTACCACTGATGATGCCCTTAGCGCTGTGACCGTTACTGGGGCCACACCGAGGGGCCGGCTTTCTGTGCCCACTCCCAGCCGAAGGCTGCTTTGACTGCCCCCTTCCCAGCTCTCTGAATCCGGGGACGTGAGAACGTGAGCCCAGACAGCGTGGTGCCTGACTTGTCCCCCACAGCTGGGCCCTCTTGTCTGTCCCTCTCCCCACAGCTTTGCTAGGTCTCCAGTAAGGACCCCTCAGGTGGAGCGGGCGTGATGACACCAGACCCCCCGCCAACCCTCCGACACACACACACACACACACACACACACAGCCCCAGGAGACTTGCTACCACTGAGGCAGCCTCTTCCTGGTCAGAGGAAGTTTGCCCACAAACCAAAGCCATTCACCCCCCAAGAGAAGCCACTCAGACTTCAGTCCCCGTGTGTTGCCCTGGGGCGGTCCCAGCAACAAGTGTGTAACGCAGGGGACGACAATCCCTCAGGCAGACCTCAAGTCCAGGGTCCAGGCCATGGGGCACATCCAAGAACAGGGACGCCACCACGGAAGCTGCGGGTGTCCTCGGGCCTTTCTCAGTCATTCTCGAGCTCTGTGGGCCCTGCTGCTGTGTGTGTCCGGGGCCCAGGTGTCTCTGCACGGTTTGCTCGAGGGAACCCCGCCCATCCCACTAACCACTCCCCCCCCACCCCGTTTATTCAGAATGGGCCGAGCTGGAATGGCACGTAGCATGCATCTCTGAATTCCCTTCTAAGGAAGGATGCAGGGGACATGAGAAAGCAGGAGTCCACAGAACTCCCACAGAGCCAGGGAACGTAGATCCTTAGGCTTAGCGTGAGGGTCCTGAGGGCAGTGAGCACCAGTCAGAATGTTCTCTGTTCACCTGGCACAGCTGTTCTCTGACTCAGGGGCCGTGAGTGCCGAGGTCACGGACTGGGCCACATCCACGCCGAGGTGTTCCACTCCCAAATCCAAGTCCTGGGGTTTCTCAAAATATGGGAGACAAAGAGCATGAACGTCAGCACTTCCAAGCTTGCGTCATTGGCGGCCGGGTTATGCATCCTCTAGGGAGAGTCCCTTCTTGGTTGCCAGGCTGGAAGGACGTGGGTCGATGGCTCCCACCACCTGTGGGGAAGGTGTGGCCTCCGGAGGCTCCACCCCCAAGGAGTCTGGGAACAGCTGATCCAGACACTCTGGCAGGGACACCATCTTCAGGCCTCTCCTAGAGCAGAGAGCAGACTCTTAAGCTTTACAGAGTCGAGAGCTGAACCCTCCGGGAATGTTTCCCCTGCTGGCCTCAGGGTGGGGAGCAGAGTGTTAGAAAGCCTGTGAGTGAGGCCTTCTGTCCATCTTGGGGAGTCGATAAAGATGGAATTCATCACCACATGAGGATTTTTAGCTTTTCACATTAGAATATCCAGGAGATAGATAAAAATTATTGTTGACTTTTTGGGGGGATTCTTTTTTCCCTACTAATGTTCTCTCCTATTTTTTTTTCTTCACTCTTTCTAAGACTCTAATGTAATCGTATGCCTGTTTCTCAGCTGAAAAGCCAGATAATTTGATGGCCAGTCTTTTACAGCTCAGCCATGTCAGATTAAGTTGTTTCTTGGTTTGTTTTTACTTTCTGAAAGGATTCCAGGTGACCTAAAGTAAAAGCCCAGATGCAGAGTGACCAAAAACCCAGTAACACCAAATCCCAAAGGAGAGGAAAAGAAAGAAGTAGGAGAAAATTAGATCAGAGACACACAGAAGAACACTGTATGGGAAAAACCATCGACGCTTAGCTGTGAGCTTCCTGAGCATGACCGGTTGTGTAGTTGTTATTGTCAAATGGAAGGAAGGAAGTCAGTAAATCAGGGGAGGCAGAGATGTGCCTGGTTCTTGTTCTGGAAGGGATTTGTCATGAGGGGCCAGCACCATATGTCCCAAAGCTTGTTAAAATGTCCTGATAACTAGCCCGCCACAGAGCCTGACACATGGTAGATATTCACACCTCTCTGTAGAATAAATAGGGAAACAGCCACCTACTAAAGGCTTTCCTGTGGATGAGACAGCATTGGTTCCAACATGTGCCACCCGGTTAATTGCTTAATAGCAATTAAGAGACTGACCGCTGGTCACCGACAGATCCACACGGTAGCCCCTTGGAAGGAGTCCCATTTTGAAAAACCCTGATGCTAACTAAGAACAGACTGAATTCTCCTACTAAATGACAAAGACTGTCAGGTTAGATTTTTTTAAAAATAAAAGAAGAAAAATGTGTCATCATGAGATAAACACTATTTATTTTTTAATGGATTAGAAGTCAAAGGATGGGAAAGAGATACCAAAATCACAAGTAGAAGGAAAGCATGAGTGGCAGTATTAATATCAGATAAGGTAGAAGTTAAGGTTAAGATGAATTAGTAGAATTTGTGGTAAAAAGAAAGAACACTAGTTCATGATGACACAAGTTATAAAGCAGTTAACAGCATTCATAAATTTAAGCTTGCCAAGCAACATGGCAATGCCAGAGACCTTGATAAAACGCAAGTATGGTAGGCCATTTGAACATGACTCTTTTGAAATCAGACATGGATCTAGTGAAGGAGAAAAAAAGTATGGAGATCAATTTAATAGTGCAAACAGAGAACTTAATCTAATAGGCATATGAAAAAAATTCGTATATTTTGAATCGGGTTTTCACATATCCATAAAACATTAATAAAAAGGTTCATGTATGTCACTACAAAGAAAACCTTAACAAATTTTAAAAGTCGGATATGCTGGAAAGAACACATGCATTATCATCAGGCAGCCCCGAGTTCAAATCCCAGCTCTGCCACTGCCTGGGTGTGTGTTTGGGCAAAAGTTACTTAAATTCTATGAGTCTCTATTTCCTAGTCTTTAAAAAAAAATTATCCTTACCTCTTAAGGTTATTGCCAGGGCCTCCCTGGTGGCGCAGTGGTTGAGAGTCCGCCTGCCGATGCAGGGGATACGGGTTCGTGCCCCGGTCTGGGAGGATCCCATATGCTGCGGAGCGGCTGGGCCCGTGAGCCATGGCCGCTGGGCCTGCGCGTCCGGAGCCTGTGCTCCGCAACGGGAGAGGCCACAACAGTGAGAGGCCCGCATACCGCAAAAAGAAAAAAAAAAAAAAAAAAGGTTATTGCCAGGACACATAACATTATAGTTGTGAAATCTTCTAAGTTCTATAGCGTAGTTCCCAAACGAATAGTTATTATAAAAGCAAGTCTCTACTCCTTCTTACTTCCACCTCAGTGGCTAGTGAGTAAAAAGGCACACTCCAGTGTGAGCTTTAGCAAGAAAAGAACAATGGTGAAATGGCCACGATTTCCTTCTCACCGTTATCAATCCCAGTATAATTTTTGAAAAGTAAAATGCACGGGTTAAAGTTTTTACAGTTCCATATATTAGCTGTGTGACCTTGGGCAAGTTGCTTCACGTTTCTGAGCCTCAGCTATTAAATGGTGATAATAATCACCACTTAGCATTTAGAAGGCCAGGAGTAGAGAGCTCTTTCCCTGCTCTGGACTGACACGGTGACACCTCCCCTCCACCCAGGGGACGCCCCACCCTCCCTCCTGAGAGCCTCTGTCTAGTCTCAGAGCCTGGCGGACCAGAGGAAGCCGGTTCTGCTGCCAGGAAGGGGGTTTCCAACTGCCCAAGGTGGTGGCGGTGGCCGGGGAGTGTACAGCCTGTGATGCAGGGCAGCGGGCACTAGGGGGCAGCATTTCTCTTTCGTATCGCGGCCGGACCAGGTGGGAGGCAGGTTTGCCTTGCTTTATGCAGGAGCTTCCCTAACCAGGCAGGTGCACGGGGAGTCCTTGTCAGTGGCCTGAGAAAATGTCTGCAAATATTGCTCTTGAAAACTCCCAAGGAGAATCATTCAGTCAAGTGGAGGAGGTGCAGGGTCACGGAGAGTCACCAGCGGGTGAGGGGCTGCTGGGCTCTGGGTCCCAGTGCTGGGATTAAGGTGAGGCATTCAGGGCACTTACCAAAGGACTCAGTAATCAAGGTAAACAAGGTAATACAATGTTCTGAAAAATCCAAATTAATGAAAAAAATCCATGATGGACAAAGTATAAGAAATGTAAAGGGCTTCCCTGGTGGCGCAGTGGTTGAGAATCTGCCTGTTAATGCAGGGGACACGGGTTCGAGCCCTGGTCTGGGAAGATCCCACATGCCACGGAGCAACTAGGCCCGTGAGCCACAACTACTGAGCCTGCGCGTCTGGAGCCTGTGCTCCGCAACAAGAGAGGCCGCGACAGTGAGAGGCCCGCGCACTGCGATGAAGAGTGGCCCCCGCTTGCCACAACTAGAGAAAGCCCTTGAACAGAAACGAAGACCCAACACAGCCAAAAATAAATAAAAAAAAAAAAAAAAAAAAAAAAAAAAAGAAATGTAAAGACCAGCTCCAACCCTCCACTTAGGTGCTTACCTGCCTCACCGCCCTCGTCCCGGCGTCTCTGGGCCTCAGTTTCCCCTGTTCAGGATGAAGGACTTTGGGCTCGGTGCTTTCGGAGGCCTCGTCCTGCCCCCGTGCTCGCTAGGGCTCTGACCAGCTCCTGGCTTAGCACCTCTTGCAGTAAATTAGTGCTGAAAGCCCTTTCCCTGTAATACAACCCAAGGGTGAAGAATATAATCCCTTCTTTAACTGCAGAGCTCTCTCCATGGAAATTTAACCCCTGTACCCAGTTCCAGAAGCGCGGGCCAAGAGCCCCGACCCCGTGTCAGACTCTGTACCAGGTGCCAGGGATACGGGCACAAATAAAACATTTTTCTCCACTGTGGGCAGCGGATGCAGGGCCAAGACAGAGTTGGACAGGAGAGGGACTGACTGACCCTGCGGGGCCTCAGCACCTGCATTGTGGGGCAGGAACCCTCTGTCGAGGTTTGCAGGATGACTTTTTCAGGTGGGCAGAGGGAAAGAGAATTCCAGACATCAGAGTTGGCTGCTGGTGCCATGGACAGGTGAGGGAGGCACCTGAGACAGGTGGCCAGGTCCGTGCCCCCTTTGAGTACCATCCCTGGGCATCATCAGCAATCACAGCCACTGTGATTGTATGGGGTGCAGTCTGTACGGGGTGCTCACGACACTTGGGGTCTGTGCTGGGGACTTTACAGACACCGGCCCCCTGAGCCCCTGGGGACAGTGCTTCTGGAGGGAGCAGAGCCGTAGCCCTAGTGAGCCGCCCTCCGGGTCCAGGCCAGCTGCGGGCCGAGGGGCCGGGCGCCCTGGAGCTGTCATCACAGCAGGAAGGAGCTGGCTGGACAGGCAGGGGCAGCTCAGGCCTGAAGGCGGCGGGAGGTATGTGAGCAAACCCACCGCGTGGGAAGCCGGCAGCCCTGACGAGTGTGGGCGGCCACACGGCCCTTCCAGAGCCCAGCCTCAGTGAGCACCGTGGGCTGGCCAGGCCGCCGGGAGCCCGGCGACAGCCTGCGCCCTGCAACCTGCCCCCTGCCGCCCTCTCTCTTTCTCTTCCAGAATGCCAATCTGGCCCCTTGTGGAGCAGACCTGGATGCCAGCTGGGGCATGCGAGGTACAGGAAGCGGGGACCCCGTGGGTCTCTGGCTGGGGCAGGGGTCGCTAACAGGTTTCCACGAGTTTCGTTCTGAAACCACCCCCGACCAGGGCTGCTGGCAGAAGGCTCTGAGCATCGTGGAGTCGGGGAGCCTGGGGCAGTCATGTCCCTGCCTCTTCCGGTCAAGGACTGGTTTACCTCCATCCTGATGTTGCCTGCGATGCTTCCTCTCCTTCCCCCTCCCTCCGGCGCTCCCCACCTCCTAACTCAGAGGCTTCTCTATTTCAAGACCCAGGTCTTGAGCACTGCCAACCCCACCCTGACTTACTTGGCACTCCGGGTCACCTGGGGAGAGATCTGTGTTTGAATGACCGTCCCACGCCAGGGCTGAGGCCAACCTAACACGTACTGTTCAATTCTATAGCAATAAAGGAGGCAGAGACACAGTGAAAAGCCCGCGGGTCTGAAGTTGGGTCAGATGCTGCCCCAGCCCTGCTCTCCACGTGGCCTCCCAGGGCTTCACACCAGCAGGGTGGCCTGCAGGGAGGTTGGTGTTACTAGAGAGACCTGGTCACGTGGCAGGCGCCTGCCCAAGGGCTCTGCCAGCTCTGAGCCGCCAGGCCCGCGATGCTCACTCATGATTGTCACCCGAGGGTGCCCGGAGCCTGCTCTCTTGGGCTGCTTCACGCTGGATGTGGGAGTGGAAGGAGCTCTAAGTGGCCTCCAGGCCCCCGGGCTCAGAGCCGGGGCAGCCGAGACCCCATGGCACATGGGGAAATTCAAGGACCAGCTCCCCGGTGCCCAACCCCTCGCCAGGGTCTCCCTCCCGAGACAGGCTTGCTTGTGGCTGAGATCCAGAGATGCTGCCCTGTGGGTTCCGCGTGCTCACGGAGGCCTCCCATCCATAGGATTTTATCTTTTAACAAGCCGCTTTTAGTCTGGAAGAAAAACCTTTTAAAAAGCTAGCACGCGGAGCTCTGTACTGAAAAGGAAGAGCTAAAGGGTAAAGAAGGTAAAACAGTAAGAGGCAGGGGGGTTCGAGCCCAGCAAGGCTGCCTGTCTCCACGGGGGTAAACCGAGGCAGGCCCGGACCACCCGGGAGACAGCAGCAGAGCTGAGGGGGAGCACGGGGCCGCGTCTGGCTCCCAGTCTGGCCTGCAGACTCCCGACCACGCCTGCTGCTCTGGCTTCCCGCCGGAGATCCCAGAGCCCGTCCCCCTGCAGCTCGGAGGATGCTGTGGGCGGGGATGGAGACCGCAAGGCCCGGCCCACCGCAGGGTGGGGGTCCTGGACGGGCTTGCTTCCACCTTTGGGCCGAGCTCGTGCGTGTCCTAACCCAGCCCCTGTGGTCTCTGCTTTCTCTTACAGAATACAAGGTAAGAGGGGCCGCCCGCTCCAGCGCTGACCTCCAGCTGCCGAGCTGCACCTGCCCAGGTTAAAAGTTCCTTTTGTTGTGCTTTCCCTGTGAAATGTGTGTGTCAGATGCAGACGCAAGTATGTACCTCTCCGCTGGCCTTGGGCTCGGCTCTTTTGTCCCCGCACATGCTTGCTTCCTGGGTGAACCCGGACTTTCTTCTCCCCGCAGATCTATCCTTATGACGCCCTCATCGTTACAAACCGAATCCGTGTGAAGCTACCCAAAGATGTGGACCGGACGAGACTGGAGGTGAGAGGGGCCCCAGGGGTGGAGGGTCATGTCTGCCGAGCGAGTCTCTGCAGCTGCCTTGGCGTCCACAAAGTCGACGTTCATTGCCCCCAAGGTCCCCGTGGCAACCGCGCAGTGCCCGGCGACGGGCTTAGAGTCAAGGTCCCTCGTTGTTTTAAAGTCCAGAGAACGTGGTCATGTACCCAACAAGGATGGCTGTGCAAAGCGGGGCACAGCTGCTTGCGGTTTGGGGCAGGAAAGCCTTCGTCACTGTGCTTAACTGGGTAACGTTCGCCTCTTCCCTGAGCACCAATATTCAGAAAATCGGCCCAATTCATGGCTTCTCTTTTTTTTTTTTTTTTTTTTTGCATTATGTGGGCCTCTCACTATTGCGGCCTCTCCCGTTGCGGAGCACAGGCCCCGGACACGCAGGCCCAACGGCCATGGCTCACGGGCCCAGCCGCTCCGCGGCATGTGGGATCCCCCCAGACTGGGGCACGAACCCGTGTCCCCTGCATCGGCAGGCGGACTCTCAACCACTGCGCCACCAGGGAAGCCCCCATGGCTTCTCTTTTGACCACACTCACCCCGATCTTGAATAATACTGAGCTCTGGGAGCAAGTGTATGTTTATAGGACCCGCAGGTCAAGGGCACAGACATCTGTTGACCGGGCCCCACCATGAGCCACGGTCCCAAGTGGCCGGAGTGCATACTTCATCCATCCTCACTGTCCTCCCACAAGGAAATCAATGGCCAGCAATGGACTTCACCTCCCGAGCCATGTCAGGAAGGTTTCACTGGGGTGAGGGGTCTGGAGGCTCCTGAAGGCCCAGGGCCACCTGCCCCACCTGTGCCCCAGGGCTGGGAACACTTAGGCAGAGTGTGTGTCCGGCCAGCGCCAGCCCCTGCCCTGATGCCTCTGTGGGCGGGGGCTCAGGTGGCTGCTGGGAGGGAGCCGTAGGGGCATGGATGTGGCTGAGGGGCACCAGAAGTGCCCCGGGGCTCAGGAGGGCTGCCAGGTGGGAGCCAATCTGAGTGGAGACCAGGCAGATCTGTAAAGAAACGCTGTCTCAGGTGGTCCAGACAGTTGCTTTGGAGCCCTGATCTCCACCCTTTAAGATGAGTGGAGACCAGGCAGGCAGATCTGTAAAGAAATGCCGTCTCAGGTGGTCCAGACAGATGCTCTGGAGCCCTGATCTCTGCCGTTTAAGATGAGGATGTTGATATGCACTGGGTGGGTGGCTGTACCCACGAGAGGTCACATAAAGCCCCTCGCCCAGGGTACGGGGTAGTGGTGGCAAGGAGGGGACAGGGACGCTGGTGTGGCTGCAGCAGTTGGGGGAGGCGTGTTCATTTTGACTTCTCTGTTGCAATAGTAGGAACTTGACCTGAAGTGGTTTAAGCTAAAAGGGATTTGCCAGCTCCTACGACTGACAACTGACTGACGGGTCCCTTCAGGTGGGGCTTAATCATGTCTCCAGACCCAGATTCCCTCCTTCCGTCTCTTGAATGTTTGTGTGTTGGCCTGACTGATAGACAGACGTTCACCTCCCCTCCCCCGGGCTCAACGTCTGCAAGGAAGAGACTCGGGGTGGGGGTGCTCCTAGAGGGGCTCTGAGACCTGGGACCTAGAGACAGGGAGGGTGATGCTGGGCTCACAGCAGCAGCAAGGGCTTAGCTGCAGGGAGGTGGGGAGCTGAGGCCAGGGAGGAGAAGCAGCAGAGCCAGCAAGCCCATGGATGCCGTGGCCAGGCAGTGCAGTCCACCCGCTGAGTCTTGGAGTCCCCAGGGTGTGGGTGGCATCTTGCCAGCAAAGGACCACAGAGCCGAATGACCCCAGGGCCTTTGCTCAGGAGGCTGGCCACTTAGCAGGACATTTGGACCTTACCCCGTAGAAGAGGAAGGACGACTGGAATGTTCTGACCTGTTAGGACGAGTGTGGGTCATTCCCGGGGATGGGGGCGGGGCAGCCGGACCGGCTAGGAAGCTGGGGTGTGAGTGGGGGGCAGGGAGAGCACGTGGAGGTGCTCAGAGAGCAGGAATGCACAGAGCAGGCCCCGAATCAAGCTTAAGGGATGCCTGCCCTGTGATCTGGAGGACGAGGTCCTAGGCAGCCCCTTCCTGGGCAGCCTCTTCCTGGGCCTCACCCGTGACAATCCCCGCTGCCCCTGCAGGGGACACACTCTTCGGCTCCTGCTGAAGTTGAGCCCTTGTTGAGGGTGTGGTCTTGTCCCACTGCTGTAAAACAGGAGGCTGTGGCTGCTGGGTGACTCAGTCAGGACCCGCCTGAAGGGCTCCCACTGTTCTGCATGTTTGTTCCTTAAGCGTGGGTGCCCTGAGGGCTCCTGGCTCCCACCGTGGGGGCGGGGGGGGGGTGCCTGCCGCTCAGCTCCTGACACAACAACAGCCTTGGGGCCACCCGCCCCTTGGGACTTGCTGCCTCCCTCTTGGGTCTGGGGTTCACTTTAACCAACTCCCATACCCCAACCCTTATTTTGCTACAGTACAGAGTGAAGGTGCAAACTATCAAGTGGTTAATACATGTAAATGTTTCCCTTTAAAAAAAAAAAACCTTGGAGGACGGGGGTAATGGGTTTAATCACCCAAATCTCCAAGAACACACCCAAGGGTGCGCCTTTCTGTAATCATTCTCTTCCTGATCTCAGGCAAGCCAGGAGGCAAATTGGAAGCGTTATCACAAGCGGGCACATCCCACAGCCTTCAGGGTTTGAGGGTTTGGAGCTGGGGTGTGTGTGGGGGTGCTCCCGAGGGGCTACATCCCAGCAGGAGAAAAAGGGACACCGATGTTTTTATTTCAGGGGAGAGAGCTTTATTTTTAATATAAAAACAATTCATAACTCTTGTAAAAGTCCAGAAAAACACAAAGAAGAACGTAAACATTACATGGAATTCCCCTACCGACTCAAAACTCCTGTTAGCTCCGGGGCGGACATGCTTCCGGAAATCTCTTTTTTTGCACAAATACCCAGAGATAACTGAATTCTCTTTTGGATAAGTAGCCTCATACTGTTTATGCAGTTTGACATCTGCTTTTTCTCTCTTAAATTTTATGTGAACATTTTTCCATGCCATTTCATGGGGATCTGCCCGTCCTTTTAGATGGCTGCGTGGTGGTCCCGCATCCCGTTCTGATGCCGAAAACTTGGCCTCTGTGCACTGGTGCTGAATTGAATCTCGGAAACAGAGTTTTGGGTGAAGTAGAAAAAATTAGCTTTATTGCTTTGCCAGGCAAAGGGAGCCACAGCAGGCTCCTGCCCCGAAAAACTGTATGTCCCAACCTGGGTGGATTTGATGAGGAGTTTTCTAGCAATGGTTCAAGGGCGGGGATTGCTGATAAGATTAGGGTGTGTGCAGGGCCTGCACTCCTTTAATCTGGCCTCAGGTGGTCTTTTCTGGAATGAAGAATACTGACATCTTCCATTTATTGGGGTTCTAGTTCTATAAAAAGCTCAAAATATATTGTTATGTGTATTCCTTGAGGTGGAACCAGGACCCTGCCCCAAGGCTACACTATTGTTTCTTGGCTGTTCTTCCCTTGTTTCTGCATCCCGTCCCTTCCCTGATTAGCAACTGTTCGAATCTGCCCTTTGGAACTCAGGGAAGTTCATGGAGGCTGGAGTCTGTTCCCTACAAACAAGAAACGGGGGACACAGAAAGGCTTCCATGCCCAGGAACTGCAAGTGTCCTGCTCGGCTTCAGTTCCACACAGGGGAGGGTCCCAGGGGCCAGGCTGTGGAGTGACAGGCTGTTGGCTGGGGCTCGGTCACATGGCAAAGCTGCAGGCCTGCTGTGTGCTCAGCAAGAGGAGAAGATGGACGTGGGCAGACAGCTGGTGGTGCCCACACACCTCTGTAGGGTCGGTCCCTGGAAGGAGGACCACTCTGTCTGTCGAATGGTCAAGGCTTGTTATCCATCCTTTACCGCCAGAGTGCTTGGCTGAGTCTCACTGGTTTGGTGAACACATGCCAGGCACTGAGCTGGGCCCTAGGGGACACATAATGAGCAGAAACCAGCATGAGCTCTGCCCGTAGACTCAGCCTGATGGGAGGTAGACGTCAATCAACTGATGACCCAAATGAGTGTGTGGAGTTATACACCAAGGTAAGGGCTCTAAAGGAGAGGAGGGTGGGCCTGTGAGCATTTAAAAGGGGGTAAAAGTTAATTGGGTGCAGTAAGTATGCCTCTGTGTGTGTCTGTGTGTGTGTGTGCACTTGCACGTAAGGTGAGTCATGGCAGGTAGGAAGAGAATTCCAGGAAGAGCACGCAGCAGGTGCAAAGGCCCTGGGGCAGGAGGCAGCATAGGCTGTTTGAGAAGGAACTAGCTGTGCTTGAGTGGGTGATGGGCAGGAGGGGCCAGGCCTCGTAGGGCTGTGAGCCACGATAAGCAGTTTGGTTTCTAGGAAAGGCAAGGCTTTTAAGTTGCAGGACGACCTGATTACGTAAGTAAAACAGTGCCCGAGGCTGTACTGTGAAGCCTGAATTGGCTGTGTGGATGCAGGGAAACCATTTTGGAGGCGGTTGGCTTGTCCGGGCAAGAATGATGGCATCTTGGACAGGGTGGTGGCGGAGGTGAGAAGCGGGTAGATTCAGGCCCTATTTGGGAGATCAAAGTGGGAGGGGCAGGGACACGCCTGGCGTGACTCCGGGCTGTCGGGATGGGGTGCTGGGTAAGTGGTGGTCACTCGGTGCAGCAGGACGAACCCCGGTTCTGATGATGTTTGTCGCTCTGGCCTGTGAGGCACAGACAAGGGAATTCAGGATGCTCAGCCTGACAAAGAGAAAGGTGCCATATAGGCCCCTGGTAGCCCATAGTAGGTGCTCAGTAAAGGCTGGTGACTCATAGAGGTGTTTGGAAGGAGTGTGGCTGTCCTCTGCTGCTCTGGATGCGCTGTCACATGGAAGGCAGTCAGATGAATTGTGTGGTCCCAATGTGCAGAGCAAGGATCAGGCTCCCCAGGGAGACCCGTCCGGGGCCAGTTTTACACCATCCCTGAGATCCAGCACTTTCTGTCCTAGGGGGTCTGGGTCTCAACGCCTACCCCTGGCACCCAAGGAACTCATGCCTTGGAGGGTCTCAGATCCTTCCTGCGTTTGGCTGTGCCAGGAGCTTCCACTCTGAGGGGGAAGAGCCTTGCCTGCCCCGGGCAGACTCAAGTGTCCTCTTACCTGAGGCCCCTCCTGCAAACCTCTGCCCGGCTGCCCAGCATTTGCCGAAAGACTGGCCATTTTGCTCGTGCATCAGCTTCTTGCCATCCAAAGGTGGCATCCTGGTGGAGGGAGAGAGCACTTAGGGTCGGGATGACCTGGGTGTGAATCCAGTCTCCATAATGCCTAGCTGTGTGACTGCGGACCAGTTACTTAACCACTCTGAGCCTGACCCTTACCTGTCAGATGACATCGCTGTTGCCTGTCCTGCTGGGTGGTTTGAGCATCGATTCAGTTGTTCAGAAGTAGCCATGAGCACCTGCCGTGAGCGAGCCCCAGGCAGGTGTGATGTGCCCATGGTTTCAATTATTTTGTCCATATTGCCCCCAGTTTACCAACCTGGGAACCGAGTAGGCCAGTATGGATTAGAAAAAGGTTTCCACAGGGATGGGGTGCTATGGGCTGGCCAAACAATGATTGCTAAGAACTTAGTGGAAGAGCAAGGTGGCTGGCTGTGAATGGAGGTAGGATCAGCCACAGCGTTGGCCACCAGGAGAACAAAGGTCCCTCCTTGATGCCCGATATGGGGAAAAAACAGGATGTTTGCGAATTTATCAGATTTGGCTTATCTACAAGCACTTGATCACTAGGCTGTTCCAAGCACTTGACACGTTCCTGTACTTGGTTTTCACAAGTTGGTGCAGCAGCTACAGAGGAGGCCTTGGTGGGAAGGGGTGGGGGTAGGGGAGCTGGAGGACAGCCCCAGGCCCTCGGCTTCTGGGGGACAGACCTGGGGTTCCAGCTAAGTAGTCACACAGGGCCACTGCGCTGTGCATCTTCCTGGATTAATTACAGTATTAAAAGTGAATTTCTAACCACACTTCCTTGCCCCAACCTCCCAGAGCACACATTCGGCTCCTTAGGTAGGAAAGTGTATCAGCCAGGGCCCTCCGGAGAATCAGAACCAACAGGAGACAGGTAGACAGACGGACAGACAGATATGGACATAGACATGTATTAAGAAATTTAATTTAAGGAATTGGCTTCCCGTGGGGCTGGAAAGTGTGGTATCTGCAGGGCAGGCCAGCAGCAGGCTGGATGGACACTCGGGCAGGAGCTGACACGTAGAAGCAGAATTTCTCCTTCTCCAGGAAGCCCTCAGTGATTGCCCAAACAGAGTGGATGAGGCCACCACATTATGGAGGGTCATCTTCACTTAAAGGCTGATTGTAGGCATGACCACATTGACAGACTACCTTCCCAGCCACCCCTAGACTAGTGTTTGTCCAAACAGCCGGGCACCAGGGCCTGGCCAGGCTGACTCATGCAGAGAGCAAAGGCTGCCGGCTGAACAGGTTTGGAAGGAGGGTGTGTCCAGACGAGTCCCCAGGGTCCTCCTTTCTGAGTGCTCAGCAGAGGCAAGGCTGAGCAGCTCCTCTGGGGCCACCTCTGCCAGACCCTGAGGCTAAATGCACACCTGAGTTTGCTCAAGCAGGAAAAGCCCAATTTGTAGGAATGTGCCTGAAAAATAAGGTCCCGCAGTTAAAGAATACGTCCTTTGTTTAGACTCATCCGACCGGTCTGATAAGAACCTGAGAGACTGATGGTGAGTGTGGGTTCCCAGCCACTGGGTGTGTCTGGGAGATGGGTCTGCTGCAGCCTCTGGGACCCTGGGGCCTCCCAGGAGAGGCTTGGAGAACAAACAGGAACAGTCCTCCAAGGCCAGGCCAAGTGGCAGGGACTTAGGGGTGGAGGGTGGGGAGGGAGGAGGGAGACAGTGCAGAGTAGGGCAGGCAAGTGGAATGGGCTCTGAAGGAGGAGAGAGGAAGCTGGGAGGCAGCGTGGCCAGCAAGGTGAGAGCACAGATTTAGATTCAGGGATGCAAAGAGCACAGATTGTCCCTGGATGAGGATGGGAGACAGGTCCATCCTGCCCTACTGGAGCTGAGAACCAGATGAGATCAGCAGTGGCTCCGTACTGAGGGACACACATGGCCTGGAGCCTCTGCTCGCTTGGCTAGTGCAATCTGGGAGGGCCCTCTGGAGGAGGGGGACATTTGAACCAGTACCTGTAGAAGGAGGAGGAGCTGCTGTGTGCAGTGGAGGAAGAGCATTGCAGGCTCTGGGTAGTAAAGAGCCTGGCATGTTCCCGAACCCGTAGGTGCCCACCGTGGAGCAGAACGATGGTGGAAGAGGTGGGCAAGGACATGGTGAGGCAGGGCCTCGGGGCCACCTGGCAGCCACGTCACTCCACATCTCGGAGCCTCCATCTCCGTCCTTCCCCATGCACTATGAAGAGGTCACGAGCCTGTGATGGAGGGCTCCCGGCCCTCACCTGGCACAGAGGAGCACTCCGCAGATGGCAGGGATCGTTGTCATTATGGTGATGCTGTCGTTATGGTGATGATGTCAGGGACCTCTGGCTAAGATGGCAGAAGCTTCAGAGCATGGACCCAGCTCAGCAGGACTCCCCTCTGCAGACAGGGCCTCCTTGTACAGTGTGATGGGGCAGGGAGGCACCGTGGGACCCAGGCCTCCGAAGAAACGTGGGCCCTTGCCGGTCCAGGATTCGCAGGCTGAGCGGGCCTGGGGCCTGAGCCCACCCGATCAGCCCCCATTGGAGCAGGGGGCCTGGCAGTGGCCGGTGGGACATCCGAACTTGGTGAGGTGGGCAGGGGGTACTGGGAATGCCCTGCAGGGAAATCGAGGCAGGCCAATCCCAGCAGAGTGGCAGCTAGCCTGGGGTACCCTGCAGAGCAGGGGGAGCACAGGCCGAGGGCCTCCACCACAAAGCCCCGGACGCTTCCAGAAGCTGCATCAAGGGGCAGGAAGTCAGGACTGAGGGAAGGTCCCGGGCTCTTGAGCCACCTGGCCTGGCGCCCAGGCTGCATGCCCTCAGGCAAGGCATGGGACCTCTCTGAGCCTGGGTTTCCTGAGGTCGTAGCATGAAAACTAGAATCTCAGGGCAGGTGAGGATGGCAGCAACTGTCATGAAGTCCCTTCCCGAGCCTGGCCAGTGGTCCTCCATCAGTTCAGGAGGATGGCGGGGTTCGGGGTCCGAACTGGGATCCCTGAGTAGGCCTCCTGGACCCGGACGCTGTGTGTATGAGTGTGCGTGATTCTACCAAAATGGGCCACTGCGTCATCGTTTCAGAGGGTCCGTGACCCAGAAAAAGTGGGGCTTTCTGCCACAGAGGGACAGCATGGATGGCCCGGCTTCCAGGTAGACAGGCCTCGGTGGGCCCGTCTGCCAAGGGGAGGTGTAGCCTCCCAACTGCGTGGACCTGCTGGTCTGAACGGCACGGTGGTCTCAAGGAACAGCAGGTGGCAGCTTCTCAGAAAGAGCCCTGGATCCCCGTCCAGAAGGTCCGAGTTCTAATGTGCCACTTGCAGGCTGGGTGACGCGGGAGACGTCCCCGTCTGTGGCCCGGTCCACGTCCTCTGGGCACCACCAGCTCCCACACTCGTTGCCTCCCTGGGTGTGAGTGCATGTGTGCATCTGGCACAGAGCCGTGTGTGCCCTGGGTTCCCGGCTGCGGTCCCTTGATGAGCCCTTGCTGCGAGCAGAGGTTAGTGGTCGTTACTGATTCCTGTATTCAGGGAGCCCTTGGCGATGGAGCCAGGTTACAGGGTTAAGTCAGATCATGTCCCTCAGAAAACTACCTCTGGCTGTAAGATGCTGGTGACATGTCATCAGTGCTTCACAAGGCATCAAGGCCTCCAGGTCCCAGGCCCTTGCATGGACTTAATTGTGCTCTGACCCACCTGCCCGGCAGGTATGAGATCTCTGTGGGGTGGGCGCACCTGGTCTGGTTTATTTCTGCGTCCCGGCCCCTGAATGAGGAGAGAGCAGAGCGCCTGCATAGGACCAGCCCTTCCCCTCCCTTCTCTCCGCTCACGCTACCACCCAGGAGCGCCCCATGCAGGGTCCCGGGCACACAGGCCCCCTCCCTGCCCCGGGGTGCTCGTTACAGAGGGACCCCTAGTGCATGCGGCTCTCTCAGAGATCGGGTGCTGCTAGAGCTGCTCCTGTTGTTATATTTTCAGGAATTTCCCACGCTGGTTGTGAAACCAGCCATTACTGAAAATCAAATGATGTAAACTTATGATTATGAAAATTACATTTAAAGCAAAGGTGATAAATACTCAACACTCCCTCCTCCCTAATCTCTCGGCTACATTTTACTACCATCTGTGCTCTCGAGGTTACTTAACCGCTATTGCATCTGTGTGCGGGAGGAATCATCTGTGACAGTGTGCTCCCGGGCATCTCTTTCCAGCTCTGCCTTCAGTGGCGTCACGTTGGAAGCTTGAAACTGGCCGTGGCGTATTTACACCACGGAAAGGAGGCTTGCAGGTCTGGGAGCCTGGGGTGATGGGTGCAGTCAGGAGAGACTTCCTGGAGGAGCTGACACCCAAGCCCAGGTCACTCCCAGGGGAGTGAGTAAGGGTTACGTGGGCAGAGGAGGAGGGCCCAGCATTCCAGGCAGAGGGAGAATGGGTGAAGGCCAGACAGGATTATTCCGACTTTACAGACATCACAGCTGAGGTCGTGTCACTCAGTGCAGCTGGACGGGCCTGGAGCCAGGACCGGATTCTTGTGTGTCTGGCTCCTGAGCCCGAGGTCTTTGCACGATGCTGCCCTGGAGGGTGACACATAGGCAGACCCCTGGCAAAGCTTGTGAGACCCCTACCATGCTGCAAAAATGGCCTCCTCCCCAGGGGCTCTCCCCAGTGCACCCCAGAAATGAGGCCATCCCGGAATGTTCCTCGGCCCAGGCACCACGCCCTGGGCTGCCTTCCTGCCGGCTCAGGAGGGGATTCGGCCGTGCCTGGCGGGCCAGGGAAGCCTTCAGGAGCCAGCGGCTGGGGGAGTTGGGCCAGGGTCAGAAGGCCGGCTCTGGCCTCTGGGGTCTGCCGTGCTCTGCCACGTTCCTCCTGCTACGGCAGGCCCTCAGGCAGGCAAGAAGAGCCCTGGATGGGGGGCCCTGACTCTGCCTTGAGGGACATTACCAATTTCCCAGCTGCCAGGAGCAGGGGCCCTTAGCCCCTTCTTCCCTGGGAGGCCGCAGGATCAGCCAGGTGTGGTGAGATACTATAGACCACACAGCTGGAGCTGGGATGGCTGAACAGATCCCTCTGCCAGGCCTTCCCCATGTGACCCTCTCCTGCCCTCCAGAGCCCTCAGGCAGCCAGGTTTTGTTCTCAGCCTACAGATGAGGAAACAGGACCAGAGTCCAGGGGTCCCTGCCAGCCCCTAGGACTTGCCCTTAGCCTGAGTCCCCAAACCCAGCTGCCATCAGCTGCTCTGGGAGGCATATGACACACGTGGGCTCCTGGGCCCCTAAGGCTGCCTTGGGAGGTTTTGGGGGGGCATAGGGGAGGGGGCAGGCACTCTCAGATGTGACAAGCACCCCGGGTCATTGTGACAGGCCTGCGGGCTTGGGAACCCAGCTGGGACACCATGCAGCACCCCTCCTTCCCTCCTGCCTCCGGCTGCCCTCCTGGCAACGGGGTGGGCTCCTGTGGCCAGGTGGGAGCCAGGCGGGGGGAGCAGGGTTGGGAGCGCCAGCCCCAGAGGGTCCTCTCCTTTGCGTCTCCTCCTGCCCGCTAACCCACCACATGTCCCCAGTTCAAAGGTCCCCAAGGTTGGGTGTCCCCTTGCCCGTAGAACCCGGGTTTCTGTGCAGCTTTTCGGACTCAGTTCTCAGGGCATCTTGGTCTGGAGGCTGGAGGACGGGCTGCATGGGACCTGCGGTGGGTGCCAGGGTTAAGTGACTCCTTGGGCCCCCTTCTCACCCCCCGCAGGCCCTGCCGTGGTCCCCCTGCTGCTAGCGGGAGGCTCCTGGCCGGTGAGCACAGGGTCACCCTCACCGCGCCGCTCTCCCCTTCCCAGCTTAGAGCGTGGTGACCTGTGTCACCACTCTCCCATCTCCTCCCCTCTGTATGTCACCGCCTGGGAGACCCAACCCCGGAGACACCCGGGGGCCCTAAAGCAGGAGATCACAGGCTGCAGGGGTGCTGGGCATCACCCCGCGAGCCCAGCCCATGCCTCTCTGGGATCCCTGTTGGCCGTCACCTCTGGGCCCCTTCCCCTTGCTTCCACCTCCCCAGGGCCTGGCCCTGAAGTCCAGCATCTCGCTCAGGCCTCTGATCTTTCTCTGCCCCGCCGCACTCCCCTTAACCGCCCACAGCCACACCCCCCAGGGCCTCAGGACCCTGGCCTGTGTCAGGCTTCCCGCTCAACACTCAGCCAATAACAGGAGGTGCGATTTTCCTTTTCTCCTTCCCTTTGGGCTTCTTGGTTGACCCACAGTACTTGGGAAGGTTGTGACATGGTCCCTGGGTGCTGCTGTCTGAAATGACGGTTCTGAGTCCCCGTGGGCCGGGTTGTGGATTCCCCAGATCGGCAGGAAACCCCAGTGTCAGCACCATGCAGGTGGCTCATTTCTGGCATATGCCAGAGCCCTCTTCCTGGTTGCAGGTCCGAGATGGTAGCAGGCAGCTCACGGCCCTTTCCTGGCAGAGACTAGCTTGATGGTGTGTGTGCGTGCATGTGTGTCTGTGTATGTCTGTGTGTCTCTGTGTGAGTGTGTGTCTAGTATGTCTGTGTGTATCTATGTGTCTTTGTATGTGTGTGTCTGCATGTCTGTATATGTCTCTGCGTGTGTGTCTGTGTATGTCTTGTGTGTGCATGTGTGTCTGTGTATGTCTGTCTCTGTGTGTGTGTCTAGTATGTCTGTGTGTATCTATGTGTTTGTGTATGTCTGTGTGTGTGTCTCCATGCGTGTCTGTGTCTGTATATGTTTGTGTCTGTGTCTGTGTCTGTGTGTGTGTGTGAGAGTGTGTGTGCCCTCTGAGGACCCCAGGCCCAGATTCAGTTAGGAGGGCCTTTTGTGACTCAGCAAAAATGGGTCCCTTGGGTTCCCTCCCCCATATCCTGCCAGCAACTGGGCTCTGAAACCCAGTGCATGCCACACATATTTGGTGATTTTTATGAAGGACACAAGTGGCAGTGACTGATGTTTCTGCTTTCCATAGTTCACCATGTGTCTTCACACCGTTTTCTCTCTTGATCATCACAGTAACCTTTAGTATGAGGTGTTTTGCTTTAAATTTAAGGAAACCACTCTTTGGGGGGCAAGAATTGGGTTTTTTAAATTATAAAAGTCACAGTTTTAACCATTTTAAAGTGTATGACTGAGTGGCGTTTAATACATTCTCAAGGTTGTACGACCTCCACTACCTCTATCCAATTCCAGAACACTTTTATCAGCCCAGCAGGAAACCCTGTACCATTGACCAGCTGTTCTCCGGTCCTTTCCCTCCCCAAGACCCCAGCAATGACTACTCTGGTTTTGGTCCCTGTGGATCTGCCCATCCTGGATATTTCGTATAAATGGGATCAGCCTAACAGTCGTGTCCGTGTTTTAGCGAACGTCAGAGCTTCATGACTTTCCATGGATGAACCATGTTCCCGAGTCTGAATCGAGCTCATTTTGTTTATCCGTTTGTCCTTCGATGAGCAGTTGGGTTGTTTCCGCTCTTAGCACTTGTGGATGATGCCGCTGTGAACGTGGGTGTGCAGGTGTCCACGTGAGTCCCTGGTTTGGGGCGTCTGGGATCTACTTGGGAGTGGATCTGCTGGGTCGCACGGTGATCCTGCTAAGTACTTGGAAGAATAGCCAGACTGCTTTCCACACAGCCATACGGAAGCCACACTTCTCAAATGGGGGCCAGAGGGGGATTTGAACCGGGTCCTCTGGGGCCAGAATCTGACCCACCCTCCTGTTGCAGACTGTCCCCCACCTCCTTTCCGTCTTCCCCTCAGCCCTCCCAGGCAGGAGGGGGACAGCCTCACTCCCCCTGGGAAGCCCGCCCGGGAGATGGTGCCGTGCCCACCCGAGCCGGGTCTCAAAGGACAAGAAGGAGTTACTCAGAGCTTGCTGAGGAAGACAGGTGTCGGGTTGATGGGAGCAGAAACCTGCAAGGAACAGTCTAGAATTCGGGTGGCAGTCAGGGGAAGCTCCACAGAGGTTGCTCTATCTCGGATCATAACAAACGTGCCCAACACACACTGGCCCTGCCCGTGGCCGGGCTCAGCCCTGAGAGCTGACCTGCACTGACCCACTCACCCACACAGCTCTGGGGGGGCGGGCGTTGCCAGGGTGACCCCATTTACAGGTGAGTAGACTGAGGCTCCAGAGGCTAGCTGGCTCAGGTACCCTTGACACCGAGCTGTTCAGCCTCTCCATTGTGCCCCCTGGGATCGGGCTCAGAGAGACAAAAAACTCACTCATGGTCACACAGCAGAGGTGGGGAAGAGGGAGGATTTGAACTGAGGCTCTTTTGCTCACCTTCCACACCTCAGCGTCCTCATCTGTGAAATGGGGGCGAAATAAACCACTCACTTCCGGCTCTCAAATGGCGGCCATGAAAATTAAATGAAATTATGAATGTGCCCATATATGCATATCTCCTGAAATCTCAGCCATTTCCAGGCAGTGCTTTCAAACTTTGTCTGCAGTGGGACACATGTCTGTAGGTGTCAGGAGTCAGGGCCCTGGCCCCGGTTCTGCAGCTGGTCACCCTGGGGCCCTAACCAGATCTCTTTCCTCTGGGCTTGGTTCTGTCCACTGCAAAGCAGAGTGATGGGGATACAGAGGGAAGGTGGGGAGCCCGAGGGCCCCGGGTGCGCTGAGGGGACCACCCCATCCTTGCTGCAGATCCCGCCTCAGGGGCCGAAGTTGCTGACTGTTCCCCTCTGGGTTTTCCTTTTTATCTGAAGAGACACTTGTCGCCCGAGGAGTTCCAGGAAGTGTTTGGGATGAGCATGGAAGAGTTTGACCGCCTGGCCCTCTGGAAGAGGAACGACCTCAAGAAGAAAGCCCTGCTGTTTTGACGCTGCCGAGGCCCCTGACCACGGGCACGCCTGCGGGAACCACCAGACCCCTCCTCTTGCACTTGGCTTTGGCTTCTCTGTTTCCACGGTGGGCGGTGGGCGCCTGGAAGGGCCGGGCTGGGGCCTGGGGGCGGGAGGAGGTCCCAGAGCAGGTGCAGCCCCCCCCCCGTTTCTGCCAGCGCCACTCCCGCCCGTAGTTTAGGGCCCAGATGCCTGGCTTTGCACTGCTCCTTCCCCGCTGTTGCTTGCCATCAGGGAGATGCTGCGAGGTCACTGCCCCGGAGATGGGGGAACAGACAAGTGCAGCCCACCCCCCAGGCCTCCGGGCAGTGCCCACCCCACGCTGGTGGGACAGAGGCGATGGGACTGGAGATTTGAGGAGGCCTGTCAATGACAGGCGCTGACAGGGTCATGGGTGGGTGGGCGCACGGTGTGGCCCCCTCACCCGCTCAGCCTCAGGAGGCACGGCCTGGCACAGGGGCCCCCCACCCCCGAGGCAGGGGATGTGCCACCCAGGGCTGCAAGAAGCACGGGGGCTCGGTTTTTGCGGCCTTTGTGATGAATCAGTGTTTAGGGAGGAACTTCAGTCTAAACAGGCACCTTCTGCCAGGGCCCCCCGTGCTCTGCATTTTTCTTCCACATCATCCCTTAGATGCCTAAATGAATGATATCTTTAGAGTAACACAAAAGTTTTTATTTTATTAAAAAGTAGAGCCTACTTAATGACGACATATATAAAGAGTTTAATTCTATGGTCCCACTGAAGGGGAGCACCTCCAGCCTGATTCTCCACTGTTCGCATCTGTGTGGTTTCGGGTTTAATACACAGGACTCCTTGTCTGTTTTATTTGTGCTTTTTTGCTTTTTGACCTGTCATACAGGTACCCTGAAAGGCAGACCCACTCCCCGCACCCCCCATAATGCTGTTTGTAGGTACACGTAAAGTACAGCCACCACTGTTTTTCTCGCTGTCATTTTCCAAGTCTTGGAGAGAAGACATCCTCCCCTGACGGCCGGTGCCCCAGAATGAAGGATTTCCATGCCCTCTTGGTGACATGGCCAGGGGCATTCCACCTTCCCTGCTTCTCCCCCATAAAACACAGACACCCCCAGGGAGGGATGCTTGTGCCTGGTCCTGAGACCGACAGCCAGACCCTCGGGGAGACGGGATGGGAGGTGCCGCCTAGATCACAAAGTCAGCAGGGCATCCATGGCAGGAGGCCGGCGGGTCCCCTGCTGGAAGGCATCCTGCTTGTGATTAGGTGTGGGCTAGAGCATGGTGCCTGACATGGAATGTTTGTCAGTGCGTTGAGAGGCCTGTGAAACACTGCAGAGGTGTCCCCAGAGTCTGTCCCCCTCCCCGTCTTTGTGAAGCTGCATCTTTCTGTGTGTCCTGGATGTTCCCATCCGTGAGTCAATGTCACTCAGCTTCCTTTTGGCCCCGTAACACGCCAGTCCCTCTGCGCGCCCGGCTTCTCACCAGCCCGGCTTGGCCAGGGAGGGGAGTTCTCAGCACCTAGTACGCTTCCCTCCACTTTGCGATCTGAGCCCTGGCCACTGGAAACCCCCAGTTTCTCACTAGTGAACGTCATGTCGGACTAGGGGAGCCTGGAAAAATAAAGGATGATGTATTATAACTTGTGAAAGTGAAAAGCCACTTCTTATAAAGGCGTGTCATTTCTAGGCATGGACCCCCTTCTGCTGACAGTCCTTGGGGAGAGCGTCTGCCGAAAGTGGTCGCCCCGGAAGCGTGCACAGAGCCGGGTGGGACAGCCCCATGGTTGGCATCAGGAATGCCCTGGGACAGTGCTCTCAGTGGCAGCCCCTAAGGGTGGGGCCCTCTGCTTGCTTTAGAGCCCCTCAGCTAGGCACCAGGTGCTGATGGGAGGGATGCTTATGCCTGTCCCCAGTCAGGCTGGGGAGACAGACTGGCAAACAGGCAATGACAACAAGACTGACCCTTTGGAGAAGGTCCAGAGGAGGCTCCATATACACCCCAGAGGTCAGGGGGCCAGGCTTTCTGAGAAGGTGTTGCCAAGCTAATTCTTTTTTTTTTTTTGCGGTACGCGGGCCTCTCACTGCTGTGGCCTCTCCCGTTGCGGAGCACAGGCTCCGGACGCGCAGGCCCAGCGGCCATGGCTCACGGGCCCAGCCACTCCACGGTATGCGGGATCCTCCCAGACAGGGGCACGAACCCGTGTCCCCTGCATCGGCAGGCGGACTCTCAACCACTGTGCCACCAGGGAAGCCCAAACCAAGCTAATTCTTGACAGATGAAGAGGTGTTCCCAGAGGCCAAGGAAGGGAAGGGTGTTCCAGGCAGAGGGAACAGCAGGAGTGGACCCTGAGCCAGAGGCAGCTTCCCCAGTTCCAGAAACTTGGGTTGCTGGTTATGGCTGGAGCACATGGCTAAGGAAGGGAAGAGAACGAAGGCTGGGCTCCCTCCAGGGAGGGCCCAGCAGGTCGGCAGATGTCATCCTGGGATGAAATGCTTTGTAATATTTACCTTTGTTTGCTCAGGCTGCTGTAACAAAAACCATAGACTGGGGGCTTAAACAACAAAGATTTCTTTCTCTTGGTTCTGGAGTCTGAAGTCCAAAGTCAAGGTGCTGGCACGATCGGGTTCTGGTGAGAGCCTGCTTCCTGCTTACAGATGTATGAGCTGTGTCTTCACAGGGCAGAGAGAGACCATCTCTCTTCTCATCTCACTCAGCTTCTCAAAGGGCACTAATCCCATTGTGAGGGGCCCACCCTCACAACCTAATCACCTTCCAAAGGCCCCCCCTAATCCATCACACTGGGGATTAGGGCTTCAGCATATGGATTTGGGGGACACATTTAATCCACAGCAGTTTCTAATCTTATTCCAATGACATTAATAACTCTCATAAAACCCCAGAAGCCTGTTCACATGTACACAATCTGCCCCATTTTAGTATACCCAGGTTTTCAAGTCAGAAACCATTCCTTTGCCCCCAAGGACTGCCTGTCGGAGGTCCTAGTTCCACCCTGAAGTATCTCTCTGTATCTCTCCATCTCAGCAGACACCGTCATGGAATTATCCAGATCAGAAAACATCCTGAGAGTGGAAGGTGGCACCCTTACCAATGACCCAGGGACACAGCATACACCTGGCCTGTCCCAGGCAAACTGGACATGTGGTCACCCTGACCATACTCCCTCCACCCTCACCTCTCACCTGGGTGAACCCAGCTTCCCAATCAGCCTTCTTTCCCACTCTCACCTCTGGACCTGTCATTTTTCACAGACAGCCAGAGTGATGCTTTGCAACCATCAGTTGGATCATGTCAAGCCCCCAACAGCACCTTCTATGACACCCTGCTCTCCCCTCTCCCTGCTCCACACAGGATCAGCCTCTGTCCCATACATCACAGCCACGCTGCCTTCCTTCGGCACAAGCCCTCAGCTTTTGCACACACTCTCCTCCCTCCTGGAGTTGGGGGCGTGCTTCTTCTCCAGGCAGGGCTCCTCTCAACCCTCTTGGTTTGGCTCTGAAGTTCCCACCTCAGACAGGCCCCTCTGCTGACTCTAGGAATTTCCCCACCAATGCTCACCCCTGTGTCAGCACATTCTTCTTCTTTTTTTCTTTTTTTCCTAAATCACAGTTTCACTTTGATTTGGGGACATCTTGTATTTTCTCCTTTTAATTTTTTTTTAACTTTTAAATTTATTTTATTGAAGTATAGTTGATTTACAATGTGGTGTTAATTTCTGCTGTGCAGCAAAGTGATTCAGTTATACCCACATGTACATTCTTTTTCATATTCTTTTCCATTATGGTTTATCACAGGATATTGAATATGGTTCCCCAGCACATTCTTCTTATCTGTTTACTGATGCTTTCCCTCCAAGAGGGCTGGCAGTTTTTATAACAGTGCTATGTGACCCATCATTGCAATATTTGGTAACAGGACTGAAGCCCAGAGTTTCTCCTGGTGTCAGTGCTTCTAGAGCAGTGCAGCCCAATAGAACTTTCTGCAAAGCATTCTGTACCCACACTGTCCAGTATGACAGCCACTAGCATTTGAAACATGACAGATGTGACTAGGGAATTAAGTTTTACGTTTTCATTAGTTTAAAGGTCAGTTTAAGTAGCCATGCGTGACAAGCAGCTGCCGATTAGACAGTGCAGACCTGGAAGATTAGAAACTTCCAGTGTCCTGAGCGGAAAGACTGGCTGCTGCAGAAGGCTCAGGACTTGGCATTCTGGCTAGTGGAGTGTCCGTTTGGTGCCTGGTGTGTAGGGTCATTTAGAGTACATTTGCTGAGCCCCCGTCTGTGCCTGGCACTGTCCCGGCTGCTGGAGGTATGCACAGCCAGCCCGTGCCCCCCAGAGCTTACATGCCCACCTGAGCCCCAGCTGTCTCGGGTTCTAAGGAGCTGCCCACCCCAAAGTCCCAAGCCAAGTCCGGCCCCATTCTCCATGCCAGCCTTGGTGTCTGCTAATGGCACCAACCTTCCCGAATTGGCCCCAGACTGGGCCTGTGTCAGGAGTCCCGAGACTGATGGGGCAGGGAGATGTCAGCCTACAGGCCTCCTTTCTGGACCCTTCTCCCCAGGGTAGCTGTGCCTTTTAAGCCACTGAAATCTCAACCCAATGCTTCAGAATTCACTGCTTTGAATGTGAGGAGGAAGAGAGGCTGGCAAATCACACAGCCCGTCCTAGGGTTTGGCTCAGAAGTGACACGTGTCACCACCAGTCAGGCCCATTGGTCAGAGTTAGTCACATGGCTCCACCCAGCTGCAAAGGCATCTGGGAAGCACGGCACCTGTGTGTTGAGAAGGGGAGAAGACCCGCTCTATTGGTGGGCACTCCCAGCTCTACAGCCCAGGCTCCCTGAGGCCTTCTTGTCCCCATGTTCAACCCCCCGTGCCTTCAGTGGCTCTTTCTATGAATCATCAGGAGGCCCCCAGCTGCCCCGGTCACCATCCTCTGCAGATGAGCTGCCCTCATTCATCAGTGCCCAGCTGCCCACCAGCACCACATGGACCCCAGTCCCTCCGAGGCTGTGCCATGTTCTGCACCCCCTCCTTAATGCGCTTTACCCACAAATCACCATGTCCTGCCCATGACCTGCTGCCCCCAGCACAGGTAACCAGACCAAGAATGGCCCCTGAGGCCCCTGCAGAGCAGACTCCCTGGTCACCCTGTGTGACATTTCTTTCCCAGCCCCAGCCCGAGAGGCTCCATTCTACGTGGAGATGGTCCACGCATTCAGCACTCTCTCAGGGAGCCGGACTATGAGATGCGTGAGTCAACCAGGGGGTGGACAGAAGCAGGGGACACCCAGCCAGAGCGCAAGCCAGCAGGGGCCACGCGGTAAAGAGAGGGCGCACAGAGAGGTCGGTCAGAAAAGCAGGAGGGGGAAGCAGGAAGGAGATGGAGCTGGAGTGGCCCGTCACAAGCATGAAGGACATCATGAGTGGCCCTGGGGGCGGCTTGGGGCTGGCCTTAAGCCCACCCACCCCTGCTCTAAGTTCTGAGCCAGGTGAGAACCAACAGGAGACGGATGAGGAACCAGGGACTGTATCAGTTTCCTTAACGCACCAGAGTCAGAAACGCCAACGCAGAGCTTCTGGAACAGCTGAGTTGGAAGACGTTGCTTAGTGTGTTTTAGCTCAGAAAAGTCTGCAAGCATGGTTCACATCCTACCCGACCCGCGCCTGGACCTAAGGTCCCACCGGCTGACAGCTAGTGGCACGGGGGGTGGTAGAAGCATCCTCGCTGGCCAGCACCACCAGGAGGGGGCCCGCCTGTGAGCCCACCTTCCCGGGGAAGCAGAGGGAGAAGGGCCTCCAGGCCCATCCCCAGAACCCAGGCCTGGGACCTGGCTTGGGCACAGCTCCCGCGGGAGGTGAAGAAGTGAATAGCGTCCATTTACAGATCTCACTGTCTGTCCCTCCCTGTTCTGAGCACCTGAGGTCCTCACAATAATACTATAAGGCGGACCCTTCCGTAATCCCCACTTTGCAGATGAGGAAACTGAGGCACAGGGAATGTCAGATAAAAGATCTAAAGCCCACCCTCTGCATTTGGATAAGGACGTTGTCCCAGGTGCCTGCCCCGAGACCCCTGGGCAGAGCTTGGGTGCAGGTCACCCTCAGACCAGGCCCACAGCTGCTCCATCTCACCATCCAGAGAAGCCTCGGTCTTTGTGGACAGTCAGGGACACTCTCCACTGCACCAGTGAGGGCGGTGGCCAGCTGTGTCCTGGATGGGGAAGATGATGTCCCAGGCCAAGAGGGAAGTCACTTCCAGTCACCCTTAGTTTATGAGGATCCCTAGACGGCCCGCCGACCCCGGTCCCAAGGGCACTGAGCGTGCCCTGCTGCTCAGTCTTCGGCAGGTGGAGGGTGGGCTCCTTCTGGCCGAGCCCCAGTTGAACCTCCCACTGCCACTGCCCCCGCCTCTCCCCCCCTCCTCCAAGGCCATCACCCCCACCTTCCTTCTGCTCCTTTCCAGGCCCCCTCCCCTACATATCTCCACCCCTTGCCATTGTCTTTCTTAGTTCCCAGGCTGCCGCTCCAGAGGGAAAGCTGTCTACTAAACAGGTGGAAGCTTGATCATTCCAGAAGCCAGTTCCCCTGGCCCCTTGTCTCCCCCTCCCCGGCCTCCACCTTCCTCACCTTCAAGAGTGGAAGAAACCCTGGTATTGAGTAAGTCATCCACCTGTGCTACGCAAGCCAGGATCTGACCCAGTTCCCAGCCCATGGGCTGAGAGGGCACGTCCCCAAGTGTGAGAGCACTTCTGACAAATTAAATGAGAAAGGAGATCAGTGCCTCCCTGGTGGCCGCCAGAGGCTGCCAGGCTATTACTGAACCAGGTTTCATGAATAATAGAGGCTTCCTTTTCTCCTGTCTGCAGCCTGAGCCCCATGAACCCTCCTCAGCTGCACATCATTTCTGAGTGCTCCACGGAGCAAGCGCCACATCCTGCCCTTGCTTCCCGCCTCCAAAGCCCCGAATCTCTCTGTCCTAATACTTACATGCCGCGTCATTCCTCCAGTCCCCCTTCTGCTCAGGGGCCTGCAGCAATTGGTCTGTAGTGCAGGCTTGACTGTTCCATCTCCTGCCTGGACACCTCACCGCAGGGACCTCTGTGGCTTGTCCTCCGACTCCTTCATGGGCACCATCTGGCCACTGATTCCCTCTCCAGACTCTTCTTTACTCCTCCATTCTGGCAGCCTTATTTCTTGAGCATCATCTTCTCACCTCCCTCCCAAACCTGGTGCCCTTAGCAAGGGCTCTTTGCTTTGCCCCATCTAGCAAACTCCTATTCATCCTTCAATACCCAGCTGAGACGTCATCCTCTCTGCAAAGACTTCCCTCTCCCCAAACTGTTACCACCCTTCCTTCCATTCAGATAACCCTGTTTATGAACAAATATTACTGAGTTGGGCGTGACAAAACAGAGATGAAGAAGATACTGTCCTTGACCTCAAGAACTGATCACAAACCCATGGAAGAGATGTGCTATGGACTAAATTGTGTCTCACACACACACACCCAAATTAATATGTTGAAACCCTAACCCCCAGTGTGACTGTATTTGGAGACGGGCCTATAATGCTGTAATTAAGGTTAAATGAGGTCATAAGGGTGGGACCCTAATCCAATAGGGTCAGTGCCTTATAAGAAGAGGAAGAAAGTTTTCTTGCACAGGCCCTAGAAAAAGGCCATGGGAGAACACAGGAGAAGGTAGCCATCTACAAGCCAGAAAGAGAACTCTCTCCAGGAACTGAATCTGCCAGCACCGTGATCTCGAACTTCCCAGCTTCCAGAACAATGAGAAATAAAATAATGTTGTTTAAGTCCCTGTCTGGGTATTTTGTTATGCAGCCTGACTGACTGGTACAAGGGTCAGAGGAACAGGCAACAGCAGCACAGGTAGAAGTGCTGTGATGGAGGGTCGGGGCATGGGAAGGACCCTAACTGGGAGCGGGGCGGGCATCTGGGAATGTTTCTTACACCCAGCCCCACCACAGCTGAGTTCAGAGGGGTGAGCAGGAGTCGGCCAGTGAAAGCTGGAGTGAGGACGGGTGGAAGAGGCATTCTAGGCTGAGGACACAGCACAGCAAAGGCTTAGGACCGGAAGCTGCCTGGAGCCTCCAGGAGCTGCACAGTATATCTGTGGTTTGGGGCCCTCCCTGCCCTGGGCTCCACAGTAGCCTGGCTGTGCCTGGGATACTTCCCACCTCGGCTCATAATGACCTGTGCACCCTGCCAGGGAGATGCTGCCGGGCCCTGCCTGGAGGCCTGGGGCCAGCAGGATCCATGAATCATCTGGAGGCTCCTATGAGACCATCTGCATCTCTGGCCTTGGGCTCTGCTCAGCCTATGTGAGGGGCAGGCCTGGAGCCCCAGGGAGTTAACCCACCTCCGGGGCAGCCCTTAACCAGTGAGGCTCCCCACACCCTCCCCCATGGGTGGGACATCTCCGAGGCTGTCCACACTGGGCTTGAGTTCCCGCTGCCCACAGCGGCCACCTGCTCCTGGACACGCCTCCCTTGGCACCTTCCTTACCTTCCCCAACCCTTCCCTCCTCCATGCTTAAACCGTTTGTACAGAGTTCTGGTTTCTGGGGCTACTTCTGGGGACACCTGTCTTCCATCAGGCCATCACTGCCGGGGGGCGGGAAAAGAAAGGTGTACTCTTACAGCCAGCCTAGTGCTCTGGCCTTCCCAGGTGTAAGCAGAGCCATGTGGCATAACCGTGCAGGGCCACAGAGGGAGCATGAGTGATTGGCACCGCTGCTGTTGCAGTAGGGCAGGGGCCCTGCACCGTGGCCTCACCCCCACTGCTGATCCCAGACTCGCTAACACATGGAGCTCTTTCTCTCTCTAGCCTACAGAAAACACTTTCCGCATCTCATGATGGATCTTTCTGGAGTACCCACAGGAAGCTTGGTAAACTAGGTAGTAGTATCTCCATTTTACAACTGAGGAAACTGAGGCTCAGAGAAGTTACATAAATGGCCCAAGAGCACACAGCTAGTAATTGGCAGACTGGGATTCAGATCAAAGCCCGTGTCTGTATCCTCCGTAATTGCCGTGTTGGAGAACGAATTGCATGTCAGGTGTGGGGCTAGGAGTGTTACGTACCTTATCATCTAGCTTAACAAGCACCCATTTCACAAATGATCAAACTGAGGCTCAGAAACATTAGGTGACTTATCTACAGTCATATGGCTGCTTAACAGAGGTGCTGGGATTCCGGCCCAGGACCACCGAGCTCTAACCCTCCTCCTTCCCTACCTCCCGCACACAAGGCTCAAATTCAGCAACTTTGAATGATGCCCGTTATGTGCTTATTTTTTTCGATAAAGAGTCCCAAGGGAAAACTACTTATTCGTACAAGTTTCTGTGTGAATCATTTTCTTGTGTAAAGATGCACAACTTACCACCGCAAGAAGATGAACATTGAATGAATGCATGCGTGCACCAATGGGTTCACACTCAATCAATCACATTCAGCCTAGTCCAGAGCAGAGTGATGTTGGTGGTGTAGAGGACCTTGGAGACCAGTCAGTCCCATATGGGGATACATTTAGGGTTTGGGGGACAAGGGCACCCATACCTTTATTTTGTCACTGGTAGGCTGGCTGGTCAGAAATCTATGTATGTACCAACCTGTGACTTAAACTTTTTTAAATAGTAAAATACAGCTTGGTGGCTTTGGTTGAAGTGGCTTAATCCACTTGCTGGGTAAAAGCATGTAAGGTTCTAGAAAATGTGGTGAGGATACTGAGAGATTTAGCAGGTCTCTCCCCTTCTGTACCAGCCCCTTCTCTGGACTCCAAGCTGATGCAGACAGGGACCAGCTCCCACTTTATGAACCAAGACCTCCTCCCACCCCAATTCTGTTCATACAAGGCTAGACTTCCACTGAAGGACAGGGAGAGAGGCCAAGGGATGAGCATCATGCTGTAACCTGGGGTTAGTGGAGGTGCTGGGCAAAGGACTGGCCTCTGGACATCCCTGTTTAAAAAGTCCCAGGCTGACTATGGACAACAGTATGGAGGTTCCTCAGAAAATTAAAAATAGAGCTACCGTATGATCCTGCAATCCCACTCCTGGGCATATACCCAGAGAAGAACATGGTCCAAAAGGATACATGCACCCATATGTTCATCTGTTTTCATTAGCCAAGACATGGAAGCAACCTAAATGTCCATCAGTAGAATGGATGAAGAGGATGTGGTACATATATACAATACTCAGCCATTAAAAAGAATGAAATAATGCCATTTGCAGCAACATGGATGGACCTAGAGATTGTCATACTGAGTGAAGTAAGTCAGACAGAGAAAGAGAAATATTGTATGATATTGCTTATGTGCAGAATCTAAAAATAATGATACAAATGAACTTATTTACAAAACAGAAACAGACTCACAAACTTAGAGAAGGAACTTCTGGTTATCGAGGAGGGAAAGGGTGGGAGGGGAGGGATAGTTAGGGAGTTTGGGCTCAACATGTACACACTGCTATATTTAAAATGGATAACCAACAAGGACCTACTGTATAGCACAGGGGACTCTGCTCAATATTCTGTAACAACCTAAATGGGAAAAGAATTTGAAAAAGAATAGATACATGTATATGTATAACTGAATCACTTTGTTGTACATCTGAAACTCACACAGCATTATTAATCAACTATACTCCAATAGAAAATGGAAAGTTAAAAAAAAAAAAAGTCCCAGGCTGTAACTGCCACTAGACATTTCCCAGCAACCAGCTTCCCGCTACGGCCCCTTTCCTCTTCTCTGCCCGCTGCCCTCACCCCTCTGCCGTCTTCATTTCCCCTTCTCTGGGGGTGCTCCTGGGTGCTCCCAAATGCAGCTGTCCATCCGTTCTTGTCCAGAGCAGTTTAGCTCTCTTTGTTTCTCTGCCTCAGCCCCTCCACTGATGACCACTGGGTCTTTATAATCAAAGCTAACCTTCAAGGTGGCTTCCCATACAAATATATGTGCTTTTCTCCGGGAAAGGAATTTTGAGGTTTGCTCTTAAAGCACTATCCCCGCCCCCTTCCTTTGCCTTGGGCTGCTCCCAGGAGAAGAGGTTGGAGGGGCCAGGCCTTGAGGCAGAGAGACTGATAGGGATGCTTTTGCCATGATGCTGGGGAGAGATGCAGCCTGGGAGGAGGTAGTGGCAGGGAGGCTGGGGTGGAGGATATGAGTTCCAGAAGGAGATTCAGCAGGACCTGCTGGTTGGGCTGGAGGATGAGGGGCCAGGAAGAGTGCAGACTGGACCCTGCTTTCCCACATGGCAATGGGAGAGATGGTGGAGGGGTGAGGAAATGGGGGGGACAGCAGGTTTGGGGTACGTGGAAGAAGACAGTTCTGTCTATTGCATGTCACGCATGAGGTACCCACCTCCACGGGGAGGTGCTCAGGAGAAAGCTGGCCGTGAGGCTCAGTGGATGTCTCAAATGTCCTCACGGATATCTACGAGGGATAAGCAGAGTCACAGGCTTGCGAGAGACTGTCCCGGGACATGGTGCCGAGTAAGCAGAGTGAACATTTCAGAGTTTGGTGGAGAAGAACAGAGTACAGAGGAGAGTAAGGAGGGGCAGCAAGACGTGGGCAGAGAACCAGGAGGGTGTGGTATGACCGAGCTCAAGGGAAGAAAGGGGGTCCAAGGAGGGAGGGATTCAGAGAGCAAATGGCGAGGTGAGGGCAGTCCGGTAGGACCCAAGTGCATCCTTTGGGTTTACTCCCAATGAGTTCGTTGATGACCTTGGCAAGGAGAGTCATGTGAGGTGGGGGGGAGGAGGTGGACAGCAGGCAGAGTGGACTGAGGCTTGGGGGGGAGGCACAGGAGGCACCTTGGGAATACACATCTGAGTCCGTATGGGGGAGAGGCTCGGGGCAGTGGCTGGAATGGTGAAGGGTGAGGCAGAGGGAGGTCCTGTCGGCATGGATGATGGTGTAGGGGATGTGTTCTTCTTTTAATGAGAGAGACGTGAGCATAAAAATACCAACGGGAAAGAGGCAGGGGAGTGATGGAGGGAGAGAGAAAGTGAGAAGAGAAAGAGAAACTAGTATGGACTAGGAGCACATGCCTGCCAGGCAGACTGTAAACGATTTGAATCTCTTCAACCCTATGAGATTAACTGACTAATTCAGCAATTATTGAGTGCTTACTATGTGCCAGGCACTCTTTTGGGATCTCAGGATACAACAGTGAACAGGATAGATAAAAATATGGAGCTTACCTTCTATCTGGGGTGGGAAGAGCAGACAGACAATACATGTGTCAGGAGAGGATAAATACTAAGGAAGAAACAAACAGGATAAAGAGAGAGACAAGAGAGGGTGTTTTTTATACAGGGTGGTCAGTCCTGGGGGAGGGGAAGTCCCTTCTTCCATAGTGACAGGGAAGGAAGGAGGAAAGGAAGGCTGAGACACTGCTTAGTCTGTGTCAGGAATAGGCTCAGCATAAGCACAAGGTCTGGACAACACGTTTTAACCGTAAATTGTTCCAATCAAATAACAAATTTCCATTAAGCACATACAATGGAGCCAGGTGCCTTGTGCGTACCAAGGAGATAAGTATGAATCAAACACACCCTGCCCTGGAGGAGCTTGCTGTTACATGGGAGAGACAGATCTGGAAACACACCATGACGGTGCAGGGTGTTAAATGTAATAATATAGGGCAGGTTGTTCAAGCAGCTGTGGGATCATGGTAGAGGCAAGGAGGCCTTCCTGGGGAGTGGAGGCAGCTTCACAGAGGTGATGACATTTAGCTGGGTCTTAAAGAATGAGTAGGAGTTTGCCAGGTCAGAGCTTGAGCTGGAAAGGAACTTACATCTATAAGGTGCCTACTAGGTGCCAGGCAATTTACATATATGATCTCATTTAATTCCCAGAAAAATCCAGCATGGTAGGTATCATGCATATTTGACTGTTGTGGCTACTGAGGCTCAGAGAAGCTAAGAGCCTTGCCAAGGTCATACAGGTGTTAGAGATGGGTTTCAAGAGATGGTTGTTATTACTCTCAAACTTATTATTTCTCCAAACACCAAGCCACCATAATAACTTGATGGGCCAGTGTTTGCAAAGGCACCAAGCAGAGCAGGAGAATGACATGCTTAGGGACAGCTGGGAAGTGGCTCTTTTCCTATCATGCCATGTGCATGAAGGAGACAGAAAACAGTACATGTAAGTGGTTGTAGCTTTTAGAGGAGACGGATTAACAGTTTTGTTTTTTATTTCAACATTATGAGACTGTTATCCCATTGTCTTTTGACTTCCATTATTTTGGGTAAGAAGTTATCTGTAAGTCTTATTCCCCAGAATATGGTGTTTGTTTTCTATGTCTGCTTTTAAGATTTTATTTTATTTCATTTCATTTCATTATTTTATTTTATTTTCCACCAGGTGGCATGTGGGATCTTAGTTCCCTGACCAGGGATCGAATCTGTGCACCCTGCTGTGGAAGCATGGAGGGTTAACCACCAGACCTCCAGGGAAGTCCCAAGATTTTATTTTAATCATGAGTTTTTAGCAGCTTGGTAGGCAGCCTCTGAGAAGACCCCCAATGATCCCTGCTTCCTGGTGTTCCCACCCTTGTGTGGTCCCCTCCCATTGAGTGCGGGCTGGACCTTCTGACTTGCTTCTGATTGAACACAGTGAAGTTGATGGTAACTTCTGGTAAGCTGTGTAGCTTCCATCTCAGGTGCTCTGGGGAAAGTCAGCTGCTGTGTTGCGAGTGGCCCTGCATAGGCTTCACATCTTGTGAGGAATGTGGCCTGTAAGAAGCCATATGAGTGACTTGGAAACAGATCCGTCCCCCAGTCAAACCTTCACATCAGACCGTGGCCTCAGCTAACAGCTTGGTGGCAACCTTGTCAGAGACCTTGAACAAGAGGCACCCAGTTGAGCTGTGCTAGATTGCTGACCCACTAAAACTGTGAGATAATGCTTATACGTTGTTTTAAGCCTCTAGGTTTTGGGGTAATATGTTATATAGCGATACATGACCAGTGTGGCAGCCCTGTGGGCTTTCAGTGCCTTGGTGAACTCACATCACATCCTAACCTGGGCTTGGATTTCCCACAGGTGCCCAGTTGCCATAGATGATATTTGCTCCCTCTAGGCTCCGGAATCTAGGAAGACTGCATCAACGGTGTCATGGAAATGCACCTTACCTTGTGACATAAATAGTTTGTAATTAATTTTCTTCCTCAAGAGATGTGTTACTGGAAGAATATGGAAGAGATCTCTGGTCACTAACCCTACCTCATAGCCCTTCACAGTATCAAACTAGGTCAGGAACTTCTACAAAGAGTGTTGGCCCAGCTCTTGGATCAATAAACCTTGATTTATTTTCCCATCAAATGAACACTCTCTTTAGATCAGAAGGGCTGTGGTGGCAAAGAGGAATTGGACTTATTTTCTGAGGTTCAAGAGGTCCCCAGATTTCAGTTTTATATAGGGAAAAACTTTCTACTAGTCAGAGCTGTGCAATCATATGCTGACTGGTTTAATGGGTGGTGAGTTTCAAGGGTCAGTGGGAGTTGGCCAGGTAGAGGGAGAAAAGTGTGTCAGGCAGAGGGCAGCATGAGCAAAGAGGCCTGGGACTGGGTGCTGTCCTTTGCAGTAACTACTTCCCTTCCTGAGATTTTTTGTTCCTGATCTCTGAGTACATCCCCCAAATATGGGGCCTGGCTGAAGAGGCATAGGGAAGTTTCTTATCTCCAGGGAGGAATTTGGCAAATCAGACTGGAAACCGGGCTTTCAGTGGTGTGCGTATGTGTGCGCGCGTGTGAGTGTGTGTGTGTGTGTGTGTGTGTGTGTAGGGAGATGGGGATAGGGTCTGCCCCAGTCACTGTCAAGACCTTATCCATGCATCCATTCCTTCTACCAGCAACCCTGAGTGCCTTCAGGGTTCCAGGCTCTGTTCTGCACAAGAAATGACTCAGACACCTGCCTTGTCCTAGAGAGGTCACACTTCATTGGGGGTGGGAGGAAACCACTCAGATGGAAAGCTCCAGCTGGTGCTGTAACTAAGGTGGCCACGGATGCGTGGCGATGCAGAGAAGGCAGGCCGGGGGCGGGGTGGGGGGTGAAGAACGCAGTCCAGGAGGATTTCAGGTTTCAAGCTGAGCACCTGGGCGGATGGTGAGGCCATTTACTGAGAAAGAAGAACGTGGAGGGGCAGGTGGGGGGCATTGAGTAAAGCACTTTGTTTTGATGGTGAGACATTTGAGATTCCTCCTGGGCGCCCAGCTGCGTAGGCAGGGGAGGTCAGGGCTGGAGATACAGAGCTGGCAGTCACCGCAGCCTATGGATGGTTGAAAGCCTGGGAGAGCCTGAGATTCTCGGTAGGAGGGTCCATGCCCGAGCCATGGGCCACCCTAACACCCCCGGCACCGAGAGGTTGGGCAGAGAAGGGGTGTATCCCGGAGACTCCCGGAGGAGGCGCTAGTGATGGGGAGGAAAACTGGGAATGCGGGGTCACAAGACGCCCAAAGATCAAAGACGGAGAGGACAGAGGTTTTATGGATGATTGGTACTTGGATATACGGAGGGTGACAGGTGGGGAGAGGGGAGCATTGCAGATGCGGAACAGCGTAGCCACAAAAGCTTTGAGGTAGGAAAGGGAAACAGCTCTGCTCTGCGCTGCTTTATCGTAGGTTAAAGTGACTCCGAGAAATCTCTGGTCCTGCCTGACGGAGCTCCTTAAGGGAGGGCCAAGTTTGCCTCTATTGCACTCCGACCGCGCACCTTACGGGCTGCGAAAATGTTTGTTTAATGAATAAAAGATAAACGAGTGAATGGGACTTTGTGACGTGGGGGGCAGGTGGTCTCGCTCCTTGGGCCTCAGTTTCCCTTTCTGTAAAGCAGGCCAATCCGATAAACTTGAGTTCCGGGTTTGGGATGAGCACGGCTTGCTGAGCGGATTCCAAGTGGACTTTACGCCCAGCCTCCCCGGGTCGGACCGGGTTGGACCGCGGATCCGGTCGCTCTGGGTCCGGCCCCCGTGGGACCCAGCAGCCCAGCCCTGGAACGGCCCCGCCCCACCTCCCTTTGTTTCTCCAGGCCCCGCCCTCTGCGCGCAGCTCCCTCTCCATTGGTTGGGGGGCGGGCCCCGAGCGCCGGGCGCCGCCGGGGGCGGGGCGGAGGGGCGCGGGCGGGGCGAGTGCGCCTGCGCGTTGTCCGAGCCCAGTTGCAACCTCTCGCCGGCAGCTCCTCCGCGCGGAGCGGGAGCCGGAGCCGGAGCCTGAGCGCGAGAAGGGCTGAGACGGCTGCGAGGCGGCCCCGCCCCGGGGCTCCATTGTTGCGGCGACTCCGGCTCTGCGGGCTGCTCGGCTCCGTCTCGCTCGGCCAGGGCACCTCCGGCAAGGAGTGAGCGCTGCCCGGGAGGCGGCCTGAGGTGAGGCGGCGGGCGGCGGGGCCGGGCCGGGCTGGAGTCCCCGGCGGACATGGGTTCCGGGGCTGGGAGAGGGTCCCACGGCGGAGGTCCCGGGGCCCGACGGGGTCCCAGGCGGCAGGGGTCCCAGCCGGGCGGGGGGTCCTAGCCGGGCGGGGGGTCCTCGGCAGGCAGGGGTCCCGGAGCCGGGCGAGGTTCTGGGCCGGACAGGGGTCTCGGGTCGGGCGGGGGTCCCAGGCTGGGCGGGGGACTCAGGCGACAGGGGTCCCAGGCCGGGCGGGGGTCCCCGAGAGGACCGAGGTCCGCGAGCCGGACGAGGTTGCCGGGCGGAGGTCCCGGGGCTGGACGGGGGTCCCAGGCGGCAGGGGTCCTGGGCCGGGCTGGGGTCCCCGCCGGGTGTGGCAGGTCCGAGAGGGGCGCCGCGAGGTCGCTGCCCGAGTTGGCGGCCGCCGCCCTGAGCGCTTGTGGGTAGGGGACGCAGAGGGGGACTGACCGGGCCGTCGCGCGTCCGGGCGCCGGGCATGGGCTCGGCCACGGGGTGGCACCGAGGGGGCACCGCGCCTGCCGCGACTCCGCGTGGATCCGCGCGTGAAGCCCCGCGCGGGGTCCTGGTGACCCTGAGGGTGGGGGACTGTCTCGGTCCCCACTCACTCCGTGGAGTGACTGGTTCGCTGTGTCACCGAAGGTAGCTCTGCGTGGGCCCTCGCGCGTGGGGATCCTGGACATCCTGAGAGTGGGAGACTGTCTCTGTCCCCCCTTCCCTTCTCCCCTGGTGTGACTGGTTCGCTGTGTCTCCTTGAGGGTGACCGCGTGGACCCTCGATCGTAGGGATCCTGGGCACTCCGAGAGTGGGGGGGGGCTTTTCTCGCTCCCCACCCCCATGATTGGTTCACTGTTTGTGTGTCACTGAGGGTGGCTCTGCGTGGACCCGCGCGCGCGGTCTCCTGGCCACCCTGCGAGTTGGAGGGCTGTGCCCCGTCCCCTCCCCCCGCGGCTCGTCGGGGTGTGATCAGTACCGGGGGCAGGCTCCCCTCTGCCCCACTCGTGCGTGCGTGTGTGTTGGGGGTTTCGTGTGTTTCGGGGTGTCTTTGTGCGGGTAGTGGCGCCCGTCGGGCTGTAGCCGACTGTGCGTGGGGCACGCAGATGGCCTGCGTCTGACAGCTGATCCGCTGTTTTATTTATTGCCTTATTTGCCACTTGAGCAGAAGCGGCTGCACTTCCCCGGAAACCCGCTCCTCTCCCCGGCCCGGTCCCCGGGGAGCGCGGGGCTGTCACCGCGCCTGGGGACCGCGAGTCAGGCCGCCGCGTTTCCTGCTCAGGCGCGAGGCTCGGCCGGCCCGGCGGGAGCCGGCTCTGATTGGAGGGAGCCTGGTCCCTCTGCCCGGCGCTTCTTGATTTCTTCCGTTAGGATTGGGAAGAAAAAAAAAAAAAAAAAAGAAGGTCTGGAAAGCCAGATTTAACTTTGCAGCTCTCTCAGCGCCTGGAGAGTGGAGGAAACTTTCCCAAGAATTTGGCGGGCTGGAAAGTGCATTTGAAGGAGGGGAATCCACACCCACGGAATGAGGCCAAGGCAGTTACAGTTAGAGGTCAGGTTTACAGAAGGCATAGCGGGGGTGAGGTTGTGGATTGGGAGACTTGGATTTCAGCCTGATGGCGAGAAGATCTGCTACTACCCTGCAGGCTGTGTATCTCTCAGCCACTTAAATAAACTGGGGTCATTCACTTACCCTTTTATCAAACTTATGAAAACACCTATTATGTTCCAGGGATGATTCTTTTCCCTGGGGAACGCAAAGTCTAACAAGCCTTGTTAGTCTTGCAAGTCTAACAAGACTCTGAAAAGTCTTTTCAGAGTGTTCTGGTCCAAGACAGAAAAGTGAGCTATAGGCACAAGTAGCTCTAATGCCCAAATGGAAATTCTTTGTGAACAAGATGGTGTATAAATAACAGGAATGCAAGATGAAAACGTGGTCCTAACTGCAGCTGTCGCTGTTATGAAGTCCAGACAGCCTGCAGGCCCTTCACTCTGCCTTCTCTGCCCTCTCTCTTCCATCTGCCCTACGCCCGGCTCCAGACCTTCACCCATTCTTACAGTCTCAGTTTAGGTGACTTCTTTCTGAAGTCTTCCCTGACGTCCTCATGCCCAGCCCTCTGAGAGCTGTGGTCTTCAAGGACAGGGTGGTTTGCTGTAGTACCCAGAGAGGAAGAGGTGTATCTAAATGAGAGGTCCTTCTAAATGAGAGGTCCTTTTTCCGTACCACGGAGCCAAGTCTTTCCTGTGATTTAAAATCTGCAATTCTTCAATTCTCCTAAGGGTTTTTAGATTAACATTTGCTGTTACTTCCTAGTGTTTGTTGCACAGTGTAGAGTACTTGATTCGAGTTTATTTGGTCTGATTCTGGCTCTGGAATAAAGTTGCCATTTTTTCCTGCAGAACCACTAGGCTTCAGTTTCCTCACCTTTGAGGGTTTTTAACTAGGTAAGAACCTTGTCAGCCCTAAACCTTTAAATTCTTTCAACCAAATAAAGCAGAGGAAAGTTCTCTTAGTGGCAGTTGTATAAATAATGGGGATCTTTGAAAATGTAGATTCTAAAGTAGAAGTTCTTTTTCTTTCTTTCCTTTTTTTTTTTTTTTCTTTCCACAGTTGCATGGGTGTATACTTTGTCTCAGAGTTGAAGGAGCAGGTCTATCATGGAAGCTTAGGCAACTTTTTTAAAAAATTAATTAATTAATTAATTTTTTGGGCTGCATTGGGTCTTCGTTGTGTGCAGGCTTTCTCTAGTTGCGGCGAGCAGGGGCTACTCTTTGTTGCGGTGGGTGGGCTTCTCATTGTGGTGGCTTCTCTTTGTTGCAGAGCACAGGCTCTAGGCGTGCGGGCTTCAGTAGTTGTGGCACACGGGCTCAGTAGTTGTGGCACGCAGGCTCAGTAGTTGTGGCTCGTGGGCACTAGAGCACAGGCTCAGTAGTTGTGGCACACAGGCTTTGTTGCTACGCGGCATGTGAGATCTTCCCGGACCAGGGCTCGAACCCATGTCCCCTGCATTGGCAGGTGGAGTCTTAACCACTGTGCCACCAGGGAAGTCCCTAGGCAGCTTTTTGATATTGTCTTGCATCTTCTTCGTAACCACATTTTGCTTGCAGCATCTGTGCTCTATCAAATTGGTTTGAAGTTTTCCTTAATGAAATTGTTGGATGCAGAACTCTTGGCAGGAGCATTTTGCTGATCTTTTGAGTGTCATATGAAGTCGGCCAACTGCAGGCTTTTTTATGCCCCAGTCTCTAACAGAGATTTTAATTTGGAGACTCTGAAATAAGTGAATTTTGGGAGTACCTTGAGTAAGTGTATGTGGCTTTGTATAATGGTTTCAAGCATAGTTTAAAATTATTACTTGCAAAAATTTACATATGTTAAATGACCTATAAGGAAGCTCTACTTCTAAGGACTCTAGTAATAAACCCTTCAAAATATTAATCTCCCAGTTTATCTGTTTGGCAAGATGGGAATTTGGTGTGCTCGATTATTTTAAAGCCACATGTCTGTCAAAAGGATCCACGATTTTCTCTGCTATTCTTTTTGTTTGTTTGTTTGGTTGGTTTTTGGCTGCGCTGCACAGCTTGTGGGATCTTAGTTCCCCGACCAGGGATTGAACCCAGGCCCTCAGCGGTGAGAGCACAGAGTCGTAACCACTGGACCTCCAGGGAATTCCCACTCTGCTATTCTTATTTGGATGATTACAGGGATTAAACATAGGTGGTAGCTGTTTGGTCAAGGAGTGATGCCATCAAATTATATTTTCATGTTAAGTAGGATTTTTGTCCTTATTTTGATTTGTGGTCTTTAATTAATTTAAAAAAAAGCACTCTGTTACATACTCCATGTGGTTTGTTTTGTTAGGGATCTTATTTTTTGGGAGGGGTCTTCAGAAACGCAAATGGATTTTCTTTGTGGTTTCCTTAGATTGTCTTTTTTCTTTGAATTTTTCCTTAGATTGTCTTAATGTTTTCACTGAAAACTAGTTAATACTTGTTCTGCAAGAAGGCCTGATTTTTATATGGATTAAATGAAAAGGGTGTTTCATGGAAGAGAATGCCTGGGGATGGAGAAGATAGCGTTTGAGCTCTGCTTTTCCATGTTGTTCCTCTTGTTCTTTACTGGAGGAAGAGGGTTTACCAGTTCTTCCCTGGTGGCCTAATCAGAGCGCTGAATCCACCCCCACCTTAAAGAACTGATGGTGCTTTCGCCATTTTTTAGATGATGATATTCTATAAGTCATCTTGTTTAAGCATTGTTTGCCTAGAACTAGAAATTCAGTGATAAATTTTTTCTTAGACTATAAATCTTAAGTCTTTGCTGTTACTTCCCCCCCATCCCACATCACCTACCAAAATTTTTTTTTAATTAATTAATTTTTGGCTGCGTTGCGTCTTCGTTGCTGCACGCGGGTTTTCTCTAGTTGCGGCGAGCCGGGGGTAGCTACTCTTTGTTGAGGTGCGCGGGCTTCTCACTGCGGTGGCTTCTCTTGTTGTGGAGCACGGGCTCTAGGCACGTGGGCTCAGTAGTTGTGGCACGAAGGTTCAGTAGTTGTGGCTCGTGGGCTCTGGAGCGCAGGCTCAGTAGTTGTGTCTTGCGGGCTCTAGAGCACAGGCTTAGTGGTTGTGGCGCACGGGCTTAGTTGCTCCGCGGCATGTGGGATCTTCCCGGGCCAGGGCTCGAACCCGTGTCCCCTGCATTGGCAGGCGGATTCTTAACCACTGTGCCACCAGGGAAGCCCTACCAAATGGTTTTTTCTTCTTTCTTTTCCATTTTAAAGATCTTATCATGTACGTGTCTATCATTGCTGGCTACATCAAAACGGTTTTGAATGTTGGTTGACAGGATGTAATATGAATAGTGTAGTAAAGATAACTTACTCCTGTCCTTTTGCACAGGAAACCTGGCCCCAGTAAGGCTTTTGTTAAGTCCAAGTACTTCTCTGAACTGCAGTTCCCTCACTTGTAAAATGGAGTTAATCGTTGGTAGTACCTGCTCTATCTAGCTCAAGAGATTGTTCTGAGGATAAAAAGAAATCATGAATGTAACGTAATTTTGTAAGTTGTAAAATATTATGTTGTCGGGCTTCCCTGGTGGCGCAGTGGTTGAGAGTCTGCCTGCTGATGCAGGGGACACGGGTTCGTGCCCCGGTCCGGGAAGATCCCACATGCCGCGGAGCGGCTGGGCCCATGAGCCATGGCCGCTGGGCCTGTGTGTCCGGAGCCTGTGCTCTGCAACGGGAGAGGCCACAACAGTGAGAGGCCCGCGTACCGAAAAAAAAAAAAAATTATGTTGTCAAGGATTAAAAAAAAGTGCTTCATTAAGAATGTAATGAATCTGGTTTTTTAAAAACTCCAAGTGTTTAATGTACAGATGATCCTTAACTTGAAGGTGTCAGGCAACTTCATTTAGGATTGTTTTCTGTCTTTCATTGGCCAGTGTTGTTTGATATCTTAGCCTTTTGGGGGAACATCAAATTCAAGTTTCAGAGACGTTAATCTTTTGTAATTAAGGCTACTGAATGTGCAGAAATGTAACCTTTAACAGTCTGTCTCATATGTTTGTTCCTATGGACCTTTCTTTCATGAAGCATAATTGCTGGGCACTTTAGTTCCTCAGTGCCCTGTCTTGAGGTTGGGAAAGGCATAGGCAGTGTGAGGCTGTGGTCAGCAAAATGCTGGTCTGTTCACCTCTGAAACTTCCAGCAGAGTGAGCAGCAGGCACCAGGGTGAACCTGACCTCAGCACCACAGTGTCCTTCTCTCCTCAAGCCACCTTGGAAACTGCAGTGCACTTTATACTTTAGATGCAGATAGTACGTTGCACTGTCATATAGTTTGACAGTCATTCAGATAGATTACCCGTGATGTGCCCGAGTATGAGCTACATGCAGAGGTTCGAAGGTGGGACCCAGTGCCTCACTGGGGAATCGCTGGAGGCTCACAGTGTAGCGGGAGAAGCAGACCTGGTATCACTCAGTGCAGGTGGTAGGTGCTGCTAGGGGTATGCAGGAGAGTTTGGGAGCCGGGTTGGTGCACACAATCCAGCATTTATTCTCCTACATGGCACTTAGAGTTTGTCAGGCAAGACAGGCAGTGAAAGGTTTATAAATTAAAGGAAGGGCAGTGAATTACCTGAAGCCTAGAATATGTAGATATTCTGGCCAATTTATAATTCCCCAAATCTGCATTTATCAGAACGAGTCTGTGGTCTGTTGTTTTGGATGGAGTATGGCCGTCCCTGTCTTTTTTTTTTTTTTTTTTTTTTTTTTTTGCTGTACGCGGGCCTCTCACTGCTGTGGCCTCTCCCCTTGCGGAGCACAGGCTCCGGACGCGCAGGCTCAGCGGCCACGGCTCACGGGCCCAGCCGCTCCGCGGCATGTGGGATCTTCCCGGACCGGGGCACGAACCCGCGTCCCCTGCATCGGCAGGCGGACTCTCAACCACTGAGCCAGCAGGGAAGCCCCCGTCCCTGTCTTTTGATTTAAGGAAGTCAGTTGACTCTTGTTGAATGTGGATGATATGACAGACACTGCTGGGTATTTTCACATATATCACCGTATGAGTTTCCTGTTTCTGCTGTAACAAATTGCCCCACACTGAGTGGTTTAAAACACCACAGATTTATTATCTTACAGTCTGTAGGTTAGAAGTCTGGCTCGGGTCTCACCGGGCAAAAATCAAGGTGTCTGCAGGGCCATGTTCCTTACTGGAGAATCTGGAGGAGAACTGCAGGAAAACTCATTCAGAATATATAGATAGCAGCTGGCACTTGTAGGACCGGGGACCCTGTTTCCTTGCTGGCTGCCAGCTGGGAGGCTGCCCCCAGCTCCTAGAGGTGTCTTCCTGGACCTTGCTCGGAACCCCCTGGTTGCCAGAGCCAGCAAGGGCCGGCCAGTCCTGCGCCAGCTGTCTGGTGTCCCCTCTGCTTCATCTCTCTTCTTCTGCCTGGAGAAAGTTCTCTGCTTTTGAGGGCTCATGCAATGAGATTGGGCCCACCTAGAACCCCAGGATAATCCCCCTATCTAATACCCCTGTCTGAGGTCTGTAGCAAAGCCCCTTTAATGTGACAGATGTGACAAATCACAGGTTCCAGGGAATGCACATGGGCCTCCCACAATTACCCAATCCACGTATGACAGCGTCCAGTGACACTGTCATTGTCACCCTCAGTTCACAGAGAAAGAAAAGGCATAGATACTTTAAGCAAATTGACAGGACCGTTAAGATCGCTGTTAAATGGCAAGACAGTTCTTCTGACTCGCCGTGGAGCTGATGGTGGGGTTTATAGCAGCAGGTCAGTCAGAAGCAGAGTAAACTTTGTGTTTTGGAGTACTTAAATGGACCACTCTGATTACAGAAGTTTCGCCAAGAAGTCATCAGAGTAATTCCTTTGTTAGAAAAAACACGCTCATGGGTGATTTGGGACGTGAAGGACTCTTCCTCATGGGGTGAAGAGTGCATAATTCCATGTCCGGTTCTAGAATGGAAACAGCTGAGTCAACCCAACAGGGATTCACATTCCTGAGCTTTAGAGGACCTGTTTCAAGGCTGAAGCAAAGTGCAGTAAACAGAGTTCATACTTTCGTTGATAGTTAGGAATGAGGTGCATCTTGTGGTCAAGGAAACAACAGGTGATGGTCACCAGCATCGAAGATCAAGCATGATCTCATTTGATCGTGTAGGTGTTTTTAATAGTTTTTCATTAGGATTTTTATTTTTTCCTCTATAAGAAAGCAGAATCTAGAAATCCTAAGGCTTTTAACCTGGCCTTCAGGAATTTACCAACTGCCTGATACCCTTTGCAGAAAGGTTGTGTGTCTGTGCCTGTGTGTGTGTTTACTGGGGGGAGGATTTATAGCTTTCTGTTCTTTTTCGAAGGGATTGGATTCCAAAAAGTTTAAGAACACACCGCTTAATCTGATATTCTTGCCGGTCAAGTATCAGATTTTGTTTAAAAATTAAATACCCCATTTTAAACAAAGTTATACAGGCGCATAGTTTTAAGCGTCAAAAGTTCTACAGGATTTAGAACAAAAAACCAGCAGTCACCTACCCCACCCTTCTCCACCCTGATTCCTGCTCCCCCGAGGCTTCCCCTTTCAACATTTTAGCTATTTCTTCCAGATTTTGGGCGAGAGACATCCTGCTAAGGAAGAAGACGATTTAGGTCACCTCCCCACTCCTTGCACTGCCCACTTCTTTTTTCCTCTCTCCTCTCAGTATAATTATGTTAAAGGTTTTGGTTAAATATTCAACGGCACTTATTATGATTATGGAAATAGTATTCACAGCTGAGATATGTAGTCTATTTTGATTACATTTCCCTTCTTCTACAGTTTTTTTTCTTCTTCCTAGAGTTGAGAATTGCCCTGCTTTGTTTTGCTTTGTTTTCTGTGCCCTCCACCCCCCACAGTTGCAGTCTCCTCTTTGTATATTCACGTACCACAGGGCATCATCCAGTTTGTCCTTTTCTTAGGATAATTCTTCCTGAACCGCTCACCAGCCTGCTTTCCTCTAAATTGGTTGCTTCCTAGACCTGCTGCACATTCCCTATCACCCTGAGAATTCCTTTCACCTCTTTCCCAGGTAAGATGCCTCCTTCTAAAGTTTTCTCTCTATTTTGGTTGAGCATGTTCACCATAGCTTTCCAAGAAATACATTTTTTTGCGATCTCGTATAATGTTGGAACATTTTACTCTCGTTTAATTGATAGTTTGGCTGAGAATAGAATCCTGGGTTAGAAATCATTTTCCTGAAGAATTGGGCAGGCACTGCTCAGTTGACTTCCAGGTTCATCGTGACACTTGATGTGTCCAGAGCCATTCCTTGGTATGTGACCCGTGTTTTCTTCTGTGTGAGTTCTTAGGCTCTTCTTGATATTCCTCATGTTGGCAGATGTCGTGGTGGCCGCCCCGTGATGTGGATCTTGTCTCATTCATTGTGATGGGAACTGGGTGGGCCTCTTCCATCTGTAGACTGCTGGTCCTCTGTTCTGATCCTGAATCTCCTTAAATGTCTTCTCTTTTCCCATTTCTTTGTCTTTTTGTTTTCCTTTTTGGGATTTCTCCAACTTCTCCTCTAAACCCTTCTCTGAATTTTGTATTGCTCTGATTATTTTAATTTCAAAGACTCCTTTATAGTCCCTGAAAATATTTTTCAAAAATACCGTCTTTCTGGGCTTCCCTGGTGGCGCAGTGGTTGAGAGTCCGCCTGCCGATGCAGGGACATGGGTTTGTGCCCCGGTCCGGGAAGATCCCACATGCCGCGGAGCGGCTGGGCCCGTGAGCCATGGCCACTGAGCCTGTGTGTCCCGAGCCTGTGCTCCGCAAGGGGAGAGGCCACAACAGTGAGAGGCCCGTGTACCGCAAAAAAAAAACCCAAAAAACCCCGTCTTTCCTTGTTTCGAGGATGTGGTCAGAGGTTTTATTACACCTGTATCCTGGAGGAAAGGTTTATCTTTTCATGGCTTTTCAGCTTGATTATCTAATAAAGCCCGAAGGATTTGAGAGTAGTTTCATGATACTTCCGTAGTTTGAAAGAAAAATTTCTGTTCCACCCATTATCTATTCTTTAATATGGAAAAAAGACTTAATTTTCAGCCCTTGGTGGTATTAGAAGGTAGCTTTTTTTTTTTTTTGGCGGTGCTGAGTGGCATGCAGGGATCTCAGTTCCCAGCCAGGGATCGAACCCGTGCCCCTCTGCAGTGGAAGTGCAGAGTCCTAACCACTGGACCACCAGGGAATTCCCTAGAAGATAGTTTTTGTATGTCCTCAGACACCTCCATTGAAAACACTTCTTTTCCATCCATGTCCACGCTGCAGCTAACTTTGCCTTTTGTTTTGTGTACTTAAGATCGTCCACTCAGTATTCTGTGAGAAGCCGCCACCAGTGAATTCAGGATTTGGAAATCCAGTTTCCTTTTACCTGACCCAGTGTCCATGGTCTATGCAGCGTCTCTGGGGGCAGTAGCATTGAGAAGGCTCCTTTGTGTGGGTTGTACTTTCATCATAAGTTTATCAAGAAAAGGAAAAAGAAGTAGTAAAAATGATGGATTCTTGCTCTGGACGTTAGATAGTGGTGTGACAAAGGAGGGTTTTTTTTTTTGGCCGTGATGCACGGCTTGTGGGATCTTAGTTCCCCGACCAGGGATCAAACCCGGGCCCTTGGCAGTGAAAGCGAGGAATCCTAACCACTGGACCGCCAGGGAATTCCCAAACGAGGGGTATTTTTTGCCATGGTAGGTGGAGCTAGGTTTGGGGACTGTCATCTAGTCTGGACCTTTCTGTCAGAAGGAGTTTATAGAAATGGCTTGTTGGGGGCGGGACACGGTGCCTCCTAGGGGGATATTTGGTGAAGAGGTTTGCGGCGGATGTCTGAAGAGAAAGGAGAATACATCTGAAAACTGTTTTGGAGCCATACTTTTTGAATGACTTTTGAAACCTGTACAGGGTTTTCCCAAACATTGACAGCATGTGATTCCGAGTTACTTTAACTGTGAGAGTCAGGATGGCTCTTGAGGATGTGGGGCATGATGCTTTCTTTTTAAATACCCTCTTCCCATGAATACAAATTTGTGTGTTGGGAGGTCCTAAGTTACGTGAGATTTTTCTCTCCAGATGGGTTGATTATTTGAGTTTTCCTGTGCTTGACGTGTGACCCTCTGTCTTAGTTTGTTCAGGTTGCCATATCAGGATGCCATAGACTGGGTGGCTCGTAAACAACAGAAATTTGTTTCTCACACTTCTGGAGGCTGGAAGTCCGAGATCAAGGTGCTGGCAGGTTTGGTGTCTGGTGAGGACCTGGTCACGACAGCATATTCTTGCCATGTCCTCGCCTGGTGGAAGGGACAACGATGCTGACTGGGGGCTCTTTTTTTTTTTTTCCCCCCGGTACGCGGGCCTCTCACTGTTGTGGCCTCTGCCGTTGCGGATCACAGCTCCGGACGCGCAGGCTCAGCTGCCATGGCTCACGGGCCCAGCTGCTCCGCGGCACGTGGGATCTTCCCGGACCAGGGCATGAACCCACATCCCCTGCATCGGCAGGCGGACTCTCAGCCACTGCGCCACCAGGGAAGTCCTGGGGTCTCTTTTATAAGGGAACTAATCCCATACAGGGGGACTCCACCCTTATGACCTATTCATTTCCCAAAGGCCCCCCTCCAAATACTGAGACACTGGAGATTATTGGAATTTTGAGGGGACACAGACATTCAGTCTGTAGGACCCTCTAAGAAGCTCAGATGTGCTGTGTCTTCACGATAAGGGAGACCAAATGGTTCAAAAAGGCTAATATTTATAGTCTTTTGGAGTTTGTATCACCACCCCCGTCACTACCGGCACTGTTTGCTGAGTGCTTACTATGTCCTAGGCACCGTGCCAGACACTTTACATCTGTATCTCTTCTGGTCTGTTCAGCAACTTCGTGGGGTAGGTAATGTTCTCAATTTGCAGTTGCCAAAATGAGACGGAAGTCTCGTGGTGGCCAGGGTTAACAATACTGTACTGTGTATTTAAAAGTTCCTGAGAGAGTAGATCTTGTGTTCATATCACACACACACACACACACACACACACGCAAAAATTGTAACTACGTGCAGTGATGGATGCTAAGGAGACTTACTGTGATCCTTTCACAGTACACATATATGTCAAATCATTATGTTGTCTGCCTGAAACTAATACAATGTAGTTAGTTACATGGCGATAAAAACAATGAGGAACTTGCTCAAGATCACGTAGTAAGTGGGATCTGACTAGCGTGTGGCACGGCCTCTTTCTCTGTTAGGGTTTTACAGCGACTGACACCAGCTGACTGGTGTGCTCGAGAGCTGTTACAATGCAACCTCTCAGAGCCGGCCAGACCTAGCTGCACAAAGACGGCTGCCACCAGCCCCGAGAGACGTTTCACCTGAAAAGACAAGACCCAGAATATTTAGTGTGTCCCCCGAATGGGATAACCTCCCAGCACGGAAGGGTTTCTACTGATTCCCACCCTGCCTCCTTCCCGAGACTGGACCATCCTTCATACCACAGCAGGAGGCATTTCTGAGGCCCCTGAAATACTGGCCATCTGTCAGCATCCATTGGGCCTTAGGGAGGGTGGCCAGCATCACAGGTCCTGTTGGACCGGGGCTGGCATTCCGGCTCTGCCACCAGTCATCAACAGTGTGGAATCTTGGGCTGGTCCCTTAACCTTCCATGAGCCGCTTCCATAGGAGGGCAGTGCAGTACCTGTCGCCAGAGGAAAAGGCCAGGATGGCTGGGCTGCCTCTCTGAGGGAAGCGGTGGACGTTGGCGGGGGCATCCGGTGAGCACTGACTGGAACGAGGCTGACTGGTGCTGTTGATAGTAGTTACAGCCTTTCCTCATGAGGAAGCTGATGAGGGGTTCTCTTGGCCGGGCCACCTTGAGGTAGGAGCCAGTGAAAGAGCTTAGAAGGTGACTTCGGGGAGAGCCTGTGGAGGAACGAAGGGGGTTTGTTACTATAAATAGGTGAAGGTTGGGCTCTTCACTAGCAGCCAGATGCCTGCTTTATCTCGGGACTCCCTGAGTCGTGCACAGCAGAGCTGGGGGATTGTGTCAGAGTGGGATTGGTGGCAGTTTCAATTTAGCTAAAGCTGCCAGTTGAAAAACGCATCGATATGATGTGAGAAAGCTTGGACTGCAAAGCAGAGCGGAGTCCAAGTTCTGGGCCTGTAACTTGAACTGTGACTTAGTAGGTAAAGGGAGGTCCACAGAACCCAAACATTTTGTATTATGACAGTAAGAAAGGACTTGGAGCGTCTGCATTGGTTGTGTACCAGTTCATTTAAATGACCTCAAAGCATTTACACTGGAACAAGACTTGATTTCTGTAATTTCTATTACTTTACCTTCCTGGAATAATCTCATTATGATTCAGAGATTTTTGGGGGTCAAAATCACATGGTCCAGCTACCTGTCTTGGAGCAAATTTAGGCACACACATTTGTTTAAATATTTCGGGTGATATAGGCATAGACACATAGAGTAAAATGCTGAAGTTTGCACCCCTCCAGGGTAACCACTGTTACTAGTGAAGCTTGTATTCCACACGTTTTTTGTGCATTATAAATATAATGGGAGTATATATATGTATTTAATAATATCTACCGTTTATTCGGTATTCAGGATGTGTCTATGGAGTTCCCTCTCCATGCCAACTCATTTTATTTTTAGAGCAGCCTCTTTTTTTTAAAATTTTTATTTATTTATTTTATTTTTGGCTGCATTGGGTCTTTGTTGCTGCACACGGGCTTTCTCTAGTTGCGGCGAGCGGGGGCTACTCTTCTTTGCGGTGCGTGGGCTTCTCATTGTGGTGGCTTCTCTTATTGCGGAGCATGGGCTCTAGGCACGCGGGCTTCAGTAGTTGTGGTACGCAGGCTTAGTAGTTGTGGCGCACGGGCTTAGCTGCTTGGCGGCATGTGGGATCTTCCCGGACCAGGGCTCGAACCCGTGTCCCCTGCATTGGCAGGCGGATTCTTAACCACTGCGCTACCAAGGAAGTCTCTAGAGCAGCCCTATTACTGTGACTGTTTTACAGTAAGCAAACTGAGGCACAGAGAGGTTGGGGGCCTTGTCCAACATCACACAGCCAGGAAGTGTTGGAGTTGGGGTGTGAGCCCAGGCAGCCTGGCTCCAGAGCTCTGAGCAATCATTCTATATTGCCCATGGAGACCTCAGGCTCGCAAACCTTGCCTCCAGCAAGAGTCCACGTGATATTTGTCAAAGTGGTGTGTCTACCTGAGGTTTCTTTACCTCTTTAAGCCTGAGCCTAGATCTTGGAATTGTTCTAAACACTGGCTGGGACCCCTTGAAGACTGAACAGAGGTACTCTTCAGGTTAGTCTAGCTGGTTGGAAGGTGGAAGGAGAAGGGGTAATATTGCCAGAGAAAGAGGCCAACGTGGCTGGGCTCACGCCTCTGACGAAGAGGCCCTGGAGCAGCCTCATGACTTGGACCACTTGGACAGAAGAGGAAGAAGGAGACCTTTACCGGTGATGGGTGACCTTGACTGCACGAACAACCTGTGTCCTGGTCCTTTTCCTGGAGCAGATGATATGAGGTGCCAATAAACCCAACTTCTGACCCTGCCAGGGCAGGGCAGGTATTTGTTCAGCCCCCTGTGAACATAAGTAATGTTCTCACGTTCTCACAGCCAGCCCAGTGTTCCAGAACTGCTTTCTTTTTTTCTTTGGACAAAAGTTCAGTTTGTCTCATAGGTCCCTTTGTGCTTATAACAGTGTCACAGATTAAAGTTTTGTTTTTGGTTCTGAAGTGGATTTAGAGTTAATAAAGTCTGCTAAAAATACAACTATGGGGTTGTGTAGAAAAATTACTTCCTTATTATGGATCATATAATGTGAGTTAGAAGTGACCCATACCCAGTTGAACAATGGAAACAAATCTTGTCTTTTGGTAGCGCTCTGGATACCACTGCGACTCGTGTGAATAAAAGGTACCCAGGTGCGGGGGTCACCAGTCTTCTCTTGGGGCGTCTTGTGTTTCTCCTTGTGGGGGAAGGTGGGCTGGGAGGAGGGGGCCCACACCTGCTGAGCACCCAATACTCGTCAGCTACCTTACATAAGTGTCCCATTTGATACAATCTTAGAGGTAAATATTTCTATTGAAGATGAAGACGGAGGCTTAGAGATGTTAAGAAAGTTGCTCAAGGTCACATAATTATAAGTGGAAAAATGAAATTCTTGATGAACTCAGGGGTTTGACCTCAAAGCCCTTGATCTTTCCTTAACACTTGGTTACTTCCCTGGACGGCAGGGGAGTGACTGAGAGCTCAAGAAAGTGAGGTTTTGTGGAAGGAGGGCCTGGTGAACAGGAAGTCTCTCCAGACTTGGAATCTGCCTCACTGGGCTTCTAAATTAGGGACTGACCATCTGGAGGGAAGCCCCTGGTTTAAGACTTCTCTTTGTGGAAATAGACAAAGAGCAACCACATGGAAAAGGCAAAAGCTATTTATTCAGAGCTGGCTTGTAGCAAGGGAGTCGGCCACAATCACTTGTGCCTGGCAGAGACCCGGAGGCAGGCAGAGGCGTGGCGAACTTCCCAGTGGAGAAAAGGGGGCTCAGGGTGTCTGCTGGGGCTGGAGGCCTGGGGGGCTGGGGGGGTCTAGAAGGGGGGGCATTCCTTGTGACTGGTCAGGGAGCAGGCGGGGCCTTCTGGGGTTGGTCCTGAGTCGGAAGCAGGACAACGATTAGGGAGGCCGTCAGTATTGATCGAGTCCTGGCCGATTGTCCAGCGGTGGCTGTTTGGCTTCCTGGCTTGTCACTAGAGACAGCAGTCTGCCCTCCTGCAGGTCCGACTCCCAGCAGGCTGGCTCCCAGGGCTGGCGGCTGTGGGCCGAGGGTCAGAGCCCTGCTTTTATATGGTCTGGCCATTGTCATTGTATATTGTCTTTCATCTTTCTCTTGTTGGTAAAAATATTAAATAAAAAATTAGATGTGTTAGGAGTTGTTTGGATGTCACGCCTTCTGGAAGAAGTTCTTCACACTCACATTCAGAGTGACTCAAAACTGTTGGGCTTGATCCTATTTTAAAGACTAGAGAACTGAAGCTAGGAGAGATTAGGCAGAACCCACAGTAGATGGTTAAGCTCAGACCTGAACTTGGCCTTCTAATTTCAAGTTTTGTTTTCTTTGGAAGCAAGCTGGTATGAAATATGTATTGCCTTTGACAAGATAATACTTACTCTCTATTTAGTCCTTCTCCTAAATTATAAGCCTTTTTTGGGGTGGGGATTTTTTGATTTAGAGAATTTTTTATTGAGAGTCTAGGACAGTCCTGAAAAGGCAATGCAGATCATAAAATAATATAGATTTTTCTGCTTTTTACTCTCAAAACATATCTAAATTGTCTTTTGATGTTGCATACCTTCTGCTATAAATATATATTCTAAGGGAGAAGTCCAGGCCACTTGTCTTTTAAGGATTGCAATTTTCTTGGTAAGAGAAAGAGAACTTTGTTAGTAACCCTTTTAATTTGGGAAGGTCTTCTGTGTTCAGTGAACTATATTTTCCATGAGTTAGAAGATTGTCTTGAGACACAAATATAGTTTAGCAATGAAGTTCACTCCCTTGATAATTAAATTATCTTTCCTTCTTTCCTTTATCCATTATAGTGATAGCATAAAATCTGCTTCTAAAGCCACTGGATTTTGCTGTCATCCAGAGAAGGGTGACCCGCAAATATGGAGCATTGAATACCAAATTATAAATTTGGTCCAAAAAGATTGTCCATGGTTATTTTGATATTGTCACACTTCCCACATATATGAACTGAATAATGTAATTCATATATGAATTGATTGTGTGCATATATGACTATAAACATATATTTATTTATTTATGATGTAGGAATCAAATAGCACTGTGTAAATAGCCTTTCTTACAAATTCCAGGTAGCCCTCTTATTCCAAAAATGGGGAAGCTTTGCATTCATCCTTAAAGTGTGCACGCGCGTATCTGATAGCTCTGTATTTTAACAATGGTGTTACTAGTGTCATGGGTCTATTTTGCATCTTTCCTACTCAGGTGGGGTTTCTTTGTTTGGTGTTTGTTTTGGTTATTGAGCTCGTGATAACCTGTGTGAATTCCCTTCCCCATCTTGGCCACATTCTCTTTGTGATGGGTCATCTTTCTATCTCATTGGACTTTACTGTTTTTCTAACAGTGTGAGTTCAGGGCTCTGGGCTGAGCAGTTTCGTGAGAAATCATCCTCATCTTCTATAGTGGTGCATGTTTTCAAGGCAGGAGAAACATCAGCAGTTCTTATGGGGCTGCATATCAACCTGGGAGTCCCGAGACCTGGCTTTGCCCTGCTTCAAGCAGGTAACTAGTTGAGTTGCCAAAAAAAGCCAGGTCCATTCCCTGGTCTGTGTCTCTGTAAGTAGAATGGCAGATGGTGTGTTCCTAAGGTGCCTTCCAGCGTGGTCAGCCTCTGACCTATTCTCTGCACCATGCCAAGTACAGTGGAAACAACAAGGAAACGCCAGGCACATTTGTAACCACTAGGGTTGCAATCTAGTTTCAGACAGAGGACGGAAGCTGACAGCGCTGGGCAGGGGTACAGACCGAAGGCATTTGGAAGGGCAGTTCCAAATCCCCCAGGGCGCTTGATGTGATCTGAGGAAGACACATGCAAAAAGGCACGAGGTGGCTGAGAAAAGTCTCAGTGTCCGTGTCCTGGATTATCTCACCAGCGGGAAGGTGGAGGACGGTGTCCTGAGTTTGCAGAAAGATGTGCTGTGGTTTACAGGGGCTTGCCCAGCCTGGACTCGACACTTAGGTTCATTCAGTTTTGTCCTCTGTTTCCACCTTCCTGATGCACCCCCCTGTTTCTCCAGAAAATTTGCAGTGAATTTTTTGGAAAAACTTTACAGAAGGAATAGATGCTCACTGAAGGTAATTGAAATAGTACATAAGATGAAGAGCAAAGGTAAATCTTTCTTTTCTTGCTGTCTTTGGAGTGACCACTATTTTTTTTTTCTTTTGGCCGTGTTGGGTCTCCATTGCTGCGCGCGGGCTTTCTCTAGTTGCGGCGAGCAGGGGCTACTCCTCGTGGTGTACGGGCCTCTCATTACGATGGCTTCTCTTGTTGCTGAGCACGGGCTCTAGGCGTGCGGGCTTCAGTAGATGCAGCACGCGGGCTCAGTAGTTGCAGCATGTGGGCCCTAGAGCACGTGGGCTTCAGTAGTTGTGGTGCACGGCCTCAGTAGTTGTGGCTCGTGGGCTCTAGAGCGCAGGCTCAGTAGTTGAGACACACGGGCTTAGTTGCTCCGCGGCATGTGGGATCTTCCTGGACCAGGGATCGAACCCGTGTCCCCTGCATTGGCAGGTGGATTCCTAACCACTGTGCCACCAGGGAAGTCTCAGGGTGACCACTATTTAACAACTGCTGTATTTCCTTTCAGATCTTTTCCAGTATACATGCAAATATATATGTACATTTTGGGGATATTTTTAAAAAACAAAATAGTATTTGATACATGCTGTCCCACAGCTCTACCCCAGCAGTACCCAGGGACAGCCTTTTATGATGATACATTTGGATATGATACACTCCTTTTGCCCTTAGAGAGCCAGGTACTAATAGCTCATGACAGCTGGCATTTACTGTGCATTCGCCGTGTGCCAGGTCCTGTTTGCTAAGCTTGCCACACGAATTAGGTCTTATGATTTTTCCCAACAGCCCTATGGATGAACACTGTTATTAAACATTTTACATGATAAAACTGTAGTAGAGAGCAGCTAAGCTGCTTGCTGAAGCTCTTGGCATTATTTCCAAGAGAGACAACACATTTTTAAAAAGTCTTGTTAAATTGAAGTAATTTACATTTGCTCATTTCAGGAAGTATTTATTGAGTGCATCCTGTGTGTTGGGTGCTGTCCTGGAAGCTTTTCCTGAAAGCACATTTGGGATGGGGTAGCAGGGAGATGGTCCACAGGCACGGGGCCCCACTTGTGCAAGGAGGGAGGGGCCCTGTGGGGAGCAGAGGGCACAGGGAGGGGGTCTCTGGACAGTGCTTGTGACATCGATGTTTGTACCAGTCTGGCCCAAGGCCCAGTTCTTGCACAGACGCTTCCAGAGAGACCTGATTTTTTTTTTTTTTCGGTACGCGGGCCTCTCACTGCTGTGGCCTCTCCCGTTGCGGAGCACAGGCTCCGGACGCGCAGGCTCAGCAGCCATGGCTCACAGGCCCAGCCGCTCCACGGCATGTGGGATCTTCCCGGACTGGGGCACAAACCCGTGTCCCCTGCATCGGCAGGCAGACTCTCAACCACTGCGCCACCAGGGAAGCCCCAGAGAGACCTGATTTTGATTTCGATTATGGCTCCCCTGAGACTGAGTGACCGTTGATTTAAAACTGCCTGAATCATGGCCTCAAAGGTTAGTGCTGGTGCCCCTCTAGCTGGCATGCTGTCACCACCCCCCCAACTCCTATGGTAGGGGAATCACCCAGGCACTAGAGTGATGTGCCTGCAAGCAGCTATGTGGGTGTCTCCTAGTAAGTGGATTTGATGGATCACACTTTCCTGCTCTTTCCCACTTGGAAGAAAAATTTTTACTTGTCTTTGGGTTTTGCTGCGGGGCTGCAGGGTTAGAGCAGGGCCTGGCAGTTTGCTGGTTGATACACATGTTCTGCGAGCGCAATCACAGAGCTTTGGGAAATGTGGAAGGAAGTAGCACTCAGGGCAGTGGGGTCATCGGTTATAAATGTTTCTGTAGCAGCGACATCAGACTTGCACACAGTGGCATGGGTTTCTGCTATATGCTTTCCCTGCTATTTTGGCAAGTTTGATTTGGGTGTGTCCCGTACAGAAGCCATGACATCAGCTTCTGCCATCAAGTATTTATAGCAGTTGGCACCTCCTACATGGGTCACTTTTTGTGCTGATTTCTGTAAGGAAGTTGTAGCTCTCCTGTCCAAAGCCTGCTGCCCGTTTCAAGGTGTTCCCGATTTCTGAGCACCTTGGGAGATGGTGCTCTGGATAGAGGAAGTACCCCTTCCGCATTTGGTGGTCTCTGATGACTGTACAAGTCAACAAGGCCTGTAATGAGTGTCGTCCTGGCATTTGCGAGGTGCCAGACCCCTGTCCTTCCTGTGCCTCCTCTTCCTTCTCCCTGTTTTCTTTCTTTCTTTCTTTTTAAAAAACATTTCTTATTAAAACTTGAGCAAGTATTTTGGTTTCCTTCATTTGCTGTTCTTTGCTAATTGCATGTAGAGTGAGCCTGGGACCGTGAAAAAGTTTTTACTTCCTTTCAATGATGATAATAGCTACTCTTTTTTAAAAAAATTATTAATTAATTTATTTATTTTTGCTGTGTTGGGTCTTTGTTTCTGTGCGAGGGCTTTCTCTAGTTGTGGCAAGCGGGGGCCACTCTTCATCGCGGTGCGCGGGCCTCTCACTATCGCGGCCTCTCTTGTTGCAGAGCACAGGCTCCAGACGCGCAGGCTCAGTAGTTGTGGCTCACGGGCCTAGTTGCTCTGCAGCATGTGGGATCCTCCCAGACCAGGGCTCGAACCCATGTCCCCTGCACTGGCAGGCAGATTCTCAACCACTGCACCACCAGGGAAGCCCGCTACTCTTAACTGAGAGGCTGACCTTGTACCAGGCATTGAGAAGTGGCTTTCAGTCCTCACACTCAACCAGCTGGGATAGGTGGTGTTTACCCCCAGTTACTGAGGTGGGTGTTTAGCTCAGAGTGCTTGAGGGGCCCTCCCAAAGTCACACAGCTAGAAAGTGGCAAAGTAGAACTAAACACAGATTGTTTGCGTCAGACAGATGGTCTGATTCCAAAATGGGCTCTTAAATCCTGGGGCCAAAGAGCTGAACTTGAATTGGAATTGCTATGGGCCTATGGAATTGCTAGATGGCCTTTTTGTATCTTTCATATTGACCCTAAACATTTCCTTGAGCTAAACTTTCCTGCCTTCAATAAATACGAAGTATTTGAAAGTGTAAATTTCAGGCCTGAATTTTGCAGTATAGAGAAATAACACTTTAGGTTTGCTTTGGATATAAGTATTTGTTATCCAGTCACAGGGCTTTACAGTGATGACCTTTTCCCCCACAATTAATGGGAAATAAAACCCTAATTAATAGACACACATACTAATCATTTTAATTTTTATACATTTTTAGCTGTTGTTCAGGCTTTGCTTGTGGTACGCATGTCAACAGGATCTGATATCATAGGTAGAAATCAGAATATTTAGGAAAAAATACTTAGAGTTATATTTTTCAAACTTTCAAACTAGACATTTTACATTGTTCAGTATACAGTTGGAATTAAAGCTTCACAAAACAATACTTACCTGTAATATGGATGACGCACTAGCATATTTTTAATTTCATTAAAGAAATGGAGCTCATTGCCTGGAGCAATTGGACATCCACAGACCAAAAAAACAAAACAAAACAAAACAAAACAAAACCTTGACCTAAACCTCACACCTTATAAACAAAAATTAACTCAGAATGGATCACAGACTTAAATGTAAACTATAAAGCTCTGAGGAAACAAAAACATAGAAACTCTTTGAGATTTAGAGCTAGGCAAAGAATTCTTCCTTGGGCTCGACACAGAAAACATAGCCCATAAAAGGAAAAAACTGATAAGTTGGATGTATTGTAGAGCACAGAGAATATAGCCAATATTTTGTGATAACTTTAAATGGAGTATGATCTATAAAACATTGAATCACTATGTTGTACACCTGAAACTAATTTAATATTGTAAATCAACTATACTTTAATAAAAATAAATAAATCAAACATGTCAGTTATCTGTGCAGAGGGAAAAGAAAAGACTGTGTTAAGAGGATGTAAAGACAAGCTACAGACCAGGAGAAAATATTTACAAACCACATGTGCTAAAGGACTAGTATTTAGAATATATATTTAAAAAAACTCGAAATTCAACAGTAAAATAAGCAATCTAATTAGCAAGTGAGTAAAAGACATGGAGACATTTCATCAAAGAGGATGTACAGATGAGAAGTATGCACATGAAAATATTTTCAACATCATTAGCCATCAGGGAAGTGCAAATTAAGACCACAGTGAGGTATCACTACCCACCTACAGGAATGGTTAAAATAAAAAATAGTGACACCACCAAATGCTGGTGAGGGAACATAAAGTGGTGCAGCCACCCTGGAAAACAGTTTGGCAGTTTCTTAAAAAAAACTAAACATGCTGGATAGTTAGGGAGTTTGGGATTGACATGTATGCACTGCTATATTTAAAATGGATAACCAACAAGGACCTACTGTAGAGCACAGGGAACTCTGCTCAATATTATGTTAACAGCTTAAATGGGCAAAGAATTTGAAAAAGAATAGATACATGTATATGTGTAACTGAATCACTTTGCTGTACACCTGAAACTAACACAACATTGTTAATCAACTATGCTCTAATATAAAATAAAAAGTTAAAAAACAAACAAACAAAAAACTAAACATGCAACTACCATAGAGCTCAGTAATTACAATCCGGGCCAGTTTTTCCAGAGAAACGAAGACTGATGTTCACACAGAAACCTGAACGTGAATGTTCATAGCAGCTTTATTCATAATACCCAGAACCTGGAGGCAACCCAGATGTTTTCAGGGGCTGAGTGGGTTTATCCCTGAAGGGCTGTGGCACATCCACTCCCATGGAACACTACTCTGCAATAAAAAGGAACATATTAATACACACAACAACCTGGATGAATCTCCAGAGAATTATACTGAGTGAAAACGAAAGCCAATTCCCAAAGTTTAAATAAGTATAGGAATCCATTTATATATAGCATCCTTGAAATGACAAAATTGTAGAAATGGTGAACAGATTAGTGGGCCAGGGGTTAAGAAGGGGGGAGGAGGTGGGTGGGGAGTGGGAGTGACTATAAAAGGGCAACGTGAGGAATCCTTGTGGTGCTGGAAATGGTCTGTAATTTGACTCTTCTGATGCCAGCATCGTGGTGTGAGATTGTACTATGGTTTTGCAAGATGTTACTACTGGGATAAATTGGGCAAAGAGTATGTGGGCTTACATGTATATGTATAAGTGAATCACTTTGCTATACCCCTGAAACTAATGCAACATTCTAAGTCAACTGTAGTCCAATATAAAATAAAAATTAAAAAGAAAAGTATATGGGATTTCTTCTTCTTTCTTATAACTGCATGTAAATCTACAATTATTTCAAAATAAAAAGTTTAATTATTAAAAACATGCTGGCTGCTAAGCATTCAACTGATTTCATTATTTACCGGAAAACTCCTCTAGAGGAATTTAAATAAGAGCTTTTGGCTTTTTGAAAATCATTAAGGTTCTTCTGAGATTTTATTTGCACATTATAAAGAAATCAAACAATGCAGAAAAGTACACACGTGAATGTTTTAAAAATCGCTCCAATCCCACCCTTCAGAAATTACCATAAATTTGAGAAGTACAATATTTCCTTCCCCACACATTTAATTTGCTTTCCTTCTGAAGGCTATCGTGGCAGTGATTACTCTCATTTTGACATTAGGAAATCAAGGCTTGGAGAATTTAGATGACTTGATCAAGGGCAAATGCTGAGTAAGTGGCCAGGAGCAGAGCTGGCTCCTCTGCGTTAAGACCCTCCCCAGTATCTTGTCTCGGGCCAGCCCTGCCCCTCCCTCTCCTAGTCCCTGGGAACAGTGATTCTCCAAGTGTGGTGCTCCGGCCCGCGCATCTCTGTCACTTGGGAGCTTGTTACAAATGCACCCACCTATGGAATCAGAATTTTTGTTTTGATAAGGCCTCTCAGTGGTTCTGAGGATACTCTGAAGGGTATCGCCTTGGTGATGTTTGAACAGCAGACTGGTGCGTATTAAAAAACAGAAAACGTGAATGAACCTTTGCCACTGCTTCTACTCCTTCACTGCGCTTACTTATGTTGTGATTCATGGATTGTCTGGTCATTTGTGTCTCTTGTTTGGGTCTGAGCTCCAGGTTGTGTAACAGGTTCTGCAGGGTCATCCAGCTCATCCAGGCACTCAGGTAGCTGTTGACTAGATAAAGGAGCCGGTGAACTTGACATTTTGATGACTGCTTAGTTTCTGTCCCAGCCTCCAGCATCTGGAGACTAGCCACCTAATGGTGGCTGCCACTGAGTTCATTTATGTGCCTTCCTTCCCTTCCACAATTTTAAGTGTCCAGTCTGGTCTGTGCTGGACTCGGGAAATCAAACATGATCACATGTGTCCCTCACCTGGAGTTGCTCCTGCATCTCAAATGCAACCTATCCACATCGTTCTTCCAGACCTGCTTCTCCTGCCTGGTTTGTTTTTACTCAGTTTGTGGAATCCTTACTCATCCGTCTCTCTGACTAGAAACCTCCATGTTCTTAATCCCCGTCTTTCACCTCTGGGTCTAATTGGACCTCACCGTACATTTCTTTCAACTGTATTTTTTCCCTCTATCTAGCCTCACGGGTATGACCCCGGGCTAGAACCTCATCGTGTTGCATTTGTTGTAATAAACATTTAATTCCTTCTCTGCCTCATCAGAGAATACTCGCCGCACTGCGTTTCCACATCGCCACTAGAATGATCTTTCCGAAACGCAAACGAGCTCCGCCTATGTAACCATCTCAATAAGTGTATGCTTTTTGTTAGAAATTTTATTACCTATCTTTGGGCATCCCAAGGATTCTAGGGAGACAAACCTGCTCATGTCTAAGATCAGGTAAGAATCCCTGGAGGGACCATGTGGGATGTTGGCAACAGTATTGGTTCTAGAATTGACACATACATACATGCTGCTGTATTGAAAATGGATAACCAACAAGGACCTACTGTAGAACACAGGGAACTCTGCTCAATATTCTGTAACAACCTAATTGGGAAAAGAATTTGAAAAAGAATAGATACATGTATATGTATCAATGTAACTGAATCACTTTGCTGTACACCTGAAACTAACACAACATTGTAAATCAACTATACTCCAATATAAAATAAAAACTTAAAAAAAAAGAAAAGAGAGGCCTCTTGTCCTGGTTCTTGTCCTCTTCGCTGGAAAAGTTACTTGATTTCTGTGAGTTTTGGTTTCATTCTCTGAAAATAGGGGTGTGATGAAACATACTCTGCAGTCACACAGGGCTGCTGGGAGGAGCAGAGGAGATGCAGGGCGGAAGTCCTTTGCAGCCTATAAAGCATTCTGTGCATGTGAGGGGTGGAGCGGTGTAAATAGCATTTCTGGAATAATTGTATGAAACGCTTTAAAGCATGGTCATAGGTCTGTCTGATGACACCCGTGGGTGCCTGCCTGATGACACCCGTGGGTGCCTCCTATGGCAGGGGAGGCCCAGCTCAGCTCAGAGTCTCTCTTGTTGCAGAGTCAGAGATGCCCAAGAGGATGCCCCTCCCCCGCCCTCAGCCTAGAAAAGAGGAGGCTCTTTCCTGCCTATATTTGGTGGCATCAGCTCAGGGCTTTAGGGACGACAGGAATGAGCAGTGGATTGTGGAGAAGAGAGCTCACTGCCCACTAGTCAGTTAGCCTGCACCCCACAGTGATGGGGCGGGGCGGGGAGAACGGGGAGGGGAAGTCTCTTCATGGTAACTTGCCAAAGGCTTTCTGAACCCATCTGCGCACAGGAGTGACCAGCATGAAAAGTAAAAGATCTGTTAGAGGCAGATGGACTGTAATAGTCCCGTACATTTATGGCTTTTGTGGCCTCAAAACAGCCCGTGACAGAGCTGCCAGGACTTGATAGCTTTCTGGGGAATGCTGGGTCAGCCAAGGGGCTGGGGAAGGGAGGGAAGATCGTCCATGCCCTGCTGCTCTGACCTGGCTGTGGTTACTGAAAAGAGACGCCTAAGTGGGATCTCTCAAGTACTTTTCTTAACCTCTTTAGGCTGCAGTAATTTTCATCGGTAACAGCAAAGGGCTTCTCTGACAATTAGATGCGATAATGCAGTAATGTATGTGGAAGTTTAGGAGGCTTGCAGGAAATGAGCTTGAATTAGGGGCAGTGGGGAGCATTTGGCACATAGGAGGTACTTCAGATATTTGAGGAATGAATGAATGAATGCATGAATGAATGTGCAAATGAATGATAATCCCTCAGCTGTTGGGGTGAGAACCAGAGCATGTGTGTCCTGCTGTCCCAGGCTACTAAGTAGGATAGGTGCTTAGTTCTCTGCTTTCCCTTTGGACTTTTTAAGAATGGGAAAAGGTCCTTCCTTGAGTTATTTTTCTGGTCAAAGGCAGAAGCTCCTTTTTATCACCGTTAGACTCTGGAGCTTGAAGTCACACCTGTCTTTTTTTATACTTGACCCTCTCATTTAACTGTTGACCACCCTGAGACCAGAGAGGAGGACAGACTGAACTAAGGTGACATTGCAAATTGGCCCCGGGGCCAGGACTAGAGTCCCCAGCCCCTTGATTCCCAAAAGCTCTGTTTTCTGTATTGTGCTGCTTTTCTGTTTCCATCCTTGACAAGACGGTAAATCTAAATTGTACTGTGCTCTTTTAGCGGGGAGGGTGCACTTTAAGAATGGCAGGTGGCCCAGACCTGACTTTTTCTTTCATGCTGTGTTCTCATGGCTCAGAGTTAATCCCTGGCTACTGACGGGGAAGATAAAGGAAGTTGTTTTGTATGTAAACTTATACAAGAGTATTTTTCCACCTGGGAGTTTATTTGGTTTGGACTGGAATACATCTCTGGCACTGGTTTCTTTATCCTAAAAGCAGAGAGAACTGTAAACACTTTTTTAGGGAGTTGAGCCTGACTTGTCTTACTTGACCTGGGTTTCTAGTGCTTATAGTCTCAATAAGTGTTGGTGAACTGGGCGGAAGTGTGCGAGTGTCAGGGCGGTGGATTGCACCGCCTCTCCTGAAGTGGAGGGTGCACGCTCACTGCACACCTGTTGAAACAGAATGGAGCCTGGGCATCTGTAAGTTTTAAAAGAGCCCCAGGTGACTGTGGTAGACAGTGAGGGTTGAGAACTCCAAGGTGAGTGGGAGTCCTAGGTAACACAGGTGTTTTCTACTTTTTCTACTTTCATCAGCTTAGAAGGGTTTTGGGTGCTTTGGGGTGATTAAAGAACATTGTGCAAATAGATGTGGAACTTACGTAAACGCCATATCCTGCTACCATCTACCATGGATATGTTTACCAGTCCCTCAGTTTATTCTGATGTCTACACATTCTACTTTCTCTTCATGGAATAACAATGTGACAGTTAGTTATGCAGGGCTACTACAAGTCTGGTTTGATTGGCATGGAATGACCTGGGGTGAAGTGCTGTGTAGGTATTTGTTGCACTCCTGTCTGGTCCAGCTCTGTGCCCGGCAGCTGATAAATAGTACCTCTAAGCAAGGGCTGTGGAGTCAGGCTGCCTCGGTCTTGCTGACCAGCCGTGCAATTTGGGGAAAGTTGTTAAACTTGTCTGAACCTCACTTTCTTCCTCTATAAAATGGGAAAACAGGTGTCACTGTCATCTCACAGGATGGTTCAGAGGTTTAAGTGCAAACATGTATATAAGTGCATAGCGTCGCGCCTGTACCTATAGCACATAGTAAGTACTCAGTAAAGTTGTCAAGTTGTCATGATTATGTCATCATCATAGTTTTTCTTTTTTTATTATGTTTTTTTAAATAGCTTAGTTTTTCAAAGTACATATTCAAAGTTAATAAATTTGTCAAAGATAATTCATCCTTAGCCCTTGAACCAAGGATTTCTCTAGTTTTAACTGGTAGGGTTAATTCACCACTTAAACACGGGCTAGCACCTTGTTTCAAATGAGTGTAGCCAAGGGATTTCACAATTGGAACCTTGCGTCTGAAAGCTGCTTTTAATCCGTATGAGTGATCAGTCCTGGAGCTCCATTTGTCTCTTTGGTTTCTTCCTGGACAGTCATCTGCGGTGAGTTCTGGTACTGAGGGGATGGTTTTATTGCGGCTTCATTAGTAACCTTAGGGAATATGATCTAATGCTGTAGGAAGCGCTGAGATGGTGTTATTTATGTGCCATCTGGGCAAAGTTATGTGCTTCCCATGGCTACCTGTGCTTTTTTCTTCTTAGCTGTCTCTCATCAAGCTGATATTTTTTTCATCCGTTCCCCATTAGACTCGAAGTTCTATTTGAACCAGGACTCTGGTTGTTCTTGTCACCGCCAGGTCCTCCGTGCCTAACAATGTCTCACACATAGTAGGTGCTCACTAAATATTTAGCGAATGATAGTCCAGCTGAACACAGGATAAATCCACAAGTTAAGATTTAAGCTGTGTGGTATGAATCCTACATCAACCCAACTTAGTACATCAGTTTTGTTAATGCAAGTTGAAAATGTTTTAGTAGCTAACTTAGTTCAGTAGTCATTTATTGAGTGTCATACAGGCCAGGCACTGGGGATAGAAGGACAATATCTGATCCCTGCCCTCATGAACAAGCAGTCTGGTGAGGTGGATGGACCCACAGCTGTGATGTAAGATGGTACGGGGCACACTGTGTGCCCTTGGAGCAGAGGGTAGAGTTTGTGCTTTATGAACACAGGTGACAAGTCCAAACACAATGGAAGTCACTTGTTACATATTCATGCTTGTATATTTTACAGGAAGCACCTACCTTTAAGTAGGTGCTAAATAAACTCTCTGATGGCTTTAATATGGATTGCATGGCTTTTGGCTGGGTCTCGTTTTTCTTTCCTTCGCTAGGAAAAAAAAACAGGGTAGCATTGCTGCAGGAGCTGTGGACCAGAGGCTAGGCGAGTAGCTTTTGGTTCTGGCTCTGTCACTAAACCAGACTATTTACTTCCATTACCTGGGCACCAGGAGGGCTGGGCCATCTGATGTCGAAGCACCTTTGAGTTCTGACTCTGAGACTGATCCTTTCAATCCATCTTCCTCGGGAGTGGAGAAAGGACAGGGCAATTTGGGAATTGTTTACCTCCGCTCCTGGGACTCTGCAGCCTAATTTTGGGTGAAGGTCGCCATCAGCAAGCTCAGGGAGAAGCATCCGCGAGCTGTCTGCTTGGAGCTCAGCTGCGAGGGGTCCGCAGTGTCTTAACTTTCCTCAGCGTTAGTGGAAGCAGCGTTGAGGTCCGGGCGTTAGCGGATGCTGAACGCATTGAAGCAGAACTCACGGAATCTCTGCCCTGAATATGTTTTCAGGATTCCACCCAGCGTGATGTCTCTGGATTCAGCACAGGAAATTGAATATCATCATGTGACATTCGAATGCTCTTTTACCTTTGCTACAGGAATGTGCAAACACAGCTGTTGAGTCTAGCGGAGGCAAACCCCTTCTCTGCTCAGCCCTGCTCTAAGTTTGGGTGACTTCAAGCCCACAGAGGAGATAAAATGTGGTCTTGTATGTCAGCTTGCTTCTCTCTTGGAGACCTTGGAGGGAGTGACTCAGTGCCAGTTGCGGGCTGTTTGCACCCGAGCCCTAGACCCCAGCTGCATGTTACGTTGGTTTTTGTTGGGAGAAGGCGGGGGTGAGGAGGGGAGGCTCTCGTCTTAACTCGATTTTACATGGTTGTTATTAATAGTAACCATGGTTTCTTACATTTGTGTTTTGCTTCATAGTTCACTAGGAATTTTAAAATCCATTATCTCATTTTATCCTCTCAGCAGTTCTGTGAAAAAGGCAGGTCCGCGTTCATGCCTTCTGTTTTCCAGTGACTTTACCGTGACTTGCAGAAGTTGAGAGCCTTGATCCAGGTCGTGGGCTGAGTTAGCGGCCGGGCTGGGAGTCGATCTCGGACCTCGGGTGACCCCGTTCCTTCCTTGCTGTCACACCGGTGCTCTGCACCCCATAACGGCACACGTTCGGGTTAGTCTTCTGTGGGTCCCTTACGTCTGGGGAGGGGTTCTGGGAGGTTTCAGTTCAGTTCAGAGCCTGTCGATGTCCCGTCCTCTGTCTCCTTCCTCCCGATGCGTGGGCATCCCTGAAGGTCGCAGGCTGACCTTGTGTGTGGGGCTGTGTGAACCTTCTGAATGAGCTGTAGACGGGGGACCCCTTGTGCCCACCTCCACATGCCCGGCTTGGACTGACCTGAACATCACTCTCGTTACAGGAATGGGGTATGGTGTGTGCTAGGTTCTTTTCTTTTTGATTCAAGCTAGTGAGGGCCAAAGTGGAAACCAGTGATGGCAGTTAGCGAGCTGCCTTGAAATCGTGATGTAGAATCTTCCGCTCCCCAGTGTGAGCTACTCAGGGCCACGGCCGGGTCACGTTCTTCTGTGTCATGGCCGCAGTGCTACCTGGTGTCTGGGTCGCAGTCAACGTGTGATCAGTGCTCGCTGTGCCTGAGTGTAAGGCCAGCAAAGATAGTAAGTCTGGAAAACGGCAAGTCAGTTAAAGGAATTTTTACTAAAGACTGTGCAAAAGAAATCTCTTTAGAAAAGTGGACCTGTTTCTCGGTTGGGATTTAATTTCAGCTCCGAAAAGCAGCTGCGTGCCCAGAGGGCTTTGGGGTTTCACTTCTTGACACATGAACTTAATTCGATGTTGTATAACTTTGTTATCCTTTTGTGGCTTTACTGGACCTTTCTCCCAAATGGAGTAGATTTTTTCTATAAAATCACACTTCCTTTTTGAGGAGTCTAAGAGTAGTTTTATGGGATGATCTCCTGCTCGCTCAACCCAAAAGATGACGACCCGCCAAGAACCAGACACACTGCTTTCGGCTCTGGGAATGGGGTCTGGTTTCCGCCTTCGCAGCCGAAGGGAGAGGGATGCTGTCAGAGCTGAAAAACAAGACACGTGTCTGCGTCCTGGTCCTTCCCCATTGCTGTTCCATGTCTCTAAGCTGGCATCTCTTTCAGCCTCTAGGAGCTGAATGGGTGTGTGTACACAGGCTGTAGGAAGTAAGGTGTCCTGGTTTCCTCCCGCCTGGCTCTCTGACTTTGGATAAGTCACATGGGGTCACTGAGTGACCTTCCCTTTCTGTCATGCTTTCCTCGAAGGGTTTTTGGAAGAGTCAGTGAGGTAATATGTGTGAAAGTGCTTTGTACTTAAAAAAAAAATTGAAGTATTGTTGATTTACACAATTATATTAGTTTCAGATGTACAGTATAGTGATTCAGTATTTTTATAGATTACACTTCATTAAAAGTTATTGGAAGAGAATGGCTCTAATTCCCTGTGCTATGTGTACTTTTAAATTTTGGAAAATTTCAAGCCTGTGTGTATTTGTGAAGCATATGTAATTGGCTGGGCTCTGGGCACTTGGATCTCAGGACAGTCCCACCTCCCTACTGGTAAGGGCGCCTCCTGGGCCTTCGCTGTTGTGCAGACAGACAGTATGGTTCGTGCCTCAACACCTGCTTTCCGTCTGGGAGTCTGGAGCTTGACACACCAGGCAGGGGGGGCCCGTGGTACCAGCCCGCAGTGAACTCTGCACTGGGTCTCTGACGAGCTTCCCTGGGGGACAGTACTTCACATGTGTTGTCACTGTGTGACTCCACTGGGAGAGGATTCTGAAGCCTGCGCCTGGTTTCCTCTGAATTTAGCCCCGTGTGCCTTGTCGGTTTGCTGACTCGCTTTGTACCTTCCCACTGTAACAAATCACAGCTCTGAGTGTGCCTGTACACTCTCTTGTGAGTCCTCCTAGCCGACCGTCGACCCTGGGGGTGGTTGACAGAGGGAGGTCCTTTTCTTTTCTAAGCATTAATAAATATGTAGATGTTTTTAGTAAAATGGGTATTGTATCTTTTTTGAGATCTCTTTTATTCAACAAATACCAATGAGCATTTTATCATATCATTAAATATTCTTTCAGAGCATGATTTATAATTATCTCAAATTGTATCTTAAAGGTTTATGCAATGTTAGGAGTTGGAATTTTCCAATTCGTAGCGCTATTATAGGTAATGAAAATCCTTGTTTGTAGAACTTGGCGTTCACCTGTGATTATTTTCCTGGGACAGATTGTTCTTGGAGTGAGAAGGTGACAGGAGGTGATCACGTGTGCGATCTGATAGACACTCTACATTGTTCATCAGAAGGGTGGTCTCCGTCCACACCAATGTGAGCGGTGCACATGGGCAGCCCTCTCCGTGCATCCCCGCTGATACTAAGTATGATCATTTAAAACAGTTATTTGTCCATTTGATAAATAACTGATGGTATATTTTAACTTGCATTTTTGAGTGTCAGCGAGGTTGAGTGGTTTGTCATGTGTTCGTTAGCTCTTTTTTCTAACTCATCTGTTCATATCTTTTGGATCGAGAGTAGTGGGCTTTTCCACCTTTTGCACAGATATCTTCCGCCTCTTATTCTGGGCTGTGGTGGTGATCTCTGAGGCAGAAGGCCCTACAGCCTCCCTCTGCTGTGTCTGCTGTATGCCTGCGCAGCTGGACGTCCACGGCCGGTGCTGGAGAAGTAGGCTTTGGTTAGGATGAGAAGCGTGGCATCTGTCACCCACTGACTCAGCGCATCCTTAAAAAAGAAGGCAGCAAGTATGCATCGCGGTTAGTATCTGCCGTGGGAAGGAGCCGGTGAAATCCCGGGGACGACAGTGATGGCGGTGGCAGCTCTTGGGAAGAGGCTGGACAGGAGGAGGCCCTCCACATGTCACTGTTGCTGTAATGGTGTCAGTATCTCCACCAGGATGGCTCCATGCCTCTATCAGGAAGTATGAAAAAGACCCACAAAGGGAGAACCTGAATAAGTGAACTAATCCTGCAGAATTGTGAAGACAACTCAGGAGATGGTTGAGGGCAGAAGCGAAAAGTCAGTTGTGCTGAGGATGTCTTCAGGGGGAGCATAGATCCCGTTACGGCTGGGTTCTGCGGAGGCATATGTGGCTGCCGGAAGATGTTAGGGTCGGCGGCAAAGTGCGATGCAGGCCTGGACCAGCTGCCAAGGCGCCCCCTTCTGGCTAAAGTGGCCTGGCCTTTTACCTCCTTTTGGGGGACAGGCTGTCCTACTCTGTTCATTTGAGGTGGTCTGGAGGTGCCTCGTGGGTTGTGGGAGTGTCGCAGCTGAAGCCCCCTCAGGCCCCTTGGGTGATGCAGCAGGGATAGCGTGTAGTATTCATCCCACGTGTGTGCAGTTATTCCTGAATGCGAGGAGGAGGACGCTCTGGAGGGACATATGACATACTGTTACCGGGATTGGGATTGGAGATTATAGTGAAGGGGGAGATTTCCCTGTCTTGTATAAGTCTGAATGTTTATTGTGCTGTTTTATTATTCTCTGAGTCTCGACTACTTTTAAGTTTTGATGACATTTGCAACTAAAGCAAGATTTGCTTTTGAAAATTTGAAAAAAAATACTGAATAACCTGTGACCATGGAGAAAATACGTGGTTGCCTCGTATTTTCCTCCTCAGTTTCCTCACCTATAACGTGGCGATGATGTGGTACTGATTTAATAGGGTTGGAGCGTGAGAAAACTCAGAGCCTGGCACCTTGTCAGTGCACAGTAAACGTTGTTATTATTTCAAGTTTTAGAGGAGAAAGTATTGTGGGCTGTTGCCGTGTTGGAAAGAACTTGAACTCAATGCCATATAAATCGTGTGGTGGAGAAAGCGTCACTTCAGGCATCAGGAGACTGCAGCTGTGTAATCCGGGCAGCTTTCTGGATTCCCGGCTCCCCTGTTCTCTCACCTGTAAAAGGGAAGCATGTCTGTGTTACAGGACTGCGGGGGAGGGTTCCAGGACACGCGACAAACCTGGAAGTTGCCTGAGGTGATGGAGCAAGAAAACGCAGGAGGCAGCATTTCTCGGGAGAGCAAAGTGTTGTCTGTGTGGGTGGCGAGCTGCTGCCTCCTGTTTTCCACGTGTCAAGGGAAAAGGGGTGTGGCCTCGTGGAATCCATCTGACAGCCGTCTGATTTGGCCAGTTGTCATTTGCTGTCATCAGAGCCGCAGTTGCTGAAGGGACAGCTTGCCTTGATCTGCATCTTTGGGTGTTTGTGCTATTTATAAACAATTAGAAAAGACGTGGAAGCCTGTGTACGCAAGCTGGCAAAGGCAGCAGAACACGGACCGTCTGTTAGCCCGGGTTGCACGTGCGCGGGCACAAGGCAGTGAAATAAACAAACACATTTGCCCCTATTTAAAAGTTTCTCTTAAAAAGAAAAAAACGCATTCAGCCATCGGCCATATGGTTTAGAGATTTTTCCTTGAAACGTGTGAGTTGGACTATCAGACATCTGAAATCTGAAGCTGTTTTAAAACATTGCCCTGATTTTGATGAGTTCCCCGCCACCGCCTCAGCACACATACGCTTTTTTTTTTCCATTATGAGGAGGGAAGGATGGAGCGGAGGAGAGTGTCAGTTTGCAAAGGCTTTTGTTCCAGTCGGTCTGTCCTGTCCTTCCTCTGGTACCTGTTCCCTGTTTACATTTCATGACGTGAGCCTCTGGGTGCCTTGTCCGGCGGTAGAGACATTCGTTCTCCCCTTTCCTGCTCTTTTTTTTCCTAGAGCATTTCTCACTCTCTAAGGTGTTTTTTGGTTTGTCTGTCTCAACCTCTCTGAAGGCCGAGATTACTGTCTGTTGTGTTCACTGCTTTGTCACCGGTGCCTGGCATGTAGATTAATCAATACTTGTTGAATGAATGGGCTGAAAAAAACCTGTTATTCTTCTTCCTTCTGCCACGTCATGAAAAATGCTTTTGGACAGAGCTGTGTGAAAGGGAACGGGGAGCAGTGTCAGCAATTGGGGTTGTGCAGGTCGCTGCCGGATGGCTTTTCATCCCAAATACTTCACCTGGAGGAAGGTGTGTGGCTGGCGTACAAGCACGGAGAGGGAACCTTTGGGAAATTAGCTCAGTGCCCCAGCTTTTCAGGTAGGGATGTGATGTTGCCGTCTGTGTTATGTGAAGAGCTGCTGGAGCCTAGAATCTCAGGCTTATAAAACCCAGTGCAGATGAAAATCGAGCTTGAGGCACAAGAAGGTGATTTGCCCAAGGTCACCCAGGTAGAGTTGGGACCAGGACCTATGCCTGTCTTCCCAGAACCTTTTAACTGCTCACCACACGCCCTCTTTACTGCTAAAGCCATCCGCCTTGACTCTGAATATGTAATAACAAGGGAGAGAATGTTCTCAGGTGTCCCAGGATGCAGAGAAAAAAAGAACAACCCAGCAGCTTAAAATAATGTTCACAAAACTTGTATCCAGAGTGAGTGGCAGTTTTCCGCAATTCCTTTACATTTCACAATGTGTTTCATTTTCTCGTAAGTTTTATAAAACAAATAAGACCAAAGAAGGAGCTGGGGGAACAGCAACTTTAGAAAAAGGAGAAAAATCAGATCAGAGAGTTACAATTTCTCCTTTATTCCCCATCTAGAACTTGAGGCTTCTGTCTGAGGTACAGCTCGGACCTGATGAGGAGCTACTGTGTGGCTGGTCATTATCCACAATTTTAGAACAACAGATGCGGCTCCGACCCTACCCTCTAATAGTGGTCTTATTAATTTTAAATTGGAAGGACGGGGGAGCAGATGGCGAGGAGGGGTGCGTATTTAGATGTTTGGCCATTGATAGCTTTTACTTGCATGCATTGCATTGGGATTTGAGACTGGCTGAGCCCACGGAGCACTGGTGATTATCTGTCCCCTCACCAGCTGGGTTCTTTTTCATCGCCTACTGGGTCCAGAAGGATTGCTCCTGTAGCAGTTAGTAAAGCTAGATTGCTGATTGTTTTGAAAGCATGAAAGTTTATTTGCACCACCCCAAATTCTGAAGCAGAGCTATCCAAAGGTTGTCTTCTCTAGTGTAGTTCAAATCTGGGTGATTTTTAAAAATTACATTAGCAAACAAAAGTCTTCTTTACTCGTTAATTGTGTATATTATTGATGTGAGTGAGGTATACTCCACTGCAGAGGCCCTGGGACTTTGTTGACACGAAGATGTGAAACTTCCAACATAAACTGGATTTTCTAAACGATTATCCGGGCATGACGCCGTGCACCAGAAACATACGTTTATTAAAGACATCTCCTTCTGTTTTGTCTGTGTTCACAGTTTACGTCAGTGTTTAAAAAACGGCAGTAGAACTAGTCCAGCCCCCTGCTCATACCTCCACAAAATCCAGAGGAGCTTGCAGGGTGGCGCGTTCCCTGCCTCTCAGAGTTGGATGGCTCAGTCATTGAAGGTCCTTTCCCGGCCACGCACCTTTCCCCTCCACCTCTGCTCTCTCAGCATAGGGATGGCCCTGCCACAGTCTTCCGAGGCCCTGCAGGCCTGCGGGGTGAGGCGTGGGGCTGCTGCAGCGCCTGCCGACCCAGCGGAGGTCAGTCTTGCCGCTGCTGCTGCATCTGCTCCTCGTGTAGCACAGTAAGCATATGTCGTTCCGCAAAACGAGATGAAGGTGGTGGGAATGGGATCTCTTCATCACAATGCTCCGGGTATTTTAATCGTGGGTGGAAAGCCATGGAAAAGTCTGTGATACCCGACATTTGATGTCAGAAGGAAGTCAGGGATGTGGAATGAGAATAGAGAAAGTTCCGGTGTAACATGTGTACCAGCTTCATTAGATGAGCCCTTCTTCCACCTCCTACGAGGCAGACACAGATGAATCGCTCCATCTCACATCTTACTTATGAATTTGCCTTATGATCATGTGCAAAGTTAGGTGATTCAGTGATACTTGTAATCATCAAGAATGTCCTTCTTGCAAGTTCTAAGAGGTCAGGATTTATTCAGTGTTAATTTGACATTGAGAGCTTTATTCCTGGTCAGATATGTAAGTTAGACGTTCTCCTGGCAGGGTTGTTGCAGGTGTTTGCTATGGCTCAGACTTAAGGGAAGTACATGAAGATTTGAATACAGTTCAAACCATGAATAACTGAAACACAGCCAGGTGCTTCGGGCCGTATTGTTTACTAATCACTGTTATGCTTCTCAATCAGGCCTAATGAATTCTTTTTTTTTTTTTAACATCTTTTTTGGAGTATAATTGCTTTTGCATTATTGTGTTAGTTGTTGCTGGATAACAAAGTGGATCAGCTATATGTAAACATACATCCCCTTATCTCTTCCTTCTTGCGTCTCCCTCCCACTCTCCCTCTCCCACCCCTCTAGGTGGTCACAAAGCACCGAGCTGATCTCCCTGTGCTATGTGGCTGCTTCCCACTAGCTATCTATTTTATGTTTAGTAGTATATATGTGTCCATGCCACTCTCTCACTTCATCACAGCTTACCCTTCCCCCTCCCCGTGTCCTCAAGTCCATTCTCTATGTCTGCATCTTTATCCCTGTCCTGCCCCTAGGTTCTTCAGAACCATTTTTTTTTCTTAGATTCCATACATATGTGTTAGCATACGGTATTTATTTTTCTCTTTCTGACTTACTTCACTCTGTATGACAGTCTCTAGGACCATCCACCTCGCTACAAATTACTCAGTTTTGTTTCTTTTTATGGCTAACAGGCCTGATGAATTCTTGAGCCCTCCTCCACACACACACACACACACACACACACACACACAAACTTTTTTTAAAAAAGACCATAGCCCGTTAGGTGGCCACTATCATTCAGGCCCCTATTTGCCATCTCTTGTTCAAACGTATCCCAAGACCAGTGTTCCTTCTGTTTCTCTCTCACTTCCCTGGTGTCACCAGTCAGCCTGCCTCTGACATCTGTCCTCAGCTCTTGGAAGCCACGGGGGCTGGGCACACCTTCACGATTACCAGGGTCTTATCCCGCCCTGGGGATGGGAGGGAGTCATCAGAGGCTGGGGCTTGTTAGGTGCATGTGCTATTTGTTAATGATGAGATTTTATTTTCTGCAGGGAACTCATAATGTGCTTAGTAGGGTGGGAAATGTTTTGACTTCTGCCCTTCTTAGGGAGAGAGAGCTTGTGAACCCACCCTTGCTTCCCACAAGAAAAATACGATTTGCATATCAGCACATCCTGTATTCCTGCACATTGACTGACCTTGACCTCGTTGTTCTGACCTTGACCTCGTTGACCTCAAGCTGTTCCTGACCTCGTCATTCACTCAGCCACTGCTTCTTGAGCAGTGCGTGTGGTCCTACCATGGTAGGTACTCCGCTAGGCTCTAGGACCAACCCGTATGAAACCCTCGGTGCAGGGAACTAATATGCATAACGGTTAGATCTTTGTAAGTGCCGTTGTGGGGATGCTGTCAGGTGCAAGACAGCTCAGGTATCACCTCATCGAGGAGGTTACACATCTTATCAGCACGCTTCCATAGCTCTGCACCCACTGTAAAGCGCTCATCACATTGTTTTGAAATTCTCTGCTCATGTATCGCTCCTTTCTGTTCAGTTGAGAACTGTCTAAGGACAGGCTGTGGGCTATGGATCCGGTTTTTTTTTTTTTTTTTTTTTTTATTCACACTGCCTAGCACAGTAGGACAAGATAGGCAAGGGCTTGTTAGTGTTTCATGAAACAATAGATGGGCTTAAGGGAGTTTGTCCCCAGGTTGGCTGGGGGGACACAGGATGGGTTCACAGAGGGAGATAGTGGGTTTTGGTTGTTTCACAAGTCTTCCATTTGAAATAATTCAGACTTATGGAAAAGCTGCAAAAACAGTGCAAAGAATTCTTGTATGCTCTTCACCCAGATTCCCCAAACATTTTACTACACTTGCTCCTTCTCTGTCTGTCTGTCTGTCTCTCTCTCTCTGTCTCTGTTTTTTTCCTGAAATGTTTGAGAGTGGAGAATAAGTTACAGGGGTGGGGTGCAGAGGTGGAAGAGAAGAGGTGAGTTGGGAGCCTTTCCAGATGCAAGAAGGTGATGGCTTGGGCCTGGCTGGGAACAGCAAGGGAAGTGAGAAGTGGTTAGGCCTGGTCCATATTTTGAAGGGAGACCTTGTAAGATTTGCTGATGAGTTGGATGACACGAGTGAGAAAAAGAAGTTCTGAGGATGGCTTCAGGAATTTTGGCCTAAGTAACCAGAAGACCAGAGATGCTGTTACTGGGATGCAGAAGACATGGGGGAGGGGGAGCGGGTTTTGGCAGTTTTTGCGGGGGGCATGCATAATCTGAGGTCCAAGTGCAGAGGCCACGAAGTGTTGGGGAGAGAAAACAGAAAGCAGGACGCCAAAGAACACAAGCAATTCATAAAGATAGAATTAGCTGCTTTTATCATTAGGGAAAACAAATACCCTGCACGTAGAGCGTAGAGCGGCACCAAAGCTGTTGGGTATTTTCAGCTCTGGTTACCTGGGGTGAAGCCTGCCGTCTCTATACATTTTCCCTCTAGTAGTAAACGGCCGGTATTCAGCTTGCATCAGCCATCGCACTGAGCTCGCTCTGACCTCCTGGTTTTCGTAAGTCGCCATCAGTTTCCTCTGGCCTCTTGTTTTCGTGATTCGTTGTCACCAGCGCCTGTCCTTTGCCCCCCACGTGTGATGTGCCATCTCCTTCAGCATCCCGCAGGAAGGTTAGATTCAGTTCAGTTTCCCCGCAGAAGGCGGCTGGAAATATGAGTTTGGAGTTGAGGGCAAGGTCTAAACTGAAGGCAGACATTTAGGGGTGACCACTGTAGTTAAAATCATGGGCTTGGAGGAAATCACCCAGGGAATGTGTATAATTAGGGGAGAAGAAAAGCCCAAACCTGGGTCACTTCAACATTTGGAGATGGGAAAGATGAAAACAGCAGAGGAAGCAAGGTGACAGAAGTAAAGGAAGGGGTGCCCGGAAACCAAGCTAGGAAGTGTTTCCAGAAGGGCGGGTGACGGGTATGCCGTCAGACGCCGCCAGGTGGGTGAAGTGAGGGTGGGGCTTGTGGTGGGTGCCACTGGTGGCTCTACAAGAGCTGTGTCAGGAGGGTGGGGACAGAGGGATGATGGAGCCGGACAGAGAAGGGGAAGTGACGTGGACGTCTCTGTGGAGGTGGTCGGTTTGACTGAGTAAGGCTTATTTTAGATGCTTGGTCACGCTGGCGTGAAGTATGACTTAGTATATCTTTTAACCTCTGACCCTTGCCCTGGGGAACAGATGAGCATCCTTTAGCCAGAAAGCTAAATGTGTATTAAAAAAATCTCTTTTAATTGTGGGTTGGAGGTGTTTTGGGCTTTACAAAGAAAATTATCTCTGTAGAAATGGGGCTCTTTGGATTAATTCTAAAAAGAAATATTTTGCAGGAAGATACACATTTTATTATGTAGATGGTAAGGTGAGAGAGTGGGGTTTTTAATTGAAGCAAAGATTATTGAGCTGGTAATATTTTTGAGAGAGAGACGTTGTTAATGAGATGTCAGTCAGTTATATATTGGTTCTGTGTCCTTAGGTAAGTTATTTATCCTTTGTGAGAGTTTTCTCTTCTACGAAATGACAGTATCTACCCTGCAAATTAGATTGTTATTAAGTTTTTTTTAATGACTTGTTTGGAAGAGCAGCTCTTCTTAGGTTTATTGGTGGTTCATGAAATATACAAGGGAGAGTAGATTTGGTTTCTCTGGGGCAGGAACAGCTATAGTTTATTGAGAGCTTACTATGTGCTGTGAATGCTCTGTATTAGGCAAGCTATTTAAAAAAAAAAAACAAAACCCAAAACCTGTTGACAAGGCTCTGCTCACCCTCATTTTATGGAGGGAGGGATAATCATGTCCCCGTGTACGCAAGGCCGCATCCAGGTAGCGGTGGAGCAGAATTTCACCCCAGTCCCTTCAGCACCAGAGTCGGTGCTCTCTCCCTGCACAGGGACCACGCTGTCCCCACAGTTCAGTGGATCCCTCCCGGATCATGTGCATTCTCTGGGCGCCGCGGCTCCAAACCCTGAAAGCTCTTGTGAGACCACCCGCCTTCCTTAATTGGCTTCCATTAACACATGGACATATGTCACCCAGACGTGGGTGCCCACTCCCTCCCCATCCGCACATCACGGTGCCGGGCCCCACCTGCCAGGGGAGCAGGGGCCGGGAGACAGACGGCCGTCCTGCCGCCTCCCTGGGGGTGAGCCCGGCAGCCCCTCCTTCCCCTCCAGTTTGAGCCTCATTCTGTACCTGCTGTCAGGAGCCCTGGAGGCTTGCCCTCTTCTGCTTTCAGAGAGACCAGGACGGAAGAAGAGCCTGGGGCCTCAGCCTCTCACGCTGGCATGTGGTAGGAACCAGATTAATTCAGAAGCCCAACTTCAGGCTTGTCCATTGGAGGCCTGTCACATAAGGGGGCCGTGAAGGAAAGGATGATGGGCCAGATTTCCATAAGGAGCGGAAACAGTTACGGAGGCTGGTGGATTCAAACACAGATCATACTCTGTCTCCCTGTGATGCAGAGTCAGCGTTAATAGCAGGAAAACGACTGCACTTGGGCAGTGGACTGGGCCTCTCATTTCTAACTGGCATCCCTGTTTTCTAGCTTTTACCGGGCTTGCCTTAAAATACAGTTCTTTTCTCCCCCCCCCCCCCATTTAATGTATGCTTTATTGGTTGTAAGTATTGGTACATATTGAATTTTTAAAATTACTGCACCATGATTTTTAAAATGAGTTTTTTCTTGTCCCTCTTATTGGGCCCGTCACAAGTTGACTGAGCACTTCAATTATGCTGTGTCCCTATCAGGAGAAGCCCCCTAAAATACAACTCTTATCTGTCCCCGAGTTTGCACTGCTCTAGTTGCTTCTGCAATGTTGGAATTGTTTCCAGTGTCTTGGACTTTAGGTTTTCCTTTTCGGAGTTTATTTCCCTGAATACCCAGATCAGAGGTGAAAAAACTTTTTCTATAAAGGGTCACATTATAAATGTTTTGGGCTTTGGGTCACTGTTGCCATCACTTTATTGTGCTCTCCTAGCATGAAAGCAGCCTTAGACAATACATAAATGAAGGGGCGTGGATGTGCCCCAGTAAAACCGTATTTACAGAAATAGGCTTCCGGCCAGATTGGGCAGTTTCCCCTCCACCCCCAACTTAGATGGATGAGGCCAAGGATAAGCTTATACACACACTGAACCGTGTATCCAGTCATCTTAGATCTGGTTGAACCTGACCGTTTGGAGAACATCAGCCAGATGCAAGCACGTCTTTGGGGGTGTTATTCCTTATGGAGCTCTCTCCTCTCCTGCCTGCTTTGCTGGTGGTTTGGATTAGGGTTCTGTTGAGGCCTCTGGTGCTCACGGAGGTTGTGGCAGGAGGGTGAGTGATGCAGCAATGTTTCTTGTCTCTTTAAGGAGCATTGTTGCTCTCCACATCTGCATTGGACACGCCCTTTCCTTGGTGCATCAGACTCAGTGTGGCTTAGGGCCTGGCTTCTCTGAGTGGGACCCGTGGACTGGGAGCTCCTGAGAAATGCAGGCTCTCAGGCCCCACCCCAGACCTGCTGAGTCAGCATCTGCATTTTCACCAGACCGCTCGGTGAGCTGTAGCCCATGAAAGTTTGAGAAGCACCAGTTTACAGTATTCCAGTCTTGAGGACAGAAAGGAAGCATTGAAAAAGACCCTTTTATCTTCAGCTGTTTAATATTGAAAGTGTGATCAACTGTAGAGCTGTGAAGGCTGTCTTATGTCTTTTCAGACATCCTATAAGTGCCATAATTGACTGTTCTTTTCCTGACTGGAAGGGGACGTCACGGCCCACTAGTGGCGTGGTGTAAAAATTCTAGACTAGTTAAGGTTTGAGGCTGCGGCACTGCCTCCCCCCCGCCACAGCATGACTGGGCAAATCCCTCCGCCTCTCTGTGCCTGAGTGTCTCCTGCGTGGTACAAGACAGTTAGGACAGGCTGATGTGTAAAGCTCTTATTGGTTGCAAGTATTCTATTTTATCTTTTACAGGCAGTGTGCTTTGATCCTTCTCCTGCCCCCGCCATCTCGGGGAGATTTGGAGATTTCCATTCCCCGTTCTCATATATGCCCCCCTCCTCCCTTTCCACTTTTGACTGATGCTCTGCAATTTCAGCACAGCTGGCAGGGGTCAAGGGTGAGATCTAAGATGGGTTGTAATTGTAGGGCTTCAGAATTGCTGAAAGGAAAAGCCAGAATGCCGAGGAGTCGCCATTTCCGTTTGTCGTTATGACATAGTGCTGGGGAGTTACAGGCGATTGAGGCTTGCTCACTGGGAAGGTCTAAAGTCTTAGAGGTTTTGTCAGCATCCAGGAAGCCTCTGCCTCGACTTCATCCACCAGATCCAAAGGTTTAGCTTCAGATGACTTAATTAGGGCAGGCTTTTTGATTCAAATAAAGAAGTGTCTGGAGAGATGCTATAATCCAGTTGGAAGTGTGAAATGACGGCGTTTTATAGGAAATACCTATTGCCTCAGTTATGGGAAACACGACATCTTACAGCTGGCAGCGCATCCCAATGACCCTGGGCCTCCCTCTCCTCTCCCCTCAGGGAGCGCAGAGCTCTGTGAGCAGCTTTCTCACCCTGGAACCTCTTGCCGCCCCTTCCTCCACAAAGCCCGCTGTCCCAGTGGTCACTCTGGACATCTGCAGAGCCTTAGGTGTTCCGACGGGGGCAGCTGGTGGCTGCAGCACAGGCTGGCGGGGCAATCTTTCATTCTGAGCAGAGAGGCCTCAGTGTCTTTTTAAACGATGCTTCTCCATTTAGAGGTGGTGCCAGGGCCCCTTTTGTGCCCGAGGGCTTGAATTAGCACCGTCCCCACGGGCTTTAGGGGCAAGCGCACTGTCGGCTCAACCAGACACACACGCGTGTGCCATCAGCTGGGCTGGGGCCTGGAAGTCCCTGTTCCTCTCTGAGCTTCCAGGGCTACATCTGTGAACCCAGAGTTTTAGGTAAGGAGCCCTTGTCGTGTCGGGAGAATTCAGCCAGTAGGATGGCAGACGCTGGGGTTAGCAAATGCTTCAGCCCCTCGCTGCTTCTGTGTGAAATTGACCACAGGAGGGATGTGTGATGGGGGGGTGCAGGGCTGGGGCTGCGAAGCGTCTCCCTCCCTGCACACCTTGCCTGGGTTTCGCTTCCTCGCCGGGTCTTTGGGGACCCAGGGGTGGCACGTGGCCTGTCTCCCTGCCTGGTGGAGAGGGACCGTGAACTCATGTAGCCAGACGTCTCCCCTCCACCTGCCCAGCGGAGAGGCTTGCACTGCAGCAGGGTCTTGTCACCTCTGGATGGAGATAGAACTGGTTGGGGTGAAATTTGTTCCTTCCTCCCAGTGGTGTGGGCTGCGTTCATCCACCTCACCCATAACACGAACATAAAGCCTGTTGTTTCAACGAGACCGTGTTTACACGTGCAGCCTTTTTTCCTTTCCCCTTTGTATTCCTTCTTCTGATTAGAAGGAAAACTCATTCATGAATAAAGATACAATGCAACTTTATGATAATGAAGAGAACTCAGCTCATTAGAGCTTTCTGAGTTTCTGCCTAAGATTAGGAACCCTGCTTTCTTCCTTGTAAACGCAGAATTAGCTCTCCATGTAATAAGCCAGTCCAGTGCTCTTACTCCCTGTTTATTGCTGTTGTGTGGCAGAATCTTTTCTTAAAATTCCATTTACCTAGATTTTCTTAAAATTCCATTTATCCAGCATTATCAGATGAAATATGCAGAGTGTCTTCTGTGTAATTTTACTTCACCTTCACCAGTTAGGTTCTTTTTTCCCTCTGACTCTTAATCCCCACCTCGAATGTACTTACCTTCAGCCCCGAGTCCCCGTCCATGAAGACAGAGGAACGTGTCCATCGCCTGCTCAGACCAAGGCGGCCACTGATCTGCTTTCTGTTAGCGCAGATTAGTTTTACTGGTTCTAGAATTTCATAAAAATGGGATCATACAAGTATGCCTTTTGTGTGTCTAGCTTCTTTCTCTTAGATTCTCTTTTGAGATTCCTCTGAGTTATGCATTGGATAGTTTGTTTCTTTTTATTGCTAAGAAATATTCCATTGTATGAATACTTTGTAATTTGTTACTGGTATGTTTGTTACTGGCTATTTAGGCTTTGTGCAGTTTTGGGCTATGATGAGTAAAGCTGCTAGTGTTTTTGTGTGGACATGTGCAATAATTTCTCCTGGGTAGATACCTGGCAGGGGAATTACTGAATCACATAGTAAACATCCATTTAACTTTGTAAGAAACCGCCAACTTTCCTAAAGTTGTACCTTGTGGACTCCCAGCAGTAGAGTGAGGATTCTGCTGCCCAGGCTTGATAAGAGCAGTCCTTCCCATTCCTGCCATTCTGGCGGATATATAGGGGTACCTCGCGATGTAAATCTGCATTAACCTGATGATTAATGACGTTAGCATCTTCTTATGTGCGTATTGGCCATTTGTGTCTTTTTTCGTGTGTGAAATGTATTTAACTCCTTGGCCTGATTCTTTAGGCAAAGAATTAGGTTGTTTATCTGTATACGTTCTCGGAATTGCGAGTATGTGTTGAATATAGGTGCTCTGTCAGCCACGTGCATTGCAGATATGATTTCTCTTAACGATTTCTCTCAAAAAGTCCAATTTATTAATTATTTTCTTTTATGTGAGTATTTGTGGTGTCCTGAGAAATCTTGGCCTACTCCAAAGTCATAAATAATTTCTCCTATGTTTTCTGCTAGACATTTGAAGTTTTACTTCTTATCTTTAGGTCTCTGGTCCATTGGAGTTAATTTTTGTGTATGGTGTGATGCACGGAGTGAGTTCAGTTTTTCCCACGTTGGGATCCACTCCTTGAGCACTATTTCTTCCAAGACTGTCCTCTCCTGTTGAATTGACATCTTCGTCAGCAGTCATTTGGCCGTTTGTGTGGGGATTTCTTTCAGGACTTTGTTCTGTTCCGCTCATCTGTCCTGACGCCGAACCACACTGGTTGGTTATTGTAGGTTGTACTGAGCCTTGCAACTAGGTGATTTGGGTTCTCCAACATTGTTCTTTTTTCTCCCCAGCGTTTGGCTATTCTAATTTGTTTCATTTTCATGTATTTTAGAATCAGCTGGTCAATGCACTTTTGCAAAAAAAGCTGCTGGGATCTTGACTGGGATTGTGTTGAGTCTATAGATTAATTTGGGGGGAGAACCTCTCAAATCAATGACTATGGTGTCTCTCCTTTTGTTTAGATCTTCACTATATTTTTTCAGCAACGTTTCTTGGTTGTCAGTTTATAGGCATCTCACTTATTTTGTTAAATCTATCCTTAAGTATTTCATGTATTTTAATGCTATTATTATAAGTAGTACTGGATTTTCTTTTTCTTTCACTTTTCAGTTGTCCCTTGCTAGTGAGGAGTTTATTGTTTTATAGACAAATTGAAAAATAAGTAGATAGATGAGGGGCATTCCCTCTCCACTGAGTTGGTTTGGGAAGGCTTTGCAGAAGAGGTGGCATTTGGTTGCACCTACAGAAATCTTGGTTGGTAGAGAAGGTGAGTGCCAGGGCGAGGGTGTTTCAGAAAAGCGTGCACTAAGGTCAGGCGGGAACACAAGGAATGTTCTGAAAATGAGTGGTAGCTGGCTCAGGCCACACCAAAACATGAAAGGTGGAATGTGGCAGGTGATGAGTTTCTAAGGACATTGGGGCCGGATTGACAAGAGGTTTACTGCTGGACAAGGTTAAAACTTTATTCAGTGGGTGATTGGGAGCCCTTGTGTGTTCATGAGCCCAGGAAATAAGCCATTCTTTTTTTTTATTTATTTATAAAAAATCATAGTAAAATATATAACAAAATTTACCATTTTAACCATCTTGAAATATATAGTTCATTGGCGTTAAGTATGTCCATGTTGTTGTGAGACCATCACCACCATCCATCTCCAGGACTTTTCCATCTTACCCAAACTGAAACTCTGCACCCATTAAACAGTAACTCCCCATTCCCCCTCCTCCAGCCCCTGGCATCCACCATCCTACTTTCTGTCTCTAGGAGTTTGACTACTCTGGGGGCCTCATATAAGTGGAATCATACAGTATTTGTCCTTTTGTGGCTGGCTTATTAACTTAGCATTATGTCCTCAAGGTCCACCCCTGTTGTAACATGTGTCAGAAGTTCCTTCCTTTTTAAGGCTGAATCATATTTCATTGTCTGGATAAAACACATTTCATTTACTCATTCATCTACTGATGGACACTCGTGTTGCTTCTACCTTTTGGCTGTTGTGCATACAGAGCCGTTCTTAAAAGCAGAGGACATCTGAGATGAAGTAGGGATTTGGAGCCAGAAACTTTGACACAAAATTGTTGGTGGGTGCTTTTTCATAGTATCCATCATAATTTCTGGCTGTTTTTATTTGCATACTGTTTGTCTCTCTGATGTGTATATAAGATCATGTTTGTCTTGCTTATCATTGTATACCCCACAATTATGCCCTCAGGTATTTTTGCGAGTTTTTTTAGTAAATATTTTAAATATCTTACAATAAATAGAGCATCAATTTGCATTTTTCTTTTCCATCCTCCTATGGCTGTCATTTTCCATATCCTTTTTTTTTTTTAACATCTCTATGGGAGTATAATTGCTTTACAATGGTGTGTTGGTTTCTGCTTTATAATGAAATGAATCATCTATACATATACATATGTCCCCATCTCTCCATATCCTTTTGACTGAGTGTGCCTCTTCCTTCTCAAGCCTCTCACTACTCCAGTTCATCCTTAGTGCCGCTGCCAGAATACATCATCTTTTCAGAGATAGAGCTCCATCAGTGGCACTTCTCCTGACCACCCGTGACTCTGTCTTTCATAGGATAATGGTTCTGTGAGTCCAGATGTTTATCTGCTACTCTAGATTGTGAACCCTTGGATGTCAGAGACTTGCCTTTGAAGACATTGAGTACAGTGTCTTAAACAAGCTCACGTTTAACAACTTGTTACTAAATTAAATTGAACTGATGTAAGTGGAATGAAAATATTTGCTCTTGATATCTTATTTAAAACTATTGTCAGCAACCAGCTTGGTTTTTGTCTTCTTTTTATTTATTTATTTATTAACATCTTTATTGGAGTATAATTGCTTTACAGTGGTATGTTAGCTTCTGTGTCAAGTCTTCTTATAGCAGCCTAGGAATCAGGCTTCATGAATCAGGAAATCTGGTTCCTGTGGTGTTGTCAGGTTACACAGATTATTATGATTAATAAAAAAACATGTCCAGATCTAGGTTTTGTCTTTTACTTTCTACAAAACAATAGCACGATATTTCTATTAAGGCTTGCATCATCCATCCCTGTATTAGTCTGACCTTTGAGAATCATGATAATTTCCGGAAGGAATTTGTTCTGTGGATTTTTATACCAGTGCCTTTGGGGACTTCTTGCTGGCTGTGTATAATCCAGAAGGGAAGAGTCTCAGGACTCAGAATGTACATGTACGCACCTACCCTTTTAAAGACACAGACTTTCCTTTAGGATATTGATAAAGCTTTTAAAGATTCAGAGTCAGTGCTGAAACTAAGCTGTGTTTGTCCTAAGTCCTGTTCAGAAACCTGACAAGTAGAGAAGAGACCTTATTTACTTTCTCTTTTCAGATTCAAATTAAACTAGCCTTGATTGAATGTCCCTGAACTCAGAGGATTTTATTCACAGTGGCTTCTGGATTCTCCACAGCAGTCTTGCTGACACAGAACTGTTATTATCCCCAAGTTACAGACAAGGGCCCCAGGAGTCAAAGAAGCTTAGTGGTTTGTGCTCAGAGTCATCTGGTCTCTCAAACAGCGGTCATCTAGAGTTTGAAGGAATTTTAGATGTAGTCTAGCCGAGGGAAACTTTCCAGCCAGACAGCATCTACAGCTGTGCAGCTTTTCTGAGATTTCTCAGATCAACTTTTAGGCAGCCCATGTGGATTATCTGCGGAGGCTGTGGAAATATTTGGAAGAGTCTGCATGAAGAGTCTTAACTGCAACCCTATAAGGGAAAATACGCAAGTGCTTTGCCTGAGTGTTGGCCGCATGGCTCAGTGCCACACCAGTCCTGCCCCTAAGCCTCTTCCGAGTGCTCTCCTGCGGTGTCTCTGCAACCTTAGCAGAACAGGGCCCTGACCAGGTGCTGGTCAAACTGAGACCGTGAACTTGTCAGAACCATTCTTTTACCACTTTTGATGTGCACGCTCTAAGAATATCCCAGGAGACGCAGTTACTAACTGTTAGAGGACGATCCATGGCATTTTTCTCTGCAACTTTCTCCTCAGAACAAATCTCAGGAACTTTGTCTATTATGGAGATCCAGAAACAAGCAAGTGAATTAATTCACCAAGCACATACTGAGTGTCTGCTGTGTTTGAGCTTCCGTGTCAGGCGGTGTGCTCAGCGTTCTAGGTACAGAGAGAAGTCAAACGTGGTCCCCGACTTCAGCCTGCCTCGTGACGGGTGGAGGGAGGGACAGATTAACCCGTCGTTACAGCATGAGGTGAGAACAGCAATGCAGGTGGCCTAGAGTCTCCAAGGGTCACCAGGTAAGAGGTCACTGGTAAAAGACGTGTGTGGGGTGTATTGGGGACGAGACAGGGACGCACTGGGTTAAGGCACAGCGCAGAGAGCAGCCGTGCGAGCCGAGGTCCAGGGCAAAAGCAAGCCTGGTGAATGTGGGAAACTGAGTCATTCAGAAGAGCTGTGGGTGGGAGGTGGAAAGAGGGGTCTGGAAAAATAAGCAAGGGCGAGTTAAGATTCTGCTGCAAGGTCAGGAGAAGTCATTGAAAAGAAGAATGAATGTAGGAGTCAGGGCAATTTTCTGAGGCGCCTGCAGCGTAGCCCAGTGGTCCTCAGTGAGAGGGATGAGATGGGATTTTATGAAACCAGTTCTCCAGGGTCCTGACCCTGGACCCAGCCTCTGGAGACAGTCAGCATAAAGTGCAGGTGCATGGCAGGCCAGGGATTTTCCATTGGCCCCAGGAGTTTATGGGATGCACTGTCTGTGTGAGTTCTGTGCAGGGCGGGTGTAGGCGATGCAGTCCGTAATTCAGTCCTTATTCTAGGCGCTTAGACTTTTATTTTCTTATAGTCTCATCAGTCAGTCTTGTCTTTTACGTCTGATTTTGAGTCAGAGTTAAAAAATCTTTTCCCATACCAAGGTTACAAAGGAGTTCACCTACTCTTTTTTCTAGGACTGGAATGGTTTCATTTACATTCTCAGGTATCTTTGGTGTTTTTTTTCTGGTGTAAGATGTACTTAATTTTATCTTTTTTTTCCCCCCCAAATGGCTACCAATTGTCCCGACCCCAATCATCAAGAGGTCCATCTTTTCCCCACAGATTTGAGATACTAGCTTTATCATAGGCTATATTTCTATATGTATTTGGGTCTATATCTGGACTTTCTATTCTATACTATTGATCTTACTGGGAATTTATGTATTAATATAACACCATTTAAATGATAGAACCTTTATATTATGTTTTAATAGAGGATATGGCTGGATCCTCTTCATTGTTCTTAGGCATCCCTTATTTTTCCCTATGAACCTTTTAGAATTAATTTGTCTAGTTCGAGACACAAAACAAAACAAAATTTGTTATATATTTATTGGACTTGCATTAGATTTAGCTGTTACCTCGGAAAGAGTTGCCATCTTTTGGATGTTAAGTTGTTCTGTTAAAGGCAAGGGGTACTTTCCGTTTGTTCAAGTTTCCTTCTTTGTCTTTCAGGAGTGTTTGAAAATTTTTCTTCTGTAAGTTTTACATGTTTCTTGCTAAATTATTTTAAGTATTTCACTTTTAATTGCTTTTTTAAATGGAATTTTCTCTTCCATTTATACCTTCTGTTTATTGTTTGGTATAAACATCACGTGCAAAGGCAATAGTTTTTTTGTTTGTTTTTTTTTTTGCGGTACGCAGGCCTCTCACTGTTGTGGCCTCTCCCGTTGCGGAGCCAGACGCGCAGGCTCAGCGGCCATGGCTCACAGGCCCAGCCGCTCCGTGGCATGTGGGATCCTCCCGGACCGGGGCACGAACCCGTGTCCCCTGCATCGGCAGGCGGACTCTCAACCACTGTGCCACCAGGGAAGCCCTAAAGCAATAGTTTTTATATATCCTACTTTATTAACATTTTTCTGGTAGTAGTTTTATCATTGATTCTCTTGGGTTTTCTAGGTATAATTTCACATCAGCTGCACATAGAGATAACTTTATTCTTTTCTATTCTGAAGTTTCTAATTGCATTGGCTAATACTTCCAGTGCAGTGTTAGAAGTGGTGGGGGAAATGGGCTTCCCTGACTTGTTTGCGACCTTACTGGGAATGCCTGCAGTGTTTCCTCATTAAGTAAGATGCAGTTTTTTGGTTTTTTTTTTTTTGCGGTACATGGGCCTCTCACTGTTGTGGCCTCTCCCGTTGCGGAGCACAGGCTCCGGACGCGCAGGCTCAGCGGCCATGGCTCACGGGCCCAGCCGCTCCGCGGCATGTGGGATCCTCCCGGACCGGGGCACAAACCCATGTCCCCTGCATCGGCAGGTGGACTCTCAACCACTGCGCCACCAGGGAAGCCCCAAGATGCAGTTTTTGTTTTATGTTAATGTCTTAGTCTGTTTGGGCTGCGGTAACAAAATACCACAGACAGGGTGGCTTATAGACAACAGAAGTGCATTTCTCACGGTTCTGGAGGCTGGATGTCCAAGGTCAGGGTGCCATCATGGTCCAAGCTCTGTTGAAGGCCCTCTTCTAGGTTGCAGACGACTGTCTTTTCGTTGTGTCCTCACATGTAGAAGGGGTGAGAGCGCTTTCTTGGGCCTCTTTTGTAAGGACACTGATCCTGGTCATGGGGACTGCACCCTCATGACCTGGTCACCTCCCAGAGGCCCCCCTCCTGACGCCGTCACACTGGGGGTTGGGATTCAACAGAATGGCAGAGGGGATGCAAGCACTCAGCCTATAACAGTTAGTGCATGTATTTCATCAAACTAAAGAAGTACATATCAGTTCCCATTGTGTTGACTTAAAAAAATCAGGAATGGGTATTGAATTTTCTTGAAGGCTTTTTCATCATTTGTGGATGATGAGAATCATATGATCTTCCTGTTAGATCTATTAATATGGTGAATGTATATTAGTAGATCTTTTGTTTGTTTGTTTTTGTTTTTGTTTTTGTTTTTTTATTAGTAGATCTTGTAATGTGGAGTCATCCTTGTATTTCTGGAATGAATTTCATTTGGTCATGTGTGCTATTAAGGTTTTCTGTTTGCTAATATTTTATTTAGGGGTTTTGCACTGATATAAGTAAGATTGGTCTTTGGTTTTCTTTTTTGTGCTATCTCTACTAGGTTTAGGCATCATTTTTTTTTTTTTTTTTTTTTTTTTTTTTGCGGTAGGCGGGCCTCTCACTGTTGTGGCCTCTCCCCTTGCAGAGCACAGGCTCCGGACGCGCAGGCTCAGCAGCCATGGCTCACGGGCCCAGCCGCTCCGCGGCACGTGGGATCCTCCCAGACCGGGGCACGAACCCGTGTCCCCTGCATCGGCAGGCGGACTCTCAACCACTGCGCCACCAGGGAAGCCCTAGGCATCATTTTTTAAAAATTATTTTATTTATTTATTTTTGGCTTCTTTGGGTCTTCGTTGCTGCGCAGGCTTTCTCTAGTTGCAGTGAGCGGGGGCTACTCTACATTGCGGTGCGCGGGCTTCTCAGTGCAGTGGCTTCTCTTGTTGTGGGGCACGGGCTCTAGGTGCGCGGGCTTCAGTAGTTGCGACACGCAGGCTCAGTAGTTGTGGCGCACGGGCGTAGTTGCTCCGCGGCATGTGGGATCTTTCCAGACCAGGGCTCAAACCTGTGTCCCCTGCATTGGCAGACGGATTCTTAACCACTGCGCCACCAGGGAAGCCCCTAGGCATCATTTTTATACCTACTCCTAAAAAAGAAAGAATTGGGCTTCCCTGGTGGCGCAGTGGTTGAGGGTACACCTGCCGATGCAGGGGACACGGGTTCGTGCCCTGGTCCGGGAAGATCCCGCATGCCGTGGAGCGGCTGGGCCCGTGGGTCATGGCCGCTGAGCCTGCGCGTCCGGTGCCTGTGCTCCGCAACGGGAGAGGCCATAGCGGTGAGAGGCCCGCGTACCTCAAAAAAAAAAAAAAGAAAGAATTGGAAAATTGTTTATCTGTTTCCATCTTCTGGAACAATTTATGTATTGATAGTAGTCTTGATGTTTAAGGTTTGGTACAATTCCCCTGTAAAACCATCTGGGTCTGGTACTTTTTTTGTGAGGACAATTCTTTGATAACTTTCTTTGCTTTCTCTGTGTAAGCTTTCTGTAATTTGGTAAATAGAGTTTGGTAAATTATATTCTTTTCTGTGAAATTGTCTATTTCACCTAGTTTCAAATGTATTTGCATAGAGTTGGACAGAATAGTCTTTCATGACTTTTCTTAAGGCGGAGGTAGATATTTAAGGACCTCCTAGTTTTAGAAGACAAGTAGTCATGGGTCATGTCCACTTGCTGTGTTTGTGGATCCCAAGGCTTAAAGTAAAGTTCTAATAGGATGAGCATATGCTATAATCATGGTAATAGCTACCATTTGTGAAGTGCTTGCCTCTGTATGGATTTCAGACTCATTACAATCCTGAGATACCTAATAATCATCTCATTTTAAGGATGATGTAATTCGGGGGAGTTACCCACTCTTCCAAAACAGAAATAGACTCACAGACAGAGAAAACAAACTTATGGTTACCAAAGGGGAAAGGGAGGGGGGAGGGATAAATTAGTAGTTTGGGGATTAAAATGTATACACTACTCTATATAAAATAGATAACCAACAAGGACCTACTGTATAGCACAGAGAACTATATATAATCTACATTTCAATAAAAATTTTTTTAAAATGCCCATAGCCACTCACCAGGCCAGTGTTATCTCAACGTAATCCATGGAGTGATTATCATGAAATAGTCAAAGCAGGGCCTTTGGAGTCAGAACTGCATTCAGATTCGTTCTGTTGCGTTCCAGCCCCGTGTGGCTCTGAGCAAGCATATTATTACCTGGAGAGGCTCAGCCACTTATTTGCTTAGCAACCTTAGGCAACCTCTCTGAGCCTCAGTTTCTTCGCCTGTAAAATGGGGATAAGACCAGTTTCTACCTCCTGGGGTTGTTGGGAACACACATGAAGTCATACGTGTAAAGGGACTAGAAATGTCCCATGCCTGTGATTGCCGTGTAAACATTTGTTTAAAGCAAGCAAACAAATGGGCCGTGGCTTCTAATTCCCCCATGTAGGGGGCCGATCACGTCTTTGCAGCATTATTGTGAGAATTAAATAAAGTGTCATGTGTAGATGCCTAGGACAATGCCTTTCACACGACAGATTCTCAGAAAATATTAATTCTCTTACTTTATTAATTTGCTCATCAAAAATCCTCGCATGCTTTCTACGTGGCTTGTACCGCTAGGCTGCTGTAAGGTACTCGCAGACAAGTAAAGCATAAAGCCTACTCTTAATGAGCCGGCTAGCTATATTGAGAAAAGAAAAAAAAAACACCTTAAGGTCACTCAGTACCCGGTTATCAGTACAGCTGGTAAGAGACAAAAGAATTCAATTACTTGGGAGGATTTTTTTGGGGAGGAGCTTGTGGAGGATGTTGACTTAGAGAAAGCTAGGAGAGAAGGGGTGTGAGTTTAGGTGTTTGAAGGGCCTGTTGAGGGTAAAATGTGGTTTGTTTAGTCCATGCAGGTCCTAGAAAGGAGGAACTTTTCTAACAACTTCATCTCTCTGATTTGGGGATGTTTTGCTTTCTGAGGTGCAAAGAGCTTTGTTTGACAATCTTTGGGGTGCAGTTTCAGGTGAATAGAAAAGCACACAGTAGCTTAATAAACAATGAAATGAAAATTCATTAGAAGGATGCAGATACTTCAGGGAATTCAGTGCAGCCCAGGTTCACAGGTAACTGAGAAAAGTCCAGGAAGGTCTCAGGAATCCATCCAGTGCCCTGTATGTGCGGCGCTTCCTCTCTCTTGCCTCTGAGTATCTGTGTGCGCTCATGAGGGTGTTAACTTCGTTCTTTCTTCCTCTATTAATGACTTTGCCCCACTGGCACATACATGCCGAAACATGGCAGCTCCGTAGCTCCGGAGTTTACTCGTCTTCAGTTCAAGAGATCCCAACTGACTAAGAGTTCCTGTCCCAGGCAGATATACAGGAAGGAGACTCTGATGGACCAGTTTGGGTTAAGGTGGTCCAATTATGACCTGGGAGCAGGAGGTGGCCTGCAGGGCTCGGTGGTGTAGATGTAGCTGCCGAGAGTCCAGCCTGTAGCTTAGGGCGCTGCTCTATGAGGAGCATGGGCCGGGCAGGAACCTGACTGGTTATGATAAACTCCCAGCCCAGAGGGGTCTGCATAAAATCCCCGATGGGAGCTCTGTAAGGGAAGCTCAGGTTGAAGACGAGATAGGACAGATGCGTGCAGTCTTTGGTCCTCTTCAGATATTTTGATGCTGCTAAGTGAAACCCAAGTGAAATCCTGCAGGATAAATATGATTTGGCTACATGCAAGAGAAGCATTTTTGATGAGTATACGAATGGGGATGGAGAATGGGTTCTGGAAGTTTAACATAGACCCATAAGCATTTTTAACATTTTTGCTTATAGCTTTTAGTAGCCCTTCCATTTTTGGACAAGGTTGATTTTGTTTTTATTGTGGTAAAATATACATAGCATAAAATTTACCATTTTAAACCTTTTTGAGTATACACTTCAGTGTCATTAAGTACATTCACATCACCACCATCCGTCACCAGAACTTTTATCGTCCCCAACTGCAACTCTGTCCCTAGCAAACACTCATTCCCCATTCCCGGCCCTGCCCCAGCACCTGGCACCTATGATTCTACTTTCTCTATGAGTTTGATGACTCTAGGGACCTCATAGAATTGGAAGCATACAGTATTTGTCCTTCTGTGTCTGGCTTATTTCACTCAGCATAATGCCCTCAAGGTTCATCCGTGGTGTGGCATGTGTCAGGATTTTCTTCCTTTTTAAGACGGAATAATATATCACTGTATGGATAGACCACATTTTATTTATTCATTCATCCATCAGTGGACATTTGGGTTGTTTCCACATTTTGGCTATTATGAATAACACTAGCAGCCCATCATTTTTAAAGTATAGATGAGATTGTTTTCTACTTAGAATCATTGGGAAATTGTTCTCCTAATGAAAAAGACCCTAAAGACTAACTTAATCCAGCCCCTTCATTGCATAGAGGGGAAATTAGGAAATTGCCCAATTAGGAAAAGTGAACAGCCTCGGACACATCTCGCCTACTCTGAACTCATTTGCAATTTCTCTGCCCACTTGTCTAAAATTATGAGAGCTTTGGTAATTATAAAAGGGTGGCCTCAGTTAGGATCTTGTATTCTGGAGTGTGTTGTAGACTTGTGGAATTGTAAATTTGGGAAGAATTTCATAGACCGGTCGTTCTTGAACTTTTTTGCTTAGGACTTTTTGGTCTCAAAATATATATTGAGGACCCTCAAGAGCTTTTATTTATGTGGTTATATCTGTAGATAGTTATCATATTAGAATTTAAACCTGACAGATTTTTAAGATATTTATTAATATATTTATGAAAAGTAACTGCATTACGAGATAATTTGTGAAAGAGTGGCATTGTTTATATTTCTACAAGTATCTTCAGTATCTGGCTTAACAGAAGAAAGCTGGATGCTCATATCTATTTCTGCATTCTGACTGTGATGAACCGCTGTTTTGGTGGAAGTACCTAAAGACGATCTGGCCTCACAAAGCTATGTACTTGGAAAAGACAAGAGTATTTTAGTGCCTTTTCAGAAAATTGTGAATATTCTTTGATACTACACCAAAACTCAACAAGTGGTAGTTTCTTAAGGTTAGTTGCAATGTGGAATCTGGCGCTGTATCAAAGAACACTTCCTTTTCTGTTACATGAAGATATTTCAGCTTATTTTTACACATTAGATGGACCTTTACCCACGTGTGCTTTTATGACATCATGGTTTCCTGAGTTGAGTAGAGCTTCCAAATGTCAACACACTGCTTTATGCACCAGGAGATGAGGTACCTCAATGTCGTTCCTGATCTCATTGGAAAAGTCTCTGTTGAGAAGCTGTCATGTTCCTAGTGGTGGATACACGTGTTCAAAATTCTGTTTTCCCGCGGAAGCTCAAATTGTGTCATTGGCGATAAATGCTGTTATTGTTTACCTGGGCATGATAAGCTCACTTTGTTCATTTTTGAGAAAATGTCACTCACATACTCAAGTCTGAATAATCGCGGTTTGTCTATCATTTCTTCTTTGGTGCTGCATGAAAAAAGTGGCTTAGTGTAACTCACAGCTCAGAAGGTTGTACACATGCTTCTTCTCTAGACAACCGTGGTACTTGAGTCCGCAAGAGAGGTGTTTCATGCGTACTTCCCACCTCACCACACAGCACGTGATAGAGGTGTATCCTCCAGGGTTGAGATCTAATGAAAGCAATGATTTTTACTGCTTCATCAAAGACACTCTTAAGTGAAAGTAGCATTTTAAAACTTTTATTTATTTACTTATTTTTACTGCTAGTGTGTAAGTGAGGGATACAGTATAGTATAGTTTGGTGTCACTGCTTTGATTTGCACTAAGATGCCAGAAGTTTAACCACCCCTTCATTTGCACCATTAGCGCAGGAAAAAGTGAATAATGTCATATATTATGAAAATAGTTTGACCTCGTGGACACCCTCAAAGGGCGTTGGCATCACTCAGAGGTTCACATCATGGGGTAAAAATTGCTGACACCAGCCCCATGGTGCAGTCTTGTGGGTGTCAGAGGGGAAGTCTGCTGTAGTCCCAGAAAGAAAAGACACGATGGAAGTCAGGATCTGAACTTATATCGAGGTCCTTCCCGGCACCCAGCATCGTTGTTGTAACTGTAAAGCGCTCACAGTCTTCCTGGGGAGGGAGCCAGCCCTGCAAAACACAGAGTTGGGTGTTGAGTTCCCATGTCCTAGTAGTTGTCTGAAGACTATTTGGCATTTTAAACTCCCGTCTCCTTCCTGACACTGAAATTTAATATCATGCAGTTGCCAGCAGATGATGCTGTCAGGCTCTCGGGTCGTGACTCCATCTGTTGGCAGTGTGGCTTCAGGGCTTCTCCCAGCCGAACACCTCTGCCTCAGAGCAGAAGTGGTGGAGGAGCACATTGGTCTAGAAGATGAGGCGTGAATCTTTCTGACGCCCCGGTTTCAGCTAACTTGTGTTTCCTGTTGGAAAACAATATTCAGCCATCAAGCTAAAAATGAAATACTTCGAGTAAAATTTAGCATTCGTGTTTTGACACCTGCAAATTGGTGGGTCTCATAGTACCTTTCCTCTCTCCTTTGTTTTCAGCAATGGAAGAGTTAATCGTTGAACTTCGTCTCTTTCTTGAACTCCTGGACCATGAATACCTAACCTCAACTGTCAGGGAGAAAAAGGCAGTTATCACAGACATCCTGCTGAGGATACAGGCATCCAAAGGTATGTCTCATTCAAACTGCTAGTCTTTCTTCTTCCAGTCTCTTTTTGCCTCTAAGCCGTCTTTAATTCTCATCTTTCCAAAACACATTCATGAATGAATGAATGTATTCATTCATCGAGTTGTCATGGAAGGCCTTACTACGTGCCAGGTACTGTGTTAGCCTCTGCGTTTAGAAAGATAAAGACCTTAGGGGTTAGGCTTAAAGTAGGTGTGTTGGGCGGGTCCCTAAGAGCGCCCCAACACTGGGGGATTCGCTAGCAGGACTCAGCATGGAGTTGTACTTTCTCATGCCTGGGATTCATCACACAGGTAGTAAGGATACAAGGCCAGATCATAAGGGCAAGAGACTCAGGCCAAGTCTGGAGGGGCCATGTGCAGGCTACTTATGCTCCTCCTCCCACGAGGGTCCCACAGATCACACTCTTTCCTCAGCAACAAAAATGCAGCAGCCTGTGTGCAATGTTTCTGTTCAGGGAAGCTCACCGGAGACTCAGTGCCTAAGGACTTTACTGGGGGCGGGTCACATAAGCACCCTCCGCCTGGCACGTACCAAAATCCCAGACACCCAGGAAAGCAGGTGTATTAGTCAGGGTTCCCCAGAGAAAGAGAACCGATAGGACAGAGAGATATAGATAGAGATAAAAGAGGAGATTTGCTGTAGGGATTGGCTTCTGTGATTACAGAGCCTCAGAAGTCCCACAGTCTGCCCTCTGCAGACTTGAGACTGAGGAAAGCCAGTTCTGTAATTCAGTTCGAGTCCAAAGGCCTGAGCATTAGGGGGGACTCATGGTTCAAGTCCTGGTCAGAGAGCTAAGAAGGCCAGCGTCCGAGGGTGGGAGAAGATGGGCGACTTGGCTCAAGCAGAGAGAGTGCACCCGCCCTTCCTCGGCCTGTTTGTTCTGTTCAGGTCCTCCATGGGTTGGATGATGTCCACCCACACTGGGGAGGACCATCCCCTTTTGAGCTCTGCAACGCAAATGCTAATCTCTTCCAGAAACATTCTCACAGATACACCCAGAAATGACGTTCTCCCAGCTCTCTGAGCATCGCTGAGCCCGGTCAGGCTGGCACACAGAATTCGCCATCACAGCAGGTGTTTGGCGTGAGATCGTGTTGTTTGCCCAAACAGTCTAGGCAGAGTAGACCAACCTTATCGATTAGGGAATGGTGGGAACACTTCTGAAAGCCGCAGCCTCAGGCCTGCTGTGTTAACTCTTTTGTTCACAGTGGGTAAGACAGAATAGCAGGGAGAGGGCATCAGTGTTAAGAGAACACCCAAGAGGAGGGTCCAAACCAATTTAGTGAGAGAGAGAGCGGGGGTCTGGGGCGGGGAGGGGCTGGGGGCCGTTCTTGGAGGATATGGTGTTAGAATCCTGACGGCTGGGTAGGAGATACCTGGATGAGATATAGAGGTTTATTGTAAACAGCTTCACTGAGATATAATTCACATACCATGCACTTCACCCATTTGAATGTACAAGTCATTGATTTTTAGCGTACGAAGCCATGATTTGACACAGTTAGATTTGCGTTCCAGAAAGCTCACCTTGTCAGTCTGGGCAGTGGGTTCAGAGATCTGGCTGCAGATTGAATGAGAGCTCTGTGAGGCCCTGGGTGGATGGTGGGACCAGTTCCTGAGGTAGGAGTGCAGGATGAGGACCATGTCTGAGGGGCAGTAGGATAGAGAGAACCAGTAGGATAGATAGAGACAGTGACAGAGATAGAGATAAAGACAGAGATGAAAGTTCACTTTGAAATGATGTTGCTGCTTCCCTGCCTTTCAGTATCTTCCGTTGCCCGTGGATGAACCCCAGGCCCCTTATGACGTGTGGTCACGCCTGTCTACTATACAGTCAAAGGGGCTTTGATTTCTGTCTCTACCTGTTACCCAGTCTGTAACCTCGAGCAAGTTACTTAATCCCTAGATGCTTCAGCTTCCTCACCTGTAAGAAGGGCGGACAGTAGCACCTACCTCGGAGGGATGTGGTACGGATTGACGAGATCATATAAAACATTTCCAAGCAGTGCCTGACACACGACAGACACTCAGCAACTATTGACTGTTATTTCCTACTGTTGATTTTACTAGTAGAAGTAGCATTTCTTTCGACCTCATCTCCTCTGCATACACCTGTTTCCCAGCCACTTCAGACTAACGGTCTGAACACACTGCTGTTTGGGCCTCCTGCCTCTGGTGTTGCTGTTTGCTTTCTCTTGATTTCCCTTCCTCTCTTGCTCTGCCCAATGAGTTTCAACCCCTTTTCTCTCCGTGCTTTGTTCTGGATGTTATTTTCCAATTCATTGATTTTTCTCTTCAGCTCTTTAATTTGCTTAAAACTCAGCCACTGATTGTTTGATGGTAGAGTTTCCACTTGTTCTTTTTCTTTCTTTCTTTCTTTTTTTTAATAAAGAATAATTCTTTATTTTATTTATTTATTTTTGGCTGTGTTGGGTCTTCGTTTCTGTGCGAGGGCTTTCTCCAGTTGCAGCAAGAAGGGGCCACTCTTCATCGCGGTGCGCGGGCCTCTTCATTATCGCGGCCTCTCTTGTTGTGAAGCACGGGCTCCAGATGCGCAGGCTCAGTAGTTGTGGCTCACGGGCCTAGTTGCTCCGCGGCATGTGGGATCTTCCCAGACTAGGGCTCGAACCTGTGTCCCCTGCATTGGTAGGCAGATTCTCAACCACTGCGCCACCAGGGAAGCCCTCTTCTCTTTTTTTATTGTTTCCAGGCCTCTGCCAAAATTCCGGTCTTGTTGTGGCTTCCGCAGGTCAGAGTCTTTGTCTTTTCCCAGCCTGCAACGTCATGCTTGACCCATCATAGGTGATCATTGTTGAGCAGTTATTTTTCTAGATCTAGAAAGGTGAGTCCTTCGCATGTAAATACCACTGTGCCCAGATTAAAGTAGTTTCCTCCTCTTTCCTGCCTTCACTGGTACAGTGCTCACCATGGTTTCTGAGAGTCTGTTGTATGTATGTTTGTCTTCCCAACTTGAATATGATGCCCTGAGGGTACGAGCTTATTATCAACCTTGTCAACAATGAGTGTGTCTGTTACAGCATCGGACCTTAGGAGGGTACTTGATGCAGACTTAATGATTCCCAGGAAAGCGTCTGCCCCCTTGGTACGTGGGTAAGTATCAGTACTAACCTGAGTGGAAGTTCGGGAGAGGCAGCTTGCCTTTGAGAGGCTGCCTGGCATTGGAAAGGATGTCGACTTTGGTGCCTGCTCCATCATTTCTACCTGTCAGGTGTTCCAATTAAGTACTTCAACCTTTTTTTTCCAGCCATAGATCCTTCACCTGTAGAATGGAGAAGAAGAATACCTACCCTGCAGGACTGTTGTAAAGGATTAGAGAGAATAAATATGTATTTGCAATGTATTCAGTATGGGGCCAAGGAGGTGATAGCTGCCAGCAGTGCCATCTTTATCTTCCTTCTCCTCCTCATCCAGTTCTGTGGTTCTGGTTGGTACAGGTTTTGAAGTGAAAGATCATGCTACGAAGCCAGAGACCCCCAACAGCCTGCCGGCCCCTCCCCAGATGCCTCTGCCAGAGATCCCGCAGCCGTGGCTGGTGAGTTAAAGCCCCACCATCACAAGAATCACCAGACGTCTGTGTTACTTTTGGTTCCAGGGGCAGGTGATAAAAGCCCAATTCTGGAAGAAAGGAAGGCCACGTTTTGCCCAAGGCACTCCTTTGAGTGTGTTTTTTGGATGCTAGTAATGGCTAAGTGGGAGGCTATAAATGTAGCCTTCTCTTAGGAGGCTGACGGTTCTTTGAAAATTGCTGGAGCTACAGGTCCATGGAAATCTGTTCTTAAGTTGGATTTTAAAAAACTCAGATGATTTAGCAGGCAAAACAATGAGAGTAGAGCCTAGGGACTTGCCCCTCTTTCTGGGTTAACTCTGAATGTGAATACCTTAGCCTGAAACTTTAATGCTCATTGCTATGCTTCTTCTGGGAGTAAGTATTCTTTTTTTCCCCCCAAGAAGAAAAATATGCACATAGTCCAGGGACGTGTGTTTTATTTGATTTTCTGCATTCAGAATTGGTTTTGGAGTTCTTTTACTCTTTTTGCAATCTGGGGATACTCACGTATGCCATTTTTCATGGACCATTCAGCTTTTTCTGCCTTTTGCTATTTTCTAATTTGCTTACTCAGGGAAATTAGGCTTTTATTCAAAATTAGAGCAAAATCAGTTATGTAGCAACTCTCTTCTTAACATTTGCTTTCTCTGTGAATCAGCTGATTATCTCTCTACCAGGAAAGGCACTGCAGGGAAGCCGGCCCCATCTCATTTGTTTCTGTTCTGCCTGGGCCCCAGCACATGGCTGAGGTCCAGTGAGTACTCAGTAATTATCATTGTAAAGGAGATGGAAGGAAATCAGTGCTTACTGGGTCCCTACCACCTGTCACAGATCATGCTTGCTCTTTTTTCACTTATAATTTCATTTAATCCTTACAACCTGACCTCAGGGAACCCCTAAAATACCCCTAAACATGTGAATAGTGTGTATTTCCATTTTCCAGAAAAGGAGGTGTGGGTCCAGTGAAGATGTGATTGCTCAAGGGCAGTAGGAAAGGTAAAAATACAGTTTTTTGTAACGTATTCTTTTGATTTCGAATCCAGCCTTTTCTCAGCAATACTATTTGGGGAGGCATGGCAACAAAGCCGATGCCAGCATGACTCACTGACGGGAGAAGGTTTTCTCAGGAACCTAAGCCTGTTCCCGAGCTGGGCTCTGGGGAGGCCGCGGGGTCCAGGGTGTGGATGGGAGCACGGTTCCTGCGTCCAAGCACCAGCTCTGACACTTACTGTGTGAGTTCAGACTGTGGCTTTCATGTCTCTGTGCCTGAGATGCCTCATTCTGAAACGAGTGTAGTAATAGTGCCCACTTAGTGTGATTCTTGTGAAGATGAAAAGAGTTGATGGAACTCAAGCGCTTGGAATATATGCCTTGCATCTGTTAAGCCCCGTGCAAGAGCCAGCTATTACTTTGTAGGGCTGTGCTTCTCAGACTTCCGGGGAGCGTGTTAAAAATGGACATTCTGATATGCTGATAACGTGAATTATATTTTAGTTATATTGAGTTAAAGAAGATGTATTAATAAAACCAATTTCATCAATTTCTATGGCTACTAGAAAAATTTAAATTACATATGTAGCTCACTTTTGTAGCTTGCTTTATTTTTCTTTTGTTTTATACATTTAATCTTTCCACTGTGGAAAGCATATTGAATATATGATTTTTATATGCTGTTTTTATTTTTTTAACATTATGTATTATGTATTTTTCCTTTATAAACTTATTTTTAGTAATTGTTTTCCTTTTTTAAAAATTTCTTCCTGTTTCTTGTAGAAACTGTGACTCAATTATAGCTCTTTTTCATTGTCTCATTTGATGTTTTTAGATATAATACAGAATCATAGTATTAATCCTGTTTACTGATATATTGTTTGTCTACAAGATAAAGAACTAGATGTGAGAAATCAGTAGTTCATGAAGCTCCTGGTTTTTGTGCTCTGGTTTACTTTTATTTTTCTTTCTAAACTGACTTTATGATCTGTCTCAATACGCTGTGTCTTGTATTTCATCAGCACAGTGCAGGTTGGGAAAGGCGTTTCAAGACTGAAGGTGAAATGCAGACCTCTCGAAGCAGCCAGAACAGTAGTGATGGTTATAGGAATTTCATGGATTGTTCTTTAGTGGTACATGAAGTGCCATCCAGCCGGCCTGGACTAAAATGCTTGTCTTTGATGTGCCAGGCCAGGAGGAGTGAATCTCAGTTTCAATGGCAATTTCAAACAGAGTAGTCATTGGATGGTCAACATTTTGTACCATTTTTGACGGTTGAATAGTCAATCCCTTTCTATGGATTTTTCCTCGAATGCAGTTTATTCTTCATCCACTATTTTCTCTCCCTCTTCTCTCCTTGTCTCCTGCCCATCTTTGGCTGCAGCGCGGCAAACTGCTGTGATTTAAGGTGGTCGAGAAGCTGTCCTACCAGTGAAGTTGGAACTGGTAGCTGGTTAATTAAAAATGTTGGTTAAATGGAGGAATTCTAAAAGGGGTATCATGTGCTTTAAACATTTCAAATTTAAGCCAATCTTTTTTTTTTTTTTTTTTGTGGTGCACGGGCCTCTCACTGTTGTGGCCTCTCCCGTTGCGGAGCACAGGCTCCAGACGCACAGGCTCAGCGGCCATGGCTCATGGGCCCAGCCGCTCCGCAGCATGTGGGATCTTCCCGGACCGGGGCACGAACCCGTGTCCCCTGCATCGGCAGGCGGACTCTCAACCACTGCGCCACCAGGGAAGCCCTAAACCAATCATTTTTGAGTAGGAGTTTGACCAGTGGGTAATTCCTCACTACTGGTTCCTAACATGGGTGTCAAGAGAGTTTTCCAAACTCAGCCTCTAAGCCAATGCTGTTTCTTGATATAAATCTCCTAAGACCTTGATGTAGGGCCAAGAGCTGCATCCTTTGAGTGTGGGGCTATGGGTTGTCTTTTCTACATAATCCATACTTGTGATATAGGACTAATAATTCCCAGTTTTTGTTTCCTAAAGTGGAGTTAAGTTCAGACACTTGCGAAACGATCTGATTTTGAGAGTCCCTAGAATTTTACCAGGGCTGCTCTTTTACAGCTGACTGGACCACTCCTAATTGAATAACTGTGTCTTTTCTTTTGTTGCCGTTTGTCTTGACTGAACCTTTCTAAAGCATCTCAGAGAATCATCAACTCTCCTTTTGCACTTGTTTTTTCCCTGATTTATTTATGTAGTAGCTAACCAAATAAAGCAAAATAAATAATTATAAGTGTAAGAATTTAAAGAACAAAGCTGACTGTTGGCGATAGTGCAGACTTAGCAGATGGCACTGTTTTGTAGGCACTCTGGACAGGAGCCCGTTGGCCACGAAGGGTGAGCATTTTATGGATATCCGTCAGGGCATTTTACAGACAGAATGAAGAACATCTGTCAGCTCAGTGAGTCAGTGAAGTGGAGAGGGGTTAAGACAGCTCGGCTGTATTTTCCTGGTAGTTTATCAGGGAATTCATTATTCAGCAAGTAAGCCTGTCATTCAGTAAATTGCCTTTGATGAGGTGGCTTTTGTCCAGTTGGTCATTCGCTGCTGGCACTCTGACTTCCAGGAGAATTAGCTGGTAGTGGACTAGAAGTGGGATTGGGTAGGAGGCTATGCCGGGCAGAGGGAGTACCACAAATTAAGGCACAGACCCGAGAGAGACCCCGATGGACTAGAGCATTACAAGCCCCTCTGCATGTCTGAATAATAGGATTTGGATGAGTTGTCCGCGGATGAGGCCAGAACACCCTGCAGGAGTTAAACCTCGAGGGGCCCGTGGGCCTGCAGAGCAGTTCGGAATGGTCCTCAAGGCAACTATGAATGACCGAAGGATTTGTTTTTAGTGTAAGACTTAGGATGCTCCAACCGGGTATTATTTCTTACTCATTTGAGCCACGATTGCATCTTTTACTCTTTCGTGGCATGTATTGAAGGAACACTGCCTTTTATCACAGCCATGTGTGTTACAATCTCTGAGAAATGAGTCCGCTTCTATCTTTTTATCCCTTTTAGTGCTGAACAGTGCTTTATGCAGTTATTGTTAACTATCTCTTGACATCCTTTTTTTTTCTGGACCCTCGAGGGGCTGGGCAGGAGGGTGGGGTCACACTGGCCACTTTCCCGAGTACGCTCGGCACCCTTCACCCCCCATTTCGGGCCTGGCGCACCCCTGGCTGAGGGCCCTCACCCGGCTCTCTGCGGCTCCCTCAGGCATCAGCGCTCCCCTCTCGCTGGCTGACACCCAGGTGGGCCCCCCACCACAGGTGTGGCAGAGACTGGACGGGTCTCTGTGCCCCGGTTGGCTGGTGAATTACACTCAGGTGGTAACAGTAAAAGAAAAAAAAAGGGGATCCAGTGGATCTCTAAAATGTGTCCATTTTGCATAACTGAAACTTTATACCCATTGATCAGCAATGCCTCATTTTGGCATTCTCTTAATTAAACTAAACTTTAACCTTTTGAAGATGATGCTTGTTTCTCTCCTTCTTTGTGTTCCTCATAATCACAAAGCAGAAGACACCGACGGCCGCTCAAGGTCAGGAGCCACATCAAAAAGTCCGTCTTGTAACGTTGATGACACTTCTGTACAGGAAGTTTCTGTTTCTGTTTCTGCACGTTTCTGTTTTGCTCTTGGAGTCAATGCGGCTGCAGCCCAGGGTCCTGGGCGAACCGGCGACCCCTTCAGTGTGGCCGGTGGAGCTTGGGCCGGGCGGCGGGAGTGTGGGTATGCGCGCCGTGGAATTCAGAACTTCCCTTGACCTTTGAGAGCGAGGTACGGTGTGCAGCGTGTTTACAGACCCATCCGCCTCCCTTGCTTTCCAGGGGAGACTGGAGCGGGCCAAAATATGCATATGCATAATGAAAACATTTCCGGGAAGGGCTGTGCTTCTCAACAGATTTTGGTTTTTGTTTCACACCGAGAGTTGTGCAGCTATCAAAGGGACGGTACGTAGTTAGCATTGCAGCCCGTGCTGAGGGAGCATTTGCGAAGGCGGCCGGTTCATCCGGAAATGGGTCCCATCTGTGTTGACACTGGCCGCCAGGCCCCACCGCCCAGCCCACCAGCCGGCTCTGATCCAGACAGTCGGGAATTGTGCTTTCTGCCCTCCCCTCCTCCGCTTAGAGGAACAGTGGGTCTACGGGACAGGGAGACTTCAGACCTTCCTAGCTGAGAGCAGAGAGCAAGGAGACCCCTTTGGGGGCTGTATATGATCTGTATGATACCCCATCAAGGCATTTTCTAGAAATATCTTTGTTGGATCATTTAAACGGCAGAGGGTTGCACTGTGTTTAGATGGGGTAGAAGACGCAAATTAGTGTTGTGCTATTTTAAGGCTAGACCTGATGTAAATGTGATGCCTTATTATACCAGCAGATAACAGCAAGGTCGTTTTTTAAAAAAATATTTATTTATTTATTTATTTAGTCTGTGCTAGGTCTTAGTTGCGGCATGCGGGATCTTTAGTTGCAGCATGTGGACTTCTCAGTTTCGGCATGCGGACTCTTAGTTGCAGCACACAGACTCCTTAGTTGCGGCATGCATGTGGGATCTAGTTCCCTGACTAAGGATCTAACCCAGACCCCTTGCACTGGGAGTGCAGAGTCTTAACCCACTGGACCACCAGGGAAGCCCCAGGTCGTTTTTTTATTGTGGTAAAATACACATAACACAGACTTTACCATTTTAACCACTTGTAAGTATCCAGTTTAGTGGTGTAAAGTACATACGTTGTTGTGCAACCATTGCCACGATCCATCTCCAGAACTGTTCATCTTTCCAAACTGAAACTCTGTCCGAAGTAAGCAATGCCTTGCACCCCTCTAGCCCCTGGTAACCAGCATCCTACTTCCTGTCTCTAGGAAACAATGATGTTTTGGTCCCAGCCCTTACCACCTGCCTGCTGATGGCATTTTATCCTTCCTAAAGTACTTTCACAGCAACTTCATTATCTCCATTTGACAGATGGGATTACGAGATTCTTTGAGATTGTATGACAAAGTCCGGTATTTTATCAGTTGCAGAGTTTTGACTAAAGCCCAAGATTTAAAACAACAAAACCATTTTATTTTCCGGAGAAGTCAGATGTGATCCTTTTAGTGGCTGTGAACCATCCTGTTCCTTTTTTCCTTGTCTTTCGAAAAATCGCAGCGTTTAGTGTCACGTCTCATTCCTGTGGCATCTTCATCTTGGATTTATTCCGTGTCCCGTTGGCACTGCTGTTGCACTGTCCTGCCTTCCCTGTGGGAGCCCGCCTCCTGCTAGAGAAGGAAGGGAAGAAGATGTGCCCCATGGACTCTCATTCTTAGTCGTGTATAAATAAAACTTGAGAAAATATGTGTGAATAATTTCCCAGTGTTTACTCAAGTGCTGTTGGCATGCAAATTAAATAGTGATCAGAATGGAAGGGGGTGTCATTTGGATAAAAACTTTTATTTTGCCAAGAAGAGTGTCTGCTCAAAATTCTTGATGTTAGGATTGAAACCATGTTTTGCACTTGAGGCCATAAACTTTTGTTATCCGTTGACAATCCCTCCCTTCCGGTCCTCGGGAAGCTTAGGTGATGCTGTGGAGTGCTGCTACCGTATTCTCGTCAGCCAAGAAGGGTTTTGCTGATATGTGGCAGAGCTAGAGCATGAACCCTTCTTGTCTTCTGTCAGGTCATATCGTTTTTAGCTGCTACTCTTAACAGATTTTAATCACTGTAACCAGAAAGATAGAATCTGGATGTATCACTGTATGTATAGAATTAAAGTCAGAAAGCCATTCCAAAGTCTAGGCTGGTGTTTTTCTCTGCTAAAATTAGGTCTCAGGGTTCATTGGTGTGTCTGGTGCAGAGGACTGAGTGATTAATGGGGGCCGGAGGAGGGGAAGGTGGGGGGCAGCAGCAGAGAGGAGAGGGAGGAAGGGCAGAGTGGGCACGGAGGTAGAGCCGCCGTGGACGTGCCTTCCTCAGGAACGCACGGATCCCGCCGTGCTGCAGGAGCCGGGAGCGTCGGGTTGGATCCAGTGGCCTTGGTGGGTTGCACGGTTCCTTCCCTGCATCCTGTCTGGCTCGACCGCCGCAGCAGTAAGCGCTCGTCTGTGCCCACCCGGCCGACTCCTGGCTTCTCCACTAAGCAGCTCTGCAGCACGGGGGTGCTGGGCAGGGTCTTGCATCCCCCTCAGTTTCCTCGTTTGTAAAATCAGAATCAGAATACCAATCTCTCAGCGTTGTTTTCTCAACAAGAGAAAAAATATATAAAGTGTTCCAGAACAATGCGTGACACACGGAAGGCAGACCGTAAATAGTCATTATTATTATTTTGTTGGAATAATAGCAATAACAATAATAATCATTGTATTTATGCCATATAATTAGATCTTAATATTTATTATTATTAATGGAAAAAATTTTCTACGAGGCTTTTCCTTTAAGTAGCAAAGACAAATACTGTGTTGGCCAAAAAGTTCGTTTGGGTTACGTGAATGAACTTTTTGGGCCAACCCAATACTAACGGGCTTTTCTTAACAAAAAGGTAGAAATTAAATTATGGCCAGTATTGTGAGCCAAGCAAGCCTCTCGATTATATTCCTGTCCAGTTGTAAGTATTGGTTTTCTCTAATAAGATGCTGACACCTTAAACGAGAAATTTACAATGCCTAAGGCAGATAAGATTTCCGGAAAAAAGTCACATTCACTTAAGCATTCATTCGTGGGAGAAATATTTCAGTGAATTTAAAGGTTATCTAGGAACTGGTACCATGCCATCTCTACTTTCCTGTCTAGGACGCAGCACAGATCAGTCATTCCTTGAGGAAAACAGTTTCTCATCCTTCTTTGTCAGTATCTGAGAAGGCTGTGAGGGTTAGACTTGAGTCCCTTATTCTATTAGTGTGTGTTTTCTGAGAGCCAGTCCAGGAAGACTCTGGTGACCAGTGCAAGATGGTGGCAGACCTTTGTGCACGGACTGGGTCTCTTCTAGCATTGAAGGGAAGCCGCCAGATCCAAAGTAGCATGATGCCACGTTGGTGTGTAGCCTTACTGTCAGAAGGTACATTTGAGTACGTGCTCTGGCCAGAGATTACAGTGTCATCAATCAGGTAGTGAGGACCCAAAGTCAACTCTCACTACAGTTTTGAAATGTGTAAAGTTGGCTTTATTGACTGATGACCTGCAACCTTATAAGGAGGCTACAGCTGGAATCTTAGAGCCGGGATGGACATCAGAGGTTATATGATCCCACGCCCTCATTTACAGGGAGGAGATTGGTACCCAGATTTAGAAGAAGGTTGCATAAACCAAGGCTGAGGCTGGAGCTAGGCCTGCCACGTGCCAAGTACTGGAACATTGGTCTTCTTCACCCTACACGCTAGTTTACTGCCTGTGCTCTGGTTTCCATGACCCCCTTTGGAAACTTGCCTTCCTCATTTTGTACTGTTTAAAATTCCTGTGAATTGTGATTTCAGCGAATTCTGACCTACTGGAAAGGATCTGACAAGTTTTTCCTCTGAAAGCAACGGTGCTAAATAGTGGTTCTGATCCACCCATGGCCTCTGTTCTCTTCCATTCTCAGCGACATCTTTCCTATTCGTTTATAGGATATAGGTGGTGTGAACTAGTTATGAAAGGGAAAACATTTTTTCTGTCTCTCCCTCATTTGCCCTTTAACAAACCATCAGACCTCTGCCCATGTCTGGAACCCCTGTGGCAGAATTTCAAGGACAAATGGCATTTGGGAGTGGAGTGTGAGATCCTTTTTGGAGAAAGAGAGTGCTTCTCTATAAGTTTTATTTTTTGAGGGGTATTACTTCAAATGAAAGTCATTTTTTTTCCTGATTTTAAAAACAATATTATGTAGAAAATGCAAGCTATATGGATGTGCATAAAAAAGCAGTAACCTCGTGTTAACATTTTGGTGAGTGACCTGCCCTTGTATAGATGTGAGCATAAGCGCAGCTCTGATAGAAAGACTAATAGGGTACCTGTTTCCTTTACTTGGCAGTATCTAGTAGAGATTTTTCAAGTAAATGACTGCAGATGTGCACTGTCCTTTTACATGTCTGCACCTGGCTGTGTCAGGATACCTAAGCATTCTTCTCTCAGGGAATGTTTAGATTGTTTTTAACTTGGGAGGGAAAAAACTTCTATTGAACATCCTTATACGTTTTTGCTTGTATGACCAGTTGACCTTCTTGGCATATATTTCTAGAAGTGGAATTGTGGATTTAAGGGCATACGTATCAAGTGGTTGTGTCGAATGCACGACCACCAGCAGGGTCTGAAAGTCTGCTAAGTCCCATCAGCTGAGAGTCAGCGCCTGGCCTTACACACCTTTGCAGCACTAGAAAGGGGCCTGTGCTAATTCGTAAACATTCGTTCGATCCAGCCACTTGTAATGCTTTTCTAGAACGTGAATAATCTGACTGTTTCAACATACTAAGGGGAAGTTGAAACACCCTCATTTCATGAGTAAAAACACTCAGGGAATCAAACAGCCCCCTTCCAAAAGCGGAGGCTTTAACCCTGGCGTAGACTCCTGTTCAGACCTCACCCGGGGAGGACAGTGTGTCAGGTTACATTGTAGGCACCACCTCTCCTCTCCAGATGATAGGAGTGGAGGATGTGGTACAGTGTGAGAGCACAGGGTGATGGCGGGCGGGCCTCAGACTGGGGAGGGGAGTGCAAGGGAATCAGGGCCCGGGAGTGGGAGGGAGATAACTGCCTTCAAGGATGGGAAGGAATACTGCGCAGATGACCTGGAGTAAATTATCTTTCTTCATCTGGCGAGAGGAAGGAGTGGGTTGAGTGCACAGTGGAGATTAGTCATTCGCAGAGGACTTCTTGGCTTCAGACTTGAGTTACAGGAAAAGTGGTGGAGTTTCACATTCTATGGAGCATTGTTCTCCTTGGAAACTGCACTTGGTCGATCTTCAGTTTGGGGCCTCTGTTCTCTTCCGTTCTCAGCGACATCTTTCCCATTAGCTTATAGGATATAGGTGGTGTGAACTAGTTATGAAAGGGAAAGAGAGAGAGAAACAGAGAATATGAATATGAAAAAGCTCTTTACTGGGCAGATCTGGTGCTTGAAAACCCCAGCTGTGTCATGGACCAGTGTCTGAACTTGAGCAGGAGGATTTAGACTACGAGCCTCACTTCCCATATCTGTAAAACATCAGGTGATGTAATATCGACCTTGAAGGATCCCTGGATGGATGCCTGATGTAGCTTGTAACTAGTGCAGAGGCTGCTTAGGACAGTGCCAGGCAGATAGCAGGTGTTGGGAGGATGTTGGCTTTCCTGCCCTTCAGCTGTTTCTGTTGACCTAAGGGCAAGTGAGGGATGGAACAAGCAGATCCCATACGTGTTCATGGAAAGAAGAGGTGGGTCTGCCTTAGAGTCATCAGGGACTTCTGAAAGAATGGTGCTTCAGCTGGTCTTGCTCGAATCTGGATGGTCCTGAGCCTGCCAGCTCTCCATGCTCTGAAGTTATGGCTTCAAAATCAGGGTGCCTCCGTCTCAGATTCCTTCTCCAGAGAATAATTTGCAGTTTCTTTTAGAGGTGGGCTCATAGGTGATTTCCTCTTCTCTTTTTTTAAACGTTTCCCTGGCACACACGAGGAGTGTGGTAAGATTGTGGGCAAACATACTCATGTGTTCAGTCTCTGTGTCATTAGTGCTTGCTCTGTGATGAGCATGGGTGGATCTGAGCCATCTCTGTGCCCCTCAGGGGTCTCCAGTGTGGGACGCAGGCCGTGAAGGGGAAAGTCAGCTTGGGCATCTGGGAGGGCAGTGGCGTGGGGTAGAGGGGAGGAGAGACGCCTGTCTCTGCTCTTGGTGGGGGGGGGGTCTGCGAGGGCCAGCGCGCGTCTGGTGACAGCCAGCAGGTCGTGTGGGTTGAGTGGCGTGGCCAGGGCTGGGCTGAGGGTGGCCGTGAGCGGGTGAGCAGCGGAGATCCTGCCAAGAGCCGAACTTTGGAGCTCTTTGGATGATGTTCTTTTTCTGCAGGGACTCTACAAAGGAGGGAGGAAAATGCCCATCGACACCTGTTAGGTGCAAATCCAGAATTTCCTGCTAATGATTGTGCTCTGTTGTTTTTTCCTTTCTTCGCTCAGCCGCCTGACAGCGGGCCACCACCGCTACCGACATCCTCTCTCCCAGAAGGCTACTATGAGGAGGCCGTGCCACTGAGTCCCGGGAAGGCTCCAGAATACATCACCTCAAGTGAGTGGCCCCCCGACCTGCCGGGCTGTTGGGGAGCCCTCCTGCTTTTCGGGTGAAGGGGAGTAGGGGCATTACACAACACCATGGAAATGTGGACTTCAGGAAATTCTGAACCCAAGGAGGGAGATACAGAAAGGGTTTTGAAAGTCTAAGGTGTCCACCAAGTACCTTCGGTAATTTCAGATTGTTGTCTTTCTTGTGACTCAGAATTAGTGAAATCTTGTTGCTGTGGGAGCATGCATCAGCCAGTGAAACGTGTTCCCTGTGGTCAGAAGAGAATGACGTTTTGAGGCATGTTTTCATGGGGTCCCTCCCCGCCACCTTGACCAGGGCACGTCCCTCTTAGGCTGCATTCATGGTGCCACCAAGAAAGCGTGTCTATAAAATAAATACAGAGCAAGCAGGCATCTCATCGTAGCTGTTTGTTTGTTTTTCAATTTATTTTTTATTGAAGTATAGTTGAATTACAATGTTGTGTTAATTATTGCTGTACAGCAAAGTGACTCAGTTATACGTATATATACATCCTTTTTCATATTCTTTTCCATTAGGGTTTATCCCAGGATATTGAACCTAGTTCCCTGTGCTGTACAGTAGGACCTTGTTGTTTATCTGTTCTGTATACACCAGTTTCCATCTACTAATCACAAAACCCCACTGCAACCCTCCCCCACCCCCCTCCCCCTTGGCAACCACCAGTCTGTTCTCTATGTCCCTGTTTCTGTTTCATAGATAGGTTCATCTGTGTCATATATTAGATTCTACATGTAAGTGATATCACATGGTATTTGTCTTTCTGACTTACTTCACTTAGTATGATCATCTCTAGCTGCATCCACGTTGCTGCAAATGGCATTATTTTGCCCTTTTTTATGGCTGAGTCATATTCCATTATGTATATGTACCACATCTTCTTTATCCATTCATCTGTCGATGGACATTTAGGTTGTTTCCTGTTTCTTTTTTTGTTCCCCATTCATACAGGTTTTACAAGAATGCTTTGGCCTACGTTAGGGCTGTCATGACATGATCGTTAGCTGCCTGCTCGCACTCAGAAGTGCCCCTTTGTAGGCAGCCGGCTTTCACAGTCACAGAAGAAGGGCAGTGGCATTGAACACCTTTTGTAACTACCTCTGGAGTTTGTTTTTAGATCTTTGCCTTTGCTTTTGCTCCCGATACTCTGGCAGCAGGCAGCGTGCTTTGTCTCATAATGAGGCAGATGTGGCCTATCTGAGTGTGCTGCCTTAGGGAATCCAGCTTGCCTTTCCTGTAAAACACGCGTAAAATGGGGAGTGAAATAGTGATCTGCTCGTGTCATGGAGAGGCTTCCGTGTCTTCGCATCTTGTGTCCCGTTCTCCCACCTCCTCCCTCTGCTCACGGAAACACTTTCCATTGTCGCCGTCTGCCTGTCCCCTGAAGTCTCTGCTTCATGTAGACTTGGAATTTTCTGATCTTTCTCTCCCCTGGCAGCAAACAAGCAGGGCCATTTCAGCAAAGCGGAATCTAACTTGACCGTTCCAGGAAATACCCCCAGGATATTTTCTGACCGTGAAGAGGGACACACAGAAGCCAGGTGAGCGGGACCTTAGGCCCTGGAGGGCAGTGGCCTTTCCCGCTCACTCGTGCCTGTTTGCTCTGGAGCAGGCCGACACAGCCTCAGCCCAGCATCAATAGATACTTGAGGGCCTCTTAGTGAATTCTGAGTGAGAGAAGGGACAGTTCTGACAGGAAGGCTGTGAAATACTGGGTTTTGAGGTCCAAATATTAAATATTTAAATTTCTCTTTCATTTTAGAACCATTTGGGAAAAACGCATTCAAGTAATTTCTGTGTCCACTGTTTCAGAAGATAGTAAATTAATTAGAAAACACAAAAAATTAAACGGCTTGATATAATTCAAAACTTCAGTGGATTCCTCTCTTTCTGAAAACAATGAATAAAGGAAAAAAAGCTGCTGATGAGTGTATTTCCCACCATTGGGAATGCTGGGTCCCAGCCTTCTCCCACCTTCCTTGTCCCGCTCCAACATACTTTCAAGACTAGAAACCGAGAGTAATTTTGTTTGACTTGCGGGGACCTTTGGTCATCTTCGGTCCGAGAAGGCCCACGCGACCACTGTGTCGTGTCCCTACGTGCTGAGGTAGGGCCCCTTTGGTTGAGCTAAGCCCGGAGGGAGGGCCGTGGAAGGGCTGCTGCCTGGGGAGGGGCAGTGGGTCCGCAGTGCCAGCACTTTGCTCAGACGTCTGTGCCTGAGCCTCGGCTGCCGGCCAGGACCCTCCGCGTGGGGAGCCGTGGCGGGGGTCTGCGGCCGGGTCGGGCCAGGGTCGCGCCGCCTTCTCTTACTCATGGGCTTCTGGCAGCTTTGTCAAGCCCCGAGTCAGGCCCGGTTTACTGAAGAAGCAGAACCACGTCGTGGGGCAGGGGCGTGTTGTAGACGCAAGACCCTGTGGGGTCGTGGGAACCGGGCTAGAGGCGTGCCGGGGGCCGGCCGGCATCAAGGGGAGCTGCACGAGGCCTGGGGGCGAGGAAGGATGCTGGGAACCCCCCTGCCTCTCACTCCTGGATGCGGGGCCCCGTGCGGGAGGCCGGAATGTGGCTCCGTGGAGCCGCACGCACCTGGCCAGGACCCAGAGGCGGCCGGGCATGGGACCCTGTGGAGCGCCGACGAGGAAGGCCTGCAGCCCAGCACCCGCGAGCGCAAGCTGCAGCACCTGACACCCTCCCGACCGGTAGCCGCTTCCCGTCGGCCGTGCAGGTTGCTCACAGCCTTCTCTTGTAGCCAGTCCTAACCCAGAAGCATCCAGCAAAGGGCATCTGGAGACATGTGTTCCAGCCTTGCTGAGTTGATACAGAATACAAGCACCACCATTGCTCCTGGGTTGGTTTGGCTTCCACGCACCTCTCTTTACACACAGAGGATTTGCAAACGAAGACGGGAGCAGAGTCGTGGTTCAGCGTAACATGGTCCAACCATGACTGGTGTGACGGAAACTCCCTGACTCCCCAGAGGGTATGACATCCTCTGTCCACTTCGGGATGACCTCGTTCTCTCCTGGCCAAGTCACACGCTCCCCTTTGGGGGCCTGCCACTAGAATATGAATCCAGGGTCAACTGCTGTTAGCACTTCTCTGTTAGATGGCAGGGGATGTGAGAGGGGAAGAAGAGGATTCGATTATACGTACACAGGTAGAGCCCTATCAAAATATGGACAAAAACCTCGTAAACGGTTCAGTCCTCGTTTCCACAAGCGGTCCATGGTCCTAACTGGTATTTATAACTTCCTGCATGTCCTCTTTGCCTTCAGCAAGCACCTTGGTTGATGGTCCAATACAGTGGCTCAGCTTTCCTTCCTGAAAGGTCGGGCCTCCAGCAGGACTACCTGTACTGGACAGTTGCCGTGTCCCGCTGACTCGAGTGCTAAGGACGTCCCAGGGATCTCCTGGACCTGGCCGTGCTCTCCTCCCCATGTGTGCTCACATCTTCTTGGTGGGCGGGACCAGTCACCCAGTCAGTGCAGTGACCACTAGTTTGTCTGTTGTCTCCACTTCTGGGTCCGTGGAGCCATCACTGCGTCCCTTAGAGGGGACATTCTGCCCCTAGAGAGTAAGACCCATGGCCAGCAGAGCCCAAATTTCCAGGAATGGAAGCAGAATTTTCGTGAGCAGATGTCTAGGGGTAATAGTGAGTGGAGTCACTACCATTTCACCCCTGGGTTCCCAGACCTGTGTTTGGAGATATTCTTGAAGATCCCCACCCCCCAGCCCCACAGGTGTGACCAATCAAGCTGGGCCTGAAACGGAGTATTCCGAAGGGATTGCACTGGTCTGCTGCGTTGGCTGCTTCAGGGTGATGAGGACAGGGCAAGACCAGTGAACTGCGTGAGCACAAACCCATTGCTGTCAACTTCAGTTGCTGTAAAATGAGTTCCCTGGTCAGAAGCAAGGCTTCAAGCCCATGGATGGCACTTTGTGCAGGAGTATCGTGGACAGCGGGTTTACTTTATCCCCTCCACTGAGAATAAGGTGCTGCCCCTTCCATGGTGCACGTGGTCCAGGGATAACCTGTGAGTAGGCGGCTGGCTGACAGCCCAGGGAACAGTGTCATGTGCAGGCAGGACACTCAGAAGTGCCGGGAGTCAGCTGGACCTTGCTGAGAGGAAGTCCATGTTGCTGAGTTCCGTGTGTCAGCTCCACCCCTGACACCAGCTGCCTGTGCAGGAGTCCATTCGGACAAGAAATCTGGGCAAAGAAGCTCACTGATGTCTGAATAGTGAGTCGTGTGGTTACCTGATTGTGATTCGGGCGAGGTTGCCCTTTGCTAAGCATTCACCTGATATGCAGGTGCTCACCTTCTGAGCCCTATTCACAGCCCCTTGCACAGACCTCCTTGCTGCCAGTCCCTCTCAAGTCTTGACCGTCCAAGCAAATGCCAGGCATGCTCACGAACCAGTGAGAGGCAGTGCAGAGAGAATAGGGGCACAGGCTCCTGAGCCACTTGCTTATGCCCCTCGCTTATGTCTTCAGGGCCTGATGGAGCCCAGTGGACACGCGCCTGCTTTGATGCAACGCCACGTGCTCCTCGGTGGGTTGGATGACCCGGAGCCCTTGCGGGGCAGCTCAGGTTGATGATCGTAACCTGGTGCTCCACAATCAAGCATTTAGACTGTACTAGGGCGGCGGCGGCGCGCCGAAGGCCATTTCTCAAAATGAAGTGGTTCTCATCAGAGGCTGCCAAAGCTGCGCTCTGCAATCCTGCGGGTCGGCCCTGAGCTTCACCTGTGAGAACCTGCCACAGGCTTCTGTTTCCAGTTTATAGAGCAGGGTTTGAGCAGAGGAGAAGAAGCACCACGATGTGGAATAGGAGATTTATTTCAGGGGTTCGACCTCACACGATAGCGGAGCTGTTGAAGGTGTTCCCCGAGCACCTGCCCAGAACGGCCGCCGGGAAGGAGAGCTGGAGGAGCTAAGGACACGCCGTCGGTGATTCTCTGCTCTCCTCCCCAGCTCTCTGTCTTTCTTAGCTTTCCACAGGGCCCTCGTTACCTCCTAACGAAATCCCGACCCCAGCCCTGACACTGGACCCCTTGACATCCTGTTACAGCCCCCAGGAGGAACCCTGGACTCTGTTGGGTGACTGCCCAAGAGACTTGCCAGTGAGTGGGTCGTCCTGTGGGCTCAGACTGCTGCTCCCGCCTGCTTGGTTTGCTGCTAAGTTGGCTGACGTTCTTCTAACGCGATTCCATCAGTCCTGCTCTCTCAGAAGAAGGTGGGCCATGAACTTACTGTCTTTTCCAGCCGTGGATCTCAACCCCCCGGTAGCCAGGGGCACGGTCTACTCTTTCAGTTCAGAATCAGGTTTTGACTTCATCCTTCATCAGGGTGAGGTCTCAGATGAGTCACCTGATCTCTCAGCATCCTTGTTCCTTTCCTCTGAGATAAGGATACTGCTCTGTGCCCGCCTCTGGGCGGCTAAGAGGACCAGCAAGGCAGGGGGTGTAAGTGCAGAGCTGGCTTCCTCTTTTCACAGCCTTATCCCACAGCGTACAGATACAAGTATAAAAAATACTGCCTGACACATAGTGAGCGCTCAATAAATATTTGTTGCATGAATGAAATGAAATGTTCCCATTTCTGACTGATTTAGTCATTAATTCTTTTGTTCATTTGTTCATTCAGTGTTTACTGAATTTGATGTTCTAGAAAATGAGCGAAGCACTGAGGGGTTCGTGGTCCCACAAGCTGCTGTGAGCATGATCTTTCTAGGATAAATTCGGACTTGTCCACCGTCCGTCTGAAATCTCTCAGCGAACCTTGGGCCGTGGAGCAGCACGTGGTCTTTCATAGTTTCATACTTCCTTCCCTGTGTACTACGTGCCCACTGTGCTAAACTTAAAAAAACTTTTATTATAAAATACATTTATCAAAAAGTGCATAAAATATGACTTGCCAGAGTTACCTCTTCGGTCATCCTAGTCTCTTGCTTAAAATCTTTCCTTGACTACTTTATCAGGATTTAAAATTCAACCTAAACTACCAGTCTTTCCATTCCCCCCCACCACCTTAGTAAATAAGTCTTTGTGGGGAAATTAACATGCAAGTGTGACCACGGAGTACAAATCACAGTCCAGTTTCCAGTGAGTTCTGCTCTGTGCAAGGTCAGCCTTTTCTACCACTTCTCCCGTTGTGTGCAACCGGTTGCTTCATCCATGGTTTCTCCTTATCTGTCGCTCATTCCTCGTTTAGGTGTTCATTCCTCACGTGTGTTATGAAAGCAAATGTATTCCAGATGTGTCCGGGGGTTGAGGGGAGTGCAAAGATGAATCAGACACGGCCTCCAGGACCTTATGATCCAGCCGGGCTGAAACTAATATCACTCGTAGTCACTAGTATTTATTCATCACTTTTAAGATGCCAGCCATCCTTCTGAGGGCTTTGCATTGAATTTCAGTCGATCTAACTGTTCTCCCTTCTATAAATATTTGTTACTTGCCCTGTGCCAGGTAGTTTGTTAAGTGCTGGGACAAGCACATCCAACAGGGTGGCCTCCCTTCCTGCAGGGGACTTATAGCCTGATGTGGGACAGGCAGACAAACAGAGGTGACAATACAGTGAGATAAGTTTTGTGTTGGGTAGTGTGGAAGCAGAGGGGAGGGGCATTCCACCTGGTGTCTTAGCTCAGGCTGCCGTAACAAAATAGCATAGACTGGGTGGTAAAACAGTAGGCATTTATTTTCTCAGAGTTCTAGAGCCTGGAAGTCCACGATCAGGGCTCTGGCATGGTCAGCTTGTGGTGAGGGCTCTCTTCCTGGCTTATGTACATCTGCCTTCTCCCCATGTCCTCATGTCAGGGAGAGAGCACGGGATCTCCCTCTTTCTTTTCTTCTAAGTGGATTACGACCTCATTTAACCGTAATTACCTCCTAAAAGTCCTGTTGCCAAATACAGTCATTTTGGGGTTTGAGCTTCAACACGTGAATTTGGGGGGCACCCAATTCAGTCTGTAGCAGTCAGTGCGGGTGATCCAGGGAGGGCTTCAGGGAGGAGGTGCTGTGAGTTAAATCCTGAGTGATGAGAGCACGTGTCCAGGCAAAGGCAGGAGACTGAGGGGGATGAGCGCGAAGCCTGGGTGAGAGCAGCGTGTGAGACCCCGAGGTAAGGGAAAGTGGGATCTAGCTGGGAGACTACAGACAACCCGGTATTTAAGTGTTGGTGCACGGCAGAGCCAGAAGGAGGTGTGAACCTTTCTGAAAATCCACGGATGACCTGAAGGAGAGGGGTGGCCTTGGGTTGGATCTCGAACCTTAGGAAGGGTTTGTGCGTGTGGCGATGCCAAGAAGGAAGAGGGCCTTGCAGACTTGAAAGGACTTTAACATGAAGGTGTGGGTGGGAGTTTTCTTTGGCGAAACTCTCTGCAAGATGGGGGTCATGGTGCCCGGCAAGAACGCAGCAAGGATTCGACAATGTAGGGTCTGCAGGTGCTGGGCCCGTATAGAACAGTCCAGAAGTGGTTTTTATAAATACAGCCTTCTTAGTCACTTCAGTTGAAAACTCTTCGTTGAGTTTCCGTTGCCCAAGCCTTAGTTATTTTTTTCCCTGTTTTTGCTAACTAGCGTTTCCCCAGTTACTCGAAGGCAGAAGCCTCTTTCTCATTTATGAATATAATAATTTGCCCTGGAGCCCATAGGTGGTCCTCAAGATAAGGCTTTTGTAACCAGGTTTATTACTTTTATTTCTTACTTTTGACAGATTATGACTCAGATGCAATGAGTAGCTCTTACGAATCATACGATGAAGAGGAAGAGGATGGAAAGGGGAAGAAAACACGGCACCAGTGGCCCTCAGAGGAGGCCTCCATGGACCTGGTAAAGGATGCCAAGATCTGTGCCTTCCTGCTACGGAAGAAACGCTTCGGGCAGTGGACCAAGTTACTCTGCGTCATCAAAGACACCAAACTACTGGTAAAGCCTTGCGACTTGGTTGCTCTTGTGTAGAGTCGGTAAGATGTGGTCGGCCGTCTAACTGGGTGGAATGTACACCCAGGCGGGTGGCGGTAACATCGGCGGGAGGGAGCGGGAACAGCGGTCAAGGGCTGGCCCGTGACAGGCCGTCAGCGAGCCCTGGCCGAGGCTACCATGGCTTTAACGCTGTGGGTTTCGCCAGCCCCCCTAAAGCAACCAGCGGGCAAAACCATCCCCATCTCGAGCCAGCGTCTGCGGTTCAGTGGAAATGCACACTGCTTTAACTTGCCAGAGGTCGCAGGATGGATTTTCTCATTTGTAGTGAGTCAGTGAATTCCTCAAAGCCAGGTCATCGAAGTGGGCCTGGCAGGCCAGGCGAGGTCTGGGGGAGAGTGCCCAGGAAAGGAAATTCTTTTGGAAAGCAAAAGGCTGACTCTTTTTTTTCTTTTCTTGTAACTCAGAGAGGCAGAATAGAAAGATAGAGCAAGTAACAGAGGAACGGAGACAGGAGAACAGAGACCCTTTGCTGTAGGCGTTAGTCTACTAGGGAACCCAGTAAGGAAGCAAGAGCCTTTGAGACACACCGTTTGTCCCTCCTCCTTTCTTCCCAGCTTCAGAAACCATGGCTGGTTATTGGCATTGTGAATGTTAAGAGTGTGTTATTGTATTTTGTTTTTCCTTCAAATTAACCCTGGGGAAAAAAATCACTCAAAAGTATATCATTAAAACAACACATGAGAATGTATGATTCTGTAACTCACTTTACAGTGGAGCAGATAACCCCCTTTTTAAAAAATAGTCTCATCTGTGAATTATGGGAATCTGATTTACTAGATTCTTAGGACATCATATGTTTTTTAATTAATGGTTTTGTTAAAAAAAATTTTTTTTAAACAGTGCAAGTACATGTTTTTTCCACATGTGTGGCCTGAATTTCTCCCAAATTTAGAATATGCCAAAAGTGATGATGCCGTGGGGGAATTTTAAAGTAAAGAACGAAAGAAAAAAAAGATGAAAAAGATTAATATGGTCCGTATTTACAATCTGACATAATGGCTGCAAGCAGTGGATATATTATATAAACATTTTAAAACTACACAGTCAACTCTCATGTAAAACGCACTATGGGAAGCTTGTGGTGGAGGGTAGGGTCAGCGGACGTCGGACCCTCTGCCCCGGCCCTGGCTCCACCCACCCCCGCTCTCGTCTCCTCCCTCCCTCCCTCCTCATCTTCTGTTTCTTGCATCACCTACCCGGTTTCCCATCTTCCAAACCGGGATGATAATGCCTACCATTTAGAGGAGTCGTAAATATTTAAGAAGAGATTAATGGAAAACCATGTGAAAGCACCGTCTTTGATGAAACGCAGAATCAAAGTTTCATTACGAAGCATTTTTTTGTTCAAAAATGACCCATGATCCAGCCGCCCGAATGACCCCTGTTGATGGTGAAAAAAAAAAAAAATTGACAGAACAGAAAGCTATGAACAGAAAACAAAACACCAGCCTCTTCCCCTAAGTGCTCCCGGCCTGTCTTCACACAGGCACCACCATGACCAGCTGTTTTGAGTAGCCTTCCAGAACCTGCCCAGGCAGCTCTCTGGTGGACACTATTGTGTGCCCAGACCCCTTCGGTTCCCTCACTTGGCGGGGTGGGGGCTGCCGGCAGACAGCTACCCAAGGTCACGTCCCTTCCCAGGGCGTCTGCATCCCCTGTGATGCCTGAGTGTGAATGCCCCGCCTTGTGGGACCAGCCTGCAGGCGCGGTCCAGTTCCAGAACTCCCGTGGGGTTCATCAGGGCCTGTATTTGAACTGCACTGAAGCTTACCTTCTTCCTCTGCCCAGTCCTCCTCCTCCTCCTACAGGTATAGCTCTTAAATAAATGCCCCTTAATAAATATCCCGTGTGCTGCTCTGTTTTAGAGTCATCTTCCCTGGGAATCCAACCTGCAGGGAGCTCCAGATGTTACTATATGGTATTACTGATAACATCCATTTTGAAGTGTTTAACTTAAGGAGAAATATAAGCTATAAAATTTCCTGGGACTTCCCTGGTGGTGCAGTGGTTAAGAATCCACCTGCCAATGCAGGAGACACGGGTTCGAGCCCTGGTCCAGGAGGATCCCACGTGCCATGGAGCAACTAAGCCCACGCGCCGCAACTACTGAGCCTGTGCTCTAGAGCCCGTGAGCCACAACTACTGAAGCCCAAGTGCCACAACTATTGAAACCTGTGAGCCTAGAGCCCGTGCGCCCCAACAAGAGAAGCCACTGCAATGAGAAGCCTGCACACCACAATGAAGAGGAGTCCCCGCTCGCCACAGCTAGAGAAAGCCTGCGTGCAGCAACGAAGACCCAACGCAGCCAAAAATAAATAAATAAATTCATTAATTAAAAAAAAAATTTCCTTTCCAATTCCTTCTACTGTTAGTTTCCTTTTCACTTTTTTTTTTTTGCACATACCGAGAATGTGAAAAGTCTGGTAAATGGTAAACATTCATAGCAACCTGAGATTAGTTGTTTTTGGTGTATTTTTTTCTTCGTTTTTAGGCAGGGTGGCCATCAGTTTTACTTCTTAAAAAAGTGGGTATCTTCCATACCCGTGCCATTTAGGAGCCAAGGTCTTAGAACTGTAAAACAGGAAAGGGCTCTAGAAATCATTTCTGAAAAGAAGTATCTGTTCATTCATTCCTTCATCAGTAGATGGATTAGGGTCCTGGGTGCAGGCTCTGCACTCACAAAGTTTGGGGCTAGAGCCCTGGCTGTGCCACTGTTCAGGATGCCTGATTTTGGACTAGTTTCCCAACCACCGGAACCTCAATTTCCTAATCTGCAAAATGGACAAGCGTGATGATTAAATGAGATGTATGAAATGCCTCATATAAGGTAGACACTCAATATTTGGTAGCCGCTGTTATTGTTGCTAATTATTTAATAATAATGTAATTCAATAAAATAATAATAAAAACAGCAATACATCATTTCACAAAAAAGGAAGCAGGCTCAGAAAGCTTAAACAACTTGTGGGAACCCAGATTAAATTAGTAACAGAGCTGGGACCCAGATACCTGAACTCTTAGCCCATGTATTGCCATTACGGGGTGTGCTTTTGGTCCCCAGTAATGCAGTGAACCCAAGGCAGGAGGGGAAGCCTTTAGACAAAGATCTGGTGTGAGAGGTCTAGATCAAGCGAGAGTGATAGGAACTCAGTGTCAGTGTCGCCACAGCACTGAAAGCTCTAGGGCGAATGTCAGTGATGCAAACGGAGCAGCATGCATTTTGGACCCTCTACTCAACCAGAAAGCACAGCTTTGCAGACATTTTTGGCCGTTATATGTTGATACGTATACTCTTCATAAAGTCATTCACCTGTCTTTCAGAAGGAGGATAGGGATGGGATAGGAGGACACCAAACAACATAGGTTGTGGAGTAAAGTATCCAAGGTCCTGTCTGCCCACATTAGGGTGGCAGCGCCATTTCAGCAAATCTAGTATATTCGTGTCGCTTAATGGGGAAGCTCCACTAGAACATAAGCTCCATCAGAGCAGGGACTTTGTTTCCCACCGAGTCATCTCCTGGGCGCTTGGTAAATTCTGCTGAATTAATGAGCAGATGTTTTTGCACGCACGTGGAGGGGAGGTGTCGGTGTGGAGCGGTGCTCTGTATGTGAGTCTCAGTGTGTGCAGGTCGCTCTTCCAGTCTCTGAGTATCTCCACCCTTCAGTCGGACCTCCAGGTGCTTCGCCAGTACTCCTGTTTTCATTGTGCTGGAGTTTTATCAGTGTTTCTGCTTGGGCTTCCTTACAGCCTAACTTTGATTTCTCCTGTTCAATGCAGTGCTACAAAAGTTCCAAGGACCAGCAGCCCCAGATGGAACTGCCGCTCCAAGGCTGCAACATTACATACATCCCAAAAGACAGCAAAAAGAAGAAGCACGAATTGAAAATTACTCAGCAGGGCACAGACCCACTAGTTCTTGCTGTCCAGAGCAAGGAGCAGGCCGAACAGTGGCTGAAGGTAACTTGTTGCTTTTGTTTCTGAGACATTTTCTTTCCGAAACCTCTTTCTGAGATCTGTTTTATTGAGTTTGTAATTTTTTCCAAGCGTAGGCAAACAATGGATTAACCTGAATAGTTTTGTCTTTGATAGCGGAAAATTCTGATTACTTTGAGGTTAATCACTTTAAATTTTCTCTTCAAAAGGCAATATACCCCCTGTTTACAGGCTGCTTCTAGAGCTTTCTCTTTTTTATTTTTTAACATCTTTATTGGAATATAATTGCTTTACATTGTTTTGTTAGTTGCTGCTGTATAACACAGTGAATCAGCTATACGTATACATATATCCCCATATCTCCTCCCTCTTGCGTCTCCCTCCCACCCGCCCCATCCCACCCCTCTAGGTGGTCACAAAGCACCAAGCTGATCTCCCTGTGCTATGCGGCTGCTTCCCACTAGCTATCTATTTTACATTTGGCGCTGTGTATATGTCCATGCCACTCTCTCACTTCGTCACAGCTTACCCTTCCTCCTCCCTATGCCCTCAAGTCCATTCTCTACGTCTGCATCTTTATTCCTGTCCTGCCCCTAGGTTCTTCAGAACCCTTTTTTTTTTTTAGGTTCCATATGTATGTGTTAGCAGACGGTATTTGTTTTTCTCTTTCTGACTTACTTCACTCTGTATGACAGACTCTAGGTCTATCCACCTCACTACAAATAAATCAGTTTCGTTTCTTTTTATGGCTGAGTAATATTCCATTGTATATACGTGCCACATCTTCTTTATCCATTCATCTGTCGATGGACACTTAGGTTGCTTCCATGTCCTGGATATTGTAAATAGTGCTACAATGAACAATGTGGTATGTGACTTTTTAAATTATGGTTTTCTCATGGTATATGCCCAGCAGTGGGATTGCTGGGTCATATGGTAGTTCTATTTTTAGTTTTTTAAGGAACCTCCATACTGTTCTCCATAGTGGCTGTATCAGTTTACATTCCCAGTGCAAGAGGGTTCCCTTTTCTCCACACCCTCTCCAGCATTTATTGTTTGTAGAGTTTTTGATGATGACCATTCTGGCCAGTGTGATGTGATACCTCATTGTAGTTTTGATTTGCATTTCCCTAATGACTAGTGATGTTGAGCATCCTTTCATGTGTTTGTTGGCAATCTGTGTATCTTCTTTGGAGAAATGTCTACAAAGCTACAGTAATCAAGACAGTATGGTACTGGCACAAAAACAGAAGTATAGATCAATGGAACAGGATAGAAAGCCCAGAGATAAACCCACGCACATATGGTCACCTTATCTTTGATAAAGGAGGCAAGAATATACAACAGAGAAAAGACAGCCTCTTCAATAAGTGGTGCTGGGAAAACTGGACAGCTACATGTGAAAGAATGAAATTAGAACACTCCCTAACACCATATACAAAAATAAACTCAAAATGGATTAAAGGCCTAAATGTAAGGCTAGACACTATAAAACTCTTAGAGGAAGACACAGGCAGAACACTCTATGACATAGATCACAGCAAGATCCTTTTTATTTTTTAATTTTTATTTATTTATTTATTTATTTATTTTTGTTTTTTTTGCGGTACGCGGGCCTCTCACTGTAGTGGCCTCTCCCGTTGCGGAGCACAGGCTCCGGATGCGCAGGCTTAGCGGCCATGGCTCACAGGCCCAGCTGCTCCGCGGCACGTGGGATCTTCCCAGACCGGGGCACGAACCCGTGTCCCCTGCATCGGCAGGCGGACTCTCAACCACTGCGCCACCAGGGAAGCCCGCAAGATCCTTTTTGATCCACCTCCTAGAGAAATGGAAATAAAAACAAAAATAAACAAATGGGACCTAATGAAACTTAAAAGCTTTTGCACAGCAAAGGAAACCATAACCAAGACGAAAAGACAACCCTCAGAATGGGAGGAAATATTTGCAAACGAAGCAGCCGACAAATGATTAATCTCCAAAGTATACAAGCAGCTCATGTAGGTCAATATCAAAAAAACAAACAACCCAATCCAAAAATGGGCAGAAGACCTAAATAGACATTTCTCCAAGGAGGATAGAGCTTTCTCTTTTTTTTTTTTGCGGTACGTGAGCCTCTCACTGTTGTGGCCTCTCCCATTGCGGAGCACAGGCTCTGGACGCGCAGGCTCAGCGGCTCTGCGGCATGTGGGATCCTCCCGGACCGGGGCACGAACCCGCGTCCCCTGCATCGGCAGGCGGACTCTCAACCACTGCGCCACCAGGGAAGCCCGTCAATTCTTTTTTATTTATTCTGCTTGGGATTCCCTGGGATTTTTAAATCTGTGGATTGGTATTTTTCTGTTTTAGAAAAAATTTTCAGCCATTTCCCTTAAAATATAACTTTGCCTCATTTCCTCCTCTCCCCCAACTAATTTAAATATATGTTAGACTTTTTCACTATATTCCACTTTCATCTTCTCTTTGTGTTTTACTATCCTTTTCTTCCCTTTAGTCTGGTTAATTTTTTCTTGTTACTTTCCAGCTCACTATGTCTCTCTTTAGCTGTATCTAATCTGCTGTTAAGTTTGTTCCCGTTCACTGGATCCTTAATTTTGTTTGTGGTAGTTTCCAGTTCTTGAATTTCTAGTTGTTTCTCCTTAGGAATGTTTGTTTGGCTTTTCTCTCCAATAACAAGCACATAACAGACATAATTGTTTTTTTGTTTTTTTGGTTTTTTTGTGTGGTACGCGGGCCTCTCACTGTTGTGACCTCTCCCATTGCAGAGCATAGGCTCCGGACGCGCAGGCTCAGCGGCCATGGCTCATGGGCCCAGCCGCTCCGCGGCATGTGGGATCCTCCCGGACCGGGGCACGAACCCACGTCCCCTGCATCGGCAGGCGGACTCTCAACCACTGCGCCACCAGGGAAGCCCGACATAATTGTTTTGACAGTGGTTTTGGTTGAGTTTGGACCTGGTTCTATTATCTGTTGTGCCTTTTCTTGTTCATGTCATTTTGTCTTCTTGCATGCCAGGTTATCTAATGATCATGCTGGGGCATTATATTTGAAAAAAAATTATTATAATTATTTTTAATAACAGCTTATTGAAGTATAATTCACATTTCATGCGATTCATCCTTTTAACATATGATTCAGTGGTTTTTAGTATATTCACGGAGTTGTGCAACTATCACCATAATCTAATTTTAGAACATTTTCATGAACCTAAAGAGAAAAACTGTCCTCACTATGCTAGCAGTCATTTCCCCTACCCCCAGCCCCAGACAACCACTCATCTGCTTTCTGTCCCTACAGATTTGCCAACACACTCGTACAACATATGTCCTTTTGTGACTGTCTTCTTTTACTTAGCATAATGTTCTCAAGGTTCATCCATGTTGTATATGTATTAATATCTCATTCCTTTTTATGGCTTTTTGTGTCATTTCTAAGAAACCATTGTTTAATCCTAGGCCTTAAGATTTACACCTATATTTTCTTGTAATAGCTTTATAGTGTTAGCTCATAAATTTAGTCTGTGATCCATTTTGATGTAGTCTTTGCTTGTAGTGTGAGGTAGGGGTCCAATTTCATTCTTTTTCTTGTGGGTAGCTAGTTGTCCCTATAGAAATAATTTGATTCTCAGCACAGTGCTTTTTCCTATCCAAGAGCATTTGCCTATGCCACATGCTTGAGGGGGCAGTAGGTCTCCAAAATCAGTTTAATTTAACTTCAGAGCTTGAGATTTTCAGAGCCATCCAGGTGACTTGAAGTCAGCCTGCAGTCCATTCAACAGCAGGCTTATTTTTATTTCAGTCTTCCTCTAGCTCCTAATCTTGGGGCCCTAATATTAAGTGTGAGGGTTTTGCCAGGGGCCTCATCCTTGGTGAGCCCTGGCCTCCAGCTTTCGGTCCCTATTCTGCCAGAGCTGTCAGAGTGCTACCTGGCTTCTTGGCTACCTCCTCTGGGGGGTATCAAAGGCAGTCCTGGCTGCTGGGCTACTTCTCCGGATTCCCATAGACTTTTGGATCATGACCAGGTAATTCCACACTATGATAATAGCTCTTTCTTGCTCTTAGGAAGATGCTGTGTATATTTCATCTTGCTTTCCTCATTGTCTTTATCAGGAGAACTGGTCCAAACCTTCTAGTCCATCATTGCCTGCTAGTACGTGCTTTGAAAAACCGGTTGGGAGTGGGTGGGAAAGCCTGATGAGATATTTTATAACAATGGTTCTTGTAACATGCCAGCATCCTTTAAACTTTGAGCCTCACTTCCCTCTCATCCCCCAGGAAAGTATAAGGGTCAGACTCTGTGATGACAACAATGATTGTTTCTGTTGGGGCAGAACACGTAGATGTGGCTTTTCTCATCTCTGTAATTTGGGAAATGGAGCAGAGCATTTTTTTTTTTTTTTTTTTTTTTTTTTTTGCTGTACGCGGGCCTCTCACTGCTGTGGCCTCTCCCGTTGCGGAGCAAAGGCTCCGGACGCGCAGGCTCAGCGGCCATGGCTCACGGGCCCAGCCGCTCCACGGCATGTGGGATCTTCCCGGACCGGGGCACGAACCCGTGTGCCCTGCATCGGCAGGCGGACTCTCAACCACTGGGCCACCAGGGAAGCCCGAGCATTTTTTTTTAATGGGAGTCCTGTGATCCGGAGTTTCTGCTGCTGAGCTTGCTTAGCCTTCCAGACACAGAATCTTAATACGTTACATGTCAACCACTGGTGTTACCAAAGTACTTTTCCATCATTATTATCTCTTAATTCTCAAAACAGCTGCCTGAAAAAGGTGTTACTATTGGCCATTTCATTTTACAGGTGAGATACCAAGTCCTAGGTAGACGGGATGTCACAGTGATCAACCAGTGATGGAGCCAGGAGTCGACCTCTGAATTTCCTGGCTTCCTTTTCATTTTCATTCTGCTGGGCCATCTTGACAATTTGCCATTTTCTCTTTTTATTCCTCACTTCTAGGTTCTTAGCACCATTCCTTCAGTAAGGAGGGAAAGAATGAGGAAATAAACGAGGAGCCTTATATATGATTCTGTTTTCTTCACCTGGTCCCACTCTTGGTTACCTGTATCTGGCCTTCTGCATTTTTGTGTTTACCTGTTCCCTAGTGGAGAACCCAAGAAAGGACACTCTGAAACCTAAGCTTTCTTCTCTTTTCCGTCTGTTCTCACAGTTTGTTGAGTATTTTATGTATACTAAAGAGTAGCTCCCTTGTTAATGATATTGGTCTAACATGAAGTTATCTAGCGTTCACTGGGTTTTACTGTTTCATTGGGAAATAGCAATAAGCGGACAGTGCAGCTCACAAATAGACAAAGACAAAACTTTTTCAAGATGTCAGGTGCTGATGGAGTGAAATAGTCTTACACCTTATTTCAGCAGATGTGAGATACAGATCACAGGCACTTAGCTAATTATAGAATGATGACTCTGTCAATGGGAGCTTAACTGCAAAAACTTTTTAGCATTTGCTGATATTGCTTTAAAAAGAAGTAAATACTTGGTAAATTATCTTTTTCTAAAGGGTTTAAATTGATTAATTACTCCACTTAATGTTTGTGCTTTACTTCCATTGCATATTGTAATACAAGAACCTAAGAAGTCTTGATTAGAAATGGAAGTCTGATGACAAAACTACTTTCAATCAATCAGTTACAGAATTTTAGTTTTTTAAAATCAGCAGAGACCTGAGATGTTTTAGTTTAGTTTCATCCAGATATTGTTGTTAGATTGGCTGCCTTATCAGAATCAACTGGAAATTAAAAAAAAAAAAAAACACCAAAAAACAGTCCTAATCCTAATCCCTAATGATTAGATTCATTTGGGACCTAAGAATTTTTTTCCTTTTTCCTTTATATCTTTTACCCTTTTTAAGATCCAAAAGGCCACAGATGTAATTGAAACATGCCTGCCCTATTAATTCTCTCTCCCTCGATTGTGTCTTTTTATTCTTTTTGAACCATTTAAAGGGCTTTATCATTAGTAAAGATGTTAATCATTAAAAATAAAAATTCTCTCCCTCTTCCAAGGTTACTTGTATCTTGAATTTGTATCTTGAATTTATTGGATTATTTATTGTATTATTGTTACTTGTATCTTGAATTTATTATTATCTAGGTATACTTTAGAAATACTTTTTACTTACAATGTCTGTACTCATAAACAAGAAATGATATTATTTTTCATGTTTAAAATTTCCATGTAAATGGCTTCAAACTGCACATGTTCTGCAGCCTGCTTTTTTCACTCACTCATTTGCTTGCACCCTCTCGCTGTCGTGGGCAGTGTTCAGTGAGCATTCTCGTGCGGGTCACCTGGTCTCGGTGTCCTGGTTTCTCTAGGATGGAGACCGTATATTGGAATTGCTGGTGTTGATATGTGCACATCTTCAACATTACTAGAGCCTCACAAATTGTTCTCCAGGGTTGTTTGTACAGTTGTCCTTCTACCAGCAATGTGTGAGAGCAATCACTTTGTATGTCTCCTTTGAGTTTCTTTGTACCTATGCAGCAAATAGAAATGCAAATTTCAATACCCATCCCCCCACCCTCATAAAAATTCTGCATCTTGTTTTTTTTTCCTAAATAGAGTATCTTGGAGATTTTTTTTCTCCAAGTTAGAGAATAGAGCACTTTTTCTCTTTTACAATACATAGCATTTCATTTTATAAATAGAATGTACTTTTTAAAAATCTTCTATTTTTGGATATTGGGTTGTTGTCATTCTTTTGATGTGACAGGGAGTTCTATAATGTTAATCCTGTGCCCGCATCATCTCACAGTTTTGCTAGTCTGTAGAGTGCATTTCCAAATAGAGGAATTGTTTGCATGAAGGTTATAAGCAATTGTAATTTTGAGATACAGTTGAATCACTTTGTAGGTTTACCAGTTTACCTTCCCACCAACAGTATGTGAGTGCGTTTCCCCCCAACAGTGTGTGAGTGCCTTTTCCTCCCAAAAGCATGTGAGTGCCTTTTCCCGCTACTGTCCTGCCAGCAGCTTGTGTTATCAACTTTTGAATTTTTGCCAGCCTGATAAGGGAAAATGATATCTCATCTAGTTTTAATCTGCATTTCTCTCATTATGAGTGACATTGAGCATCTTTTTATAGGGTTCAAGAGCCTATGGCTGTATTACTGTTTCCGTGAACTGTCTGTTTATATCCTTTGCCCTTTTTGTAGATATTCTGCTCAGAAATCTATTTTTAAGGAACTTCCCAATGCCCGAGGCCAAACCAGGTTTGGTAATCACAGCTCTAGCTCAGCCTGCTCATTTCCACTTGGATAAAAGTCCTCATGGAAGAGAGCATTTGAGAGCAAGTAAGTGTTTCTGCAGGCAGATAGGCTGTTAAGGTAAATGGCATTCCACAGCCATTTTCACTAAAGTTTTATTTGACTCTTATAACTGCTTCTGAAATTCATTATAATAATTATAAAGGAGCCGGGAAGGAGAAGGTGGTGAGCCAGCACTGTGTAGAAAGACAGTGTCGCTAGAGCTCAGACTGGAGTCCGATGCTGGGTTCTGACCACAGCCCCGCCAGTCACTCGCTGAGTGTCTTAGATGAGCTACTTGACTTCTCCGTGCCTCAGTTTTCTCATCTATGAAAATGCGAGGGGTTGAAAGTAGTGTCTGCTTTTTAGAGTTGTTGTGAGGCTGCAACCATGTTAAGATATAAAGTGTTTAGAAGAGCACCTCACCTGTATGAGCACGTATGTAAGTGCAAGCTGCTATTATTGGTGGTGTTAATAAACATACAAGCTCCTGTTGAAATCTGTTTGGAAATCAAGATGACAGCAGGATGTTTTTAGGGGCCAGAGCTACGAGTGTTCACATCCCTTCCTCCCACCCTCCTTTGCCCAGACCTGCAAGGAGTCTGGGAAACATCTTCCTGTGTGCCCATAGAGAGGAAACCATGTGCCAATCATCTGCCATATACCCTATTGCAAATAAATTAATAAACATCCCAAAACAACGCTTAAAGGTCTATACCAAAGAGAATGTTTAAGGGAAATTGGCTGCACTGTAGACACCACTGTCCTTTTCTAATGAGAATCCGTGAGAGTCCTAATGCTGACCTTGGTAAATTGCATCCGTCCTTTTCTTGCTTTTTTCCCCCCACTCCCTGCTGGGTAATGTAGGGGTTTTACAGCACCTCCTGGTTTCAAGCAGTTTTAGAGGAATACAGTTGAAAAGAGTTTTCACCATGATTTAATGTGCTAGGAGAGTATCGTTGTGGTTTTGCCAGACTTCTCAAGGAGGATCACAAACAAGTTTATTGTATACTTTAGCTCATAGAACCTGACCCTGTGTGTCCTTGAAAAAAGGTTGATCTTAGTTCCCTGACCAGGGATCAAACCTGTTCCCCCTGCAGTGGAAGAGTCTTAACCACTGGACTGCCAGGCAAGTCCCAAGAAAGGTCTTTCGTATTCTCCCAGGCATCTCCCCTTACTTTGTTTCTTCCTGAAGAAGGGCCTCCATGTAGTGTCATCATTTCCTTTCACCCTAAAGAAATTATTAAAATAAAATGATTTCTTATAGAGCAGACCTTCTAGAAATAACTCCTTTCAGCTTTTTTGTTTGTTTTTTTCTTCTCCTTTCAGCTTTGACTAGAAATGTCTTTATTTCACCTTAACTTGTGGTGAGAAGTTAGCCATCACTTGTATCAATTGTGCCTTTGAATGTGATGTGTCATTTTTTTTTGTGTGTGGCTCCCTTTAAGATTTGCTTTTTTAATCTTTGGTTTTCAGCAGTTGACTGTGAGGTGTCTGGGTGTGGCTCTATAGGTTTTTATCTTTCTCAGAGTCTTTTTTGGTTCTGTGGGTTGATGTCTTTCATCAGTTTTGGACCGTTTTTGGCCATTATCTCTTCAAATATTTTTCTGGCTCACTTTTTCTCTCCTCTCCTTTTAAAATTTGTTGGTACATGTTAGGTCATTTGGAATATCCCATGGATTTTGGATTCTCTGTTCTGTTTTTCTTCACTCTTCCGTGTGTTTCAGTTTGGGTGGATACTTTAGATTTACCCATCCTCAAGTTTACTGGTCCTTTCCTCCTCTGTGTCCAGTGTGCCCTTAAGCCCATCTTATGAATTATTCTTTTGTGACATCCTATTTTTCATTTCTAGCATTTTTCTTTTGCTTTTAAAAAAAAAATAGTTTCTGTCTCTCTTCTGATATTCCCTATCTCTTCACACATGTCTTAATGCCTTTTTCACAATCTGTTTTGACTTCCTATCATAGTTATTTTAAAGTCTTTTGTAATGCTGATGTTTGGATCATCTCTAGGACTGTTTCTATTGAATTTGTCTCATGAGTTTACATTGTATTCCATCTGCTTTGTGTAAAAGAACAGTAGAGACTGAAGTAATTACTGTTTCCTCCAGAAAAAGGTGTGCCGCTTCTCCCGTCTGCTGCTCATAGGTGGGCTGCCTCTGTCTCACTAGTTGAGGCAGATCTGGACTGGGCTGCAGCTTTACTTTGATTCACTTTGCTATTGCCTTCACATGGTTTCAGGGCTGGATCTGGAATTTTCCGTCAACGTGGCTCAGGTTCTGAGCTGTGGTGGAAGTCTGGAGGTCTCTGTGTGCTACAGACACATGGTAGCTTTCTGGACCAGCTTGGTTTTCTTTTTGGCCTGATGCTGGCCAGCTCTTTGGTTTGCTGGGGTATTCTCTCTGTTCTCTCTGAAAAATTCTCTCTGAATTTTTTTTTAGAGCTCACCCACCTTGTTTTAGTTGTCAAGGTGAGAGTGGTGGCCTGCGTGCCTTTCTATGTGGCAACCAGAAGTCAAGATGCCATGTGCTGCCCTTTTTTCTTCATCAGTCTTGCCAGAAGTTTATCCATCTTATTAGTTCTTCCAAAAAAACGAAATTTTTCCTCTGTTGATTTTTCTCTATAGTACTACTGTTTTCTATTTTATTAAGTTCTCCTCTTCTTTCACTTTGTTTTGGCTTAATTTTCTGTAATTATCCCAACTTCTTGAATTGTGTACTTAGATAATTGATTGTTAGCCCTTTCCATATGTGTGTGTGTGTGTGTGTGTGTGTGTGTGTGTATGGATTTAAAGCTATGCATTTCCCTCTAAGTACAGTTTTAGCTGCATCCTCTATTTTGATTTTTTGTGTGTGTGTTTTTATCATTCAGTTTAATGGGTTTTTGTTTTGTTTTTTGGCTGCAGTGGGTCTTTGTTACTGAGCGTGGGCTTTCTCTAGTTGCAGCGAGTGGGGACTGCTCTTCGTGGTGGTGTGTGGGCTTCTCATTGCAGTGGCTTCTCTTATTGCAGAGCACAGGCTCTAGGCGCACGGGCTTCAGTAGTTGTGGCACGTGGGCTCTAGAGCATAGGCGCAGTAGCTGTGGCACACAGGTTTAGTTGCTCCACAGCACATGGGATCTTCCCAGACCAGGAATTGAATCCGTGTCCCCTGCATTGGCAGGTGGATTCTTAACCACTGCACCACCAGGGAAGTCCCCTATCATTCAATTTGAAATATTTCCTAATTTCTGTTGTGATTCCCTTTTTAACTAATGGTTTATTTGGGAATATATTGCTTAGTTTCCAAGTATTCAGTGATTTTTAAAAAAATTATCTGATTGTTTTACATTTCTAGTTTAATTCCACTCTAGTCACAGAACTTTATATGGTTTCACAAAGTAGAAATTTATAGACTTGATTTATTGCTCAACATGTAGTCAGTTTTGGTAAGTGTTCAGTGTCTACTTGTAAGGAATGTGTATTATGCATGTGCTTGGTGTACTCTTCTATATGTGGTTGTTAGATCACAGTCATTAATTGTCATGTTCAAATCTTCTATATCCTTACTAATTTATTTATTTGTTTTATCAGTTACTCAAAGGGAGAGATGTGGGAATATCTACCACTTTGATTATGAATTTATCTATGTCTTTTTTATTTCTGTTAGTTTTTGCTTAATATTTTTGAGTCTATGTTATTTGTTGCATACAAAATTTAAATGGTTATGTTTACTGGTAGTTAAAACCTGAAATGTCCCTCTTCCTCTCAGTGTTTCTTGCCTTAAAGACTTACTCTCTGATTAATCTGTAGATTAATTATCTTCCTTAATGGTACCTTTTGATGAACAGGAATTGTTAAATCTGAAATCTGGTGTATCAGTCTTTACTTCTGTAGTCAGTACTTTCTGCATCCTGCCCACGCCGCCCCCCCCGCAAATTTTAGCATATTCCAAGTCACCAAGATAGAACCTGTATTTTCTTCCAGAATTTTACTGGCTCAGTCTTTACATTTAGGTCTCTGATTCATGCATATTGGTTTTCATGTACAGGATGAGATATGGGAGTCAAGATTCATTTCCTTCCATATGCATAGTCAGTTGTTTTAGTACCATTGAAATGAACTTAATTGCCGCAGTTGGAAATCAGTTGATTGTGTTACGTGTGGGTCCTTTTCTGGGCTCCTTCTTCTGTTTCATTCGTCTGTTTGTATATCCTCATGTCAACGCCACATTGTCTTGATTGCTGCAGCTTTAGAGACAGCCTTGAAATCAGCTAGTATGTGGCTTCCAACTTTTTTTTCCTAAATGATTAAAAACTTTGAAATCATAGTTTTATGTGGAAGAAGTCAATGCTGTCATCATGTTTTTTTTTTTATTTCACCTTGTCAAGGCCACATCTTTATGACTGAAGTAGATTCTTCTTCTTAAAGAACTATCATAAAAGAAACAACCCTTCTTTACCTTGATGATAGCGTGTTAGAGTGACAGAAGATTGAATGAAAAGTCTGGAAATCTGGAGTGTATTCTGAGAATGCCTTTAACTCATTATGATATTTTTGGTCAGAAAACTCTTTCCCATTTATCTATCAAGTGGAAATAATACTGTTCAGAATGGTCAAAAAGCTAGAATGAAAAAGTTCTATAAATGCACTCTTAGAACTGTAACAAACAGTTGAAATTTGTGATTTATTAGTATCACATCTTAGGATTCCTTCTGTGAAAATTCTAACGACTCTCTGTCATGAATTGCTTTGTGAAACAGATGCCAAGTCTTTTATTCATATAAACTCCTCTTCTCCCATACTGTCCTAAACCTATTATCCAGGTGTTCAGTATTTCGAAACGTGGCTTCCGTGTAACGATTAAAGACCTTTTTGGTAAGTCACACACACTCCCGCTGTCAGGTATGAGAAGCCTGGGGCCTTTGTTGGGCCAGTACAGGACTGGACAGACACTTCTTCAAGGATTGTTACCAAATTTGTTTCTGTCCTTTTAGTCTGCAACTTCCATTACCAGCAGCTCTTGCCAAAGTTCACTCTCAGTGTGTGTGTGTGTACAGATGCTGAAAACATGAGCCATCTTGTTGGGGTCACTCGGAAGACAAGAGTCAATATTCCCAGAAATGGAGTGGTCAGATTTCCTTAAAAAATGTGCAGAGATTGTGTTTCTGGAGATGCAGGCTGAAGTTAAAAGCAAACAAAAATACCACAGAACATATAACAATTTGTATTTTGAGGGATTTGTGATTCTGAATTTGGATCCAGTTCTCTTAAATACGTATTAAACTTCTCACAGAACATGGCTCTTTCAAAAGAAGTATATTAGTATAAAAATCTCATTTGCAGCTATTTGAGAAATCGGGTGATAAACCTTTTATTTACTACTTCTGAATGAACTCTGCAGGGGCAATATGGCAATAAACAGCAATCAGAGAAGAAAGACAGTTCCATGAAGATAACCTGAAATAATCCAACCGTTTGATAAAACCCATGGAAAGAAAGACTGGTTTCTTTCATTGATCTTTTCAGCAGTGCCTTTCTCTGTACCTGGGATGTAATTACTATTATTAAATAGTCTCATGTTGCTGGGATACCATGAATAAGCCCACCTGGCCCCAGGCGTGCTGGGTCTCCTCTGGTCTACCGAATCCACCTCATTCTATTCTCTCCACGAGGAATTTCAGTTCTAGAAGGGAGAAACTAATAGGGAGGAAGGGGTATAGTTGATCTGTGTACAGCCTTGTAAGCATGCAGATATTTGGGTTGGCTTCATCAGGAAAGGCTTCTCAGAAGGGTGATTGCATTTCGTGAGTTGGCTTTGACGGCTCGGTAAGCTCCCCTGGCTTCAGAGCTTCAGAGATTCCTCAGTTCCCCAAACGTTTGTTTGCGGGAAAAACAGGACCTGATATGGGATGGGGGAGAGTGGAGGGAACAGTCCAGTGACCAGGACAGTGGGAGGAAGTTGGTGAGGCTGGGGTGTGTTGGTGCTGCAGGCATGGCTTTTAGCTGATGCTCTTTTTCTTTCTCTCTCTCTGTTTTTTTTTTTTTAATTATTAATTAATTAGTTAAATTTTTGGCTGCGTTGGGTCTTCGTTGCTGTGCACTGGCTTTCTCTAGTTGTGGCGAGCGGGGGCTACTCCTCATTGCTGCGCGCGGGCTTCTCATTGTGGTGGCTTCTCTTGTTGCGGAGCACGGGCTCCAGGTGCGTGGGCACAGCAGTTGTGGCTCTCGAGCGCTAGAGCGCAGGCTCAGTCAGTAGTTATGGCGCACGGGCTTAGTTGCTCCACGGCATGTGGGATCTTCCCGGACAGGGCTCGAACCCGTATCCCCTGCATTGGCAGGCGGATTCTTAACCACTGCACCACCAGGGAAGCCCTCTCTCTCTTTTATTTTTTAAAACTTCCCCATCCCTGAGGATTTTAGGAATCTATGCAGAGGACTAGGGAAACTGTCACAAGGCTTTACTTTTCTCATTTGATGGCCTAGTCTCTTTCCTTCTGTTTTTCATTCACACCTTTTTTTTTTTTTTTCTCATAGGGAATTTCAGGTCGAATTTATCTCTTCACTCCCTCCTCTTTTTCTTTCATCAAACTTTTTTTAGTCGCTGTTATGTGCTAGACATTGGGGATACCAGCCTAAGTGAGACAGAGTCCCTTCTCTCAAAATGAGCCCGGCTTGATAGAAGAAGCAGACCTGCAGGTCCAGGATGCCCGTGACCAGGGCCTGAGTGCAGTGTGTGGCCCGTGGAGGGGCAGCCGCGTTGTGTCCCATGCGGGAGGGTCCGAGCAGGCTTCCTGGTCACGGGGGGCCCAGGCTGCTCATGAAGGATGAGTCCCGTCCAGCCGAGAGGGGAGCACACCTTCTCCAGAAGATACCTGAGATCTGACTGGAGCTTCGTAGATCCTTCCCCCTTTGGAAAAGAGAAAAAAAAAAAAAGGAAAGAAAAAAGACAACTGTGTTTTGCATAAAAGCTTTTGCCAGAGATAGGTTTCTGCAGGTAGTGTTTTGTGGGGTTTAGCCTTCTAGTGTGAAACAAGGACCTCGAGAGCCTTAGCGGTGTGTGTACAATTGAACGCATTTTCACGGGAAGAGAGCACACGTTGGCATCCTCGTTGAGCTGTCCCAGTGGGCGTCGCTTTCACACGTTCTGGGCAGAGATGGAGGCTCACAGCCTGGGTGGCTCAGCCATGCCTCTGGAGCTGGTGGTGGGACTGGGGTTTCAGCCCCAGCTCCCGTCAGATGCAAAAGCCCAGGAGTTTTCCATTGCATTATACTCGTTTCCAAGAGGGAAGAAAAAGTCTCATCCTTAGGTCAGATAAAAGTGTGCCTTGTCAACTGAAGGTTTGATAAACACAGGGGAGATGAGGGAATAAAGACCTGCTGCAAAAAAAGCAGCAGTGAAATTAGCATGAAACGCAAAACTGAGGGAACCTTTTCTGCTCGGAGACATTCAGGAGGTGCAGGTCACCTGGTTGGTATCACCTTTGCTTACGTTTTCACACCTCAGACTCAACAAGGAGAGGAACATTGCAGCAAGCTCTCTGGGTTTCTTCTTTTCCTTTTTTTCCTGTTTTATTCTGCAACGTGGACCTCACTCTGTTGCTTTTTCGTAAAGCAGCTGAGCAGCGGGACGGCTGGAAATACTGTCCCAGCCTCCTGTCCGTTCCTGGCTCCCATCCCAATCCCAGAGCAAGCCAAGGGAATCTGGATGTGTCTGCTGAGATCATATTGCAAAGTTACTACACAGATAGCTGGGGCTTTGGCATTGCTTTTTTATTTTTTTCTCAGAAGGCACTTGGGTTGAACCCAAATTGCAGCTTAGTTCCAAAAAGAATAGAAGACATTTTGAAAGCTTTGCCTGCTAGCTCTTCATTCACCAGAGTGTAAGTTGCACCAACCCGGGAGCTTGTCTGTCTTATTTGCTGCATGTCCCCAGTGATCAGAACCACGCCCAGCTCCTTGCAGGAGCTCAGGAAGGACGGAAGGGACAGTGGGTGGCCGCAGGGGTGGCCGTGATTGCCAGTAGCGCTGCAAGATGGTCCTGACGCCTGCGGGTCTGGACCAGGATCCCCTTCTGAGCTCTCAGCATAAACCGTACAGGTGCTGGCAGTGATGACGGTGCTGGTGACAGCAGCCACCATGACTTCAGTGTACATGTGCAGGTGCTGGCTGAGGCATCTTGCATACAGGGTCATGTTTTCTCTTCACTCAGCCATAAATACAAGGCAGGTCATGCTGATACACCTTCCTTTGCAGTGAGGACGCTGAGGTCAGAGAGGTGATGCCTCTTAGCCAGTACTGATGTGCTTGCCTCACAAAGCAGTCAGGCGCCTTCTCGGACTCCTACTGACACCTGCGCCGGCCTTCCTGCATCCTCCCCTGCTTCTCTAGAGCCCAGCCCCCTCCTGTCTCTGCAGAGTCCTTCCTCTGCTCAGCTCCTCCCTAGGTGTCCCCTCCGGCCATGCCCACCCCCTCCCTCCCTCCTGCTCCCTCTTCTTGGAGGTGAGCTCTTCTGGTTTGCTTCTGACTTCCCTGTCCATTGCAACTCTTCCAGCCGCTTCTCTCCTTTGGCTCCACCCCGTGTACTGACTGGCTCGAAGTCTTCTCCTGGGTCTCCGTCCTGCTTTGTCTCACCCTTCCCCCATTGGCTTATTCCATCCACGGCCATAAGCATCAGCCTGTTGACAGTGATCCCCTGGCTCCTGCTGGCCTCTGCCAGCCCATCTCCTGGCCTGTGGTACTCTGGGTCTTCCGTAAACTCTTCACATCCACCACAGGGCCTTGCACCTTGTCCCCTCTGCCTAGAACCCTTTCCGCCGGTTCTTCATGTGGCTGCATCCTTCTGGTCATTGAGCTCAGCTCTCAGCTTACGTGTCATCCCAGGAAGGCCTCTCTTGATCTAAATCAGCCACCCCTTTTTGTTAAAGACCCTCTTCTATTCTTTGTAGCGCTGACTGCTGTCTTACCTCCATTTTTTGGTGATATTCATTGTTTATCGTGGTATCTAACTTTTACTGGAGCTGAAGCCCCATGAGGGCAGGACTCTTACGTACACCGTTCTCTTCTGTATCCCAGAACCTCTGTCGGTACCAGGATGGGATAGACGTTTGGTGAATGATGAGTGAAAGAATGAACAAACGAGTGCCTGGCATCCTGGAGCTTAAATCCAGATGCCTCTGACCCCTCGGAACTTTCCTACCGCACCTCCTGCCTCGGCTTGGACCCTTGTGTAACCATCTCTGCCCTTGTGCACTCACCACAGGTGGTCAGAGAGATCTACAGCGGCTGCAGTGGGCCAGCAGACTCAGAATGTCCTCCCCCCTCCAGCTCCCCGGTGCACAAGGCAGAACTGGAGAAGGTAAGGGGCGTGTTTCTTTTTAGGAATTAACCTTACAGTTAACTTGGGCCTTCCTCGAAGTTTTCATAACACCTCTGATATTTCAGCACTTATGGTTGAAAGAAGAAAAAAGGAAAAAAATAATGCAGCCCTGCTTCCTCTCTGCCTGCTCTGTACGAAGCTCAAGTTAGCTGTTTTACAGATGGCATGGTTAGTTTTATTCTTCCCAGCTGTAGATGCAGGAATGGCTGTAAAGGTGGCACAGGATTTAAGGTGATCAAGGTCACCTGCTGTTACACAGCGGCATGAGATCCACAGGCAGCTCTGTGTTCTTCTGGAATACAGCAGGCACTTCGTCAGTGCACCTTCCCAGAGGTTTCTTCCCAACAGACGGGTAACACTTCCTGTCCTTCTCTGCTCTGTACTTGGGTGCCGTGAGCACACAGCAGGTGGGCAGGGCTAGCCCTTCCTGCCAGAGCGCGTGAACCCGCCACTCCTGCTGTCTGTCCCTGACGGAGCTCTGTTTGCCTGTATGTGCAGAGATCTCGTTTCCATGGAGATCCCTGGCTTCATGCCCCACCGTGTTCTGTCGGTAGCCTCTGTCTCAGGAACTTTCTGAGCTCTCCCTGTTTGGCCCCTGCCCTACCAGTGATCAGATCCTTTTTTGTCTATTCTTGTTTTAGTCAGGGTTCTCCAGAGAAACAGAACCAGTGGGGTGTGTATGTATGTATGTGTACACAAACTTTATATATATTATAAAATATACATAAAATTTCAATAAAAATAAAATTCTACATATAAAATTATATATGTAATATATATATGTAATATATATATGTAATCTCTCATATATACTGAGAGATTTATTATGAGGAATTGGCTCACAAGGTTATGGAGACAGGTGAGTCTAAAATCTGCATCGTGGGGCCTTAGGCTGGAGACCTAGGAGAGCTGATGGCGCAGGTGAAGTCTTCGGGAGGACTGCCCCCCACCACCCCTGGCTTGAGAGGCCCATTTTTTATTTTTTTAATTCAGACCTTCAACTGCTTGGGTGAGACCCACCTACACTGTGGAGGGCAATCTGCTTACTCAAAGTTCACCAATTTATATTTTTATTTTTTAAAATTTATTTTATTTATTTATCTATTTATTTAGTTTTGGCTGTGTTGGGTCTTTGTTGCGGCGCGCGGGCTCTCTCTAGTTGCGGCGAGCCAGGGCTACTCTTTGTTGTGGTGCGCGGGCTTCTCATTGCAGTGGCTTCTCTTGTTGCAGAGCACGGACTCTAGGCACGCGGGCTTCAGTAGTTGTGGCACGTGGGCTCAGTAGTTGTGGCTTGCGGGCTCTAGAGCGCAGGCTTAGTAGTTGGGGTGCACGGGCTTAGTTGCTTCACGGCATGTGAGATCTTCCCGGACCAGGGCTCGAACCCATGTCCCCTGAATTGGCAGGCGGATTCTTAACCACTGCACCACCAGGGAAGCCCCAAAGTTCACCAGTTCAAATGTTAGTTTCATCCACAAACACCCCCCAAGTTGACATATAAAGTTAACCTCACAACCCTTACCCTGATATTGTGACATAGCAGGCCTATTTCTCTTTTTTCCTGATTGCAAAACTAATGCCTGCTCACTGCAGAAAATTTAGAAAGTAAAGAACCAGAAATAGGATGGATAAAGTCACTTAGGAGTCTAGAGCTCCTCTCAAAGCTCTGCATGTTTTTAAACCAGTTTTTTTCTATTCATGTGTTTCTTTTACAGTTTGGATAATCTGATGCATAAAATTTCTTATGCTGCTTTTTTCTTTTCAGTTAACCTTTATACTATTAGCAGTTTTCCAGGTTTTTGAAAACACATAACATGCAACAAGCATGTTTGCATTTTCCTCACCTGAATAATATCGAATTCATATAACTCTATTATTTATATACCCCCCCGACTAGGCTCTTTTTTTTCTTTTTTGAGTCGTGTAAAACAACCTGACACTTTTGTGTAAATCTTTGCTGCTTCTCTGTTACCTGAGAAAAGATTCCTAGAAGCTGGCTTACTAGACCAAAGGATAGAATTTTTAAAGATTTTGATTCATGGGACTAAACAAGTTACTTTCTAAAAGTTTGATCCTATTCTGTTTCTCATCAGCAATATGTCAGGGTTCTTCTTTCACCCGTGCACACGGGAATTGGCAGTTCTCTTTTACTATCTTGGTTTCTAAGGTGGTATTGTTAGTGCCTGGCTGGACCTGTTGACCCAGATCCCAGGGGTGCTTCATGGCCTGAGAGCTGTGCTTTTAGTCCTTCAGTCACTGGAATGTGGCACATACTAGGGTCCCACTAAAGCCATAATCCTTTTACTTTGGCTCTTGCCGTTACTACTGGGGTTTACTGGCACCTGCCTGCCATCTTGGCCCAGCACTGCCTGGACCTCTTATCACTAGGTGAGCGTGTGTGTCCCTGTGTTCTGGTATCATCTGGATATTTTGATTATCTCCCCACTGGCCAGTCTCTGTGGCCCTGGGGTGTAATTTGAGGCTCTGAGGAGGGGTGTTCTGGAGCCATTTCCTTCACTGTGACTCCACAGGGTCTCTGGTTGGAATGGAAGAGGTTCTGCTCAGAACTATGTTTCTTCTCCTGATACTAACCTAGAGTCCTAATTATGCTTCTCAAATCCATGTATTAGGATTAAAATAATTACAGGTATCCCTGTGCCCTTTGATGGCTTTGATAGTAACTCATCTCTCTGTGTATATTCTGACTGTATTGTTATGAGCAGATACTTGACACTCGCCCAGTTACTGGTGAATGCTGGGAGGAAATTAAATGAATGGTGTAGGATTTATTTCTGGAAGGATAATGTGGCTTGGTGAGGGGGAATATTTTATGTACTCCTAATATTTGGTTGGCCGAAAAGTTAGTTCGGGTTTTTCCATAAGATGTTATGGAAAAACCCGAACAAATTTTTTGGCCAACCCAATATTTTTTTCAAAATTATTTGCAAGAAAAAGTGATTTGATTGAAACAAGCTTGGTACTATATATAGCGTGTGTTAGTATAACCTCAGCAACTTTTTTCTTTTTTCTTTCGATGTTTTTAAAGCTGTTGTAGCAAACCAACCAGATAGTCCGTGTTATAGTTGAGTCCTGTCTCCAGATTATTAGGAATATGGCCCACATTTTCTTTTGCTTTTGAGATGACTTTTGATTGATCCATGATGCATCACTTGGTCAGTGTGGCCATTGTAACAATAACTTAATCTTTTGATCCTCACAGAAACTGTCTTCAGAGAGACCAAGCTCAGACGGGGAGGGTGTTACAGAAAATGGAATTGCTGTGTGTAACGGAAAAGAACAAGGTGAGTTCTGTTCGTGCCAAAAATATATAAACCAAAAAAAAAAAAAAAACCCCAAAAAAACCCCAAAACAAAAGCACTGCAGCCAGGTCTGTAAACTCTGTATGGAAAATGTCCCCGGTAATTCAGTTATGCAGATGTTATCATTCTGTGTTACACTCACACAAATCCAGAGAAACCCCTTTTGTTGATACTCCTCTTCCATGTCTTTCTTTCAGTCCTACCAAACGCTGGCCTAGGTTTTCTCCTACTGTTTTGATATAGGCCCTGCGTATATTTTAATTTATGACTTACAGCAGGTTACTTCCTTACCTGATTTATCACTGAGACAAATTTGCACTGAGGGGCCGCCAGCATCTTGCTGGGAGATGTGATTTTCAGGGAAAAGAGCTTTGGATGATGAGACCAGGAACCCACGTGCCCATCCCAACGCTGCCTTTGCTGGAGAGCGAGATTGTGAGCAAGATTTTCCTCTTTGGTGAGCCTCAGTTTCTCCATCCTTAAAATGAGGAGGCCAGACTCACAGATTTCTGATCTTTTTAAAAAAAATTGTCTGGGGCTTTCCTGGTGGTGCAGTGGTTGAGAGTCCCCCTGCCGTTGCAGGGGACATGGGTTTGTGCCCCCGTCCGGGAGGATCCCACGTGCCGCAGAGCGGCTGGGCCCGTGAGCCATGGCCGCTGAGCCTGTGCGTCCGGGGCCTGTGCTCTGCAATGGGAGAGGCCACAACAGTGAGAGGCCTGCGTACCAAAAAAAAAAAAAAATCTTTTTTAATTGTGGTAAAATACAGATAACATGGAATTTACTGTCTTAACCATTTTTAAGCCCAGTTCAGTGGCATTAAGTATCTTTACAGTGTTGTGCAGCCGTCCCCACCATGGGTCTCTAGAACTTTTCTCATCTTGTAAACTGCAGCTCTGTCCCCACGAAACACTAGCTCCCCATTCTCCCCTCCCCCAACTCCTGGCAACTGCCATTCTACTTTCTGTCTCTATAATTTTTGATGACTCTAGGGACCTTATATAAATGGAATCCTGTAGTATTTGCCTTTTTCGTGACTGGCTAATGTCACGTATTTCACTTGGCATACTGTCCTCAATGTTCATCTATATTGTAGCACGTGATAGGATTTCCTTCCTTTTTAAGGCTGAATATTATTCCCTTGTGTGGATGGACCACATTTCGTTTCTTTGTTTATCCAGTCATCCATTGATGGACACTTAGGTTGCTTCCACCTTTTGGCTATGGTGAATAGTGTTGCTATGGACATGGGGGTAAAAATACTGAATTCTTTTTTTTTTTTTAAGTCAGCTTTATAAAGGTGTAAATTACTTAGAGTAATACACCCTTTTTGGTGTACGGTTCTTTGACAAACACAGGCATGCAACCTTCATCACAATCGAGATGTAGAACATTTCTGTCTCCCCAAAATGTTCCCTGGCAACCACTGGCCTGTTTTCTGTCCTGTAAGTGGAATCATACAGGGTGCAACCTTCTGGGTCTGGCTTCTCTCACTCAGTGTATTGCATTTGAGGTGCGTCCACGTGGTGGGTCAGTAGTCTGTCCCTTTTCTAGGCTGAGAGCATTCCAGTGTGGATGGACCAGTTAGTTTATCCACTCTCCGACTGAAGAACAGCTGGGCTGCTTCCAGGTTTGAGTGGTTTACAAGTAAAGCCGTCGTAGACATCCACAAACAGGCTTTTGCATGAACACGTTTTCATTTCTCTCGGCTGATAACTACGGAGTGGGACTCTTGCGGTCACAGGCATTCATGTGCCTTCTCACCAGCCTTTTATTGTCATCTTTGTTTTGTTCTTTTCTTTTTCTTTTAGCCATTTTAATAGGTGTGTAGTGCTGTGTAGTTATGACTTTAGAACACATTTCCCTATGACTAACAATGTTGAACATTTTTTAGTGTGCTTTTTTGCCAGCCATTTATTCTCTTTGCATATTCTTATTGGATTTTTTTTGTTCATACTGATTTCTGAGAATTCTTTATCTATTCTGAATGCAAGTCCTCTGTCACAGCGGTCCCCAGCCTTTTGGGCACCAGGGACCAGTTTCATGGAAAACAATTTTTCCACAGACAGGGCCGGGCCGGGGGATGATCCAGGTGGTAACGCGAGTGATGGAGAGCAGCTGTAGATACAGATGAAGCTTCGCTTGTTGCCCACCGCTCACCTTCTCCTCTGCAGCCTGGTTCCCAACAGGCTGCGGACCGGTGCTGGCCCGCGGCCTGGGGGTTGGGGACCCCTGCTCTATCAGATGTCTTTTGCACACATCTTTTCCCAGTCTGTGGCTTGACTTCTAGTTTCCTGTGCAGCGTGTGGGCCCAGAGGAGGGGTGGAGTTAGTGGGTGGTGAGGAAGTTTTCCCTGTGCAAGGCCAGAAGCCTCTGTGCTTCCCAGGTGAGTAGTTCTGTCTGCTCAGCTCAATTGCACTCAGTCACCGGGGTGGTGCAGGCGTCTTCTGGCTCAGAGACACACAGAGGTCTCCTGGCCTTAATCTGAATAGCAATCCCGGCCGCTAAGAATCTTGGAGCCTAAATCATCTGGGCTATTGTGATATTTCAAGGTTCACGCCAGAGGGTCGTGATCTCTGCCTTGGCCCATGTGATTTTCTAACCCGGTTGTATCTTGAGTGTAATTTTAGTTCTTTCCATTGGAAGTTATTCAGTGGAAGGTATCATCTGTGTCTTCACAGGGCACATTATGTGTAATCAAAGCCAGGAAAGCTATCTTTAAGTTTTGCCCTGAAACAGAACAGCATACAATCTGAGGGTTCCTGCTCAGATGCCGAGGCTCAGTGGGCATTGCTTTGGCTGGTCTCTTTTCTTGTTTGTGATTTCCTCTCCCAGTGTCCCTGCATGAAATTAGGTTCTACAGAATGATATATATATGTCTAGATATACAGGTAAGTGAATATGTCTGCATCTGATATTCTTCTGTTTCCTTTTAACAAGAGCAGCCTTCTGTGCTTTGTAAAGGTGACCTTGGTTCAAACACTTTTTGCCTGGCAATGGTGCTTTGCCTATAGTAGACCCCCAATGAATAGTCACTGAAAGAAGCTAACAGCTTAAATACATTCTGACCGTCTACCTTAGCTTTTATCCTTGCTGCGCTCTCTTGATTAGTTTGCAGTTGAGAAGTTCTAGTAAAGCTCCCTTGATCCCAGCCATGTCGTGACTCAGACAGATTTCTCTGCTGGCTGCATGGAAGAAATCCCCAACTCCTGCAGTTTCTCCTAAATGTTAGACTGTCAACTGTACATGGACACGATCCAGATTCTGTGACCAAAGCCACAGGCAATGACTCTAAAACTCTGGTTTCTTCTTTCAAGGTGTCAGACCCTGGCACGCAATGAGCCAGTATGGTGTGATTTGGGGTGAATTTAGTAGAGTTGCTACGGATACTGCAGCTGACATGAGCAAAGAGAAGTCCCTAGGGCTGATCTGTGTGGAAGTGACCGTTGTCCCCAACTAGCATTGAGCACGTGTACCATTTAATCACAGGTTAACGGGTCTGTTGGTAGACTTAGCATATCAGTAGTCTGATGATATTCCTCCCACCTGCCTAAATACCAAAACACATAGACTCCCATTTATGTAGGATAAGAGGGAACCATCTGGGTTTATGACATTTACGGCTTTAAATGCTGCGAATTAGCTTTGCTTCAGTGCCTGTCAACACCGCCTCCACCCCAGCATGCCACGTTGACAGTGATGCCATGTAAACTCTGCAGTCTTTCTATTGTACAGCTTCAGTGAGTTGAGAGTTCTGAGTTTTTAGGTTTTCCTTCATAATTCTATTATATGTGCTAAATTTTGACTTTTGTTTACTGAATAGCATCAACATATTCTTGTGATTTCTTTCTCATGTTCCTACATCCTTTGGCTTTTTCTTCCAAGGATAGCCTCACTTTTGCTTTTGCAAAAAAGCAGTGGACATTCAAGGAATTAGAAGTCTTTATTATGTCCTTTCTTTGTAGCCAGAGTCCAGCAAGTACTTTCCCAACAGGAGCAAATCCTAGTAAAATTGGAAGTAAATCTAACAACCTGGCTTTCTCACTTGTCACTTTGAGATGCAGGGAAGGAACTGATTCGTGCTGCTGAGCTTTGCAGAACGTCCCTTCCGGACACTGACTGTCCTCGCTGAGAGGATCTTCTTTTCTTAAAGCTTATTAGCTTGAGTGGGGTTCTGGTCAAAGATCAACTTCAGGCTCTTTAGAAACAGCTAAGAAAGGTCATCCACTGCTGCTTTCACTGTGGGTTTGGTTGAACTGAAATCAATGATACAGGTATTCCAACCTCGGACTCCATGTCTGATGGCAGCTGGGGAGGACATGTGCCTTCAGACCAAGAGATTAAAGTGGTTTCTTGGTGCTTTATTTTACAAGGGGTTGCGTGTGGTGGGAGAGTGTCAGGAGTGGGTGGGAGTGACAGTCCTGTGTTCTGTGTTTCTAATATGACCTGATTTGTTTAAAATAACATAGAAGTGCTTGTACTAGTCAACTCAGGCTTCCATAACAAGATACCCCAGACTGGGTGGCTTTAACAACAGAAGTTTATTTCTCACAGTTCTGGAGGCCAGAAGCCCGAGATCAAGGTACCGTCAGTGTTGGGTGCTGGTGAGGGCCCCCTTCCTGGCTTGCAGACGGCCATCCGTCACTGTGTCCTCATGTGGCCTTTCCCCACGAGTACACCAATCCTGTCGGATCAGGGCCCCACCCTTAAGACCTCATTTAACCTTCAGTGCTTCCTTAGGGACCCCATCTCCAAATACAGCCACACTATGGGGTTAGGGCTTCAGCATGTGAATTCTGGGGAGATGCAAACATTCAGTCCGTAGTGCTGATTACCCTGAAATTTAGTGCGGCTTCTTTTTAAAACTATAATGTAGCACCTCCTGCCTCAGACATTGTTAACTGTCATTTCTTTCTAGAGAGGAAATAAGTGTTCAAGCACAGTGACTGGCCTCACGGGACCTCACTGAGTCTGGGGGGTGGGGTGGGGGGAAGAAGATCTGCAGAGCCCAGATGAGGCAGACCCGGGTGAGGGTGGATGCACGCTGGCCTCGTTCCATGGGCGTGGGGCGGGTGGCAGAGTGGAACTAGAGAAGGGGACAGCTTCCCCTCACCCCACTGAGAGCAGCTGATGTGGTAGAAAGGATGGGGGAGGGTGTACGCTTTTAGAGGGTAGGTTTAGGAATGAGGCCCATAGTTTATAATCTCACATCCCTGAATCCTCTTCCTCTGAAATTATCCTGTGTGATGTTCATGCATGTTCCGTGTCCACAGGGAGAGGGGTGGGGAAGGAATTCTTGACTTTCATTACATTTTCCGAAAGGTCCGTGCCACCCTCTGAGTTACAGAGGGGTGAGGGGTCCTCCTGGAGAGGACCGAGCAGGGGCTGTTGGGGGTCTCGGGGGTTCAGGTGATGGTGCCTGGCCTTGATGCTGTGGGTCCCTCCAGGGCCTTCCCAGCCCATCCACACTGAGCGAGGCCCTTGGCCCCAGCACCAGGCACAGAACAGCCCTCAGGTGACAGCTCACCTGCCCAGAAGTGCTCTTGCGGGAAGGGTCTTGTCCCTCAGTCCTGGGCCATCCTTAGCATCCACTCTGGTTCTGCGCCTGGTCCCCACCCCTGTGATTCTGTCGGAGGTCGTAGACAAAGCGCACAGGAGCTGGAGAGAGCAGATCACCGCCACAGGTCAGGCACAGGATAGCAGCCGGCCGCTGACGCTCAATCGGCTGGGGTCCGGGGACTGTCATCAGCTGGGCACGTAGATCCTTACGCACAGCTGTGGCTTCTCAGGCCCTGTCCCCACCCGCTGTCGCTTACCAAAATGTGGGTTCAGAGTTGCCAGACCTTCCCGTTTTCCAAGGGAAGCCAGAAGTCATTCATCTTCATGCAAAACATTCATGAGTTTTGTGCATACGGTTTAGCACTGCAGGCCAAACAGAACACACGGGGCTGGAATGCAGGCTGCTGGTCTAACAGCTCCGGATGGGGCGGAATCCCATGTGAGTCTGACAGGTCAGTGAGGGGCTGGTGGAGGCTCGCTGAGTCCCCCTGTCCCCTCACCTGCCGGACCCCTCCCTGTGCAGGCCAGGTTGCAGCTCCCCGAGCCTGTCTTGTGTTTCTAGACTCCTTCCAGCGTCACAGGCTCTGTGTTGGCTGATGCTCTTCTTGCCCGGACGGCTCTCCCCTCGGGTTTCTGCACAAATGCTGCCCTTGTACTGATACTTAGCTCCTCTGCTTCCTGACGGCCCGGTCACTGTACCACGTAACCCTGGTTTAGGTCTACAAAGGCCTTTCCATCATCCGACCTCCCTCAGGGGTGTGTGTGGGTATGTGTGTGTGTGTGCGAGCACATGTGTACATGTGTGTGCATGTGCATGTGTGTGTTCTCAGCCTGCTGTGGAACACAAGCTTCCTGGGAGCGCCTGTTTTCTGCTTTGTTCTCTTGTATCTAGACGAGTAGCTGATGCACGGCAGGTGCTCAGTAAGTAGAAATTTGGGGAAAGAAAATCGGCCATGAGTCATGCTTTATTTTGATGTTTCTTTTCAGTTAAAGTCTATTGTTGAAACATGCTTTTTTGTCGTCACCTTTCTTCACAGTTAAGAGGAAAAAAAGTTCCAAATCAGAGGCTAAGGGAACTGTGTCTAAAGTCACTGGGAAAAAAATCACCAAGATCATCGGTTTGGGAAAGAAAAAGCCATCAACAGATGAACAGACCTCCTCAGCGGAGGAAGATGTGCCTACTTGTGGTAAGACAGGGGTGTGTGGGGTTGCCAGACCTGCATCCTCTCCCCGAGCACGTGGAGACCCTCTCTGGGGAGACCTCTGTATCATGTTCTTCTAAGTCTCACTGATTGGGCTCTTTTGCATTGGGCTTGTGATCAGTTAAATTGTGGAGAACGGATTACATTCTACTGCTTATTAATGAAGGCCTTGCAAGGGTTTGAGATGATCTCTGAAGTTCTCTCAAAACAAAAAACAAATTCTCTCTTTGATCTCATGAGGTTCTTCCAAATCCCTTTTTTTTTAAACTTTATCTTTTGTTGTTTGTTTATTTATTTATTTATTTATTTGGTTGCGCCGGGTCTTAGTTGCGGCAAGCGGGCTCCTTAGTTGTGGCTCAAGGGCTCCTTAGTTGCGTCATGGGAACTCTTGGTCGCGGCATGCATGCGGAATCTAGTTCCCGGACCAGGGATCGAAGCCGGGCCCCCTGCCTTGGGAGCACGGGGTCTTCACCACCGGACCGCCAGGGAAGCCCCCAAATTCCTTTTAAGTGTCTTTAAAGGGAAACGTACGCATGAGCGGTTGGCCAGCGGAGGCGGGTGTGTAACTTGTGTAAGAGCATTTACAGGGTCCCTGGCAGCCCCTTCCCTTGGCCTGACGTCACACAACTCAGCTTTCTGGGGCTGCTCCACTTCTCAAGCTTCCGCCTCAAGTCCAGTCGGGCCGGCTGACCCCTCCCCTCATGGGTCTTCGTCCAGTAAGTGTTCTCTGGGCAGCTGCTGGCGGTGGGGCTGCGTCAGCGGGGCAGGGGGCATGATGACCAGATGGCTCCTGCGATCCCACTGCATCCAGTCTAGTGCCCACAGGGCGGCCTGAGGCAAGGGGTCACAGAGACAAACGTGTGGTGACTGACTGTGATCACGAACACGGCGGGGATACGAGAGGGGCAGCGGGAGAGTCTGGCGGGGATGTGACTTACATGGAGGCACCTCAGGGAACACCTCCCTGGAGAAGTGAGACCGCACATGCGCAGTGTTTCCTAGGCAACCGCGTTTACGAGGACCGTGCGACCCCTTTAAGGAGAAACGCTTTAGAGGCTGAAAGATGGATATTTACCCTTTCAGAAAAATAAGAATGGGCTGTACTTTCCCTTGCGGACCACAGGGCGCATCCCACGTCAGTCCCGTAATGCCTTTTATGTGTGCTCGCTGTTTACCTCTCTCTCTCTCTTTTTTCCCTCTCTCATTGAGCATCTCTTCTGTCCACGGTTCTGGGTTACTGAGGATGCCAAAAGACAACAGCATTTAGATGCTGCCCGTTAGTGCCTCAGTAGGGCCACACACGCAAAAATGCATTTATTCAGCCGATATCACGTCCCAGGGTGTGGCTTGTGCTGAAAGGGCGCGGTGAGCTCAGAGCTATGCCGGTGGGCAGGAAGTGCATCTTGTGGAGTGCAGGGCAGGTAGACTTAGGGTGGGGGGCCTCCCGAGGGGAGGGCAGGGTGGACTCGCAGCTCCTCACAGGTGTGATCCCAGGAAGTCGTGATAGACTTTTGGTGACACAGTAACCCCCCTGGGGTGCTGTGCAGAAGTGCTTGTGGAGTGGAAGATGGCTGGGCGGGCAGTGGTCGAGGCCTCTCGGGGTTGAGGTGTCATCCCAGGGAGACCCCCATGAAGCGGCCGCCTGTGGGTTGAGCTGAGAGGGAAGATGGTGGCCTCAAATGGAGGCCAGCGGTCTGGGAACCCCCGTGCATGCAGAGATTGTGAACTTGCCCCGGGTCCGACGGCAGTGGGGTCACAGAAGCACGCTGACTGATGCTCTTTCCACTGAGAACAACCACCCTGCGGAAGCTGAGCCAGCTGGACAGAGCCCTGGCGGGAGGGCCGCTGCAGGGGAGCTGTGGATGCCAGGGGCCTGTGGCCCTCTGCCTTTCCTGGAGCGGCTCACAGCACTGGGAGATCTGCGGTTGTTTCCCTCTGGCATTAGCCCTGGAGAGGAGATAGGAGTCAGGGGTTAGAAATGGAAAGAGGGAATTAGCCAACAAAAAGGGAACTCCTGTTTTAGTTTTTTTGGGTTTTTTTTCTTAAAACTGCCCCAGGTCAGCGAAGGAAATAGAGGTTCTTTCATGAAAAACAATTAAACATTCATATGGAAGGCAACTTAGCAACTGTGGTCCAGACCCCTCATTTTACAGTGAGGACACCGAACTCGGGGAGGTCGTGGAACTTGCCCTGAGTCACATGGCCAGCTGGGGACAGGGCCAGGCCCGCTGGCCAACCCTGTCGCTGTCCTGAAACACAGGTCTCCCCCATCCCCCTCCCGTCCCCCAGGGCTCGCGACTCCTAATAAACAGCTGTGTGGGCACTTGGCTGGAAGGCACAGTGGAATTGCTCAGAGAGCAGGCCTGCTGGAGCTGCAGCCCCACATCACCACCTGAGGGTTTCTGCCAGGCTGTCGGTGGGCGTCTTTCGCCTCCACTAAGAGAACATCCTCTGTCCACAAGCTTTTAAAATTGTCATCTAGTTCCTTGCTGGTCCAAGGGACGGGGGAGGAGTCTGTGGAGAAATCGAGGGGGAGAATGACTGTCTTCCGTTATGTTAGGACAGCTGCAAAGTCTCAGGCAGGAAAAGTAGCTGGATGAAGGCCCAAGACCCCCATCCTGCCCAGAATGCCAAGCGGACGGGGCACAGATGAGAGCGTCCCCAGGGCAACTAGGAGCTGAGTCCAAATCCCAGCTTTTCTGGGAGATGCATCCAGGTCAGCTGGGGCTCTGGGTGTGCAGGAGAAATGCAGGCAGGTAGGAGAGGGTTCTCTGCAGTTTTCCTGCAGGTGGGGTGGAAAGAGGCGCCCACACCAGCCCCCCGCTCCGCCTCTCCTGCCTGGCTCTCACCCCTCTCTCGGGCCGTCAGCCAGCGGGTGCTGTGCTTAGCACCAGCCGGGTCCACTCCACAAACAGCCACTTGCACAGGATGATCCGAGACTTGCACACAAACCCCTAAGCAAAGATGGGTCCTTTATTTTCCCATCTCCAGTGCTCAGGAGTTCTGGAAGTATTGTCACTGTATAAAGGCATCAGGAGATGCCTTTCACGTTTTTCTCACTTCCCCAGCCCGTTTCTGTCTGTTGTTTGGACTCGTCCACAAGCCTCTCGACTGTCCACCTTCTTCTCCTCTGGATCCCTGCAGGCTACCCCATGGGAATTTTGAAACCTTGGACCAATCGTATCATCCTGTGCTCAGTCAGTTCAGGGCCTCTAACAATCTTGTCTCACTGAATTTTCCAGCTTGTTCCTCTCATTACTGGATTAAGATGCAGGTCGAATTCACCCACCACTTGTGTTCCCAGCACCACGCACACAGCCTGGTGGATAATAGCAGCTCAGTAAACACTTGTTAATTGAATGAATTAACTTAAGCAAGTCGCACACTTCTCTGAGCCTCAGGTTCCCCACCTGTGAAATAGGCTTATACTTAAACTACTTTCTTTTCCTTAGAATTGAGGATAAAATCATGAAACATTAAGCTCATTGCCTACTTCATAATTTATGCTCAGTAAATGGTCGCTATTATCATTCATTTGTTCACCTGAAAAAAGCCTAAGCATACGAGACATAGTCAAGCCGACATGAGGGCAATGCCAGATGAGTGGCATTGATAATATCGATAATAGAAATACAGAAGCTGAGTGAAAGGAATGGTCCCAGTTGCTAGGATGGAGGGCTTCCCGAGGCAGGGTAACCTGGGCTAGTTGGAAGGACCTTCTGGTTATTTCTGGGGCCCATTCTGGCTCTAATGGTCAGTGACTTTGTGAAGTTTTCAGCAGTAGTATTTTTGGTGGATGTGCAGGAAAGTTATATGCCTCTCAGTTTCTATTGTAATCCACCCGACAAAAGGTCAGGTGACATTTAATCAAGGGGGAGGGACGCGTTCTTGACGTCAGTCACCACGTCAGGGGTGTCTCGGGTTCTTTGGGTGCCCGCTGGAGGGCGCGTGCCTCTGGTGGAAGGGAGGGTTTTGGCGTCGCGGGGCGGGAATCAGCTCTCGGCAGCCCCTTTCCTCTGAGACGATCACAGTCTGAGGCTGGCTAAGATGAGACGAGCAATTCAGTGAAAGTCCTCACAAAAGTGTGACCAGAGCACAGGAGACGCTGCCCTTCCCGTCCTAGAGAAGAAGTCAGTGGACGTGGGCCCCCCTTAGGCCAGGCGGCCCTGTCTGCTCGTCTGCAGCTGCTGGACCGGAGGCGCCAGGTCCCCACGCAGCTGACCGCGAGAGCGTTCACATCTGTCCCCTCCTCCTGTGGTTGCGTGTGTTTGGTCAGCCTCAGGCCGTCCTCATGAAACCTCACACGCACTTGTCACCAAGCTTTTGCAAGAGGCCTTAGAGTTCTTTCTTTAGAATTCGGAGCAAAGATAACCTCAGAACATCAAACCGAAATTCCCAGATGGTTACAATACCGTAACGTCTCACCAGAACATGATAGGCGGGAACAGACAAACAAAAAATCAAATGATATTGGAGTCGCCTTATTAGCAGGGCGCTGACCTGACCCAGGCGAGCCTGCGAAGGGGCCCGGCTGCTCTTTGGTGCCACCTGGTGGTGGGTGTCTGCTCAGGCTGATCGTCTCGGGGCTGATGGGGTCCTGTGTCGGCAGGGATTCCATCACAGCCTAGCCGTGTCGTGACGGGGAGAAAGAATATTAGGGGACATGGGACCTGCCCTCTGAGTCCAGGGTACTTTGGTGAGCTGCCTGCCACGTCCCTGTGTGGTCTCTCCCTCATCCGGGGTCCCTACACAGAAAGTAGGAATTTCGGCCACCTCTTTGGAGAAGGCGGTGAGCCTGCCGGGGGAGGCCAAATGCCAGATGTGGGCTTGTTTCCGTGGCGTTTGCTGTTTACAGAAACAGGTGATTCTCGTTTTGCTTTTCCCTTTTGGGCAACTGTAACTCATTATGAGGAAGGCAATAAAATATGGTAATTTCCTTTGAAGTCGTGCTCTAACTAAAGTGTGGATCTGTCCAATATAATCATTCCTTTTGTGACTCACATGTCAAGAAACCCATGGTATTTGGTGACTCGGTCAGGGAAGAAAACCTGATGAGCACCTTCCCCTCTTCAGGAGATGCATCATTCACGTGGCTGGCCGAGCCGTACTCAGAAGCTGCGGCCCCCCTGTGCTGGGAACAGGTGCACCCACGTGGTGAACTCTAAGATGCAGAAGCCCTGTGGAAGTTTAGAGGAATCCCCTCACTGTTACTGAGAAGGCAGATGGGCTTAAATTCCTCAGTAAACATTTTGGCATCTCCTTCCCCATTGTGACCCCCGCCATCTTCTGCAACAAGGACAGGCCCCTCCAGTAGCTTCCGAGGTTTTCTGTGACCAGGTCGCTAGATGTCTCAGGTCTTAGTTCACCACGCTCCCCGCTTCTCCAGGCCTGAAGGGATTCCCCCCACCCCTTAAGGCCCAGGTGAGGACCCACCCCAGAGCACACGTAAGCCTCCACTCTGCCAGCCCCAGTGGTCACGTCCATCAGTGCTCTGGGCCTTAGTGCTTCCTTCTACAAACTGTTCACTCGCCTGTCGACTTTGTGTGCCCAAGAAGACTAAGTTAGTTGAAAGCCATCCCATGCTTCTATTTATTTCTTCTTAATTATATGCCATCATACCGTCCATAGACCACGTGTGTCCATTCATGCTCGGAGCATACTTACGATGGATCTGGTTGCCAGCTATTTCAAAAAAATCCAAAGATGTGGGCCTTCAGCGTGATTAATGACTTATAGATGGAGATATTAAATAGTTCTAATAGCTGTTACTCAGATGTTCAGATATTATATTTGACTATATGTTTTAAGTTGAGCTTAAAAAAATAAGTGTATCAGAACTATGTCATTTACAAATAGTATTTTCCAGAATGAAAACAGCAGCTCTTTCTCTTCCGTCTTTAACTGTCAAAAGGGCTTCAGGTCGGTCTTCGCTGGGTAGCCGTGAACAAGAAGGAAGAAGACCAGGGTGTGAGCCTCCTCCTTTTTTTAAAAATGAGGACAGTTCTTGTAATTCCATCACATTCCATCCGTAATGCACCGAGGATGTAGTGCAGCCTCAGAGACATGGGTGATGAAATTCCACATGCATCAGACTCAGGCCTTTAGACTTCAGCAGTCAGACAGAATCCTCCAGTCAGAGGGCACTGAGGAAGGGCATCTCTGGCCTCTGGGCAGGAATCTCATCCCGAGGATTTGCCGTCACCTGCTGGAATACTTCCAGTGGTGGGGAACTTATCACCTCCCAAGGCTGCCTGTTTTGTGGAAAGCTTTCATTTTCAGATAGTTTTATTCCTCATGTTAAGCCAAAATCTGCCTGTCTTGTCACTTTTGCCCTGGTGGTGTCATTTGCAGCTACTCAGAATGAACCCGAACCCTTTCCTGGGTGAAGTCCCTTCGGCTATTTGAGGACAGCAGTGTGTCCTCACAGCCTCTCTCCTGCCCACCCCTGATGGCTCAGTGACCTCTCGTACACCGGGCAAGCTCCAGGTTCCCATAGACGGTCCTCAGCACGCATCACACAGTGCATGCGGGCTCCTGGGTGGTCTGTCCTGTCTCAGCCCCCAGAGCTGATGGAGGTCAGTCATCTCGCAGTGGTGGCTCTTGTTGCTCCCAGGAGCCTGCACTTGCAGACGTGCTGTGTGCGGGGTTCGTTCCGTCTTCGTGGCCTCCCGGGGCGCATCCTTCCTGGGGAGGCTGACGGGCCTGCTCTCGTTGCAGGCTACCTGAACGTGCTCTCCAACAGCCGCTGGCGGGAGCGCTGGTGCCGCGTCAAGGAAAACAAGCTCATCCTCCACAAGGACAGGGCCGACCTGAAGGCCCACATCGTCTCCATCCCGCTCCGCGGCTGCGAGGTCATCCCAGGGCTGGACTCCAAACACCCCCTGACGTTCCGGCTGCTTCGCAACGGCCAGGAGGTGGCTGTGTTGGAGGTGGGAGCCACGGGGCATTCGCTCGCGGTGGTTTGCCTTCTAGGGTCCGGCCTGGACGCCCCGTCAGGTCCTCACAGCCGGCTGACGGCAGCTTTGGTTCTGTCCCGTCCCACGTGTCCTGCTTTTCTTCTCTGAGGGGCCCCAGCCGTGTGGACGGCACAGCCAGTTCTCTGCACAGTGTCCACGGCAGACTGCCTGCCAGGTCACCTCCTTGTCTGATATCCCCTCTGTTCGTGTTTGCGTGGAAGTTCAGTACACAATTCCAGGCAGTAGATTGCTTTCTAAAAGTGGCCACAAAACAACTTGTTTTAAAATTTCCAGTAAAGCTTCTCCCCTAACCGTGGTCTGCCTCTGAATTGGTGGCATTTCCTTCAAGCTGTCCTTTGGAATGTTCTGGGCTTCTTCACAGATGGAGCAGGTGTTTTTTGACTACCAGTTGCCTATCGACAGTGGCCAGAGAGCCAGATTACAAAAGAACAAAAAGAACACCTTTGGTTTTTAAGAACCCTTGGCTTTGCATGCATTTTATTGTTTGGCTGCTTTTTCAGACCTTATTCACGAAAGCGAAAAAGAGCAATTAAAACTAATTTCTTAGCTACACACTTAAAACTTTCTTTTTTGAAATTTAAGATTTTTATTTATAGTCTTATTATTAATTTATTTCTACCCAATATTCAGACCTTTTTTCCTTTGTCTTTTTTTTTCACTTAGCATTATCATGATTAAGATACAAAGACACACACGCATACATATGTATATCCATGCATACACAAATATCAGAATGTAGAATTTCCGGAGTACATGTAAGTATATTTATGCTATACAGTTGATAGAAATGAGGATATTTTGGGTTTGGTGGCATGGCTGATGTGTGTTCTGAATTAATCAGATGCAGAGCCTAATCTAAATGACTGCAGTGTTACTACCAGTGAAGGAAAGGACATGGGCTTGTGACCAAGATCAAAGGGGCCCCGTTAACCAACCTAGAAGGTCTTGGTAGGAGATAGGAGTTAGTTTCAGAGACTGATTTTTTTTGATGGAGACAAAAAGAGATTAACAACATAGTTCTTTCTCACACAGGGCTCCTTGCCTGATGGTTTGGATGGTTTGAGATAACAGGTCGAAGGGCTGAGCCTGCCCTAGTGGCTGACTTCCCAGAAGGGAGGCCAGGCCTGGCTGGGATCAGGATATCTGGGCCCCAGTCCTAGTTCTGTTGCAGACTTTGATCACAACCCAGTCTGTTTTCCTCTCTCGGCTTCTTTATTTGTCTGTAAAACAGAGCATTGGGCTAGAGTCCGTGTGCTTTGTAAGCATTTATGAGGGCTGAAAGCTGTAGGGTGGATGAGAGTGGAAAAAAGCCAAAAACGTAAATGAGGAAACTGTACTCTTGATGCAAACAACTCAGGTGTCACGTGAGAGCTCTGGCAGCAGATCTGAGAGAGGCTGCGAGGACAGGAAGGCACACGCTGTGGGTTGGCACACGCTGGATTTGGGGGTGAAAAGTGAGACATTGGCCTGGACACCGGGTGGTGACAGGAGCCCCCGTGGGGAGGGCAGGGGCAGGGGCAGGGGAGGAGCTGGGTGAGAAGGGCCCTGTCCTGTCTTTGCTCCCAGCCCTGTAGGTGCAGCCTCATGTCCCCCAAAAATGGTGGTTGTGTTTCATTGCCTTTTCCCTATTCCAGTTATTGAATCAAACATGCACACACGTGCACACACACACACATACGTAACCACACTCAGTGTTCCAACATAAGCAAAGAGTTTGCCTGAATCAGTTAGGAAATGCAGTGATCCGACCAGTAAAGTTGTATTCTGTACTTTTTCTAAGACCATTTTATCTTAACTTTTGAGATAATTTCAGAATTACAGAAAAGTTGTGAAACTAGTACAAATAATTCCATATACCCTTCACCCATATTCCCCAAATACTAACATTTTACCATGTTTGATATCTCTTGCATGGTCTCTTCCCCTCTCTCTCCCTCTCTCTCTTTCTCTCTCTCTGACTCTGTGTAAATTTTTTCAGAACCTTTTACAGACGTGTTGCCCCTTTATCCCTAAACACTTCAGTGTGAAGTTGCTCAAAATGAGGGTATTTCTTTACTAAAACCACTGTATAATTATCAAAATCGGGAAATTCACACTCATGCAATACAATTTTCTGACTTACAGATTTTAATCAGATTTTCCCAGTTATCCCAATAATGTCCCTTGTCAGCGGAAGGAAACCCCAGGTGGTATGTTTCATTCAGCTGCAGTCTCTTTGGCTTTCTCTGTCTGGTTTCATGACATTGATACTTGGGACGGGTACAGACCATTACTGTGTAGACGGTCCCTCAGTTTGGGCATATCTTCCATTTCCTTGAAATTCGAATCTGGGGTAGGCATGCTTGGCAGGGGCCCGTGGAAGCAGTGGCGTGTTTGACACAGCATCACTTAAGCAGGTACGCCGTCAGTTTGTCCCACGACTGGTGATGTTAACTCTGATCTCTCATGTGGGATGTCTGCACGGCTTCCCCACTGCAAAGTTACTGTGTTTACCATTTGTCTTTAATAAGCTTCATGTGGGAAGATTCTTTGAGACTCTTTCAATATCCGCTCACTCACAATTTCACCCACTAATTCTTAGCATCCGTGAATGACTCTTGCCTGATACAGTTATTAAAATGACAGCTGCTAAATGGGGACTTGCTAATTCCATTATTCCTCTACACTTATTAGTTAGTATCTACTATAAGGAAGATTTCCCTTTCTCTCAATTAATTATTCATTCATTTATATATATATATGTATATCAGCAGGGGTTCATAGATTATTGTTTTAATCAGTGATTATAATCCTTTATTGTCATGATTTATCCTGGTCAAATGAACAGAGTTGGTCAGCAGAAAGCCCTTCGAGCCATGTGGCCTTTGCTATGTCCCTGTAATAAAGACACCACAGTCTGCGGTCCCCTGCATTCTTTGAGCTCTTTCCTCATGTTGTGATGCAACAAGATGTTCCAGGCTCATCTTGTGCTTTTCTCTGCCCCAGGCCTCTTGAAATCAGCCATGTTCCGAAGAGCTTTTAGTGGACAATTCCTAGTGGATAATGGTATTTAGAAACCAGGATCTGGGTAGAGGTGTGCTCAGAGTTACTGGGGCGTCACTGCGCCTAGGCCTTTTCAGTAGTCATAGGAAATTGTGTGTATGTGTATGTTTGTACATACATATATTCAGGCATGTTTCTATGTTATACATATTACACACATATATATGCATATATACATGTATACACCTGCATGTATACCTATCTATATACTAAAGCCACAAGATCGTAACTAATACTTCTAATTTTAGTCCAACACCACAGAGTTATTATTTTTTAAAAGCCTATGAGGAAATTTCTTAAACAATGAAGAAAACAGTTAACAGTGTAATAGTATCAACCACATCTTAGATATTATGTTAACATACTTTTAAAAATGCTTAAATGAAATAGTTATAGATACATGGATATAGATTCAGTCGTAGATACATTCTTGACATAGATTTCGTTTGGGGGAGGACAAAAGACCAGTGAAGAGAACATATTTGTGATTTTTTTATTATCCAAGCACTCAAATCAATTCATTTCAATTTAGCAAACATTGATTATTACATTCTTACTCTCCGTAAGGCATGTAATTGGAATCCATTCACTTTGTCCATGGCCGCATGTGATACTGTTGCTTGTACAGTATCAGTAGCCAGTTCTATCAGCACACAAAAAACAACTTCTTCCTCATCAATGGCTCTTCCTCCCGAGAGCTTTTTGTGCCTGCCATGGGGTATATGTGATTACTTGTATTCTGATCTGTGTTCAACTCATCAAGGTTATAATGATGAAACCCAGTTTTCTTTAAGTCTTGAAGCTAAACTTACAGATCTTTCTTTATATAAAAAATTTGTAATTTTTGCAAAAAGCTAAATATTTTTTTTCTTTGACATTCAGTTAACTCACACATTTGATAGCTCAGTTTCCCCTAAACTTTAAATATGACTTACATAGTTGATTAGCCAATAGTATTTAGACATTGGAAGTACCATTATGAATGTAATGTAATTGATTTTCTAAATCACATAAGAAGGACGGCTTAAAATTTTAATGAACCAAATCTTAAAGATATATTTCAGACTTGCAAATTAGGCAGATGACATCCGGGGAGCATTTCAAACATCTTAAAAAATAACATGCACAAAGCAGCCCAACGATTATAAACATTACACCTATATAAACACAACTAATATGAAAGTGAAAGTAGGTTAATATTCTGTACCATCTAATCAGGAAAATAAAAGTGCCCTTTCAGGCCCATTCAGGAGACCACAGCAAGGGCTCCTGGTCACCAGAGTTGGTGACCTACAGGGGCCGTGGCCTGGTGTGGTTTCCAGGTTAAGCAGCTGTGGTTGGAGGGGCTCTTTCTGCTCCCCAGATTTTGTTGCCAAATTAAGGAGCCTTTCTAAACGGCCTCTTTTAGCTGAGATTTAAATAATCCCATTAATTTCCATGTCTTCCACCCTAGTGCCTTTCCCCAAAATAATTGGGAGGCATCTTAGGACCTCGGGTTTTTATTTCCTTGGGAATAACCGTTATGCAGCTTCCGCATTAAGGCTTAGAGTGAACGCGGTGTTAATCCCATGGCTCAGGCAGTGGCTGCCTCCTTGTCGTCGTCTACATCCTCAGGTGCTTCATGTTCCACCGCCTTTCCTGTTATGTTGTCTCTTTTTGGACATTTTAATGAAAATGTTAAAACTCTTTACTGTTACTTAAGTAAAATTCACTTTTCCCCCCTTCACCTCAACAGGCATCTTCTTCTGAAGACATGGGCAGGTGGATTGGTATTTTGCTGGCTGAGACGGGGTCCTCCACAGACCCTGGGGCCCTGCACTATGACTACATAGACGTGGAGATGTCGGCGAATGTCATTCAGACGGCCAAGCAAACCTTCTGGTAAGATCCACTGCCATGCGAAACGGCACTGAAATTAAACAACTTTATTTTTTCCCTAATTTTCTTTTCCTTTTATGTAAGTGTACAGCCTTCAAGGGGAAAAAAAAAAAAAACAGCTGAAGACTCTCCTTTTTGTATAATATTAACCCAAATTTTGCTGAAATGTTTGTCATTTCAACCATCTGTGTTTTCTTTTAAAACGGGTTGGCAAACTTTTTCTGCAAAAGGCAAAATAGTAATATTTTTGGCTTTGTGGACCAAATGTTCCCTGTTAAAACTACTCAGCTCTGCCACTGCAGTCACATACGTAAATGAATGGACATGGCTGTGTGCCAATAAAACTTTATTTGCAAACACAGGCAGTGGGCCAGATTTGACCCATGGGCTGTACTTTGCTGACCCCTGTATTAGGGGAACAGTTCTATAAAGCATAAATAATTCGACATATTGCTGTAGTGACGACTGAGTTTTCAAAGCCATCAACCATATACTTTTAAAACTTAAATGTGATTTTTTTTAAAGTGCTGTTATGTGCAAAAACGTTCTTTTAAACTATGAATATTTCCTTAACATAATGATGGCAAAGAAAATTATAGCAGCAGTCCTCAAAGTATGGTCCACAGACCCCTGGGGGTATTCAAGACCCTTTCAGGCAGTCCCAAAGGTCAAAACTATTCTCATAATAATGCTAAGAAATTATTTTTTTTCTTCGCTGTAGTGACATTTGCATCGATGGTGCAAAAGCAACAGCAGGGCCGGGGGACGGGGATAGATTGGCAGGAGCCTTAGGACCATCAGTGGTCATTCCATACTGTGCTGTGACCATTGCCACTGCCACTCGCTTGTAGTAAAAGGATATGCTGTGTTCACTTAAGATGTCCGTGATGGGGACTTCCCTGGCGGTTCGGGGGTTAAGACACCACGCTTTCACTGCAGGGGGTACGGGTTTGATCCTTGGCCAGGAAACTAAGATCCTGCAAGCCGTGCAGCGCGGCCAGAAGGAAAAAAAAGAAAAAAAGATGTCTGTGATGAAGCAGTACAATCATTACTTTTTCTGTAAAGGGCCAGATAGTATATATATATATATATATATATATATATATATATATATATATATTTTTTTTTTTTTTTTTTTTTTTTTTTTTTGCTGTACGCGGGCCTCTCACTGCTGTGGCCTCTCCCGTTGCGGAGCACAGGCTCCGGACGCGCAGGCTCCGCGGCCATGGCTCGCGGGCCCAGCCGCTCCGCGGCATGTGGGATCTTCCGAGATCGGGGCACGAACCCGTGTCCCCTGCATCGGCAGGCGGACTGTCAACCACTGCGCCACCAGGGAAGCCCGATAGTAGATATTTTTATTAAATCTCTCAAGTACGTGTCTTTTTAACATTTACGTAGTGGGCAGGACACACAAAGCACTTACGTTGACTGAACTGTCATGTTGTCTTGAGGAAATGCTCTTGTAAGACTGAGTTGCTAACTCAACTAGCCGCTCCCTAACCCCACCACCATTTTTTCACTTTTATTTGAAAGAACAATTAACAGGTGAACTGTGGTTATTCAGACGTAGGTATTTGCAGACACTTTTTCAGACATGAAGCTAGTGAGCCCCTCCCCTCGAGGAAAACGGTTGGCAGTGTTTGTTGCCTGCAGTGGAGTTGAGCTTGCACTCAGAAATGAGAATTTGGGGAGATTTGTATCTGCCACTGTGAGCTGACAGCTTCCCAGTACTCAGACGTTTCTGATCAGGTTGGTGGTGATATTGAGTGTGGGTTTTTTTTGATACAGTATAGTGAAGTGTGTGCATTTGACAGGTACGCGTAAGTCATGCACGGGTAAAAGGTCCCTCCCACGAGCAAGAGAAACTAATGGGTTTTCAGGTAAAAGAGGACTGAAAGTTCATTGATACAGTTTGAGATTCTACATGGCATTAATCATTAAGAAATTACCACTTATCGAGTTTTGGTGTAGCATCAAAGAATATCTACCATGACCTGGAGAAGCTATGAAAATACACCTCACTTTTACAACTGGATATCTGCGGGAGGCTAGATTTTCTTCATATGCTTCAACCAAAACAACTTGTTGCAACCGGTTGAACGTTGAAGCACGTGTGAGAATCCCGCTCTCTTCTCTTAAGCCAAACATTGAATAGATTTACAAACATGTATAACTACCACTTTTCTCACCATTTTTTTTTTATTTTGGAAAATATAGTTAACTTTTATAGAAATATGTTTAAATATGGTGGATTTATTCCCATTATTTTTAAATGAATAAAAATGAATACATTTCTGAGTTTCAATGTCAAATACAGTCAACACTGACAGCAAACACCCACATAAACCAAAGCTCTTTGGGAGTCTTCAGTAACTGCGAAGGATGTAAAGACTAAAAACACTTGACGATTGCTGCTTTGTAGGAATGGATCTGTGAAATTAAGAAGTGGCTGGTTCCTATTTCATGCTGTCCACTGTCTAAAGCAGGGGTTGGTCATACTTTTCTGTGAAGGGCAAGATGGTGAACATTTTCAGCTTTGCAGAATGTTTATTTAATGATTGCCTGGGACATTCTGGGGCTGAGTAAAATGAAGATAACGTTTGCCCATATTAGGAATCAAGCCACCATGTTACACCCAATTAAGGTCAATGGCCTTGACAAAATGAATTAATCTTGTACGACTTTACTGGGAAATCTCCAGTAATGCTGGAGGATTTCTGAAGTACACACTGCTTCTTCTCACTACTGTTCTTTTGTGCGAAAACCAGGGTGACATAGTCAAGTGCTGACTGTTCATCCTCGTTATTTTTTCCATAATAACATTCTATCTAATCAGCAAGGTGTAGGTAAATTACAGTGAAACTCCTAATTGTGCAGTAAATAGAGCACACTTAAAGTAGCTTTTTAAGAAATGTAATATCCTTAAGTCCAGTTTTGCAAAATCTACACATCTAGAGTGACATAAAAGAAAGGATCTTATGGTTGTTAACTGTACTATTTTGGACCTTATTAGTTTCCAAAAAGCCTCTCCTAAGTCCACGTGTAACTTCATCAATAATAAGCAAACTGATGAAAACACTTAAGAGAAACCCTGACTAAAAATATTCCCCCTAGAACACAAATGAGTGTGGAATATTCATCTAAACCAAATGTGGGAAGGTCCCATTTTTGAGAAAGGAATGTAGATTGCAATGCTGAAAACTGATTTATTAAAAATATGCATGTAATGAGTTTGTGGCTGCAGGAGTCTTTGCTACCCCATTAAAACCTTTATAGGAAAAACCTTTATAGGAGATGTCACTTAGCAATAAAGTTGATTTTTATTTATTAGTTTTCTGCCAAACCTTCTGTAAAAATTGAGAGAAGAGATTTAACAAGGAAACAGCGTTCAAACTATAAAATATGGTAGCTTGCCAATGTGATAATCTGAGGTTGAATTAATTTTTGCCTTTATGTAAATTGTCAGCCAGCTAATGAATCTTCCCAGGGTTATTAGGGGAAATTTTTGTACATTGGATTATGTCTGAGGGAGAAAGGTCAATGATATATTTTGGGAAGAGGACAGTAAAAGAAATAATAGTAATGTAAAGTCTCCCAGAAAAAGTGGTCTATTTAAGAGTATTAATAATGGTAAACATTTGAAACATACTTTCCTGCGGCCTATTTTTAAATGAGATGTATATAGATGATAGGATACAGGGCAAATATTCTGAAATTTTCTTCTGGAACTCTTTTCAAGTCATGCTGGGTTGGAGCCCCATAAGAAAGCTGTGACAACATTGATGGTGATAAAAGCAGTAGATCACGGTGGACACAGAGAGGGGAGCAGGCAGACTGACAGGAAACTTTCACCTTGAGTCACCCTCTCATCTGAATCCCTGGGAGGTTTTATTCTAAAATATACTTCCTGAAAACATGAATGAACCTTGAAGGTATTAACGCTAAGTGAAATAAGCCAGACACAAGAGGACACATACTGGATGATCCACTTAGGTGAGGTACCAGAGTAGGCAAATCCATAGAGGCAGGAAGTGGGGTGCTGGGTGCTGGGTGCCAGCGCTGGGGGTGGGGGAGACAGCGCTTCAGCTTTTGGGGAAGATGACAAGTTTTGGAGATGGGTGGTGGTGATGGCTGTACAGCAGTGTGAATGTACTTAGCGCCCCAGACCTGTACACTTAAAAGTGGTTAAGATGGTAGGGACTTCCCTGGTGGTCCAGTGGTTAAGACTCTGTGCTCCCAATGCGGGGCGCTGGGGTTCGATCCCTGGTCGGGGAACTAGATCCCACATGCCGCAACTAAGACCCGGTGCAGCCAAATAAATAAATAAATAAAATGTTTAAAGAAATGTTAAGATGGTGACATTTCTGTTATGTATATTTTACCTATATATATATATTTTTTTTCTGTCTTATGATTTTGGTTTAACAAGTGGCATATGGTCTGTTATCTCATTTCCACTTTCCTATTTGGCTAAAAATCCTATTTTAGGAAGAGTGCCAGGCCAGAAGGTGAGGGGCCTCTTACTCGGTCTTGGATCCACTTGCTGTTTTGGGCCCAGAGACTTGGTTTGGGGGCCCAGGTCCCTCTCTGTGAGATGAGGGGCAGCCCAGCTGGTGGCCGAGGTCTCATCCAGCTGGGACAGGACATCCTGTGTGTCTGTGACCTCCCCTTATGTTCCATGGGTCAGAAGCATCCTGCTGGTGTCTGTTCCAAGTGAGTGAGCATCCATCCTGCCCCTTCATGGTCCACGCTCCTTCCTGGCATCTGTGTCCCAGTGTGAGTGCCAGGCTGGGCGCCAGAAACCAGAGACACAGACCAGGCAGGAGACAGTCCCTGGGCAGGGGGTCCGTTTGCCAGGACGTGGAACAGATCCAGGTATCAGTGCTCACGGGCTGTGGAGCGTCCTGGGACCACAGGCATGGGGAGGGCGTGGTCATCCCATGTCCTGCCTCTCACATGACCAAACCCTCACCCCCCAAATACCCTCAAACGGGATGTTTAGACCAGAAAACTTCAAATATGTATCTAAAAACATGGAGAATCTTTCTTTCTTGTATTCTTTCTTTTCTATACATTTTCTTTTCCTAAATATATGTTAATATATTTTAAGTATAGAATAATGATATACATTTTTGTATCAGAAAAAAGCAAGAAGAGTTATTTTATAAATTAAAGAGAATACCGTGTCCAGGGTGGGACTCGCTGTGCGTGCCGTGTGGTCCCAGCAGAGGGACACCTGAGCCGCCTTCCTGCAGCCAGGGCTGGGTGAGTGGAAACTGCAGCTTGAGCCTGCAGGCTGACCCTTCATAGCCCCTTCCTCTCATTCTCTTCAGAACCAGAAATCCCAGTGTAGTTTTATTGCAAGACCTCTTGTCAGAGAGGCAGTTCTCACCTCCCCTCTTACTGCCTTCACTTTTTCTCATTTGCTCTCTTTTTTATTCATCTAGTTACCATAGAAATGTAAGATCCCAAGAAGAAGCAAAATTGGAAAAAAACCCAAAAAACTATTTTTTTCATTTCAGGCTGCTTTAGTTTTCCCAGTTAGGAGAAAAATGTTATCTAGGTTGTTTCTTCCCTAGGCATTGAGGTTTTTCTCTTATAAAATCTCGAGCAAACCATTCACGCATTCCTTCCTTCATTCATTCCCGTGTTCATTCATTCGTGCAGCTCGTATTTGCCAAGCACCTTTTGTGTGCTGGATGAACAGAATTGGCAAAAGCCATGTCCTCCTGAAGCTCATGTTCCAGTGAGGAAAGCAGACAGTAGACACATGATCGTGCAACACGTTAGGTGGTGATTAGTGGTAGGAAGGAGTAGGGGACAGGACAGGGATGCAGAGGTGGGAGGTTGGGGTGATCGGGAAGTTCCCACTGAGACTGAAAGAAGGAGGGGTCTCAGAGAAGCGCTGTGGGCAGAGGGGGTGCCCTTGGCCAGCGAGCGAGAGCTACCAGGAGCCTGGGGTGAAGGCAGCGGACGTGGCGCTCGGAGCCTCGCAGGCCATGCAGCACTGGATTGTTCTTGGAGCCACCGGGGCTTTGAGCAGAGCCATGACACGAGGGACGGAGGTGGCCACTGTCAGAGGCTCCCAGAAGTTCAGGGCCGTGCAGGGCAGAGGGGAAGGTGGGTAGTGACGCTGAACAAACACTGAGAACTCAAGAAGTGCTGTGGGATAGACGTTCTAAAACGCTTATAGAACAGGTCCGTGGACTTTTCCTGAAAAAAGCCAGAGAGCAAATATTGATACTTCAGTTTTGCAGGCCAGATGGTCTCTGCCTTTGAAAATTAACAGGCTCATGAAAGAGGCATGTGAAAAAAAAAAGCAGCCACAGACGATTCGTCAACGAGTCCAGGTAAAGAAAGGTGTTCCAGTAAAGCTTTGGTGACAGAAGCAGGCTGCTAACACAAATGGGGGTTATTTGCTGAGTGCCAGGTACGTGCAGGCCTTGCTCTGGGTACCCGGCAGGGTCATCATGGGTCCGGGCCGCAGTCCTGCGGGCGGGTGGTGTCCTGTCCTACAGGTGAGGAGTCTGCCCCGTGGCTGTAGGAACAGCCGATTCTGCCGGGCTCCTGTGCTAACACTTCTGTACCCTGCGGCCTCGGACAGAGCCTGAGCATCCATCAGAGCTCCTGCAAGCCTTGGTGATCAATTGGAGGGTTGTAACTCGTTTCCTCTCTTTCAGTTTCATGAACAGGCGTGTTCTGTCCACTAACCCGTATGTGGGGAGTACCGCCAACGGCTACGCTCACCCCAGCGGGACGGCTCTACACTACGACGACGTCCCCTGCATCAGCGGCTCGGTGAGTGCGCCGCGTGCAGAGCGAGGTCAGCCGTGCGGGAAGGCGGGGGTCTGCGGGTCTCCGTGACTTACACCCCTGCTTTCTGTCCAAACGAGAGAAAGCTTTCTTATGCTCTGAGGCAAGATGAAAACTCCACCCCATCTCTCTCCTTTTTGACACCCTGTTCATCTTAATCCGCATCTGAACACACAGGTAATCAGGCACCAGTAGACAGTTTGTCATTCCTGTCAATGCCATTAAGCACCGTCAGAACTCACCATCGGAAAGGAGACGCCACAGAGTAATGACTGTACTGCCAGCTCCAGACACCGTCCTGCATCCTCCGGGTGGGGTGCGCTTGTAGCTGGGGCCCCCGTCCGGTGGAGAAGAAGGGGAGAGGGGAGGAAGGAGCGCGATCAAGCGCAGATTAACGTGAAAGGGGCTCATGTCAGGACTTGGGTGTCGGGGCGCGGGCGCACATTGAAATCCCGTCCCAGCTGCAAAGCCCATGGGATGGTGTCCCCTCTGAGTCCGGGGTGGTCTGGGGTGACTGGGACAAGGGTCCTGTCCCACAGCAAGAACACGTTAGGCCCAGTCGGTCTCCTCCTTGCCCCTCCCCATTCCCACCACCACCTTCGCCTCGGGGTCTGCAGGGCTGGAGGGGCTCTGGTGCCCACTGTGGCCGTAGCCGTCCACCCTGCAGAGAGTCTCGTGGGAGCCACACACTCGGGGAAAGCCTGCGGTGGCCCGACAGGAGCAGGTCCCAGTTCAGTCTCTTCGCCCCTGCATCCTGGTCGCTGTGCCCTTTCCAAGAGGGCCTGGCTCTCGGTCTCTGCTTGCTGGTCTTGGTGGCACCTGCCCTCATCGTAGACCCGACTGCCACCTCATCCTCGTGGGACAGTTTGCTCCTCTGAGCCTTGATCTCAGTGCCAGCTTTTTTGGAAAGATAAAACACGCAAACCGGTCTCTGAATCTTCCTGCCCGACGGCCCCCTCGTGTACCTTTCCCCAGAAGGGTTTCTCCCCGTGCCGTGGTTTAGAGAAACCGTGGACCTACACAAACGCTGGTCTAGTTCCCCCATCCCTTCATTCCTGTTAATACTACGCAGGTTCAGGCACCCCCAGGAATGAGCTCTCTTTAAGTCATGCACAGCTTAAGCTGGTTTAGAAATGAGAAGCTGCCCTTCTCCAAGGCTCTGCATTTAGGAATCGTTTCTGTGTGTACATCACTGGGCGGGCGACATAGGTGATTAAGACAGAACGTCCAGTGCGCAGTGTTTGTGGCTCATTTGCTCGTTAAGGGCTTCCTTGACGTTCAGGCCTCTCTTTAAACTGTTGCTCTACTTGCTGGGCTCTGTGACCAGACCCTTTGTTTTGCGAGAGCCTGCACTTCTCAGTTTTACAAGGTTCATACTTTTGAGCCAACACCTGACATTTTAGCAATGTTTCAACTTCAGTAATTCTTACCCATTCAGCATTCCCCCTGAGGCCTAGATGAAAGTGAATCTCAAAAAGAATCTTCTGACAGGCACACACACACTTTTAATCTAGAAGTTCTCTGGTGTTTGTTTTCTAAGTCTTCCATGTGACTTAATCCTTTGGTATTTTAGGAAAATGATGGTCTGGTCTAGACCATTTTAATAACCCTGGACAAATATATGCTAGGTTGTCATTATGAAACTCACATCCACGCTTATCTACTTGTACCATTATTTTTAGTTTGTAGATGGGTCCCCGGCATCACAAAAATAGACACACTGAAGTGATTTCAAAGGAATAAAAAACACTCTTACTATGAAATTTTAAACCTTTTCTATGTTTATAACAAAAGGCTGTAATTACATCCTGGCAGAAAGGAACTCTGCAAGAAGGATATAAAAATAGAGTAAGATAAGTATAGTATATGAATTAATATTTTCTCTTTTTTAAAAACAAAGCAATTCCTTTAAAACTTAAAAGAATCTGGCTGTGGTTATAAATTTGGGTTTTAATTTATACTTTAATGTCCATGTTCTAAAGTGGCTTGTAGCTATTTTAATCCTTTTGTAAAAAGGTTTTCCACTAAAGTAATGCCATTCTATCATTCATAGTTTGAAACATCCTATTTTCTATGATTATTCGATTTCTTTCTTTTAACAGCCTGTGTTTTTGGTTACTGCACTTTCTTCAGGCATAACCAAGTGTGGAGCAGGGGTGACGCTGACAGTCACCCATAGAACTTAAATCCCCGATGCCTGCATAGCAGGCTTGGAAGGGTCCAGAGGTGTTCTGGCATCGAGCCCCTCATCCTATCCTGGAGGAGCCTGAGGTTCAGACCCCAAGCAGTGTGTAGTTACGAGCACAGCTCTAACCCAGCTCTGCCTCTTACAGCTGTGTGACCTCTCTGCCTCAGTTTCCCCCTACTTCATAAGATTCCTGTGAGAATTATGTGAGTCATTTTTACTGTGAAATAAGATAAGGTGCTTTGGGGACTTCCCTGGTGGTCCAGTGGTTGAGAATCCGCCTTCCAATGCAGGGGATGAGGGTTTGATCCTTGGTCTGGGAACTAAGGTCCCACATGCCACAGGGCAACTAAGCCCGTGCACTGCAACTACGGAGCCCACACGTCACAACTAGAGAGCCCATGTGCCGCAACTAGAGAGAAGCCTACACGCCGCAATGAAGAGCCCGCGTGCCACAACTAAGACCCAACGCAGCCAAAAAAATAATAATAGTAGTAAAATACAGATAATAATATCTGTCAGTATTTTTTTTAAAAAAAGGTAAAGTGCTTTGCTGGGATCTTAACGTGTTTTCTCAGTAGAATCAGAGCCCCCGGTCTCCGGATGGACCCCAGTCCAGCATTCCTTTCGTCACATCACATTGCTTCAGCTTTCTGGGTCAGGAGGACTTCCGAGTTCCAGTTCTTTAAAGAAATGTCAAATATATATATATATATATATATATATATATATATGTATAATTTTTTTGCCTGCTTTAACAAACAAAACAAAAAAAATTATCATAAGCCAATGGCCCTGGGAATGATTTAAGGAAAAAAAGAATCCTTAAGTCCCCAAAGGTAGAAAAGTTCTTCTGAATCAGTCCACCTAGTTGAGTGTGTGTGTTTTATTGGGGGTACGTGCACATGTTTTGGGGTGCTTGCTAATAACATCTCAGTGTGCTTTGCTTCCTGTGGCCGAGGCTCTAACGACAAGCTGTGTGTGTTACAGTGGGGACCCGACGGTGGCTTTCCCGCCCCCTGTGGCCGAGGCCTGGGAGAAGAGGCGCTCTATGATAACGCGGTCCTGTACGATAACTTGCCGTCTCCGAAAATCTTTGCTCGCTACCCTCCTGCTGACAGGAAGGCCGCTAGGCCATCTCCTGACAAGCTGTCCTGTAACCACTACAAACACCCTGCCTCTTCCGGTCCGCCGTCCTCCCCGTCTGTCACTAACACCTCTTCTCTGGGGAGGGCATCTCTCGGGCTCAGCTCACAGGTACAGCATCTCATTCTGTCTTCTAGAATCGCCTTAAGTCATGGTCCTCCCTCAGGGCTTTGCAGTGAGAGTCTGTTCATCAGCTTGTGGGCAGTGAGCCCCATCAAGGGTAAAGCGCAGTTTTTTCCCTCAACTAGAATATAATCTGCAAGTACACAACGTTTGGCCACCCAGGAACGGATTAAATACAGTAAGTCCCCTACATACGAACCTTCAAGTTGTAAACTTTTCAAAAATGCGAACATGCCCCTGTATGCCAGCTGTTGTACTGGGCTACTCTACTTTTCAAGGTACTGTACTGTAAGATGAAAAATGTTTTCTTTATTTTTTGTGTTTGTTTTTTATGTGTTATTTGTGTGATTATAAACCTATTATATAAACCTATACAAGTATTACTAACCTATTATATAAACCTATACAAGTATTATAAACCTATTACAGTACAGTAGTATTTAGCCAGTTGTGTTACTTGGGTACCCAGGCTAACTTTACAAACAAATTGGACTTACGAACATGCTCTTGAAACAGAACTCATTCGTATGTAGGGGACTTACTGTACACCTAACTAGTTCATGGTTTACGTTCTGTATTTCTTTGCCTGTGCCTGGCTCTCTTTCCATTCTTGGGAAGTTCCCCAGTGAATTTTGTGAATTACAGCAATTAAAGGCAAAGATGTTAAAGAGGACAGGGACAGTGGGACAGTAAAAGTTTTCAGAAGATTTTTGAGCTGCAAGTTCCTTTCCTGTGTTTCCATAACATGTAAGTGAGGAATGGTGGGCTTCACATGGCAATTGCTTTTCGATCTTTAAACATTAAATAGGATTATTCCAAGAACTACAATATTTTCCCATAATGTACTCCCCAAAAGTGTACTCCCTAAAACCAAGTAGATAATAAGGATTTTGGATTATAATTGAATGGTCAGCAACCTTGATATTGAACTATTGTCCATCTCACACCTCGTATTTGTGGCAAACGGTAACATTTCAGTGTAAATATAATTTTGTGTTTTCATGCATGTCAACCTAAGATTTTTTTATGCTTTGAGTAAAGATCTAAGCGCCACATGGAAGAATATTCTACAAACATAAAGCAGAGCAGCACATTTTTAATTATTTTCTTTTCCTTCTATTTTTGGAGTAATCTTAAGAAAATGATGAATGCCAAGTAAGATTCTAGAATTTCAGAGAGTTATAGCAGTTCTTCGAAACCAATTCTTTTCATCAAAGTCACGTGAGAAGATTTTTGTTTGTTTTTTATTTATAACAACTGTTAGAGATTCTCATTCACTGAATCTGAGTGGCCCGGGCTGATGTATGGTCAGACATGGGAGCCGTTGGCTTCTAGTTTTTTTAAATATTTACCGAAAAGTCTGGTAGGTCATGTGCTTCACCCACTAAGTGAACGTGTCTCTGGCGATGTATTTATCTGTCTTTTTATTGGTATTAGAGTTCCCTTGGGTAAAAATTATGGGACAAAATATACTATCTTATACATTTGGATTGTCCCCAGATTAGTTTGGAATCAGTCATTCGATACGTGGTTCATGTATGTTTGTATTTTGTTCATTTTTATTTTAAGTAGGAAACACATTTGCAAGCCGTTTACCTTTAGCTTTCGTGTCCTCATTTGGCCGTTTGAATGGGGGACCTACTCTTTAATGGAGAGAGCTCACACTCCCTACACACCTACCGTATGTGTGCTGTAGGTGTGTGTGCTGTGTCAATTAACCTTCTGAGGAACCGTGTGGGAGACATCAGTATCTTTATATTTTTAAATGAGCACACGGAGGCTCAGAAAGCGTTACTGATGTGCTCAGCGTCTCCTATGACGGAGCGGGAATTTGAAGCTTCCAAAACCCAGGCCCACAACAGTAAGAAACGTGGTGCAGCAGAGAAGCTCGGGCTTGGACGTGTACAGTCAGCCTTTGCCGTTCGGCTGAGCTTGTGACCCAGCCAAGGTACACGTGCATCACTTAAGCAAAATGCAGCATGGGTCGGCTTGCAGCCATCAAAGAAGTTAGGGGTATGTTGAATTTTTTTAAAAACCCTGTGGTTAGTTAAAATTTAGTTCATGCTGTTTCTATATTTTGCCTCTTTTGCTTCCTTCCTCAGACCCTGTCAGTGAATCAAAAGGTAGTTTTTTATCCAATTAGGACATCAGTATAGAAACCCTGGAAGTTGAACTCTTAAGTGCACGGTCATGCTACTTCCCCGAACCACCAAAATTAAAGCTGTTTATCTTTGGAAACACAGACTTTTAGTAATGTCAACCAAATGCTCTCAGATACCCACTGTCTGTGCCTGTGTCTTGATCGGCGTGTGTGATCTCCTGGTCGAAATAGGTGACTTTCGGTGCGTTCCAGCTGAAGACATCCTAGTGTACCTCGTTTCTTTTGAACCTCGGTGCTAGAACCTTCTTAGCTGCTCTGGGAAAGTCACAGCAGTGCAGTGTTGGGAAACCAGATTGGTTTTCTACTACCTGCCTTTTTTTCTGCCTAAGCTACGTTCTACTTGAAGAGCTAGGGACTGAAACAATTTACTGCAAAAACCCCAAGGTTTTTGTCTGTTTGTTTTTAATTCTCTCATTTGTTTATTTCAACAGTTGAAGGGTAAAAAGCCGCCCCCCGTGGCATCCAACGGGGTTACGGGAAAAGGCAAGGCTCTGAGCAGTCAGCAAAAAAAAGCTGATTCAGCGGCTGGCGTGAAGCGAACACCTTCAAGTAAGTTGATCCTTCGATTTCCCACGTTCTAGCTTTGGGTGCAGTGTGCAGTGTCAGAGCTGTCTAGCCACCTTCCTCCCTCACCTGATCAGGTGGAGAATGCCAGGTTGGGGGGCCAGCTGGAGAGAGGGCACCATTTGCATCCGCATCCTTCCTCGTTTGCTGGATTGAGGAATGACCACGATTTTTAACCCAGCTTTTATTTTATAACTGTTGCATATACCAGGAAAGAGAAAGCTGGCTTAACTGTAGAATTGGCTACGCGTATTTCTGTTTGAGGCAGTTTGTGGGTGCAGCTGGCAGTGCTGCTGTGAGTGGCCCTGGACGGTGGGTCGGGACACCTCGGTTTGTGTCCTTGATCTGCTGAGTGAGTGACTTGGGTTGGGTCACATAGACTCTCTGAAGCCAGCCTCTGTGTATTAGAGGTGTAGACAGGTGGCTGCCGTGGTTTCTGTGGCTGAGATAGTTGGGGTAATTCGTGTACCTCAGAGCACAGGAGACTATCAGGGTCTGTAAGGAATTCTTGTCCCCGCTGAGCCTCCTAGCCTTCAACCAGCTGTGATTTCTCTCCTCCTGTGTCATTCTCCTGGCCACTTGATCAGGGCGGTGGCATAATCTACCCCACTGGGCAGATGTAGACATAAGCTCAGAGAGATGGCGTGGCTTCCCCGAGGTCTCACCGCTGGCAGATGACAGAACCAGCGTGAGGACCAGGTTTTTAGGTTCCAGACCTGGCAGGGGCTGGACCGGGCAGAGGAGCAGCGAGACTCCAGTGAAAGGCAGCCCTTCAGCGCGCTCAGCTTCCTTCCCTATGTGCAGATACATGACTCTAGGGGTACTGTTATCGCATGTGTTTGCATTTACTTCAGCCCTGGATGTGTTGGGTGGATTCCTCTTCAGCCAGCCAGCCCGACAGTGTCTGTTCATTCCAGCCCTCTGCTTGCTGAGGGGACTGCAAAGATAATATAGTAGAGCAGCGGCTGGGTCCCCCATGCAGATGCAGGCTACGGGCCTCAGCACAGGCTCTTACCAGGCTCAGAAGCTCCTCAGCGGGTGTGGGCCTGTTGGGGACGGTTTCCAGGAGAGGAAGATGGGAGTTAGCCTCGAGCGCGAGTTTGATGTGAACACCTGGGAAGCTGTGTTGACACTTTCTGAACCTGGTTCAGTGTATCTGGTGGACCAGCCTCCCTCCAGGTGGTAACCCTACAGCAGGTGACAGGTCACCTAACTGCTGAGCTCCCTGTGTGCACGGCGATTGGATTTCAGAGTCTGGATTTCAGAGTCAGCACAGGGGCTGGTGAGAGGTGGCTTTGTCCTTAGCCTCACGCATGGATGAGCCCACCATTGTTCCCTGGGGCTCCTGCTTCTGCCCCGAGGAAGCGTGTGCTTTCTTTTTTTTTTTACATCTTTATTGGAGTATAATTGCTTTACAATGGTGTGTTAGTTTCTGCTGTATAACAAAATGAATCAGCTATATGTATACATATATCCCCATATGTCTTCCCTCTTGTATCTCCCTCCCTCCCACCCTCCCTATCCCACCCCTCTAGGTGGTCACAAACCACCGAGCTGATCTCCCTGTGCTATGTGGCTGCTTCCCACTAGCTATCTGTTTTACGTTTGGTAATGTATATATGTCCATGCCACTCTCTCACTTTGTCCCAGCTTACCCTTCCCCCTCCGCATATCCTCAAGTCCATTCTCTAGTAGGTCTGCGTCTTTATTCCCGTCTTGCCCCTAGGTTCTTCATGACTTTTTTTTTCTCTTAGATTCCATATATATGTGTTAGCATATGGTATTTGTTTTTCTCTTTCTGACTTACTTCACTCTGTATGACAGACTCTAGGTCCATCCACCTCACTACAAATAACTCAATTTCGTTTCTTTTTATGGCTGAGTAATATTTCATTGTATATATGTGCCACATCTTTTTTATCCATTCATCTGTTGATGGACACTTAGGTTGCTTCCATGTCCTGGCTATTGTAAACAGAGCTGCAATGAACATTGTGGTACATGTCTCTTTTTGAATTATGGTTCTCTCAGGGTATATGCTCAGTAGTGGGATTGCTGGGTCATATGGTAGTTCTATTTTTAGTTATTTAAGGAACCTCCATACTGTTCTCCATAGTGGCTGTATCAACTTACATTCCCACCAACAGTGCAAGAGGGTTCCCTTTTCTCCACACCCTCTCCAGCATTTATTGTTTCTAGATTTTTTGTTGATGGCCATTCTGACTGGTGTGAGATGATACCTCATTGTAGTTTTGATTTGCATTTCTCTAATGATGAGTGATGTTGAGCATCCTTTCATATGTTTATTGGCCATCTGTATACCTTCTTTGGAGAAATGTCTGTTTAGGTCTTCTGCCCATTTTTGGATTGGGTTGTTTGTTTTTTTGATATTGAGCTGCATGAGCTGCTTGTAAGTTTTGGAGATTAGTCCTTTGTCAGTTGCTTCATTTGCAAATATTTTCTCCCATCCTGAGGGTTGTCTTTTGGCCTTGCTTTCTTGACATCAGCTCACCTGCGCTTCCCTTCTCCTCGGACACACACTCAAGCAGCCAGTTGGGCCAGACCCTCCTCATCATCATTCATTTACTGTGCTTCTTTTTTCACCTTATTTTTCTGGCAAATCTTACTTCCCTCACGCAGTTGGGTGTATTTATATTCACTTAAAATTTGAGTGTTGTCCACTTGGGGAGGGGCAGGTGGGGGAGGGAGTAACGTGTCTGAAAAGCTTTGTTGTGTGAGACCTGAACCGCAGGAAATCTCTGTCTGCATAACATCCCTCTCTCTCTCAGCACCTGTGCTTATTTTATCTCTTAGATGATGCATTCCTGTATTTTATGAGGGCTTCTGTAGGGAATTTTTATTAACTTTGGTGACATCCAATGACAAAAAAAAGGAAACATAATTGTGCTCTGTGTTTTTTGCTGAATTCAGGCAGTTGCATTATAGCCTGGATGGGGTTTATTGCATGGGGACCAAATGATGTGGAAGGTGGTAAGTGATTGCGTACAGGTTTGTCAGGGAAGCATCTTAGATCAGAAATGGGTGGACAGAGTTTGGACTGTGCTCTGTTTATAGAACATGTGGTTACCCAGGCCACTCAGAGCAGTGCTTTCGTTTCAAGTTGTTGATTTGGTCATCCTCATGCTGCGATCCTTTTAATATCGTTCTGTGGGGGGGGTGGGTTGGTTTTTAGAGAGGGGAAGATGGAGCGGGGAGTGATGACTTTGTACCTGCCTTCATAAATGCAGTTTTCATGCAGTCACGATGGTTTGCATTGTAAGAATCGGCGAATTCGGTGTTTAGGACAGGCGCTAGAAATCGTTAGAAATGGCTCACCATTGTCTGGCAGAGTGGACAGGGTTCCGGGGGCTCCGTTATCACTGCCAGGGATGAGAGCTGCCAGGGAGTGTCCACCACGGCCCAGGCATCACATGATTCTGTTAGGTGGGTTTTAGTACATGTATCGAATTTTTTTTTTTTTAACCCCACAAGTTAGGCCTTAGCACTTCTGCTTTCTAGAGGGTGAAGCTGAGCCTTCGGGGGATTAATTGCTTGTCCACAATCATGGTCTCTTCCCTGGTCAACTGCCTTTATTATTAACCATTACACCACCCTCCATGGCTTCTCCCCAGAAGTCATTTCTAGTCTACTAAGGGAGTCAGACATGCAAATAAACCAGCATGGTATATCATGGAATGTGAGCTCACAGGTGCAGGAGGTGCAGGAGGCCTTGGGTCGTCATCAGGTTTGAGTCGTTCGCTGTCAGGGGCCGTTGGGAGGCCACAGAAGCTGCAGAATCGTGAGCCCTTATTGCTATTGAAAGGCCAGAATGATTTGAGGACAAGAGCGTTGGGTCAGGATTTTAACGCACTATTAACTAGTAGTGTGATGTTGGCCAAATCTCTACATTTTCCTTAAGGCTGGTTTCCTTTTCATTCCTTTATCCACTCACTTTATTTAATGAGCATTTACACAGTGCCCATTCTGTGCTTGCTGAGAGTTCTGTATAAGTGTTACTTTAATCCTCATAACAACCCTGTGAAGTACCTGCTCTTATTACCCCCATTGCACAGATGAGGAAACTGAGACATGGAGAGATGAAGTGCCTTGTTGAAGGTCACACAGCTCAAGTGGCAAGCTGGGATTCCCACCTAGGCGGTCGGGCTCCAGACACTGCTCTGGGTGCCCCTTCATTTTCTAATTTGCTCAGTCACTCACTCAGCGGATATTTATCGTGTGCTCTGTTCATGCCACGTACCCACCCCACTGGAGGTGGGGATAGTGCCGTCAGGTCAGCAAAAGAGTCGGACAGCACAGCTGTAAGGATCCAACGTGACAGTGTAATGGAAGTGTTCTGAAAAATACAGAGAACTACACACATCAAGAGATTATTTGTGATGTTGGTAGACCCTCTCTTTTCAGATTACAGAATGTTTTGTTCACTCTCCACCTTGCCGAAGATTATATGTTGCGTGCCTCAAAGGGAGGCGTTAAAGGAATTTCCTGACATTCTATTTTCATTTTAAAAATTTGTTTCAAAGGGGCTTCCCTGGTGGCGCAGTGGTTGGGAGTCCGCCTGCCGATGCAGGGGACGCGGGTTCGTGCCCCGGTCCAGGAAGATCCCACATGCCGCGGAGCAGGTGGGCCTGTGAGCCATGGCCGCTGAGCCTGCGCGTCCGGAGCCTGTGCTCCGCGACGGGAGAGGCCACGGCAGTGAGAGGCCCGCGTACCGCAAAAAAAAAAAAAAAAAAATTATTTCAAAGAATATTGGATAATCTGAACTGGTCACTTTTCTGTTTGGTTCAAACCTGTCCTGTTGTCTTTCTTGTTGAATTAGCAAAATGACTAGCTTTGAGTTTATTTCACTGAGTAGGCTGATTAAACAGGCTTTATGAATTACCCTATCATCTACTTGGTTAAACCTAGTTTCCTGTTGATGCTTTTTCTTTTCAAGATGCTGACCAGTACAAATATGGCAAGAACCGGGTGGAAGCAGATGCCAAGAGGCTGCAGGCCAAAGAGGAGGAGCTGCTGAAGAGGCGGGAAGGCCTGCGGGACAGGCTGGCCCAGCTGCGGAAGGAGAGGAAGGGCCTGAGGGCCGCCATCGAAGTGAACGCCGGTACGAGGGGCCTGCTTCTGCTGGCGCCAGAGTCTAGGCTTATCCTCTTGCGCCCTTGGGGTCTGGACCTCGCGAGGCTCTCCTCTTAGTAAGACCGTGTCATTCCATGCAGTGCTTCTTGCAGTTTGGAAGCCTTGGTGGTAAGCCCAGGGCAGGTGCCACAATGTGGAATAATGGACCAGGCAGGAGGAGGCCGGGCCTGGACCTCAACTCGCTGGCTGAGGCTGGGTAGGTGCCGGGGAGCTGTCCCAGCCTTGGGGGCTGATGGCAGAGCTCGTTGGCAGCACAAGCCTCCGGACTCAGAAGTTATGGTCACTGTGTGTGAGGGGTGGTATCTCAGCAGGAGGATGGGTAATACTCAGAAGCCCAGCTGAGAGGTCTTTGCGTGGATAGAAGGAGCCCTCCGTTCCCTGAGGAGGGACTGGTGAGGGCCAGACCGTGATGGATTTGTGGAAGGGACCAGGGGAGGGGGAACAACCCCAGAGAGGAAAGAAGAGGGAGACACGGGTGAGGACCACAGCAGTGTCTCTGGATCAGCCCATCTGTCCTCGTTGGCAGGAGCTGGCCATGTGGTTCCTGGCTCCGATGCTGGGGCTGCTGAAATGTATGTCTCCTCAGCTCAAGACTGAGTTGGATCCTGGGGCAAGGCTGACTCTCTAGATTTCAGTTTCTGGCCTTGGGGGGTGAGGGGGAGGAATGTAGAGACCAGGATGATCCCGAGAGGAAGAACCTGCTTTCCAGCAGCTTCTGTGCCAGAGGAGTTGGCGTGTATATAGCAGTTAGTCATCAGGTCCAGCCTTTCCTGACTTCGTGCCTATATGGTTTTTTGGGGTTTGTTTTGTTTTGTTTTGTTTTGTTTTGTTTTGTTTTGCGGTACACGGGCCTCTCACTGTTGTGGCCTCTCCCGTTGCGGAGCACAGGCTCCGGATGCGCAGGCCCAGCAGCCATGGCTCACGGTCCCACCCGCTCCACGGCAAGTGGGATCCTCCCGGACCGGGGCACGAACTCGCGTCCCCTGCATTGGCAGGCAGACTCTCTGCACCACCAGGGAAGCCCCTTATATGGTTTTTAAGAAAGAAAGTGCTTTCAGAGTTTAAAGAATGCAAGGCTGGGTGTGGGCTGAGCCTGTTCGAGACAGCCTGTAGGAGGGGCAGGAGGTGGCATCTCCCATGAGGCCCCCCGGGGGATCACAGGCTCCGTCAGAGAACTGGACGGGAGCCTCCAGGTCAGCAGGACAGGAGGAGAATTTCTTCCCGCTGTTGTTTCCAGTTTGTAGGACAGTGAAGATGCAGAAAGATGAGACCAGCTTTGGGCCTTGAAAAAGAGATTGTCATGTGCTACCAAGCAGTCGGCCAGGGCCGTGCTCACAAGTCGGTTAACCCTCAGGATCGCTTTCCTTATCTGTCCGGTGGGCAAATTGCCTGCCTTCCTGTGCCACTGTAACACATTTCAAATAAGATGAATAAAGCGAATGTGCTATGTGCTATGGAGATGCAAGCTCTACTGTATTCTGGCCATAGGGGCAAGTAAGATGACTCAGAGTAGAGAAACATATTCGGACTTTTCAAGTCAGTGGCACCTTTGGAAGGCACCTAGTCAAAGTTCCTCATTTTGAAATGAGTGTATTCATATATACAATGGAATATTACTCAGCCATAAAAAAGAAATGAAATTGAGTTATTTGTAGTGAGGTGGATGGACCTGGAGTCTGTCATACAGAGTGAAGTAAGTCAGAAAGAGAAAAACAAATACCATATGCTAACACATATATGGAATCTAAAAAAAAAAATGGTTCTGAAGAACCTAGGGGCAGGACAGGAATAAAGATGCAGATGTAGAGGATGGACTTGAGGATATGGGGAGGGGGAAGGGTAAACTGGGACGAAGTGAGAGAGTGACAGGGACATATATACACTACTAAATGTAAAATAGATAGTGGGAAGCAGCCACATAGCACAGGGAGATCAGCTCAGTGCTCTGTGACCACCTAGAGGGGTGGGGTAGGGAGGGTGGGAGTGAGACACAAGAGGGAGGGGACATGGGGATATATGTATACGTATAGCTGATTCACTATGTTATAAAGCAGAAACTAACACACCATTGTAAAGCATTTATACTCCAATAAAGATGTTTTAAAAAAAATTTTTTTAATGAAATGAGGGGCTTCCCTGGTGGCGCAGTGGTTGAGAGTCCGCCTGCCGATGCAGGGGACACAGGTTCATGCCCCGGTCCGGGAGGATCCCACATGCCGCGGAGCGGCTGGGCCCGTGAGCCATGGCCGCTGAGCCTGTGTGTCCGGAGCCTGTGCTCCGCAACGGGAGAGGCCACAACAGGGAGAGGCCACAACAGGGAGAGGCCCACGTACCGCAGGAAAAAAAAAAATTTGAAATGAGTGTTTTGGGGCCCAGACCCCAAACTCCTGGCATCTGTGAGAATCAAGATCCCGTGCTTCCTGGTCCATATTCTTCTGGCTGCAGCAAGAGAGCAGTTAGGAAGGGACCCTGCTCCTTTCAGGAAGAACTGGGTTTGAGTTTTGTGGGAAGGACCCTAGGCAGGGGAGCTCAACCCCCAGGTAGTGCGGAGCTCCTTTCAGGGGCACCGCATGTCCGTCCTCTGTTATCTTGAAACCTTTGCCTTCGGCTGGAGCAGTCGTGTTTCTCTGGGATTTCAGGCAAGAAGACCCAGGTGATCCTGGAAGAGAAGCTGAAGAAGCTGGAGGAGGAGTGCAAGCAGAGGGAGACGGAGCGCGTCAACTTGGAGCTGGAGCTGACAGAGGTCAAGGAGAGCCTCAAGAAAGCCCTGGCCGGCGGGGTCACCCTGGGGCTGGCCATCGAGCCCCGGCCGGGGACGTCGAGTCCGCAGGTAACGCCTGCCGCTCCCCGGGAGAGAGATGGGGGTTGCTTTCTCAGGTCACTGCTCCTCCGTCGTCCCCAGCATCAGCACCACAGAGACTCAGCTCCCGTGTCCATTTCAAACACTCTTCTTTCTTGACTGTGTTTTAAGTTCATGGACACGGAATTTTCTTATGTCTTTCACTGAACTTTTTCAAAGGTGGTGGAAACACTGAGTCTTTTTTTTCCCCCCTTGTGCAAAATCTGAGTGTAATGAGTACAGTTCTTTTTATCTCTTCGGAGCCATGTCCTCATTTGATGGCAGTTCATTAGATAGAAACCTTTGTTCAGTGTGGCAGAGTTTTCTAACATGTCTAGCATGTCTGTCCTGAGAACGATGCCAGGTGCTGGGGACACGGAAATGAGTGAAACCGTCTATAACCTCGGAATCTAACAGAATGAACGAATTAGACACGAATTAGCACCTCGAGTGATTTGCTGCCCACTGTCATTGGAGAACTTGCTCTTTTCCATGAGCTGTTCCGTCGAGTCAGACGTGATGGCTTCTGTTTTCCAGATGAGGAGCTGGAGGCCCAGAGAGCTTCTCTAAGAGCACAGCCCTGGGCCAGCTCCTGCCGCGTCCTGGGGCTTGGGGGGACCCACAGGCAAGGTTTCTGGGTTACGGGTGCGTGGCACCACCGAGTTCCTGTCGCCCACCCTCACCGCCGCCCCCCCCCCGCAAGCAGTGGTCACCTCATTCTCCCATTGTCTGCAGAGACCATCTCAAAACTTCTCCAGTCGCTGGTCCCTCTCCAGCGACCACCCCTCACTTTCAGAGGATTCCCCCCTCCACACCCAGACCGCTTGGCAGAGCAGATTCCAGCAGCCAAGTGCAGGCTTCCAGCACCAAAACCATGACATCAACGGAGCCACCCGTCCTCTGGGGCACGGCGTAGCAGGGTGTTGAGGAAAGCAGGCTCTGTGAGCGCAGAGGCCAGAGCTCGAGATGACTTCCCTTCTGTAGGCCTCGATTTTCCATCTGTGAAATGGGGATGGTTCTGTCGCCTCCCGCGTGGGCTCGTGTGTGCGAAAGCTCTGGGCGTGGTGCCTGGCCTACGAAAGTATCCATCCACTCATTGCGTGTTCACCAGCTCGTTGATATGTATTCACTCATTCAACAAATTAGATACACGTGTGCTGTGCCCCCTCTGTGAGCTGGAAGTGGTTCCGGGCGCAGCAGTGGACCTCGTGGATGAGAACCTCTCTTTCCGTGGAGCTCGTATTGTAGCAAGGGGGGACCGCTAGGCCAGGGGAAGACACTCACATCAGTCACGGAAAGGTGCAGGGGGGAGCAGCCCAGCAGCGGAAGGGGCTTTTCAGCATCCGGCCGAACCGGGGACCGAGGGTGTAGTAAGGTGGCCAGTTCTACCCGAAGAGTGGTGGCAGGGCTGTGAGTGCTGGCCCATGAGGGGCAGGGGGCTGTCCCAGGGGCCCCCGGGGACCCGTGTCGGAGGCAGACTGGAGGCAGGAAAGCCTCTTGACCTCCCAGGAGGGGCCTGAGGATTCGCCGGCGTCGCCGTCCTTGGTCCCATTGGATGGAGATGTGGCTCCAGATCCACCCCTCAGGCATCTGCCATGCCCTCCTGCTGTATCTTCACCTTTCCTCCCTCCTCGCTTCCTTCAGAGCATCAACAGAGTCTGTAGTGTGTCCCATCTTACAAAACAGATTCTGCCCCAGCCCCACGTCCCCTGCAGACACTGTCCTGTGTGCCCAGGTGTCCACTCACCCACCTGCTGTGGTTCGGCTGCCCTGGAGCTGCCTTCCCTGACGTGACCTCCGCCCTCACCTCCCCAGGTCTGGACGTCTCCAGGCACCGCTGGGTGACCCCGCATTCTCTGGGGCTCTCCCTCCCCCTTGAGGGTCTCCCCCTGGGCCCCCTCTTGTCAGCTCTCCTTCCTTTTGCCCTGTGCTCTTGAGGGTGCAGGCCCGGCTTGATAAAGCTCCTGCTCTCAGGCCATGGGGCTGCTGCTCCCTTCGGAGGGCCCCTCCTCGGACCTCGTGCCATGCTCTGCCTTCTCCCCACCCTGACCGCATCCTTGGGCCAGCAGCTCATTAGCCATCCTAGGGGAGCGCCATGGGCCGCCCTCCTCGGAGCCCAGCTTAGCCCCCCGGGGATGGGTGGTGTGGTCCTCTCCTTCCCACCGGCCATGGCACCCACAGCCCAGCTGGCGTGGCCTTTGGAGGCATTTCCAAGTGAGCGAGCACGTGCGGAAAGCTGGCTGCTGGGGACCCGTGGTTAGTCGCCCCCAGAGGGGTTCTAAGCAGCCCATTTCGTTCCATGTCATCTAACCGGTATTTTAAGTCACAGTTAACACAGCCAGAGCAGGGAGAGGTCAGTCCGCGGAGACCTCCTTTGGAGAGGGGGAAGTACAGCAAGTTGTCGACTTTTTCCCCAAAGAGCAGCTTGTAATCTCACCTGGAGACTTGGCGACTGCAGATTCACTTTGTTCCATCTTAAGTCTTGCTTTGACCTGCGGAGACCGTGCTGTAAACAGCTGGGAATCCGTGGTATCGATGTGTTTGGTCACTGCAGGGAGCCCCACCCTGAGGAACTGGATCCCGTGAGCTTGTGCTCCCCCATCCTGGTCACCGGTGGTTTCTGCTCCTGGTGCTATAGCCTAGGAGCTCCTTGAAATCAGAAAGGTCTTTACAGGCCTTCACGTGAGAGGCTGCCCCGCAGGACTGGGAGAGCCCGCGCTGAGTGCAGGGCAGAGCGTCCTTCAGAGCCTCAGTCTCTCCAGCTGTAAAATGCATATTTTAAAGGTGCTTTTAGAGTGGGGCTCTGTGAGGTGGTCCTATTACTGCTGTTATCATTTTTGCCTATTTCCAGAACTTGTTTTATTCTTTAAGCCATTTTCCTAGGGGAAAATACTGATGACGTGGAAACCATACCTCACCCAACGTCTTCTCTTTCCATTAACAGTCTCCAGTTTTTAGGCACCGGACTCTGGAGAACTCGCCCATGTCCAGCTGTGAGACCAGTGATGCAGAGGGCCCAGTGCCCGTGAACAGTGCGGCCATCCTGAAGAAGAACCAGCCGGCCCCCGCCAGCTCCCCCTGCCGGGGACACGTGCTTCGGAAGGCCAAGGTGAGCTCCCGCCCCTCCTGCTTGCGGGGGAACGCCAGCACTGCTGGGGAACAGGCATCCCGGGGCGGGTGGGGAACGCCAGCACTGATGGGGAACAGGCATCCCTGTTCTGGCTGGAATGCCAGCACTGGCACAGGCAAGGTGTGGTGGAGGCACTTCAGCCTCAGAGTTTGTGGGTGGGGTGCAGGAGCTCAGTGTGGCCTCCTGTTCCAGTTCTGCGGCTTCTATATTAGATGCCATTTCACGAGTATCTACCCCGTTTTTTCTAAAGTCAGACCCTCTTACAGAAATCCTCCTTTTCAAAGGCAAAAAAGACCAGAACTTGTCTCTAGGCCTGGACCATCTGTTTTCAGGAAAACCAGCAGCATGGTTCTGAGTCCTGGCTTCTCCTGACCTGTTCTTTCATTGGTGAAGTAGAGATTGGCCAGTGACCGCTGAGATCCTTTAAAAAAATCAAAAGTCGAGGCAGACTCTTCTCCATACCCTCTGCTTCCCAGCCCCGCCGCAGCCTGTAATCCTGTACCCGAGGGGCCATTCTGTAGTACCTTCCAGTCTTCTGATGGGATTGGCCACTAACGATTTTTGATGCTAAGCTTAAAAATCCCAGAAAATTTTAAAAAACTATAGTTTACCAAAGCAAACAGTTCCTGACGGTTTAACTGAAAGTGTGTGGTATGAAAAAATCCTACTTGGTACAGTCAGGCTAATGCATCCAGATGAGTTTAATTTGTTGTGATGAATGTGGAGGCCAGACATCCTCCCTTCACTGTCTCTGGGACCCTCTCTTGCTGTCCTTACCTTTGTTCTTTGGCAGCTTTGGAACCCATTCCAAATTGGCTAGAAATCTGTTGTTTTCTGAAAAGCGGATGTGGTGTCAGATGAGAATGTGAGTGTTAACCTCTGGCTGCTGTGTTCACGGAGGGTCCCTGTCAATGGTGGTTAGAAACAGCATCCTGGAATATCTGTCTTCGTAGCACGTGCATTTGACTGAGCCTGTGTGTTGATAAATTCGGGGAAAAGAAGAATTACTGTGCATCATTTGTTACTTTCCTTGGCACGCGTCAAGTGTTCTTCGTTTGCAGAGGAGTATGTTTTGCCTTGAAAGATGTTTAGAATAGAGCTGTCCCATAAAGTCCCCCTAATTATTTGCAGAAGGGAAATGCAGTAAAAATATTTCATTTATTTCTCTGCTGTCAAAGAAATCAGTTTCCAGTTCTGTCAGTCCAACCTCTGAAAGGGCTACATTTTCCATGCCTGCTCTCACCGTCCCAAGGCTCAGTACTCTGCACTTCCTGCCCCCTTTTCACGATAAATGTAAAACGTGTGGTTTTTGGCCGGTTCAGATGCACAGCTGGCCGTTCAGACCGGACCACATGCTCCCTGAAGGCATGGGATCGAGCAGGGGTTTCCCAGGATTCCTGAGAATAGTGGCAGGGGACCCACGGCTGGAGGGCGGGGTGGTGGCCTGGCCTTTTGCCTCTGGGAGCGTCCGTCCGCCTGTAGGTGCATCACACATGTGGCCTCTTTTACCCTGGCCTTTTTTCTGAGGACCTTTCTGAGTCTGACTCGTTCTGGGCTTGGAAACCGTTATCCCAGGCTGTATTCCTAGCATAATTTCCCATTCCCGATGAGGGATGCTCTGGAGTGTAAGAGAGCGTGCTCCTGAAACTCAGAGGGTTTCAAGTCACCTGTCACGGGGTTTCCCAGCCGAGAAGGGGGCTGAAGGGCCCCAACGTCCAGCTCCAGGCCCAGCATTGTCCCCGCAGCCTGGGAGCTCCGGGTGCCAAGGGATGTTCTGGGAGGCGGGGCTTGGTGGCTGCAGTGCATTCAGAGCTTACACACGTGCCCCAGGTCCCAGTGTACCAGGACTGGGCCACCCCGAGCACGGGACACCGGCCTTCGTGCAGCCTTTTCAGTGAAACACACGGCGGCCTTGGGTCCTCCCCACGTCCCTCTGGCTGGGCGTGTCCGTGGAGCTCCCTGCTTGGTGGCCAGCGTGACCTGTGCTTGGTCACACGATTACACACATAATCGTGCGTGTGAGCCTTTGGCAGCGTGTGCAGGCACATGCACATGACTTCTCTCCAAGTCGGCGCCGCTCCGGAGGCTGGCGGCTGTGGAGGGAGGCTTGCCGGGGCGCTGGGCTCCCTGCCGCCCGGAGAATCAGCTTTGCACAGAGCAGCTGAGCATCCTCTCTGGGGAGCCCGGAATTGGGGGTGGGGCTGTGGGAGAGGTCACGAGGTCATCCACACCTCTGTAGGACCAGCGCCTGCACGTGCTCACGAGGTGCAGGTGGCTCAGTTTTGGTTTTGTTTCTGCCACGTTGGCTAACGCCATGCTTTTAAACATTAATGAAGCTTGTACATTCGATGCTAGAAAAAAGGTGAGAAATTCCTAATTTGCTACAATATGAGAAGGTGTGCAGTGTACTCACGGCCCAGTTAATGACCCCCTGGGGATACAGTAGGAGTCAGGCACTTGCATCAGACCAGCACTGCCGTGCTCGGTGCCCCCAGGGCAGGCGGGAGAGCCCTGCTTGGTGCCAGGCCCTGTGTGGGGACTGCCACGCCACGCACACGTTCTCTAGATTTGCCCAGAGTCCTTAGTGGGACTCAGGCCCATCTCGGTTTGGGCCGTGTGGTGATTCTCAGCCTGTTGCCGGGGAACCTCGGCGCTGTTTCCATGGCAGCTGAGCCCTCACCCTCTAGGGCACAGGTGTGGATGGGGTGCAGCCTGACGTGTCTCAGCCCCACATGTGCCCTTTTGATCTGTACACGCTTCCTCTTGCCTCACTTGGCAGGAGTGGGAGCTGAAGAACGGGACATAGAGCTCGCGGACGCCCAGCTCGCACAGCGTCGTCCCATCGAGTGACCGCAGGGAGCTGGCCCGGGGGCTCCAGCAGCAGGACTCGGGGTTTGCGGCTGGACCAGGACCCAGGACCTGGGTGCCAGGACCTGGACCTGCCTGCTGTATCCTCTCTACTGTATAATGGTTCCCTTTAAAGAGATTTACTTGTAACACTTTGGCTTCCAACTTCATTTGTTTAAAGTCAGAAAAGGGACGGAAGGTATTGTGAGAGCCTCCCCTGGCGGATGGAGAAGCTGCATCTTCCCACCCAGGTAAATGATTGTTTTCACCAGTCTCAGCACTCCCACCCCAGACTGAAGATGAACGGCCAACGGGCCCTGGACGTGCTCCGCGCGCCCGGCAGGGGTGTGAGTGTGTGGCGTGGGCATTGGGCATTGGGCTGCCCGCCCCTCGGCCAGGAAGATCCAGGGATGTCGCTGCAGCGTGAACAGCAGGAACTCGCACCCCAAGTCTCCACGTCCCTCTCCCCACATGCCCGGCCCCCTCATCACTAAGGGTAATGGTGCGACAGAATTGTGCTGTGAAGCATTTTTTACCTTTTTAAAAAAAATTTTCTGGACAGACGCTTCTGTCACCAGGATATGAAAAGCTGCCACTCTTCTTTAAACTTTAAAAAATTTTCTCTTTTTCTCCTGTGTCACGCTTAGCTCCAAGGGTTTTTCAGAGATTCTGTATCATATTGTGTTATTTGTACTGCTTTTGAAAGGCAGCAGAGTGTTTTTGATATTTCACGCATATGTGTCCTTTCCCAGCATCCAAATCCCTTCAAAGCCAGCGGGTGGTCCTCAGAGACCTGGTCGGCCCTGGGGTGACGGTCACACTCATTCCCGAGGGGCGCGTATGCCCTTTGAAAGGCAGCACGTTCTGGGAACTGTGCAGCTTTAGGGCAAAAGAAGGACCCCCGAGAGTTTCTCTCCCACCCCCGCCCCTGTGACCTGCCTCGGGACTTGGTTTACTGTTTCCCTCAGGGCGCGGCCGCCAGGTAGGGCCTCTCTGAGTTTCCCCGTTTGCCTCCAGAGGGATGTTTCTCGAAGCTTTCAGACACTAAGGCGTGAACGGGACAGGCCAGTTCACAGGTAGAGGTAATGTGGGTCCAAGAACCAGGCCGGCTCTCCTCTGTCTGCAGAGGGACCTCTCAGGAATTCTCCTTGTGCAGCCACTGCCCAGAAAATATATCTGCCACCCCGGAGCCCTCTGCAGACTGACCGATGGGACCAAATCACACACGCAGGGATGGGCTCTTTCTGCCTGCAGTTGGTGCAGGCCTGCCGTCCTCTGCTTCTCATCAGATACAGGAGCAGGAAGCAAGAAAACCGTGCACCTGCGAGCACATCTCGGGGCGCCCACGGCTTCCGCAGGCCTTGACAGTCAGGGTTGGAGTGGCCCTCGAGGCCAGCACAGGCCCTGTTTGGTTTCACTGACCAGAGCCAGAGTGCAGTCTCGGCGGCTAAGAAAGTTCTGCAGCAGGACCTTCAGGCTGTTTAGCTGGAGTCCACCTGAAACCTGGATTTGTTGCGAAGCCATCTGCCAGGTCCGTGGGCTGCCCGCTGGCGGCCTCGCGCGCAAGCTCCTCCCCCGCTGTTTACAGGATGGGGGCGGGGGGGGTTGCGTCTCACCTGCACGTAGCACGTTGGGCCCCCCAACCCTGACCCCGGGAAATCCAAGTAGGAAGCGGGGAGCGAGGGGCCTCCCCAAGCCTCAGGCCCATCTTCCCGGCCCTGCTGGGGAGGAGGAGCCCCTCTCCCCTTGTTCTTCCATCAGCGTAGGAAGCTGGCATCATAGGAAGCTAACTTTCTGTAAAGGGGAAAAGTGTGATCTTTGCTGCCTTCCGGTCAAATGAATGTTCTCCAAATAAGGCTCTCAGGCTATTCTGGTTGGCAGCCAACTTGGCCCACGACAGCAGCCAGATTTTGATTGTTGCTCAGAAGGGAAGACATGACCTTAGCCCGGGAGCAGATGGGCACAGGTGGGTGGGCCGTTAGCAGAGGTCACTGCAAATGTCACCTTGACCATCGCTGTGGGTCACGCCCAAGGACACAGCCAACTGGTGCCAGAGCCAGGATTTGGACCCTGGCCTTAAGACTCCTGGTGTACATATTTTGTGTTTAAAAACACCAGGTTTTTAAATTCACTTTCACAACCATAAACCTTTTAAAGAGGATGGTGGATTCAATCCTGCTACGTCCCCCGGAGCCATTTAAAACAGCCCCGCGGAAGCCGAGGCCGCTAGCATCGGGCTCCTTTGATGCCCTTGAGATGTTCCCCTCGATGTCTTTAGATTTGATCAGAAAGTTTGTTTAAAGCGTTTGCTTCAAAATAAGTTATTTATTTGTATATGTTCAATAAATATAGTTTTTAATTTATATCTGTACATATTAGACACACCATGGACATCCTGCCAGCACCCTGACAGAGATCTCATTGCCCCCCTATCTCAGGGCAGCTGGGAGACAGCAGTGACAGAGCCAGGCTGTGGGGGTGGCCTGGCCTCGGCCCTCGCTCCAGGGTGCAGGTCACCATCCCCTGGGAGAAGTGGATTCTTGAGAAATGTCCCCATTCCTCTGACAGACAGTCATGGTCACAGAGTGCTGGCCAAACTGTAACAGGATCCTAACCGAAATGAGACACATGTGGTGGCCAGACCGGGGGCTGGCGTGAGGCTGCCACCCTCTGCGGGCCACGGGGCCCTTTCCTTAGAACAGAGGCCACCGTCAGCCTCAGGCTTCTGCTTCTGGCTTTGGTAAGGGGTCATCAACTTCAAAGTCCTCTCCATTTTTATATTTTTATAATGTTTTTCATTCACTCACCAGCCTTTTGCACAGAGATACATTGATGGTGAGAGGGCGCGCTGTGTCACCCCCGACGTGGGCTCAGGTGCAGGTGACCACCCCCTGCCCAGAGGCCACAGACAGTCGGCCAGGGCCGGGGAGCCAGCAGCCATCCCACCCGGCCTGGGACGGTCCTCTGCGGGGACCCGGTGGGTCTGGGGATGCTCCCAGCTTCTGGGGCTCTGCACAACGGTCTCCCAGGGGCTCTTGGCTGCATGTGTAGAGCTAGTCGTGGCCCCTCGGTTCAGACATCTTGGCGTTGTCCAGCTTGACCGTCCACCTTATTCATCTCGCTGGTCCCTGAGTCATTTTGGGCTCCTTCTGAAAACCCGAGACGACTCTGATCGGTTGGAATGTGCCACCTTTGAAAAGTGTCTCAAAAACTGTGTGTCCTGGGCCCTAAAGACCGCCCCCAGGGAGGGGCAACAGTTTGGAATTTGTGTACAGGTTTCCAAGGGGACAGCTTTGTAGCTGGGGTAGGCCCGATGGCCGTGGGCAGAACTCCTTTGTTGGCCGTCCCATTTATTCTTTCCAGAAGAGTAACTCTATCAGCACACTATTTTGAAGGAAATGTCAATTTTGCCTACGGACCTACTTCACCAGGCGGCATTCTCTGGTTATTCACCATATCCTGCAACAGGAACCTTCCCAGGCTGGGCACGAGGGTGGGCACTCGGGCAGGACCTCTCCCGCCAGAGCAATCAGGCGTCTGCGGCGGCTGCATCCCAGTCCGGCCCCTGCACAGCCCAGCAGATGCCTTTTCCAGGAGCAGGAGGCCTGTCCGTCTCCACTGTGGCTCACGTAAAGGTCACGGCAACACCTCAGTGTTAAACTATTGCCTTCCTCTTTTCTTTCTAAATTAAGTTCTTTAAATAATTTCAGATCGTGGCATAGTTTTAAAGAGGGTAATTTTATTGTTCTTGTTGTCATTACTGTCTTATTACTATCCCCACGATGGGCTGGGTTGATACTGTGAAATAAACTAAAAATAAATAAACTAACATTTTCGTGCCCCCCACACGCACACGGTGCAGCATCACAGAAAGCCTCTCAGTGACCCCGGAGCCATAGCGGGATAGCGTGTCATTCGTGAAGATGAGGGAGCTTCACGCCCAGGGAATTGGCCTCACGTGCACCCTCTTGCCAATCTTTTGTGAAATAATTCACTTACGTCCTTCCAGAAGAGCCCAACTTGACAGCATACAAGTATCACCAGGTATTTCTATTAGTTGCCATGGAAGAAATTTTTGAGACGGGGTCATCAGACCATAATTCTTAGGGACCAAAGGTGTTTTTAATAAGATAATCTTTGTATTTGATTTTTTTAACGAGAAAGGAAATATTAACTTTAAACTTTAGCATCAACTTTTAAATTATAGAGATTCAGCATTAATTGACCATGGCTATAAGTTGTAAAATGTTTTCATATTAAGAATGTAATTATTTCCTTATTGTATTTTTTAAAAACTAAAGTCATATTTAAAATACTCTGAAAGAAACAGGCAAGAAACAGGAAAGATTTTTTTAAATTAAATATGTTGGCAGTGTCCATTTTAAATAACTGTAAATATATTTTCACTGTGTTTCGCAATGTATTTAATTCATAAAGTAAAAAATTTTATCAGAAGAAACTTGCATTGGAAATATTCGTTTTCAGTCCATTTGCCCGGATTTTGTAGTAGCCTCACCTGAATTTTCTGCTTTACTAATGGATTTTTCTACAGTTTTGCACGGTGTAGCCCACAGACTGGCGCCCTCGGGCGTGCCTCATTTGTGTATTGCTAATAAACTTGCTGTTCCAACTCGGCCTCTGCGTCTTGACCAGCTAGGTTTGTGGGCAGACGGGAGGACTTTCGGATGAACGGAGGCATTTTGCTGACAAGGCATTTTGCTTGCCAGGTAGGGAGGGATGTAAGAGGGATCAAGGTGGGGCAAGTGTTTTATTTCTTTGGCAAGAATCTTCTTTCATGAAAGAAACGTGCATTTTATTTTATTTATTTATTTAATTTTTGGCTGCACTGTGCAGCACGCGGGATCTTAGTTCCCCAACCAGGGATCGAGTTCGTGCCCCTGCATTGGGAGCGCAGAGTCTGAACCACTGGACCGCCAGGGAAGTCTCAAGCATAGTGTTTTTTAAAAAGTTGCTTTTAGTCCAAGGACCCGAATATCTGGGTCAGGGAGCATCTGTGCTCCTGCTGAGTGCAGCTCTATGCCTGGTGCCCAAAACAGGACCAGATGGGATGTGACTCTGCTCTCAGGACATTCACTCCAGCCAGGGATGCAGACGTGTCAACAGGTAACTCTGAGTGTGGGACTGGAGGGTTCTGGAACCACAGGAGAAAGAGCAGCTGCCTTTCAGGCGGTTAGCGGTGGGGTTTGCGGGTATGGGTTTTTGAGCTGGGCCATGCTGTTTAAATAGGAGTTCAGCAGGGAGAGAAGCAGGGGAGGCGCAGCAGGAGCCCGCGGTGGAGGGTGAGAACATGAGCCGCAGTGGCAGGTGGCTCTAGAAGAGCGGGCTGGATCAGCTGGAGGCCTGTCTGCAGATGGAGGAGGACTCTGTGGAGTGCATGCAAGGCTTCTCTTGGGAGGGGGGTGGGTTGGCCAGGTTTCTGGTTTTAGAAAGACCACTGCCAGCGGGACGGGAGTGAGTCACACTGAGACCCAGGCAGGCATATGTGGCCACACTGGCTGGGAGCAGAAAGGCCGCCGCGGATGCACAGCCCACCCGAGGGCTAATGGAGATGCAGACGGCAGAGCCCCGAGGAGCTGGCCCCGCCGCTAGCCAATCTGTCGCCAACATAGGATACAGGGGAGTTGAGCTTGGCCAGAGCGGCAAGGGTAAGGTGTCACCTTGGGCCCCGCAGGACACCTGTGTCGACAAACGGGAGGCCAGGTCTGAGAGCGGGAGGCGTGGCCTGTGTGTGTGACTTGGGGACGTCCAGGTGACACATTATGCACCTGGACCCACCTTTCAGCGGTCGAGGACCAGGTGAGTGGGTGGTGCCTCCTTCACCCCCATTTTCCTCTCCCTGGGGATGGGGTGGTCATTGGCTGGCCGTGTCCCAGATAATGAGGGGCCTCTTCCATTGCCAGAGTGAAGCAACCGCCCTGAGTCGGAGGTGAGGTCATTTCTCCAGCCCACCTTAGATGACAGGAAAGTCACTGTCCGCGTGCTCTCAGCTTGCCTCAGTGCCCTACGAGCAGTCCTCAAAGGCGGTCCTCTGCCCCAGTATTCGCTGTCCAGTGACGGGTCATTCATCTCAGTGGTGGGCCTGGTTAAGCTTCATTAGACCTGTTTTTTGTTTGTTTGTTTCTTTCTTTCTCTGTGGTACGCGGGCCTCTCACTGTTGTGGCCTCTCCCGTTGCGGAGCACAGGCTCCGGACGCGCAGGCTCAGCGGCCATGGCTCACGGGCCCAGCCTCCCCGCGGCATGTGGGATCTTCCCGGACCGGGGCACGAACCCGTGTCCCCTGCATCGGCAGGCGGACCCTCAACCACTGCGCTACCAGGGAAGCCCAGACTTGTTTTTAATTGATGCTCCTCCTTGGGCTTGAACATGGGTCACGTCCTGGTGGCTGCCAAAGGAAAAGGAAGTGCCTCTTTAATTTCTTTTAAAACTTAGCAAAAGGACACCAGAGCTCTCGGTTTTGCTTTTTAGAACCATGGAGATGACTCAGGGATATCACGCAAGTTATAATTTTGGGAGCAGGCAATACAGAGCCTCGCTGGCATAAATCAGGAGCCCAGCTCTTTAATGGGAAGCAGGGAAAACATTAGCTGATGTCTGTGATCCAGAAATTTTATGATGGAAACTTCATCAATTTTATGATACTGTTTAAAATGGCTGGCTTTTCACACAAAGGGACCAATTAGTTAGAAAACAGGGTAGGAAACATAGCAGAGATGAAGTGGGTCAGGTATACTCATCTCCCCACCTGGGGGGCTATTTTGAGCTGATCCTGGACACTGAGAAGTTGGTCTGTCCTGGAACCACCCCCAGGGCTGGGTGGGCAGTGCAGCAGAGCTGAGAGCTAGCCGCTTCCTTCCTCAGGGAGGCTGGCCTCCGGCTGGGGGGCGGGGGGTCTGCCCGTGTGCTGAGCATCTCTTCTTTTTCTGATGCTTTGACACCTGGGACCTTGCTGACCATGAAGGGACAGCCCTTCCCAGGGCCACCCAGTTCCTGGAGACGTCAAGGACTTGCCTGCAAACAGGCCTTTCATATGTGAACCAACCAATGCAGAGTCCACACCCTAGCCAACTCCTTTATGAGGTTCACACATGCTGGACCACTATCCCCTGCCCTAATCATCCCTGGGCCAGGTGCCTGACAGCTGGGGCAGCCCCTGGTCCCAGAGCTTTTACTGAAATTATTCAGACCAGCCCATCCTCAGCCTGTTTGCCCTCCCTCACCCATTCCTTCCTGTGAAAACCACAATAAAGGCTCTTGTTCCCATTTTTCCCCCTCCCTCCACCTCTTGACCTGCCCTGGTGCTTCCCCATGTGGCCCTGTGTGACCTGGCGTGGCCTGTTGTGGTGTGGCATTATGGGGAACGGGGAGTGTGATAAACTTTCCTGCTCAATGGCAGTCATCTGCTGATCTGTTGGCCCTCCCTCCATACTGCGGGATAATAAAGCCTACAGTTTAAAACCCCCTGCTCCTGTGGAAAGGGCATGGGCTGAGTTTCATGTGTATCAAGTGATGGGAGATGACCCATCCGTGAAATATCCTGCAACACCTGTAAGACTCTAATTGAGCTGAAATCCTTTTCTCTGTGGGTTGTCTTTCCAGCAGGATAAACACTGCCATTTTCTTCAACTAATCATTCATTCATTTATTCATTCAGGGACTACTTATTGAACACCTACTGTGCTTGGGGCACTGGAGGCACAAAACTGTAAACAAAACTGTCGGCACCAGTTCCTTACTGCTGCTGGCGATCGACACGCACCTGGCACAGGCGACCTGGCTAATAAACACGTCATTATAAATTGTGAAAAGCTACGAAGAGCGACACCCGGCTTCTGGTGGTGACAGATTCGAGCCATGGGCAGCCCTCCATGGGACACAAGGAGAAGAAGTCTCCCTGGGGCGTTATCGTGCTCATTCCCATCCCTCTGCATCAGGGACCTTGCAGGTCCCAGGAACACTTCTGCACCAGTGTTGGGATAAGGTCCCTGGCACAGGGGGTGTTCTTCAAATGCTCCGTGGTGGCTGCTTTTTGCAAATCCGAGCTGAGAGTAGGAGCTCTCACCCCTGAACTTGGGTCCCTGAATTCCGTGGGATGAAGAAGATTCTGGAGGAGGAGGGCCCAGGTGATGTCAGGGTGACTCATTGATCGTAGTGTCCCTAGGATTGGGATCCACGGACATCCCTCTAAGTTCCCAACTTGACTGCTACAGAGACAACTGCAAACACACTCTGGACCTAGTGCTTCAAGACCAACTTGAGTCACCACAACAGTTGGGACCGTTAACACCTCCCAGACCTGGATGGTCACACACCTGGAGCCCCGGGAGTCCAGGGGAGGTTGCATCCCCTTGAAGCCTGATGCCGAGCTGGATCTGTAACGTGCATCCCCTCCTAACCCTCCCCACGGGTGCGCACATCGGGGGAGATTGCACTGGGGGTTGGGGGAGAGCCTGAACACTCTGGGGGTGTTGGTGGACACTGGTTCCCGTCCGAGGCAGGTTCCTGGGGATTTCCAGTTCCATTGAGACCCTCCGGCCAGAGCAGAGTTTGCGGGGGTCGGGTTCTTGGTGGAGCTTTGGCCCCTGCCTGGGCCACAGGCGGTCTGGTGTGATGATTCCCCTGGTTCCTGAAAGTGTGGGTGGAATACAGCCTGGGCCACGGGAAGAATCCCCTCTTGGTTTCCAGACACAGTCGGTTCCTGTGGTAGAAAGTGCGCCCCCCCCCACCGAAGTCCTCTTCCTCCTAAAACAGTAAACAAAGCAATCTTTCGACCCTAGAGGAACTGCAGACAGTCCTGCCCTCCGGGACCTGAAAGGTCACAGGGCAGTGACTTCGCCCACATCCCCATCCAATTGTCCATTTTCCGTGTGAGAGACGATGGTGAGCACATTGCAGCTGCTGATGCAGATGTGGCCCCTTTTACGGGAGTGTGCACAGCTCCCAGTGTCTGGGATGCAGCTGACCCTGTTGGTTCCGTGCCTGTTGGTGAAGTTGCTCCCACCTGGAGGGAAACAGTGCATCTCACAGGTCTAAGCAAACGCTTCAGCTCTTTCTAAGCGGCGAGGGAGGCTGGCATCTTCTTCTTCAGAACCTCAGCAGCATCAATCAAGCTGACTGGGTCTGGTGAGGAGAAAACAGCAAGTTCTCTCCAAGCCTTCGTGGGACACAGATGACCAGCGGCTCTGGGCATTGCACACTTGGATTTCGGAAAGGGAGCTGGAGGCTTGTGCAACTATGAGAAGGGCTGGTGGCAAGCAAGTCAGGAATCACCTTTGATTCCCTAAGTCACTGGCGCTTAAGAGGGCAGCTCTCGAGAACCAGAAGCTACTGCAAATCTCAGGAACCTCTTGGAAATTCTCAGTAACTGCCCGAATCTATGGCAGCAAAGCAAACGTTCCCAATCTCGTGTCCACCCGTACATCTACCTGTATCCAACTCCTGGGATAACGGGGCCCCAGTCTGTCCAAATCCACACACGTGTCTCTTGTCGGGCAGATGCCACCTCTGTCCCAGTTTCTCAGGAGACCTTCCAAGGGGATGTTAGTGATGCTGGGTGGGTGACAGTGCAGCACATGGAACAGTGGAACAAGTAAAGGTAGCGATGCATCACATCGTGGGCCATTCCTGTCACGACGCCAAAACAGAAGGCGCAGGAACCAGTCTAAGCACCCACATCTCACCCTGCAGTTGTCCTCAGTCTCACACCAAACCTTGGGTCTCAGGCAAGTGCACAGGGATCTTTGAGCTTCTTGCTCTCTTTTGTTTGCACATTTATTACAATGAATATTGTCACGTGGTACTGATGCCACCACCATCCCCTTCTGCCTCCTAAATGGCCCACAAGGGGAGTGCTTGCTTTTGAACCACGCCTTGGTTGATAAAAGGGTGTCTTTGAGATTTTTTTCCTTTGGAAGGTGCACAAATGATACATTTTTGAACACTTCAAATCTACGTGTGCCCTACTTCCTTTACAACGGAGTAAAACCCAGACGGAGCTGAGTCATCACAACCCTCCCAATATCTCCCGGCCTCCGGAACAGTAGAGGAGCCTCAGCCCTACTCATTCCCCCTGGTAAGTATTCTGTTTATTCTGTTTAGAACTTTGTAGGACTTTTTAATCTTTATGGTTCAAATTCTGAAATTCTTACAGGATGGACTTTGGCCCAATACTACATAGGCCTTTTGATCTGCGGGCTCGGAATTTTTCCAGCTCCGCTGTGTGCCCTGATTCCCAAGGAAGCCTGTGCTTCATGGAGACCTCCTTCCCTCTGTCTCTTACAAGGCTTTTATTTACTCTATTTCTCATTCCCTTGTTATTTTTAGAGATTTGTAATCCGTTCTCTTCCGTGGTGACATTGTCTTCCGCCTTCTTCTCTTTATTATCCTTTTTTTTTTTTTTTTTGCAGTACCCGGGCCTCTCACTGTTGTGGCCTCTCCCGTTGCGGAGCACAGGCTCCGGACGCGCAGGCTCAGTGGCCATGGCTCACGGGCCCAGCCGCTCCGCAGCATGTGGGATCTTCCCAGACTGGGGCACGAACCCGTGTCCCCTGCATCGGCAGGCAGACTCTCAACCACTGCGCCACCGCCACCGGGGAAGCCGTCTCTTTATTATCTTTAATGCAAATAAATGCTAATTCCGCTCCTGCCCTTTCACTTTCCTTCTCACTCCGATGACTCCCCTCCTACTCAGCCTGTGAACTTCTACTATCTGGTTTCAAAGAGGGCATATTTTTCTGGCATTCATATCGAGACACAATGCATACAATTTTGAGCTGTGGTTGTGTTTCTCTTCAGTTACTTATCCTTGAATGAGGAGCACTCCCTCCAGGCCAAGTGTTTTCTGGTTCACGAGCTGTGTCCTGTCTCCTCCTTGCTGCATTCTTAGCTGCTGGTGGAATCCTTCTTTTCCACGTTAATCTCAAAGGCAGCATGATGTGCACCCCAGACAAATTGTGGGTATCTAGCAGGGCATCGCTGTGTGTGCACCTCTGGAATTGACCCCGTGGTCTGGGGTTAAGACTGCAGTCGAGCGTTTACATCGGCATCGTCATCAGCCCGCTGCAGTGGTTCCTTGTCCCAAATGCAGGGATACGTGGTGACCCCATCTCTGGCTCGGGGTGAGGGTGGGGGAGCATGTAGCTCAAGATTAAGACAGTGAGCTACAGGGATTCCTCCAGGATGACCATGTGACCTGACCAGAGCCTCTAGACTTTATGAGAGGAAGATGCCCAGGCTGGAACTGCCATAGCCATTTTGTGACCTGAGGACACCTACATGGCTCTGTACCCGAGCGGTGGACTGTGGCTTGGAGAAACAGAGCCATACCAAAGATCTCCGTGTAACACTGTGATGCAAATCTTCAGTGGGGCCTCCGCACTGCTGGCAATTTTAACAACTTCCTTAGCCAATCCACTTTCTCACTCTCCTGATAAAATTTCACACCTTTGGGACTTCCCTGGTGGCGCAATGGTTAAGAATCCGCCTGCCAGTGCTGGGGACATGGGTTTGAACCCTGGTCCGGGAAGATCCCACATTCCACGGAGCAACTAAGCCCGAGCGCCACAACTACTGAGCCTGCACCCTAGAGCCCGCGAGCCACAACTACTGAGCCCACGTGCCACAACTACTGAAGCCTATGCGCCTAGAGCCCATGCCACTCGCTGCAACTAGAGAAAGCCCGCGTGCCACAACGAAGACCCAACGCAACCAAAAATAAATAATTAATTAATTAATTTAAAAAATTTCACACCTTCTCCTGTTTCCCTGGCCCCTTTCCCTCTTCTCCCTTTCAGGGATGACCTTACCTGTAACTTCCCTGAGAACACAAAGCAGCTGAAAGAGAAGCTCCCACCCCACGTGCTTCTAAGCCCTCCAGTTCTCCAGGGTCAGTGGTCCCTGCTCCCACCTGACCTGGCCCCTCAGCTCATGCTTGGGCTCTATCCCAATCACCCCTTGAGGACTTGCTGCTGGGCATTCCCTCCTCTCCCTCCTGTACCTTCTGTCTCTCCACGTCTATTAGCTCATTCTCGTCCACATGCCCCCTTAGCTGCTGCCCCAATTCTCTGCCCTTGAGTCGCCAGAAAATTCCAGAAAGCATTATTACGGGCACTGGCTGTCCAGTTCCTCACCTCCCGTGATTCCCTCGACTAGCCCCCAGGAGGGGTCTGTCCTTATGCCTGCCTGTGCTCTGTCCTCACGACTTGCCCTCTTGGCAGCCCCGGGCCTGCTGACCCAGCCCTGCTCTGAAGCATCCTTCACGTCCCAACACGGGGTCCTCCCTCTGCCTGCAGAAGTGCTGTGGTCAGCAGAGGGCCTGGGCTGCCCAGGGATGTCTGCCTGAATCCCAACTCTAGATTGCTTTGCACCTCGCTTCCCTCAACTCTGGGGCACCTTTCTGGTGGGCTTGCTGTCAGCGCGGTTTACGGGCCCGTGCTTGGAAGTTGCCCACATCGGACTTGATACACGGCGGAGACTAAGTGGGAACTGCCGTCACCACTGTGGTCACCTCGGCTTGTGGCTCTGCTGGCGGCATGGCCCCTCCCGCGCCTCCGCAGGCAGGTACTGCTGGGCCGTTGACAGGGCTGAGCACCGGGGCCTCAATCTGTGAGCTGCAAATGATGAGAACGGTGCTGCGTCCCAGCGTGGAGCCAGGGAGGGTTTTGGAACGAAGTGCCATCTGCCCAGCCCGGTACTGTCGGAGATTAACAACCTAATTATAACATCATGTGAATGCCAGTGGGTTATGAGCACAGGCTATTAAAACACCTGGGCTGGTGCACTTAGTGCCTGCAACGGGCAAGTCTGAGCTCGATGGGCTGCCAAAGCCCCTGGGCCTCGCGGGCCCCGGTCGTGGAGATGAGGCAACAATGGGCCACGCGCAGCCAGGAGAGGCTGGGAGTGGCAGGGCCGGCCCTGGGCATCGCTCCCTGGTGGAAACAGCAGCGCGTGGTGATTGTTCTAGCAGGCTGGGGCTTGTGAAGTGTTTTCACGTCTGATGGAATCGGGCTGAGCAGGGCCTGGGCTGTAGTGGCCAGAGCCCCGCCCAGCCTTACTCTCACCGCATAAGCCGGATGGGCGCACCTGGCCGCTCTCCTTGGAGCTGAGCTCGGGGGACGTGGGTCTCTCCTCTGGTTGGTCCTGCTGAGTGGACAGCAACTGCCACACAGAGACTGCTCACCCCCCAGGGCCACCCCTGTCTCTTTAGAACCAAGGATGCTGCCGCGGGCACACCTGTGGCTGGACAGCCTGGGCTGGTCCTCATGAAGCGGGGGGACCATGCACCACCGAGGCCCAGGGGCGGGTGGGGGTCCCAGAGATGCTGGGAAGGCCTGGCCGAGGGTGGGCCTGGGGAGGGGATTTGGAGAGGATGGAAGAAGCCGGATGCCTTGATGTCGGGAAGCGGGGCCACGCGGTGACTGGGCGGGTCGGTGACCTGGTCTGGAAGGAGTGGGCTCGGGGCCTGAGCCGTGATGGTGAAGGAGCCGCCCCCGCATGCTCAGCTGGACGGCGCGAGGTCATCAAGATCATCGCCGGCTGGTCTGTGTGCAGATGTGATCGCGGCTGGCTCTCAGCTCTGTCGCAGAGGCCTGGTCTGCTGCTGGTGACCCTGTCTGTGTCGGATGGGGGAAGGCCCAGGCCCGGTGCGCCCGGTGGGGCCAGAGGTCAGGGGCCGCCGTGCTCTCTCTCAACTCAGTGGGATCCTTCTTGAAAGGGTCCTGATCCTGACTTTACACGAATCCCCACCAGAATGGATGTTGGCCTTGACACAAGCCTTGGCGCCTTCCGGGGGAAGCGTCACCGTGTGCCGGGGTGTCTTCTGCAGGGGTCCCTGGGCCGTGCCACACAGGAAGGAGGTGGCCACTTCCCCTTGGGGATCCGCCGTGGGCAGGGGGTGCTCCTCCGGCCCACAGAGTCACCCGCTGGCCTTGCAGCTGCTCCCTGGCTGGAAGGAGGCCCCCAGGTCCTTGGAGGGGGACCCTCTGTTATTGACGATGTGAAACTGGTTGGGTTTCCGTTTTAGCGACAGAGCTGGAGGGACGAGCCCAGCGGATATTTGAGGAAGTATTTCTGCTCCTCTGATTCCAGTTTGTCAAGGGCATTGCACGTTTCCGTCTGCTCCTTTGAGATTCGTTGTTACCTGATGACTCTGGACGCCAAACTTGGGTGTCTTGGGTGAAAACCAGCTTGAGTCTGCCTGGGATTTGGGGTGTCTCTGGAGCTTTAGAGCAATGCCTCTTATTTGGGCTAAAAATAACTTCCCCCTCCAAGCACCTCAGTCTCCTCTGTGAACAGGGCACACTCATACCTGCCCCGCTCACAGGAAGCTCAAGAGTGATCACAGCGCCTGCACTTTGTAGCCGGCCACGTGGGCATGTTTGTGTCCTCGACGTCCTACCACGAAGCTGTCACTGACTGCGACGTGGGGCATCCTGAGAGCCAAGGCTCCCTGGCCCCAGTCTGGCCCATCATTCAGGAAAGTGTTCCAGATGGATCGACATGGGAACAGCAAACATCTTCTCACACCCACCAGCCTCTTCCAGGGAGAAGACCCCCGACAGAGCCGCCATGCACGGAAGTGGGAATCAAGATCATCCACCAGAGGGGGAAGGAATTCTCCCTGCCTCACTGCCCCAAGGCCTGGCAGTTATGACAGGAGAGGAAATGGCCAGTTTCTGAAGCTCTCCAGACGCACCGCGGGTGCCAGCTCCCAGGTTCTGTCTCTATCTCTCCACGCACACCACACAGGCACACACACACCACACACATGCCTAGACACACACACCTAGACACCCCCCCAGATACACACACACACACACACCCCTAGATGCACACACACACCACACACACCTAGACACACACACACACCCCTAGGTGCACACACACACACCTGGACACAAACACACCACACACACCTAGACACACACACGCCTAGACACACACCCCTAGACACACACACACACACATCTAGACACACACACTTAGACACACACACACCTAGACACACACACACACCTAGATGCACACACACACACCTAGACACACACATCACACATCACACACCACACAGACACACACATACCACACATCACACACCACACAGACACACACATACCACACATCACACACACACCACACACACACATCACAGGTACATGCATAGACACACACACCACACATCACACACAGACACACACACACCACACGTCACACACACGCAGAGACACACGCACACACACACACACCACCCTGGCCTCGGCACAGCACCCTCGCCCTGGATGGTCCCACACACCCCCTCCTTCTCGTCCAGCTGGCCCCACTCAAACATGGCCTCCGATGGAAGGGCTGGTTGGGGTCACTGCCCCTGGCCCTCACCTTCCTGTTGGATCCTGTGGTCACTGTCAGCTTCCCCGCCGGCCCGGGGCCTCCTTCAGGCCCAGGGACTTCGTCTCGTGTGCTCACGGCCCTGGTCCAGGGCCTGGCACGGTTTGGAGGGGCATGAGATCTGGCAGGAAGTTTTTGACGTTGTTGATACTGAACTCCACATATTATGATCCAGAGAAGGAGGGGGGTATCTGTATTTGTGTGACTCTAAGTGTGTGAGTGTGAGTGTGTGTGTGCACGGGGGTGGTGAGCTGCCCATGTCCGGCCTTCTCCTATCTGCTCCTGGCTCCTCTGTCTCCTCAAAGACAAGCGGACGGCATTTCAGGGACAAGGGGCTTCCGTCCGGCTGGGGTGCACCTGCCAGGCTCTCAACCCCTGGCCTCTGCGCCTCACCTGGCAAATGGGCTGTGCTCCAGGACCCCTCAGCCGGCCATCAGGGGAGAAGTGAGGTGACACGGGTGTGAGGATGTGGTGACATCACTGCTTTGGGGTGGCACGTCCTGATCCCATGGTGGAGATGGTCAGTGTCCCGGCACCTGGCCCACAAACTGCGAGAATTCCTCCCGGCCTCTCCCTGTGTCCCTGACACTGAAATTCTAGGGCCCTGGGTGAGTGTTTAGGGAAATGTTGACAAATAGCTTCATAATAAGGCAAACGCTGATCATATTCATTTAATCTTTGTTAAAAGCATCACAAATGATTTATTGTTTTTTAAAAAGGAAAAATAAGAAAGAATCAATCGCATCTCTGTTATGTGCATATACGAAGTATGGGCTCAACCCGGCTGAATGAAACGTTAGCTGCCCAAGCCCAGCCCGTTATTCCCAGGTGCCTGCGTGTACCTGTACACCAAATACACAGAACCTCAAATGTAGAACCAGATAAATCCATAGACCTATGTGTTGATTGATACGATTATGGGAATGGGAAAGTATCGTTATAGGTGCCGACTTATTCCCAGGTTCTTGGGTCCATTCACCCAAAATGCTCTTAATAGAAATAATGACATAAAATACATGAAAAACACAAATAGCAAAAGCGAAAACCCTACCCCAACAGAGAGAATGAAGCTGAGGGTCAAGGAAGGGCAAAGGGCTCGTCACCCGCAGGCACTGCTGAGCTGGGGGCTGTGTCCTTGCTGACCTTGACCTTGGACCTGGACAGTGCTGACACATGTCTGACCCTGGTTCTGACACTCACAGGACGGGCCGGGTGCGGGTGGACAGCAAGACACAGGGTTCCTAAGCCGTCTTTGGTGAACTCGGGCAGGCTGCGGGGAGGCAAAAGTCCCGGAGAACCCAGCCTCTCCCACACAGCCCCCCAGCTCCAGTCTGGGGTCCACTGCCCCAGCCCTTCCCCAAGGAGGGTCTTGAGGACGGCTTGCAGGGCGAGCTCTGCGGGGCTGGACCAGGAGCTCCAGGCGGTGGGCTGGCAGGGTGGGAAAAGGGATGCCTCTGTCGCCTGCCCCGTGACCTGCAGTGACCCCTTCTGAGTTGGTTTCGGGTGGTCTGAGTCCCCACAAGGAGCTGGACTCCAGGGGTCCCCCACTCCACAAGGATTCAGGGCCTCCCACGTGTTCTGGGCGTGAGGATGCATCCCTGGCCTCCCTCCCGCAGGCCACGTTTCTTTTCTGGGCAAGTGGGCTAATGCCCCCCAGTCTTCATTCTGGACTTCCCACGGCCAGCGAGTTCCTAGCCTGGGCTGTGGTGTCCCCACCTCTGAGGGGAAGGCCCCGGCCACCTGAGAGCCCAGCCTGGGGTGTGGGTAGGGGGAGGAGGGAGAGGATGGGGAGGGGATACTGATTTCCAGTTTCAAGGCAAAAGGTGAAAATCTGCCCCCATATATCCCTAGTGTCCCTGATTCTAGGCATCTGTGAGTGAGTGGAATCACACTGCACAGGGAGCAGGGGGCTGGCTCCTGGGCGCCTCTGCTGCCGTCTTGCTGTGTGACCTTGGGAAAATCATTCCCTCTCTGGGCCTCAGTTTCTCCGTCTTCAAAACGAGGAGCACACTACTTGGCGGCCCTTCGGGCTCTGCCATTCAAAACCCCGCCTGGTTCCCGGTTCCTACGTGCGTCCCTCAAGCTATGAGGAGGCACAGAACACTCTGGGCATCTAGAGGCCGTTCCCACCGCGGCCACTAAGACGGGATCTCGCAGGCGGGAACCCGTGCGAGGGCGCCGCCTGCTGGCTTCCTTCGGAAGTGCAGGCGCTGGATCCCTAGGACCCTGCGAGGGGCTGGGGCGAGCCGGCGTCGGGGGGAAGCCAGGGAGAGCCTTTGCCTTGTGGGCCGCAGGAGAGAAGGCTGCCAGAAGGGGCAGAGGAGCATCCCTGGGCATTCTGGAAAAGGGGTTCCCGAGAATGGGGCTACTGCCTGGCAATAAAAATAGGAAGTTGAACCCTCCCACCCAAAAAACGCAAACAGCTACCTAGAGAGGTATTTACATTATCTGAAGTTTAAAAAGAGGAAGGACAGCGGGAGGTGTGGAAGGCGGTATTGGGAGGGCCTACCACTGGCTTTCTGGATTCTGGCGGGGCGGTGGATACCCCTGCAGAGGGACGACCCTGCGGTGGGATCTGCCTTCCTGGAGTTTATGAGGAAGGAAGCAGGGCCCCGCTGTCCCTCTGCTGGGACGGGAGCCCGCCGCACAGGTGATGGGGCAGGTCAGCGGTGCTGAGAGCCTGGTCTCTCCCAGCCTCAGGGGGACCAGCCTCGGCCACGAGAAGTCAGGCCCGGCTGCGGTGACCAGCCGTGGGCAGCCAGGGTGGCCGTGTGAGGTCCAGAGAAGTGCCCAGAGTCTGGGAGGGCGGGCGGCTCAGCGGGTGGCACGTGGGCCTGGTGTCCGGGGGGTTGGGTGGGAGCTGGTGGGTCTCCTGGGCGGCCGTGGGCTGGGTGGGCTTGAGCTGGACAGAGGCGCATCTGTCGCCTTGCGTGGACACAGCTGGAGGAGGAGGCTTTTCCGAGGTCTTTGAGGGGACGCCGGTCCCAGCCTCGTGCCAGTGGCACGTGTAGTCCTGTGCCCTCCATGGGGGATGAAGCGGCGGAGAGGAGCGAGCTCTGGGCGCGGCCTCCAGCGGCATCAGCCCACCAGGTAGCTGTGCATCTCTCGGGAGTTGACGCTCAGGACCACGCCAGAGTGATTCCCTGGAGGCACAGAGATGCCAGGCGTGAGCACACGCCCGGCCGAGGGGCAGAGAGAGGACGGAGGGCCATGAGGGACACGGTGTGGCCTCAACCGGCGTGCAGGGCATCCTGCGCTTCCTGCAGCCCTGCAGGTCGTGCCTGGACACAGGTGCAGAGAGGTGGGCGTCTCTAGGTTTCCTGGGGGAGGTGACTGAGGGTGGGCTCTCCTGGTGCCAGCACAAGCAGTGGACCCAGGGGGCCTCCGGGGGTGAGGCCATGCCCGCCAGCAGCCACCATACTCACTGCCCTGCAGTGGCCGGCCCGGCGTCGGTGGCAGGGGGATGTAGGAGGGGCTCTGTGCCCTCCAGGCAGGGGGCACTGCAGGGTGGCGAGGCAAGGCCCCGGGAGGCAGCCGGAGGGAGAAGGGCACAGTGACGGTCAGAAGGGAAGGGGTCTGCCGGGGTCCTGGGCGGGGCTGTGTTCTGAGCCTGAGGGCCGGAGGCGTGGCCGGTGGAAGGAGCCGGCTTGGGCGGCCTGGAGCCCCCCAGACCCCCGGGCACGTGGGGAGGAAGCGGCCCAGAGCTTCCAGTGGGGCCACCGGGGGGCATGGGGTGGTGAGCCCCGCGTGCCGGGGGAGACCTCATCAAGGCGTGTCACCTCATGGCCTCGGTTTTGTCATCTGTAACTTGGGGATGATAATATGGCCTCCCCTAAAGGATGGTAGTGGGGTCCCGAAGGGACTGCCCATGAGGATTTGGGCAGGGCCTGGCACACACTAAGTGCTCCATTAAAAGAATCCCTTATTATTACGCTATCATTGCTCTTCGGGGCTTGACGGCAGAGCTGCGGAGGCAGGAGGGCCGCTCTCTCATCTCCCTGGGACGCCCACCCCTCTGTCTGAGCTTGGGAAGCCCGGGTCCACTGGGAGCCTCTGCCACCACCTTTCATGTGGGGTGTGACACCACCTGATGAAGATGGGGGTGACCACCCGGGAGGCCGCATGGGGCCCCGACACTCTCCAACCACCGCTGGCCTGGGCTGAGGGGTCTTGGGGCACACGGGGGAGCTGGCCCCGAGCCTGGGCTGCAGCGTGGGGGAGGGACACAGAATCGGCTGCGCCTCTTATCGGCTAAGTGACTTGGGAGACTGAGTGGCTGCTGTGAACCTCAGCTGTCCCATCTGTCAAGTGGACACACGGCCAGGGCCTGCCTCCCAGGCTGGCTGCAAGACTGTGTCGGGAAGCACTGGGCCTGGTGAGAAGCAAGTGCCCAGGAAATCGGAGCTATTGTCACCGTCCCGGGAGGCTGTGGACCACGGCCCTGAGAGGAACCCGGCCGTGGGAGACTGTGGGGCTGCGAGGTCAGGGAGCTGTGGAGGACGGGAGTGGTCAGCTCCCGACCACTCCAGGGAGAAAAGAGAGATGCGGGCTTTGGGGTCCGGCCGGCCCGCGTCTGGATCCCAGGCCAGCCACTTGTCCGTTGTGCTGCCTGGGTGAGCAACGTCACCTCTCTGAGCCTCACCTCCAATCATTTAAAAGGTGAGGACAGCGATTCCACCTCCCACAGCTCTGGGGACACAGTGGATACGGGTGGGAGGGGATAAAGGGGTGGTGAAAACACAACCCACGACGGTGACACGTTTCTGGAGTGTCCTCCTGGCTGCTTGTCTGAGGGTCTCACAGCAACCCAGGGGTGGGGCGGTCGCCGTGTAGAGGGTGCAGAGAGCGGCTGTTAAGGGTGGGGAGGGCCAGCGGAGGTGGGGGGCAGGTGGCGAGGGAAGGGGAGGGGGTTTTCGGGGTGGGCGTTACCTAGAGTCTGTGAGTGGAGCTCATCGTCTATAAACTCCTCACCCTGGATGGCACTCTGCACGTCCTGGCTGTGGCTCACGGGGCTCGTCATTTCCTGTTCCTTCTCGTTGTGCATCTGGGCGTACACGGTCCTGCCGGGGCGTTTCCTGCGGGACGGAGGTGGGGACTCAGGGCTCTGCCCAGGATGCCCGTCCCCAGAAGCCCCCAGCGGAGCCCTGGGCCATCCCTCTGTGTGGTGCTGACATCGCTCCTGGGTCTGCCTCCTGCCCTGCCTCTGCTCCAAGCCACCTCCTCCAGGAAGCCCTCCCTCCTGTGAGCTCCCGCAGCCCTGGGTTTCCCTCTGCCCCCGCACACGGGGTACTCGCTGTCCATCCGTCTCCCTTCAGGCATGTTGCAGGGAGAGGCTGTTTTATTTTCTTTCAGGTCCCTGTCACCTTGCACTTCAGGGCTCTGGCTGGGTTGGCATGCGTTCCCACACGGCACGTGATGTTGACCGGCTCTGAGAGGTGCTTGCTGAGCCCTGCATGGGGTTCTGGGGCTGGCTGCACCGTCCTCAAGTTCCCATACCCTCCAGGGCAGAGGGAGAGGAGAGCAAGGGCACAGCCCCCTCTGCCTCAGCTGGGACTGGGCTCAGGGCCCCTGGACCAGGCTCCTTCATGTTCAACACCCCAGTTAGTTGGAGCAAAACCCCAAAAGAGCCCATGGTCCCAATTTACAGAAGAGGGAACTAGACTCAGGGGGAGAGTGGGCTTCCTCAGAGCCACTCACCGACACTGGCAGTTCTCTGGAAATATTGAGATGGCAGGATGCACATTCAGGGCCGAGAGCAGGTTGGCCCATGTGGCCAGACCCAGTGGACTGTAGCACTTGATGGCTGTGAGCCTCTGAGACTTAGGAGCTTTTGTTACGCAGCCGGGCCCAGCCCACGCTGACTGCTGCATCAGCCAGGAGAGCCCAGCTCCCTGGGCTCACAGAGCTTAAAGCCTCTGGACAAATGGGGCATTTCTCTCTGCTGCTGCAAGTTCCTCCCCTTCCTCCTCCCTCCCCCTCCTCTGGGGACAAGGTAGTAGGTTCCTTCTGGGCCATTTACACTGTGTGTGATAAATCTGGAGCAATTTGTGGAAACTGCAATCTAGCCTTCAGGAGGTCTGAAGAAGGCAATTGAAAGAGACTGGAATTCTGCCCCTTTCACTCCCGACCTGCCAGGCCTGCCTTCTGCCCACCCCCAGGCAATCCTGCCGCCCTGCAATTCTCAAGTGCCCTGAGAAAAGCCCAAATGGGTGCACCCAAACTGTGGTCCAAGGGGTAAGAGAAAGGGGTGGGGGCAGGTCCCGACTCCAGCCATTGCCTCCAACTCGGCTCTGACTTGGGAGGCGGCGTCTAAATCGTTTTCTCATTCAGCCTCTCAGGACTCACACCCCATGGCCTGCCTCAGCCAGGCCTGAGCCGGGCGGTTTTCACAAGGTCCCAATTAAACACGGCGTTATGGCAACAAGGGAGACGGGCACAGGAGGTCTGCAGGAGCTGGGGGCCTGCGTCTGTGCCTGCCCACCCCCCTCCCCTCCCCATCTTCCCCTCCCTGCCCCCTGCCCCTCTTCCCCACCTCCTCCCCCTCTTCTTCTTCCCTCGTCCTACCCTCCTCCTGCTTAGTCTCCTTTTACAGATGAGGAAACTGAGGCTCAGGGAGGGGAAGAGACTGGCCAGGACCACAGAGCTGGTCAGCAGCCTGGTCTCCGAGGCTGACTCAGCCCTGCTGCCATCTGGGCTGCCCTGCAGGTTGGGGGGCTGCCACCCAGTGTGAACGGTGCTGGAGGACTGGGACCCAGAAATGTCCAGGGCTCGGGGGAGGAAGGACCCTCAGCCTCAGAGGAGCAGGGAGGGGAGGGTCAGCTTCGTCTCTGGTCTGTTCCCAAGGGCGACCCCAACCAGGGAGACCCCAAGGCCACTGGAGCCAAACCAGCAAGACGGGGAGAGACAATGGGCTCAGATCTGGCAGCTGCGTTTTGCAGGAAATGAGTCCGGTGACACTTTCTGGTCATTTTGCTCATTCCCAGGCCCTCGAGGGTGCCCACGAGTAACCCCAGCACCGAGGGTTATTAAACCCATTTCACAGCTGAGGACTAAGGTCAGAGGGGGAGGGAGGCACAACAACCCCTCCCGATGACCTCACGGTGTGCTTGCCACCCACCCAACCTCGGCTCAAGCCCCCACCCGCTCCCACCCTGGGTGTCAGCCGCCCCCCGCTCCGGCCCTGGGTGTCCCGTGCAGCCGCTCCATCTGGAGGCTGGAGCCCCCTCGCTGTGGAGTGCCTGGCACACGGCAGCTCTGGATCATGCTTGCAGAGGGAAGGGGTGGATGAGTGCTGGGGGAAGCATGGGGGTTGGCCACAGCCTGGGGTCAGAGCCCCACTCCTCACTCCTCAGCTGTGTGGCCCTGGGAAAATCACTTAACCTCTCTGAGCCTGGGTTTCCTCATCTGTAAAATGGGTGGGTGGAGCAGAAAGGAGGATGGGGGTGGAAGAGGCTCCTTGGGTTGTGAGCGGTCGGCTGTCTCCCTCTGGGATCAAGGTGACTCAGAACCAGGCTGTGGGTCCAGACAAGCCCACTCCCCACCCCAGGACCCATTGCAGGCACAGCCACAACTCTCCAAGAACCTGCTGGGAAGCTGCACACCCCCCAACACCAGGCCCTGCCCTCACGCCCGGTTAGCCCAGGGAGGCCGGGTGACCTTGCCTTTTGAACTTGTAGAGGATGAAGGCTCCCACCGCGAACAGCCCGATGAGAAGGAGGACTGCCACTGCCCAGTAGCCGCCACCTCCTCCCAGGCTTGGAGAATCTGTGAGCAAAGCAGCCTGTGAGTGGTCAGTGTGGGCACTGGCCAGCCTCCTGGCACCCAGGACCCCCACTGAGTAAATCCCGGCCCTGGTCCTTCCTCCTGGAAAGTGGACAGAACTCCTCCGTCCGGATTGATGCTGGCGTGGACACGTGGCTGCACAGAGCAGAATGCAGCTCTTCAGCTCCTGCAAAGATCCTTGCCCAAAGTGGGGAGGATAGTCCACGGTGGGGGGTGGGGACAGAGTCACCTGAGACTCTAAATGACATAATTAAAGCAAGAGCTCTGTGCTGTGTCCGTGGAGAGCACCGTGAGGCCCTTGGTGTGACTGGGTTTTAACCGGAGGCAACCACCCGTCCAGGAGGAGCGCGTGTGCAGGCGGCAGAGGGGTCCCTCTGACCCCAGTAATGGGTGTTGTCTGAGGGGCCTGGACACACGCCCACCCCACCCTACAGAGGTGAGCTCAGGCCAGGCCTCTCACCTGTGTCCACGTCCCTCATGGCCACCAGCACCCGGACCCCACCACGCAGGAGGAAGCTGATCTTCTGTGCGTTCAGCACCTGCTGGATGGCCATGAGCCTCTGAAAGCACAGAGCGGGGAGTGAGGGGGTCCTCGGGGACCTAGCAGAGGGAGCGGGAGAGCTGGGCAGATGTCCACCCTGACCCTCCAGAGCCATGGAGCTCAGCCTCCCTGGGCCTCAGTCGCCTCCTCTGTAAAATGGGAATACTAGCCACCAATGAACTCTCACCAAGAACCTACAATGGGACACAAGGTGACCCAAATGTGGCCCTGCCCTCAGAGCGCTCTAGTTTTAGTCAGAACCATGGAGTGTGGTAAAGTTGGGGAAACCCAGGGATGCTCCAGGAAGCCCCCAACCCCAGAAGTAATCAGGGGAGGCTTCTTGGAGGTGGAAGACCAGGAAGAAGACAAGACAGGGACAGGAGAGGTGACCCAGGCAGTCGAGTGAGCCTACACCTGAGGCAGAGAAATCCCAGGAGGTGATGTTGCTGGATCATGGTGGGGGGGAGGGGGCAGCTGGCCTCTGGGGCGCCCAGCTGGTTTGGCAGTTCAGGAGGGGGTGGTTTTCCTGGTGTTCAGAAGGGAACCACTCAGCCCACAGGGGTGTCAGTTGTCACCCTCTGCACAGGTGGGTGCGGATGGGTTGGGGGAGGGGTCCCCCTCAGGGATGGGGGCCCCGTGGCTCTGCTCCCTGGGCCTCGGGGGGATATACCCTGGGGACTCTGCTGGCTGCTTCCCTGAGCAGCGTTTCAGCACCTGGGACTCCACGAGGCCCGTTCCCTGCTCATGGAACGAGGGTCCTGAGTCGGGAACTGTGTAAACGACAGGCCAACAGCCCCAGACCTGAAGGGTCCGGGAAGACACCTGGCTCTGCCCCTTGATCTCATGGCCTGGAGGGGTCACTGCACCTTTCCGTTCTCAGGTCGACGTGAGGATTCGTAGGAGCATCGGGGGTGGCGCCCTGAGCCCCGCGCTCTGCACGCAGCAAGGCAAGCCTGCTGTCAGTGGCCGTGGCGTGTGGCTAAGTTTTCTCGCTGACTTCGGGCATGTGGCAGACTCTGAGCACTCAGGACAGTGAGGGTGGAGTCCCCCCGTCTCTCACCTCCTTCCCTTCCAGCCCTCACTCGGAAGCGCCCCGAGTGGGTGCAGCCCCTGAGCCCCATGCTGGCACCTGGGACCCCCGCAGCCTTCCCCTCTGCCCTCAGCTCCTCGTCTGAGAAGTGGGTCGATGCCTCTCAACCCGCCACTGACCCACCTCCAGAGACACCGCATCAGCGGGGGCTGGGGGCTTGGCCGGGAGCCCCCAGGTGCAGATGTGTACGCCCTTTGGGACGGGCTGTGGGTCAGGCTGACACAGGCACAGGTCCACCAGGAGGCTGCCCGGGAGTGGCTCGAGCACAGTTTGGCAGCCAGAGTGACAGTGGGGCTCCACGCCCGTGCTGTGCTTCCTGGTGGGGGCCTCAATGATCCTCACTTCCCTCGTCTGTAAAATGGGACGCTACCACCCACCCACAGGGGTCCTGCTGGTCTTGCTGTATCTGTGCCTCCGTGCGGGTCACTCTTTCCAGACCGTCTGCATGAGCATCTGTCTTCTCGATTAGCTCAGAGCTTGGCTGCGGCTCTGATTCATCTTTTTTTGAGATAACATTTACTTTCTTCAAGTGTACAATTCAATGGTTTTTAGTATATTCAGTCATGCCCATCACCACTATCTAATTCCAGAACATTTTCTTCCTCCCAAAGGAAACCCCTAAAACTGTGAGCAGTCACTCCCCAGCCCCCAGCCCCCAGCCCCCAGCAACCAGCAACCAGCAATGCACTGTCTCTGTGGATTTGCCTAATCTGGACTTTTCATATAAATGGAATCACACAATCCATGGCTTTTTGTGACCATCTTCTTTCACTTTACATCATGTTTCCAATGTTCAACCAAGTTGCAGCCTGGATCAGAATCTCATCCCTTTTGATGGCTGAATAATATTCCACTGTGTGGATGGACCACCTTCTGCTCATCCACTCATCTGTGGGTGGACATTTGGGTTGTTTCCACTTTGGGGCCGTGAACATTCAGGCACACATGTGTGTGTTCACATACATTTTCAGTTCTCTTTGGGACACTCCTGGGGGTGGGGCTGCTGCATCATTTGTTAACTCCGCATTTAACTGTTTAAAGAACCACCAGACTGTTTCCACGGTGGCTGCACCATTTTCCACTCCCCCCAGCAGTGAAGGAGGGGTCTGTTTCTCCATATCCTCGTCCACACTCATTACTGTCTGCTTGGTACGGAATTACAGCTGCCCTAGATGGCGTGAAGTTCTTCCCATTCATCTTTTTTCTTTTTTGATGTGGACCATTTTTAAAGTCTTTATTGAATTTGTTACAATGTTGCTTCTGTCTTATGTTTTGCCTTTTTGGCCGTGAGGCATGTGGGATCTTAACTCCCCGACCAGAAATCAAACCCCCAACCCCTGCATTGGAAGGTGAAGTCTTAACCGCTGGATCACGAGGGAAGTACCCCCCACATTTATCTTTTGATTCCCCATCCTAGTTGGATGTTCTGAAACTGTCGCCCAGGATCCCCTGGCCGGTGCTCACCCCTCGCAGTGAGGCTGGGGCGGTGTGACAAGCTCTAGCCAATGAAATGGGAGTGAAAGTGGAGTGTCCCCCTGAGGGGGTGGTCCTGCCCAATGCCCTGGTCCCCCCCACTCCCCCACCATTGTGACCTTGGGGTAGCCACAAGGGGGAGGAGGGACAGTGATCGGTGAGAGATAAGCCTTTACGTGATGAGGAGAGACTGAGGTCCCCGTGCTTGTCGGGAATCATCACCAAAACCTCAGCGGCGTGGGGAGGACCCGGCCCAGTGGCCGCAGGAGATACCTTGTCACTTGTGAGGCTCCTCTTCTTCGTGGGCCTGGGAGGGGGCAGGAGCACGTGCAGGTCGGCCAAGGTGGGCAGCCCTGGCTTTACAACGGTCACCAGCAGCTCCTGGGGGATGCTGGTCTCCTACGGGGACACAGACAGCCACTCTGATCCACTGGCCTTCTCTGTCCCCTGCCACACTCCAGGGGCCCAGGAATAGCCTCTCTCCCTGAGTGGCCTGAGTCTTGGCCATTCCTGACCCCTCTACACCTGGAGTTATGGCCCCAGCAGCTTATGGCACTGCCTTCTACCTACTGCAGCCTAGCACTCCTGGTCCCTCAGCCTTTGGCCTCCGCTCAGCCAGGCCTGCCCCCTTCAGCTCATTCCTCCCACCATGCTCAGGTGAGAAGACCCCTCCCTGGCTACTGTCCTCCCAAGTGTCAGGGCTCCTGGCCATGCACCTCCCTCAACCCACAAAGCTCTGTCTCCTGAAAGTCCCACTCCATGCATGTTCATCTGGCAAACTCCTATTCATCCTTCAACACCCAGGACAATATTGCCCAAATTATTAATGGGCCAAAGGGAGGCATGGCCAGGGTGGGCCTCAGTCTGTGACAGCCTTGGATGACTCTAGAGGGCTGGGTTTTCTCCCACTGGGGGCCCAAGGGCCTCAAGTGCCCTATGCCCATCCTGATGCATTGCCTTTGCTTTCTGTGAGCTCCCTGAGGGCAGCCATCACACTGACTCATCTCTCTGTCTCCAGTATCCAGCCCAGAAGAGAAACATAGTGAATAAATGAAAATCCCTTTAGATTCTGTTGTAGGACAGCAACTGTGTCTTGTGCAAACAGCTGGTGCTCACTAGATGTGCATGGAAGATGCAGTCCTGTCCCTCCTCTGCAAGGTGACAGTCTGGCTGCATGTCCCCCAGGGCCAGGTAAGAGGACCCTACATGGCTTCCAAGCACCACTGTCAGCCGACGTGAAGGACAGAGCATCAGGACTGCAGGGCAGCCCGCCTGCCCTCTCCTGGGGGCTTCACAGGCCCCGCTTCTCTGGGGGCACCCACAACCCAGAGGTGGGAAGGTGGTTTTGCCAGTGGTGGGCTGGGGGCACCTTGGAGAGGAGCCGGGACACCACGAGGCCAATGTCCTCCCTCCACTCGGGGGTGTTGGGGTTGTGAGCGTCCAGGTCCTTGGAAAACTGCAGAGGCATGACCTGAAATTGATCTGGAAAGAGGCAGAGATGGGAGAGTGGGTCAGTCCTGCGTGCCTGGCCCCGCTTCCTCTGCGGATGGTGGCCACAGCCCCTGGATGGTCCAGGGCTGGCCCTGGGTGTGGATCCTGAGGCCCACTTTCAGAAAACAAGATTCTTCCCAGTCTGTGTGCCAGCAGCTGTCCCGGGCAGGCCCACTACACTGGCTGCCATTTAATAAAAATAATAACAACAACAAAGATGACAATGACGAAGACAGCAGTGCTGCCCTGGAGGGAGGGCCAAGCCTGCTGTGTGATTTGCCCCATCAACTCACAAGGACATACACACCCTACGACGTTGACTTCTCGTCCCCCAGGGATCCATGGACTTTGACTGGGCTGGTCCCCCCACCAGAGTAAGAGTCCCTGGAGAGCAGAGTCCCCACCTTCTCTGTCTCTCACATTTCCCAGGGTCCGCAACTCAGAAACCTATTCTAGAGCCACAAGCAGCAGGGGGTAAAAAAGACCTGGCACCAGGAGTCTCAGAGTGAACTGCAATCTCTCCGTTTACCTCCCGAGCCTTGGTTTCTTGATTTGTAAAATGGGAGGAGGTTTTGCAGGGATGAGGAGCTCAAGGGACAAGTGCCTTGTGAACTGTGAGCATGCAGTGCAGGTGGAGATGACTGTTTCAAGGCTCTGGGCTCAGGGCCTGGTGCCCACATACTCGTGAATGAAGGAATGGCTGAGGGCAGTCCCCTAAATATTTAACTGATGGCTGCTGTCCACAGGAGAGGCTGTTCTTTAAGCAAAATGAGAGTTTATCAGTGTGGTGATGAGGGCAACATGGTGCTGGGGGGGGTCTCTTCCATTCTTAGGACTAATTTTCTATCGTAAATGTCTCCTGGGGGGCTCAGAGCCCCCAGTGAGCACCAATAAATGGGACACGGATTCAGAGCAGGACTCTCAACAAAATTGATATAATCACATGACAATCCTCAGATAACGGGGATGCTGAGGACAGGCACCCGCTGGGCAGGCAGAGCCGGTGCCCGATCCCAGCTCTGTTGCTGCTGGGTGACCTTGTCAAGCTCCTCAGCCGTGTCCTCATTTGTGCCATGTGGAGCCTGTGAATGCCATGGACATAGGAGTTGTCGGTATTTATTTTACAGATGGGGAAATGGAGGCCAGCAAGGCCAGGGGCATCAGAGCTGCGTTTGCTGGCCCCTCTGCCCCGCTGGGCCCTGCCTGGGATGACCAGGACATCGGTGGCATGTACACTGCCTGCCCCCGACCCTGAGCTCCTGAAAAGGAGGAGCTGTGCTGCCTGTCCCGGGGGGCAGGAGGGGGGAAACTCACCCAGCACACGGACCACCTTGGAGTCCTGCAGCACAGAGGTCCCACAGGCAGCCTGCACCGTCACACGCACGTCCCCTGTGTCCCCAAACCGCGTTGTCACAGAGTTCTCCAGGGACAGCAGGGGCTGTGGGCACGAGAGGGGGTCAGGGTTGGGCCGGAGAGCTGGCCCCAGTGTGTGGCCAGGGCTGCACTGAGAGCCCCCGGGGGATATGGAGAGAGCCCTCCAGAGACGCCCGGTCCTGAGCCCCAGCACGGACACCGTCTCCCAGTGCCCCTTCTCTCCAGAGGCTCCGAGCCCCCCTCTGTGGATGGTGTCGAAGGCACATGGTGGCTGCCAGGCAGGGCCTCCACCCTGATCCCTTTAACCTTCTCACCCCCTCCACGCTCAGCTGGGCTATGGGACCTTCATCCTTGGACCCCAGCAGCCGGCTCAGCACCCACCCTGTGGGGTGGGCACACACATCCGATTGGGCCTCACTATTACCTCGGACCTTGTAGACGGGGAGGCAGAGGCTTGGGGAGGTGCAGCGACCGGCCCCAAGAGCTCGGCTGCAAGGGGCTGGGTCGCCATTCGAACCCGGAGCCCGAGCACCTTCCTCGACCCTCCCCGACCCTCCCCATGCCAGGGAAACACAGTCTGGAGCCCAGGGCCCCTCCGGTCTGGGCCCTCAGCCGTTGTTTGGGGCTTTCTGCTTGGCGATGAAGGGCTGTCGTTTGCTGAATAAATGAAGGATCCCCCTTTGGGTCTTGAGGCACCCCCCAGCCTAAGAGTGGGCAGCTTCACCTGCAAAGGCCCTCAGGGTCTCCTACCAGGCATCTTCCCTTGGCTCCCCACTGCCCACATGATACAACCCACAGCCCTGGGTGAGGCTTCTGAGGTGGGGTCCAGCCCCAGGGACCCCCTCCTCCATGAAGGCTTCCCTGACTACTCCCGTGCTATAACTAGAAATGGCCTGATCTCTTCTGGAACTTTCAGACGTGTCACCTGACTCCTTCCTGTGACACCTGTCACACACTAACTTAGGTCACCTACTATGTTCCCACATCTTTCCCTAGGAAAAGGCAGGGTCTGATCCGATTCATCCCCCGTCCACCACACTCAGACATGGCCGGACCCCGAACAGATGCTCAGGGTGAAGGAAGAGTCGGTGTGTGCTCTCCTCACCTCCATGGTGTCACACACTGTGTCCTGCCCAGTATGGAGGGTGGGGCCTGCCCCACTCTCCACCCCAGATGGGAGCCTGTGGGAAGGAGGGACTGCCAGGGGCCTGGGGCCAGCGTACCTGCAGGCTGTGACCAATCCACCAGTAGAAGACGGTGAGGTTGGGGTTCAGGGGCAGCAGCACAGCTGTGAGGGTCACGTCCTGGTTGATGCCAACGACAGGAACCACTTCGAGGTAGAGTGCCTGCAGGGGGGCTGCAGGGGCCAGGAAAAGGTTAGGGGTTAGAGGGCATCAGGGCGCTGGCCATGTCACAGGCTGCTATCAGTCAGTGTCATAATCAACCTCATCACCACCATCACCACCATCACCATCACCATCATTACCATCATCACCACCATTACCATCAACTCTATCATCATCACCATTACCACCACCATCACCACCACCATCACAACCACCATCACCACCATCACCACCACCATCATCACCATCACCTCTATCATCACCACCATCACCACCATCATCAACACCACCACCACCATCATCACCATCATCACCACCATCACCTCTATTATCATCACCATCACCATCACCACCACCATCATCACCATCACCTCTATCATCACCACCATCACCATCACCACCACCACCATCACCACCATCATTACCATCATCTCTATCATCATCACCACCATCATCATCACCATCACCACCACCACCACCATCACCATCACCACTACCACCACCATCACCACCACCATCACCATCATCACCACCACCATTATCATCACCATCACCACCACCATCACCGTCATCACCACCACCATCATCATCACCATCACCACCATCACCACCACCATCACCATCATCCCCACCACCACCACCACCATCACCATCATCATCACCACTACCATCCCCACCACCATCACCGTCATCATCACCATCACCATCACCACTATCCCCACTGCTGCACAGACCACCATGGGTGTGGACTCGAGCCAGCCTGCCTGCCTCTCTGCCCTTGGGCTCCCTGTGCTTCCCCAAGAACCAGGTCTCTGTCACAGGGAGATACACTTGGCCTCAAAGGGACGACGGACTTACAGTTGACCTGGACAAACAGCACTGCTTCATCGTGTCCTGCCATGTTCTCCGCCCTGACAGACACGCGGTAGACACCAGGGCTCTCATAGCGGTGCCGGATGGGCTCCCCGGTCAACGTGAGGTTCACATACATGGCCTTGAAGCCGTCCCCCAGGTCCACCTGGTACTTGGTGGTCAGGACATCGCCCTGCGGGAAACACCACAGGGCCACTTAGGAGTGGCTGCAAAGCTGGGGGCCAGCGATGCGGCATTCACTCATTCATTTAATTGTTCATTCCCTCACTCCTTTCCTCAAAGTGAGTGGCCTGGGGACCCCAGGGAACCCCAGGGAACCAGATCTGTTCTGCCCTTGGGGCTCCCAGCCTGGAGGGCTGGGCTGAGAGCTGTAGGAGGTGCGTGGAAGCAGGGGCCAGGGCCAGGTTTGCATTAGAAAGATCACCCAGCTGCAGAGAGGGAGAGGGGTCAGGGCTCACGGGTGAGGGCAGGGAGGCAGTGCAGGGGTGGGGATAGGGGCCAGGGAGACCCACCGAGGCCTCAGCCAGGAGCCAGGAGGGCGGGAAGGGGCCTAGCACATGCTGGTTGGTTTCAGTAACATGTCTAGGAAGATGTGTGTGTGTAGGAAGACGCTTAGTCTCCCAGGAAATTAAGAAAACATTATTTTTCCCTCTCTGATGCTGCGATTCCTGCATTTTTCTTTTATCTCATTCTATGCAGTGCCAGGAGTGATGCTCGTATGCACGGGCTCTGTGCAGGAAGGGGCTCCCACCCACCACTGCCTCTTCCAGGCATTTCCCCACCCACACAAGCTGTCCAATCATCCGTATACTCCCGCCACGAGCCTTATCCTTCCAATAACCGTATTTTCCTCATAGAGTCGTGGGGAGGAAACTGAGTGAAGGGAACAATAACTTTTTCAAATTTCTGACAAGAAGTTCTCATATTCAGTCTCATGTTCTCCCTCCCTCCCCCACCCCGCATCGTCCCTTCCTGCCATCCCTCCCCCTGCTGCAGGAACACCCAGAAAACCATTTCCTAGTGATCCAGAACGAAGCAGGGTCATCACTAACTGTTTAGCAATCCTCTTATTTTACCCCTGCCAAACCTTAAAACTTGATAGAATACTTTTAAGTAAATTATGTTCATCTAACTTTCTTCACAAATATGGTGTAATAGGTTAAATAGTGTCCATCCCTGCCCCCGCTCCAATTCAGTCCACTTGAAACCCCAGAATGTACCTTTTTTGGAAATAGGGTGTTTACAGATGTAATTAGTTAAGATGAGGTCACACCGGATTAGAATAGGACCTAAATCCAATGACTGGGGTCTTTATAAGAAAAAGAAAGGGGATTTGAGACACAGGGGAAGCCATGTGAAGACAGAGGCTGGAGGGAATGCGGCCACAGCCCAGGGATGCCTGGAGCCCCCAGAAGCTGCAGAGACAAGGGAAGATCCTCCAGAGGGAGCCCAGACCTGCTGACACTATGATTTTGGATTTCTAGCCTCCAAAACTGTGAGAGGAGAAATGTGTGTTGTTTCAAGCCACCCAGTTTGTGGCCACTGTTGTGATGGCCTCAGGGACCTTATACAAGTACGTTCTATTATCCCCATTTTATAGGTTGGAAGACTGAGGCTCTGTGAGCCCAGAACCTGCAGGCTGACCCATGGGCCGGTGCTCTCTCTCCTTTTAAAGGCAGTCTCGTGGGGGCCGGGTGTCTCAAGTCCAATTTGTTCCGAGAGGGAGTGGTTTCCTGTATTGCATCCTGGGAGAGGAAGGTGCTTCTGACTGAGTTGGGACCTGCAGCTTTGATGGGCAGGTGCCACCCCCCTCCTGGGGACCCTGAGTCCTGCCTGCAAGCAACTAAGACAGGTGCAAGTTTAACTATTGAAACATTTCCTTGTTTAAAACACCTTGTCATAATCAGGAAAGTAATACAGTATCAATGTAGGACAAGGAGAGAATACAAAAGGCAAAGCGAAGGAGCTAGAAAGGAAAAACGGTAACATCACTGCAACACCCGCCACCCACACCATGGTGTTTCCAGGCAGATGTGTGTGTGTTTATTACTGAGTGCTTCAAAAACATTCAGATGTTTCATGCTGAGCCAACTGCCAATTCACATGTAATTGTAACGGATAATACAGAGGAGCCCCACGTCCCTGGTACCCAGTTCCCCCTGTGCTAACATCCACATCACAGATAGGGAATCCACACTGATTCAGTCACCACTGAGGTCCCTCCTGCTGCCCTTTCACAGTCATACCCGCCCTTCCATCACATCCCTGACTCCATGGGATTAGAACCTGTTCTCCATTTCTATAATTTTGTCATTTTGAGAATGTTCTAGAAATGAAATCAGAAAGTATGCAGTCATTGGGATTAGCTTTTGCATTCAGTATAGTTCTCTGGAGATTCACCCAGCTTGTGGTGTGTAGTCTGTTCCTTTTGATTTTGGAGTACCACCCACGGGATGGACGTGCCACCATGTATTATCCACTTGTCCACCCAGGACATCTGGTTGTCTGCAGATTCTGGCTGTTATGAATAAAGCTGCTGTGAACCTTGATGTATAGGTTTCCCTGTGAATGTAAGTCTTTATTTCTCAGGAGTGTAATTGCTGATTCCTATGGTAGTTGCCATGTTTAGCTTTTAAACAAACGACTAACTTTTCCAGAATGGCTATAAATTTTACGTTCCCATCAGCCATGTAGGAGGGACCCAGTTTCTCTGCATCCTCGCCTGCATTTGGTGGTGTCACTATTTTCTAGTTTGGCCGTTCCCGGAGGTGTGCAGTGACACCTCTTTGAGGGTCTGATTTGCATTTCCCTGATGGCTAATGACGGTGAACATGGTTTCATGTGCTTATTTGCCATCTGTACATCCTCTTCAGTGAAATGTCTCTCCATGTCTTTTGCCCATTTTCTGACTAGATTGTTTGTCTTCTTACTGCTGAGTTCTGAGTGTTCTTCATGTATTCTGGGTACTAGTCCTTGTTGGATGTGGTTTGTAAATATTTTCTTTTGTGGCTGCCTTTTCATCTTCTTAGGGTCTGTCGCAGAGCAAAATGTCGCCTTTTGACGAAGTCCAATTTATCAGATTTCCTTCATGGATGGGGCTTGTGGTGTCAAGTCTGAGAACTCTGTGTCTAGCCCTAGGTTCCGGCTATTTTCCTCTGTCTTTTTTCTAAAAGGTTTATAGTTTTCCATTTTCCATTTAAGTCTGTGATCCACTTTGAGCTGATTCTGCATCAGGTGTGAGGTTCATTTTTACCGGCTCTTCATGTGCTAAAGCCCATCCTCCCTCCACTGAGGTGCTTTTGCTCCTGGGCCAAAATCAGCCGGGCCTGCTTGTGTGGGTCTGTTTCTGGGTTCTCCATCAGATTTATTTTCAGTGCTTAAATATTTACAGAACTTGGGTTCCCCTAAATCCAAAGCTGTTTCCACACCTGGGTTGGGTGTGTGCGTCTGTGGCTGCGTCACAAATGTGAATGCGTGAACACGTATGTGTGTGTGTGAGTGTCTGTGTGTGTGAGAACGAGTGTGCAACAGTGTGTGTACCCACCTCAACCCTGCACCCACTCCTTCCCAAGGCTCCGACAAGGGAGCCAGCGGCCTCTTCTGGACAGCGGCGTGCACTGGACTCTCTCTCCCAAGAGCATCTTTGTGCTGCCCCCTCACCTCCACCTGCTGCAGCCGAGAGTGCCAGCCCCCTGGGGCGGTGGGCTGCCAGGCGTATCCTGTCCTGGCTCTGGATGGAGCACCGCAGGTGTGACTTAGCTGCTGGGACTCCAGGCTCTAGGGGGCAGCAGGCGGCCGTTTTTCTTGCAAATCTGTCCTGGAGCTCCGGGAGGCAGCTGGGTCCCCTCTGAGGGTCCGGGTGGTCCCAAGCCGGGCTGGGGGCTGCATCGTCCTCTGCTGTGAACAGGGTCCCCCACCACCCCAGGGCTGCCCGAGGCTGCAGCGTGACTCTCAGGACTAGGCTCAGTCGTCACGGGGACGGGGACAGGTGGGAAAGGGAGGCCACCCCAGGATCAGCTCATTTCTGGGGGCCGTGAACCAGGCGCTGTCCACACGGAGCCCCAGGCCTGGACCCAACGCCAGCTCTGTCACTGTTACTGTGTGGCCTCAGGTGAGTGGCTGCACCTGTCTGAGGCTGGGTGTCCCCAGCTACAAAGCCGGCTGATGGGAGCACAGCCCTTAGGCACGGGGAGGGATGACACACAGGCGCCCACAAGTACAGCTCTTTGCTCTGGACCAGAGCCCCCGCTTTCCAACATCAAAGACCTCTGTCAGCATCACCCTACCCCACCTGGGCACATTTTGAAGGACATCTTCTAAACGAAGCACATGCAGTTACAAAGCCCCACTCATTTCATGCTACATATTTGTTAACCGAAGACCCAAATGCGCAAGAGAGCCATGCGCCGGGAGAGGCTGGGACCCTGGGGTGGGAACAGGGGGTTCTGACCTCCCCTTTGTGATTTTCTGTCATTTTGAATTTCCTGCACGTTTGTAAGTTTTTCTAATTTCTGCTTTTGAATGTTCTATAATGAGCATTTGTTATTTCTATAATCAGAAAAATAAGCATGCTGCATATTAGTTTAAATAGACTAGAAGGAAATTTTAAAAATTAACAGTGTCTACCTTAGGAGAATAGGATTTTGGGTGATACATTCTTATGTTTTTAATGTGATTTTCCAGCGTTCTACAATGAGTATATACTGTTTTTAAAATCAGAAAAAAATGTAACACTTGTACTAAAGAAAAAAAAAGAAAGACTAGGAGGTGGGGAGGAAATTTATATATTTATATATAGGTATGTGTATATATATATTTGTGTGTATGTATATATGTGTGTATATATATATACAGACACAAAATATTTCTATATCCATCCATCTGTATTTGTATCTATGTCTATCCATTATCTATCAATCTATCATCTATCTATATGTGTTTATCATCGATATCTGTCTCTCCACTTACCTATCCATCTATCTATCATCTATTAAGGAATTTGTCTTTGGCTATGAGATTATAAGTAACGGTGGGTTTTTTGTTTTTTTGTGTTTTGGTTTGCATCATCGCATTTATTTATTTATTTATTTTTACAGTTTTTTTAAAAAAACTTCCTGCTTTTCTTATGATTCCAAAATTAACTAACTCAGTATAAGGAGAGGTTCAAAAAGTTTACGGCCGCCCACAGGAAGGCAGAAATCTGACGTCACCGCGCGGTGAACACACACACACAGAGATGTTTGAAGCCACACCCCCCTGGGCCTGTGCTTGCTGCACGCTGCTCCGTCCCCTCCCTGCCTCTGCCCTCTCTTCCGACTTTTCTGTTTCATTGTTTCAGTGCTGGTCTGGACCTGGGAAGGGGCCCCCGGCCCCTCCCGGCCCCTCCCGGCCCCCCGGCCCCCCGGCCCGCCGGCCCACTCTCTCCTCCCGCAGTTCGGGAACCGCTGGTCCAAAGACGCTGCCCTAACCGACGTTGAGGCGGAGAGAGCGCCGTCCGACACCCCGTGTGCCCGGTTGAAGCGGCGCCTCACCTGTTCCTGCCGTACCACGAACAGCACGTCCTCCCCCGGCCGCACGGCCACCGCCTCGCCGCGGATGCTGACCTGCAGGCCCCGCGGCGGCAGGAGGGGGCACTGCAGCTGCGCCGGGCTCTGCTGCGGGTCCACGCCACCTTCGCACACGTTGGACACCACCTTCCGGTACCTGCAGCCAGACAACGAGTCAGACAGGCGGCGGTGGGGCGGGCCCTGCTGCCCCACCGGACCTGCTTGTCGCCAAGAGGTGGCTCTTGGCTTGGCGAACTCCATTCTTCAACTCCCTCCCTTTTCCCGACTCCACCTGTTTGCTATTTCTACCCCATTTTGGAGATGGGAAAACTGAGGCTCAGGGGAGGGAATGACCAGTAATGGCAGGCCCTGCTTCCGTCACTGGACGTTTCCTTGGTCTGCTCGTATTCTTACAATAATGGTAACAGCTGTTGTTGCTGAGGGGAGGATTGAAGGAGTCAGTCGGAATTTTGTGGCTTTGCTGGGAAATAGGGTCCTGGGAGGACAGAGTGCCCGGGGGGGGGCGGGCCTTACCGCTGATGCACCACATGGCTGTGAGCAAACGTGCTCCCAGGGGGCTCCTCTCCCTATTACATCAAGAGAGTGGGACCAGATGACACCTGATTCACCAGCTCATTCACACAACACGAATTTACTGAGCATCTGCTACGTGCGAGGTGCTGGGGTACGAGGTCATCACTCACAGCCCTGCCCTTGCAGAGAGGACTGTCTAGTGAGGGAGGGAGCCCTCACCAAACCATCCCCCACATCAAGGCAACATCGCAACTGGGACAGGTGCTGGGGAGGGGCAGCACCTGGGAATCTGGTCCCTGAGAAAGGGGCTTTCAGCTAAGACCAGAAGGGTGAACAGGAGAGGGAAGAGCATCCTGGGCAGCGGGAACAGCATGTGCAAAGGCCCTGTGGTGGTGGTGGGGGAGCCAAAGCCCAGAGTGGGCAGCAGGTGTGGGATGAGAGTGGGGAGGGGTTGGTGGGCAGAGCCCGATGGGGTCTAGTAAATATTTAGGAGGTGACAGGAAAACCACTGCTCGAGTGGCATCTTCAGACTTGCCACTTGTGATGCTCCCTTAGGCGACACCGGGATTCTGGGTCTGCAAAACTCACATTACTGCCAAAGTGCCTGAATCTGCCCACCTCCTGTGCCTAGTGCCCCGCCTGCCCTCACGGCTCTGCCGCTGAATGAACATTCAGAAGTTTATCATGCGAAGACGCGTGTGATTAGTTTGGAAGAGAATACACTCCCTACGAGCTACCCAGCCACAGCCCCTTCACACCCGGAGTGTGCAGATGGTATGAAATGAAACCCTCTGCCCTTGATATGGGTCCTGGCTCTGCCATTTCAGACAAGAGTTCCTGCTTGCCAAGCCCTGGTGGGTGCCCTGGAGCAGCTGCTGTGGCTCCCTGAGGGAGGGAGGGAGGGATGGATGGACGATAGACGGATGATGGATGAACGGTTGGAGGGATGGGAGGATGGATGGATGATGGATGGGTGGGTGGACGGATGAATGGATGATGGATGGATGGAGGAATAAACGGATAGATGGTTGGATGACTGGATGGATGGATGGATGATGGGATTTATGCCGCTGAGGTCCAAGACTGCTTTTCTGCTTCAGCTTCTTTCTTCTCAGGCTTTGACCTTCCCCCATCCCCAGGGGCAGTAATGAGGATTTTCTAATAAGTCCATTGGCGGTTTACTCCCTCTCAAAACTTCCCAAAGGGAAGCAGAGACTTTTAGATAAAGCTTGTTTAGGGCCTCTGGAGCGGCAGGTTCACAGCCTTTACACACCTAACTTTTTTTTTTTTTTTTTTTTTGCGGTACGCGGGCCTCTCACTATTGTGGCCTCTCCCGTTGCGGAGCACAGGCACCGGACGCGCAGGCTTAGTGGCCATGGCTCACGGGCCCAGCCGCTCCGCGGCATGTGGGATCTTCCCGGACCGGGACACGAACCCATGTCCCCTGCATCGGCAGGCGGACTCTCAACCACTGCGCAACCAGGGAAGCCCCACACCTAACATTTTTATATGACATTCATCCTTGACACGCAATGTGGTCAGCCTCTGGTGGAGGAAAAGTGTCCTAACGGCTCACACCTGTGGAGCACTTAACCCTCACGTACAGCGTGAGTCCACTACACCACACACTGAGGGACCCGCTCTGTGTCGTGGAGCTAACTGTCCAGTCGGGGGGACGACTGAGTGAGTGTGACAATAACTGAGATATGTGCCCTCACAGGGTAAGCTCAGGGCCCAGGGTGAGTCAGGGAAGCCTTCCTGGAGGAGGCATCATTCAAGCTGAGACCTAAAGGGAGTGTGAGCACCTCTGGCCCAGCTCAGGCCTGCCTCACTCAGTGTTGGTAAATGGGGAAGGGTCCCAGCACTGCAGGGGCTCAGAAGGACTAGGCGAGGGGTGTTACTTCTCTGGAAGGGCTCAGCCTCTGCAGCAGGTGTGAGCTACAGAGCCCTTGGACCTTCTCTGCCTGTTGTTCTCTGTTCGGAGCCAGCTCAAGGCACCTCTTCTCCCTGACGCTGACCCACATGGGCTCTGATTGGAGAGCCCCGAGGGCTCAGTGCCTGGGGTGGCTCTCAGGAACCCCGGCACACAGGGCATTCAGCCCCGACTTCTCTTTCCCTGACTCCATGCGGGGAGCCATGGGCACCAGGCAGAAAAGCAAGGGGTCACCCTGGTTCTGCCCCGTGCTACTCACCCGAGACTGCTGGTGTAGGTCTGGCCCAGGACACAGTCGTCAGGCGGGGACAGGGGGTTAAACCAGAAGTTGGCAAAGCACTTGTCGGCATCGGACTCGGAGGAGGGGGTGCGCTCAAATCCGTAGTCACTGGGAGGAGGGAAAAACGGCCATCAGGAGACAGCATGGGTCAGGGGCCTCATGCTGAGGACGCAGAAGCGGATCCACAGGGCCCTGTCCCAGAGGGAAGACAGGACTGAAGGCCGACAGTTACGTTCCAGGTGAGAAGGGATGCAAAGGGGATTCCAGCAAATCACAGGAGAGCACTGAGCCCAGCCTGGTTGTCCTGGAGGGCTGCCTGGAGGAGGTGGGCTGAATCTCAATGGAAGATCAAGAGGCAGTCAGGGGAAGAGGGGGGGAAGGGCACTGCAGGTAGGGAATGGCCCCTTCAACACTGGTGTAGGGAGACAGTGGTGAAGGTGGCTGACGGAGAGGGGTGAGGACGGCTGGGGAGGGAGGCAGGTTCCAGAACTCAGACGGCCTCCTGTGGGCAGCAGGTGGCCACGGGAGTCCTTGAGCAGAGGCAGGGGAGTGGTCAGGGGGCTTTCGGCAGAGTCTCTGGACAGAGGAGAAGGGGCTGGGTGGTACAGCCGGCCCCCGGGATGCCCTCCCTGTTCCTCAGTTTCCCCTCCCACCTGTGAGCAGTGCCACGTGCCCTGGTTTTGAAACGAGGCCCACAAGTTCTTTAATGCAGGCTGGACCCAGTGGCTGGGTCCTAAGGCACAGAGTAAGGGGGAAGTGATGGAGTGTGACTCTTGAGACCTCCCCCGGCATCACCTGCGGGGACAGCGGCTGCCGGGTCACCAGGCTACTCAGGCAGCCCCAGGGGCCCGTGGCAGAGTGGGACCCTCACCAGAGGAAGTCCGAGTCGCGGCATTGGCACACGCGGGCCGTGAGCGCCGCCGTGAAGCTCCGACCCTTGATGCACCAGGACGTAGGCTTCCTCCTCCGGAAACTCCTCTGCTGGCCCAGGACGCAGCGGTCGCCCTGTGCAGGAAGACCAGGGTGAGGGGCCACGCTGCATGGGCTCCCACCGCTCCTGCTGCCGGGTCCTCACTCGCCCGCCAGCCGTAGGGGCTGGGAAGCCGGGGCCCGGGGGAGGGGTGTGCGTGCCTGAGGCCAACTTAGGGCAGCCTGGCTCCCATCCCACCCGCCCTAGCATTCACTGCGCTCCCACTGTGTACAGGCTCCCGTCTGGGCCCTGAGGGGTGGCAGGGCTGCTGGAAGAGGCCCCTTGCATTCACTCCTCAGTCCTGAGGGTGCCAGGTGGGCCCTGTGCAGCTGGGGTGAGCCGCAGCCTCCAGGACACACAGTAGGTCCTCAGCCAATGATCAGAAGAGGCCACACCTGTGTGAACGGGAGCCGTGGTGCAGGGTCCCCCCAGCAATTCCAGAGCCCCCCTCGCTCTGAAATCCTGTCCTGTGGCCACACCACCTGCTCTGAACTGCACTGGGAGGCCATTTCGAGTCCTCATTTATTCCTCTCTGTGTGAATATGACACATTTTGCTGTAGAAACATGTATGTGTTTGAGATTATGGGGTGGGGCTGCCCCAGTCCCACTGGGGTGTTACCTAATATATGATACACATGCCCTGTTACCTTCCCTCGATCTGAAAACTCCTGGACCCCGAGCACGCCTGTCTTCAGGCTGGCTGGGGCCCTGTGCACCTGTTCCCCTGAGTATGGCTGCAGACTCTGGCCCAGGCAGCCCCAGGCCCCAGAGGGGGCCAGAACACCCCGAAGAAGGAGTGGGCATCTGAGGGGGGCCCTCGGTCCCGCAGGACGGGGACTTTGTCTGGCAGAAGGGGCCCTGCGTGCTGCCCACCCCCAGCCTGCGGCCAGGCCCACCTGCAGGTTGGTGAGGTCCCAGGAGCTGTAGTCCTCCTCGCTGCACTGCCTGGAGAACCAGGGCCGGAAGTCCACCTTGACCAGCTCCCAGTCCGAGCGGAAGCTGATGTGGCCGAAGACGCTGGGGAGGGGAGAGGGGGAGGGGCGGGAAATCACCTTAGTCTAGCCCGTCCCCCAGGTGCCCACCGCTTCCCCTGCAGGCCTCTGTTCCCACCTGCACAGCGGGCCCCGCGGTCCCTCCCCTGCCCCCGCTGGGCTGCCCTGGGACCAGGCACCTGCCCTGGGCCTGGCTGGCCACGAGCATTTGGGCATTGGCATTAGTATTCCCACAGTCATCACATGTAATCTATGGCTCGTTGATGGCGTTGGTGCGGATCATCCCACCTGGCCCCCCGATGGACAAGGAAGCCAGCACGGTAGGGTCAGGAGCCTGGACCCTCCCACAGCCCCTATGCTAGTCCTTGCAGAATTGTTTTGCAGAATGATTCGTGGTCAGGTGTCTGCGTCCTGTGCTCACTGGCTTCTCCTCGCCTTTCTTCCCACCTGACCACTCCAGGAGGCCTGCTCTGCAGAAAGCCAGCTCTGCCTAGCTGGGCCAGAGCCTTTTGACCCCAAGCAGAACCGACAATCCAAAGAGAAGTAACGAGTCATCACACCGGCTCAGAGCGGCGGGGTGGAAAGGATCTCAGTGTGGTCCTTGCTGCGTGGCCCCAGCATCGGTGGGTGGAAGAAGCAGGGGGCGGAGCACCATGGGGGCTCTGCAAAAGCCAGTCCTCTGTGGAGCACAGGTAGTGTGCTGGGAGCCCTGATCTAATCCTCACCACAGCCCACTCTACAGAAAGGAAAACTGAGGCACAGAGAGGTTGAGTAACTTGCTCAAGGCCACACCGCTTGTTTGTGCCATTTCTTCTCCCTCAACAGGCATTGGTGGAGTGCCTACATGTACCCAGATCCCTCGCTCTCTGGGAAGGCTGCTGCTTAAGGGATTTCCACCTGATCCTCCCAACACCTCACATGTGGGCTCCAAATACCACCACAGAAGAGGAGACCAGTCTGTACTTCTCTTGTCCTTCTCCAGTCCACCCTATAGTACCCAGGCCATATTATCAGAGGTCAAGCATCTGGATGGAGGAGGTGAAGCACCCACTCTGGTCTTGGTCCCCTTCCACGCACACCGACAGGAGATACTTGGGGGAAGCCAGTCATGGTCTGAAAGGGTGCAAACCCCGTTCTAGGAGAGTAGTTGAGAAGGCTCTTGGAGTGTTTTCTGGGGGATATGATGGCTGGCTCTGAACGTTTGAGGCTGATATTTGAAGAGGAGTTTTGGAGTTTTGGCTCCATAGGGCACCTCTGAGCCAGGTAGGCCTGGGCTGATACCCATTTACTATGTCTGTGACCTTGGGCAGGTCCATTCTTCTCTGTACCTCAGTTTCCTTGGCTTTAAAATGGGGACAATAACACTGGCCTTTCAGGATCGATGGTGGATTAGCAATGGTTTGTGTAGGGTGCTTGGCACTTAGTAGGAGATTTATACACACATGCACAACACACACTCACTTGTGCACATACACCCGTGCACACGCACATGCTCACACATTCTCACGTGCACACACATTACCTCTACTGCCCAGAACAGTCCCCCAAAGCAGATACCATGATCTTTATTTTACAGACAAGACCCCGAGCCTCTGCAGGGGCTTCCTCTGATCCGAGCGGCCCCGGAGCCTCCCTCCGTCTCGGCCTTGACCTGCCTCTGTGGTCCGCCTCTCCGTCCTCCAGTCCTGGGCTCTGAGATCACTCTTCCTCCCCAATCGCCGGCAGCCCTGGCCTCTCGCCCGCTCGTGTTTGGTTGTGAATAATCCATCCTGCTTTTCTCCTGCCCGAGGTGCAAGTCGGAGCCCCTGCCGCTGTTTCTCAGCCCAGGGCCTCTCCTGATGCTGATGGACGTGGCCCAGCGAGGACCGGACGGCCCGCTTCTCCTCCGCCGGGTCCAGCGGCTCCCCCAGGTGCTGTTTCCGATAGCGAGGTTGTAGGAGGCCCGGATGGTGGCGACCGTGACCATGAAGGTGTGAAGGTGTCGTGCCGGTCCTCTGTCCCGACTCCCATCCTGACACGGACAGCCCTCTCCCTGGGAGTGTCACCACGTGGGGATTTTCTTTGTCACAGTGTCCCCTTCTCCCAAGCAACGCCTGCTGGGTTGGTTACTGAGAAAGAGAGGGTCTTAGGTCCCTGAAGGGACGTCTCTAAGGGACAATTTCCTGGTCCTCACACAGCCTGAGCTGCGTCTCTCGCTCTTCTGGAAGCCACGTTACACTGGAGGTGCCAACAGCAGTAACTGCTGGCCTGTCCTCTGCACCTGCTACGCGCTCGACCTTCCATCCTCTCCTCGCCAACCCCGTGCGGAACGTACCGTTAACGTTCCCACCTTACGGACGAGAAGACTGAGGCGAGGGAACCCCTCAGGATGGCACGGCAGCCACCCACCTCCCGGGGGAGCCAGGGTCGGTCCCCGGGTTGGCGACCACGGGGCTGGGATGCTTTGCCCGGGAAACACGCACTGGCCCGAGCGTGACCTCCACGCAGCCTCCCCGGCTGGCGGCACAGGCCCCGCCGGGCAAGTCCCTGAAAAGAGGCTGGCTTGCTTGATCTAACTAATCCCCTCCGTGTCTTTGAAGTCCTGCCTTTTATGAAACCCAAAAGCTCAGCTGATACTTCGAGAAATTTCTGTCATCTGGCTGATTCTGAGTTTTAGGAAGGAAAGGCCAGAGGGAGGCTATTTATTGCTTCACGATTAATAAGGAAAATGTGGGCCAGCCTCTGCAGGTTAAGGAGGAGCCCCACGCCCTTCAAGGAGCTCACTCCCCTCCCCTAGTGCAGCCCGGGCAGGATCTGGGAGCCCCACTATCCCGCCCCAGGCCTGGGGGGCCCTCACCCCTCTGGTGGGGACGGGAGGGTGAGCAAGGGTGATCCAAGCTGAGGGAAACATCCCTAAAGGTGACTACGGTCAGCTTGGACGTGACCTTTGGGCAAAGAACCATCTGGGGAAATGCTCTCAACTGTGCAGGAAATAGGACAGCGGGGGATAGAGAGAGAGAGAGGCAGAGAGACAGAGGATGGGGAAGGGAGGGAGAGACAGAGAGACACAGAGAGAGGGAGAGAAGGAGAGAGACAGGAAGGGAAGGAGGGGGAGTGGAGAGGATGCTAGGTCTGAGTGGGACCACTTCCAGCAGTCTGGAGAGATGAACCTTGATTCTAACATGCCAGCATGTTCCGTCTTTCAGAGTTTGAATTATTTCTGTGTCAACCGGAATTTGAAAGTGGTCTGATGATGTGGCACAGTGAAGTAGGAGGCCTGTGGGAACAGTTCTGATGCTTTAAAAAAAAAAAAAACTTGAGGTTATAGCATCTGGCTCTGAATTCTGCCAAGAGTGTTCCAGGAATAAAATGCCCCATCTGTTGATGAGTGCTGAAAACCGGGCTGTTTCTGGGGCCAAACCCAGCACTGATGCGGTGACAAAGGGCTTGACGTCCTGAAACTCCTAGGTCAATGCCCTGGGGTAGAAAGTGCTCCTATTTCTCAGCTGGGGAAGCTGAGGCCTCAGACCCAGCTGACTTGTTCAACCTCTGCAAAACCAGCACAGGCCAGCCGTCTCCTCTGGTGTTTCTGATGCTTCCCTTCTGCTCCGTGGACTCTGGTCCTGGAAAACTGGTCAACCAGCAAAGGGTCCAGGCTGAGCCCAGCCGCCACACCACAGAGAGCCCTGCATCAGCCCAGGCTGGGGTCTTCCTCCCTCCCCTGCCCACCCCAGACTGAAACCTCCAAGAGCATGAGGGGAGCATAAATACGTGATGTCCTGAAGGATTTAACTCATTCCAGGGCCAGGGAGGAGAAGAACTAGGTGTGCAGGGAGAAGCACAAGTGGGGCGTTTAGGGAATTAGAAAGGTGATGATTCCTGACCCAGTTTTTATAGGACAGCCTCTGGGGTCCCCCTTCCAGCTCTGGCTCTCCAGGAACCATGCAGAGCTAATGTGAGGGGTCCCCCTTTCCCACCACTCCCTCGGTGCAGAATTATTGAGATTTTTAGCACTTCTAGATGAAGGGGGAATAAATCCTCCCTGGAGATTTCCTATGAGAACAAAATGAGATAACGTTAAAAAAAATGGACCCATAACATATAGTATGTGCTCAATACAGCCTCATTACAGAACTTGTTGCAAGAGGCCATACTGGGAAAGATGTAGGGAGGATGCCAGGCTGCCTCAGTCCTGGTGGCAGAGGAGGCCCCCTGGAGGAGTCACTGAAGCCAGATTTAGGTCTGGCAGGAACTTAGATGGCTCTCCTGTCTCAAACGTCCTAAGAAAGGAGTCCGCACTACCGTTTCCACGTCCCTTTGCTCCATCTTCCGTTCCCAGAAGCCTGGGCGGTGGGCACACAGGCGGCCGTGGTCCCTGGTGGCCCGCGGTGGGGAGCTTACCAGAGCTGTGCTCCCAGCCCCCATCCCAGGCAGCCAGAGGAGCCTGGCGAGGGGGCGTTCACATGAGCACCCACAGGAGCCCCAGGGCAGAGGCGGGCCTGGAAGGGCAATGTCCACCCTGGGCGGTTTCCTTCCAGTTCAGGCCTCGGGCTGGGGGCCAGGCACCCCTGGGGGCTTATCCGAGTGGCCCCTCTGGGCCATTCAGAAGGGTGAGGAACTGGCTCTTCACAGGCGATGGGGAGCCGGCCGGAGCAGGGGCGTGAAAGCCATCGTGAGCTGGAAGGGCAGACAGGAGGGCATGAGTTGTTCTCTCACCAGGGACTCACTCCCAGGCAATGACTCCAGCTGGGCACACAGACCTGGGCATGATCTCCAGGCCGAGTGGGCAGGGTGAGGGGTCCTAGCACCCAGCCACTCCGCTGGGAATGGACGGAACCGGCCCGTCTGCTTCAGAAGGGCTGAGCCAGAGCTGGGGCACAGTTCCAATTCTCACGTGGAAAAGCATCAATCCTTCTGTACCCACAGCTCGTCCTTGGGCCTGGGTCTCACTGGCCCAGTCCCAGTTCAAAGGTCAGCTGCTCCGAGACTCCTTGATCACCACCCACCCCAAAAGCGACCCTTCAGCCTCCAGCCCCTCGGCTGGCTGGCCCTTTTGTATCAGCATCTTTCACGTTATCAAGGAACCATGTCACTCTTGGTTATATTTGATCTGTCTGCCTGGGCCACCAGCTCTGTGGGTCCTTGGGGTCCCTGGTGCCCAGACAGAGGGTGGCACGTGGCAGGCCAGGCTGGAATGACTGGAGAAGGGCTGGCCTTGAGATAGGCTGGGACCTGGGACCTGGGACCCTTTGCTGCAGTGCTGGCACCTGGATAAACGTCTCCTTGAGCGACAAAATACAAAGAAACTCTAAGGGACTAAAAATAACTGTGTGTATGCCCAGTTGGGGCAAATTATGGACAACAAGATACAAAAAGACCAAAACCGCAACTGCCACTTCTGAAGAGCCAGGAGCAAAAGCAGGATCCTGCGCATGCCCCCTGCATACAACCCCACCTAAGGGGTGGGCAGACCTCCTAAGCCACCCCTCCAGCTGACCCCAGGACACACCTCTACCCTCACCCCATATAAGGAAGCAGCTCGCCGCCTCCCTCCGCTGTCCTCGAGGATCAAGCAAGGGAACCTTACTTGTTTTCACTCCCTACTTCTACAGCAGGAGCCTTCCTGGGCTGGGGACTCAGACCCAGCCCTGCCCTCTGGAAGCTTCCTCAAAGTCTGCTAGGGGGAGAGAGGAAGTAACTTGGGAGGCCAACCAGAGACCGAGGTGTCCAAAGTGCCGGGTCCCCTCCCAGCATCAGTGGCCCTGGCCTACATCGGGCTATCATGAGGGGAAGAGTCATGGGGCCTTGGGTGGCTTCCTGTGGCCATCTTAACTCATTTCCACAAACTCATGCTTCAAACAATGGAACCGTATCTCCTCACTGTTCTGGAGGCCAGAAATCTGCGATGTGGGTGTTCACAGAGCGGGCTTCCTCTGCAGGCCCCAGGGGAGGCTCCTTCCTGCCTCTTCCAGCTCCTGGGGCTCCAGGCGTGCCTGGGCTGTGGTCGCATCACGCTGGCCTCTGCCACGTCTTCACATGACGTTGTGGCTGTGTATCTAACCCTAACCCTCCTCGTATAAGACACGAATCATTGGATTAGGGCCCACCCTCCTCCTGTGTGACCTCATCTCAACTAAGCATGTTGGCAAAGGCCCTGCTCCCAAGTAAGGTCACATCCACAGGTTCCGGGTGGACGTGGATTTTGGGGGACACTGCTCTCCCCAGTACAAGCATCATCAATAAAAGCCAAGCAGAGTGCACAGGGCCGGATCTCCTGCATCCAGTGCAGCCAGGCATGCACAGCATCGGCGGGACTGTTAGAAATGCAGAGTTTTAGGCCCCACCCTGGCTTGTGAATCAGCCCTGCCTGAACAAGTGCCTAGATGGGCGAATCACCCAGGAAGGAGGCTTCCAAAGGTGGACCCTCATTTCGTGGTTTCTGGGTGAGCGCCTTGTCTCCCCAGCAGGGCCATAGGGCACAGTCAAGCCCTGTGTGCCTTTTTCAATCCCCGCTTGCTCGGGCTCTGCTCCTGGGCTGTGAGCCACTCTGAACAGGGATGCGCTTGACCTAAGCCAGGGTCAAGGGGCTGGGTTCACAGCCTGGATCTGCCCTTCACTGGCCCATTTGGGTCTTAGGTCCCCTCTGTGCCATGTGCCTACAAGTTCTTCACAGGTGCCAATAGCCAATAATCATCACTACCATTATCACCCTCACCATCAGCATCACCTTCATGATCACCATCATGATCACCATCATGATCACCATCATCACCACCATCATCATCATCACCATTATCACCACCATCGCCATCATCACCATCACCACCATCACCATCATCACCACCATCACCATCAACACCATCATCACCACCATCATCACCATCAACACCATCATCACCACCATCATCACCATCAACACCATCATCACCATCATCATCCTCACCATCAGCATCACCATCATCACCATCATCCACACCATCATCATCACCATCATCACCATCAACACCATCATCACCATCATCACCACCATCACCATCATCACCATCATCATCCTCACCATCATCCTCACCACCATCACCATCAACACCACCACCACCATCATCACCATCACCATCATCACCATCAACACCATCATCACCATCATCATCACCATCATCACCATCATCACCACCATCACCACCATCACCACTATCACCACCATCATCACGATCATCACCATCATCACCATCATCGTCATCACCATCATCACATTATCATCACCACCACCACCATCATCATCAACATCTGAAAGGTTAAATGGACAGTGATCCAGAGCTGACCCTTGACTGTTGGTTCCACCCCTCACCAGCAGGTGATCATGGACAGGTGACAAATGTCCCTGACTAGGGACAGAGTGGCCACTTCCCAGTGGCTGAGGATGAGAGGAAACAGTAGATGGTAAGAGATAAGGAAGCAGGTGTGAAGATGGAGGTCAAAGCGAGGAGGATGGGGAGGAAGGCTGGGGGGTCAGTGTTGAACCTGCCTAGAGCAGCAAGGCCCACGGTGGCCCTCCGCCACGGCCCGCCTGGGGTTCGGCTCTGACCTGCCTGCCCACCTCCCGTGGGCACTCACGTCATGACCAGCGTCTCGTCCCCCGGTTCACTCAGCAGCCCGTCCACAAACACGGAGGTGCTGGTGAAATTGTGCGTGCTCCAGGTGAGGCCCTCGTCCACACTGAACCTGCCGAGAGAAGGGGAGTCACCACCTCGGGGCAGGTGGGAACACATCCTGTGTCCAGGACGAGCTGCCTCACTGGACCCAGCCCTGCCCATGCCCAGGGATCAGAGCTGTCCAGCTGAGGTGGCTGGGAAAACAGGCAAGAGCAGTGGCCAACCACAGGGCCAGTCCAGTGTCTCGGCCACAACAGGATCCCTGACCTCACGCTCTCCTGGGAGGTCACAGCAGCCACCCACCACCAGCAGATGGCATCCACATCTGCTTGGTGACACCACAGCCAAGGAGTCCTGGGTGTGTGGTCTGGGTCCCAAGCTGCTTTGTACCCCTTGAATTGCAGTTATCCAGGCCTTGGAAACATCCAGGTCAGCCCCACCCAATGCCCGAGCCCAGCCCAGGGTTTGCCGGGTCATTGATGGGAGCTTACTCTCTCTCGGTGAGGCATAACAGTATAGCCAGCTGCAGTGCAGAAAGATCTTTTTCAGACTAAAGTGATATTGGCTTCCTGGCAGCTCCCCAGCTCTGCCTTCCAAATCCAGAGTTCATATCTGCCCTCACTTCCCCACAATAAACCTTCACCTGTCTGAAGCTGATGCCAACCCCACTCTCACCTGGGCACACGCTGCTGGCTTCCTTCTCTGACCCCACCTCCTCCACTGAGCTAATTCCTGTCCATGCATAAAAGTCACCTCCTCTGAGAAGCCCTCCCTGCTCCCCCAGGATGGGGTGGGTGGGGGCCTCCTCACAGCCCCAGGCTTCCCTCTGGCCCACCCGACCATGCTGGGTCATCATTCCCCATTTCCTCACCTCTCCAGGCCTGGCCAGAAGCAGCTGTTGGGTGGGAGGACTGGGGACTGTTCTGAGGGGTTCCCAGGTGGGGAGAAAGAGCCCCTACCATCCCGCACCCAGTGTTGGGTCCCGATGGCCTTACTTGAGGATTTTCAAGGGGATGGAGGTGTCCTTGATGGCCACGATCACACCGCCGTGGTCCAGGTAGAGGATGTGATGCTCCTCCTCAAATACCTGCAGAAGACAGCAGCCGGGGGTCTCAGGGCGGGACCCTGAGGAGGGTCGGAGGTTGTTCAGGGTCTGGGGTCGCTCTCCAGTGGGGCAGAACTGCCGACCCGCTGCCTGGGGGGCAGCAGCAGAGTCCGGTTCCCTGAGGCGGGGCCGGCCTGAGGCTCCCGGTGTCCCCAGGCCATCCCCATGCTCCCCCAACCACCCAGACTCAGTACGTGTGGGATGAATGGATGCAGATGGTGATTTCTAGACCACTGACAAGAGAGAAAAATGCAAATAAACACTGCAGGTGGTCCTGCCTGAAGGAAAAACGTATGCACCAAAAAGGCCGACACATGAGGATGAGAAATAGTGGAATTTAGAAAAGCATTTAGGATAAGCATCACCAGCAAAAGCAAACCTCTATTTGACATTAAGATAGTCCACGTGCCACCTCCTTCAGGAAGCCCTCCCTGATGCCAGGTTGCGTGGGGAGCATCTCTGGGCCCCCTCTCCCAGCACTTACTGCACTAATTTGTCATTGTTTCCTCCAGCCAGGGAGCTCCTCAAAGGCCGTTCCTGCCTCTGAACCCTTTCTGTGGCCCGGCACATGCCTCAGCTCACAGCTGGGGGATGAATGAATGAGTGAATCTCCACCAAGTCCTCAGGGGACAAAAGGTCGAGTGGCCTGGACAGGGCTCTTGCAGGAGGAAATACCTCTGGTGACGTCGCTTGTCTGCAAACAGCCCTAGGATGGGGTCCCATTTTACAGATGAGCAAGCTGACGCTTGGAGCTATGGGGGCCAAGCCAAGGCCTCAGAGCTGGTGGGTGGCAGAGCCGGGTGTGGCTCTTTAGTCCTGCCAGGACACCGGGTGTCCCCTCTAGATCTTCCATGAACACAGATACCTAGACAGCCAGCCTGTGTCTTGACTCCACACAGAGGAGGGCACCAATGTCCCCTGCCACATCCCCTGCAACCCTGTACCTCGCCTACAGGAAGTGGCCCCATCACGACCACCTGCAGTGGGCCAGGGCCCCATTCACCTCCCACCCTGTCTGACCGTCTCAGGGCCTGTGGGTTCTGTAGCAGGGTTGCAGGGAAACTCAGGGGGAGACGGGATGGAGCCAGGACCCCACACCCACAGCCCCTCGCCAGGGGCTGCACGCTCACGGGTGTCAGCCGCTCCGCACAGGGGCCTGGCTAGGCCTTTGTGCCTGTGGCTCTGGGGCCCCTCCTGGGCCGGGGAGGCAGCTGCTGCAGAGCTTGGTGCCGAGCGAGGCCGGAATAAGTGCATCTCCAAGCAGATGTTGACCCAAACGTCGCTGCCTCTGCACTTGCCCTGGCAGAAAGAGCCCCGAAAGCTCCCACAACCCGGGGACCCTGTTCTAGAGCAATGAGCGAGCAGGAACGGGGAAATCATTTTTTTAAAAAACCACACACACCCACATAACTATTAACTAGCATCTTCCCCCCGATCTTCTATCTTGAGTCTTCCGTTGTTTGAATGTCTGTTTTTCCAGAGCCGGCAGGAGGCACTTGGGGAGGACCCGGAGCAGAGGCCTCACCTCTTAGGAACAGGAACTTCAGCAGAGCTGGTGGTGCCTCCAGGCCAAGCCCTCAGCCCTGACATCCCATTACCCCCACATCCCCTAACCCCACCAGAACCTTCCAATGGCCCCCATGGCCCTTAGAATCGCATCCAAACCCTTCCCTGGTCATTGGGGCTCTGTATGAGAGGCCCTTGCCCACTCTCTCCCACCTCCCGTATACCAGTCACCCTGGTCTCCTTTCCCTGAACACGTCTCAGGCCCTTTGCACATGCTGTTCCCTGCCTGCAAAGCTCTTCCCCAGATAGTTCCACCTTCTCATCATCTTGCTGGCTTTCCCGCTGCTCACAGGAACTCTCTAGGAAACCCTTCTGGCTTGACTAAAGAGGAGAGGTCCCTTACGAAGAATGGTGGAAGAGACCTGGATACCTGTGAACTGCGCCCTTAAACATGTCTGATGCGGGGGAGGGGAGAACTGGGTGACTGGCACGGGGGCGTCTGCTGCACGTACAGAGCCTTGTTTAATAGCAACCACGCTCAGAGGTCATCTCCCCATTTTCCAAAGAGAGACCAGAGGCTCAGAGACACACAGCGACTTGCCTGCAGCCACATAGCTAGCAACTGGCAGCGCTAGGGTAGACCCCGGGTCTCTGATGGACCGCCTGCCGCATCCACCAGGAGCCGCTGTCACCACGAGCAGGACATTCTCAGCAGGAGGAGGATCTGTGTCCTGCGAGTGACGAGGTCGCAGGGTGGGGTGAGGGCCCAGAGCACTAGCTTGGGGCCTCCGGGATCCACCCCTGCATCTCCCTCCCCCCAGATTCCATGGCCGCGCCTGCCGGGGTCAGAGGAGTCCCTGGGCCTGGGTGTCCTAAGCTCTGGCAGGTGCTCTGGGTGGCACTCTGGATACGTGTGCTGCCTGCGGCTACACTAACCCAGAGAGCACCTCCTGGATGAGGGAGGTGATGTCATGTGGACTTAGGTGCTGTGGGGAAGAACTTTGCACAATTCCCCTCCTCGTCTCTCCACCCGTCAGACACACCCAGTGTTTCAGGTCCTCTGTCTGGGTCCTGGGATCCAGAGGTAGAAATGAAAGCTTAACGCTCCAGAAATTCATAGCCCAGGGAAACACCCCCCGCCCCCTGCAAGGAGACAGACCACCTCCACCCAGTGACTCGCCCACTCAGATTCCAACAACAAGCAGCCCATCGAACCCACCCTCTCTGCCCAGCCCAGGTTCTGCCACAGTACAGGGCTCCCAGCCCGTGTTCTGGGGGTGAATGATGTGCTCCAGTTAAACTCGAGACCTGAGCCAGCGGGCACCCCGGGGTGGGGGGTGCGGGTCACAGCGCATCGGGCGGGGCACGAGCCACTTGCTGGGGCTGGAACTGCGGGCAGGTGGAGAGGCCCGTGGATGGGCCGGGCAGCAGGGCTCGTGGGTCAGCTGATGGTTGGGACTTCCTCCCTGCCGTAGGTGGTTGGGGACACCCGAGGTTTGCTTGGGGAGTGGGGAGAGCAGATTCCCCTTTTAGAAGCTTCCTGGGGGAGGGACGCTGAGGGGGGAGGGGGAGGTGCAGCAAGCAGACAGTCTTCTCCTCCAGGAAATAGTGAGCTCTCTGTCCTGGGGGTTATTCAAGGAGAAGCTAGGCTGCCTCCTGGGGCCTCCGGGCTGCCAGGCAGGGTGGTGGAAACCACGCTGGGTCCTGTGACATGGTCCTAGAGGCACACTGCATGCCCCAAGCACATCCGTCTCTGCCTTTGAACTTGCAGAGGCCTCTGCCCACCCGCCCGGTGGGAGCCCTCCTTCCCACTCCACTGGGGGCCTAACCCGCTTCCTTTCCTGGGGAGATCCGCAGGGTTGGTATAGTGAAAGGTAAGCCGGAAGTGGGTCCTCGGATTGCTCCCAAACAGGATTTAGCTCCGGGGCATGGCCCCGAACGTGTGCACAACCCTCACTTGCACTCAGACCCCACATCATTTGCACCCTCCTCCCGCAAGGACAGGCAGGGGGGCGTTTGTCCTGTCCATCCACTGAGGAGATGGGGTGCCTCCCAGCCATCCCAGGGGACCCCCACGGGCAATTCCACTCTCGTTAGCTTGGGACTCAGGAACAAGGGGGCTCCAACACCCACCACTGGATCACAGGGTCTTTGTACATCCGTTGCTATGGTTTTCTGTGCCTTGACCATCGCCTAGGCAGGGGTCCCCCAATCCTTTCTCTCCCACACCCTGAGTTCTAGAGGGGGCTCCTTAAACGTGTTCTGGTTATTTTTTGATCATTCCAGGGAAGTCATGTTTTTAAAATGATAAATCTCCTCCCCCAAAAATAAATAAAATAAAATGATACATCCCTTAAGCATCATGCACAGTGTTATTTGTAATTCACATTCTAAGAGTTTTCCTGTAGAGACAGCTCATTGCATCCTTGACAAACCGGCCTGAGCTCACCTGGTCGTCTGGCCTTCGTGCCTTTGTCCCACCCTGGCCTCTGCCTACTGCCCCCCACCAGTAAACGCCTTCCCTCTGACACGCACGCGCACACATGGGCATCCCCCGCTCCTCTGCCAGGCACTCGAGCCCCCCATTCCCCCACCCCTCCCCCATCACTGGGGAAGAAATGGGTACCTCAGCTCAATCTTGAACAGACATTCTCCCATTTAATTCTGACAAGTTCCCAAGTTTGAAGTCTAAGCAAATTGCTTGACAAAAGTGGCCACCGTGAATACCTTTCTCTTCTGTTTCACCTGGTCTATTAAGTCTAACAAGCCGGAAGCAGGGGGGCGATTTCTCTGATAAGTGGACAGGTGGTGACCTTTAAGAAAGTTGAGACATGTTTCACTAGTTTTAGTGAAATAGGAATATTATAACACAATAAATCTCTTGGGCCCTTTTCAAAATTCCTTGTTTCTTGCATATTATTAAAAAACACCAGGGCTTTAAACCCAGGGTACAGGTGAGCTTCACACTTTGGGGGTTAACATATTTGTCCAGAGTGGTACCTGGGCAGGGGGCTCTAAGTGGGATACTCAGGGGTGCAAAAAATTGACCTGAAAACAGAGCTTCTTACATCCACCGAAAGAGGAGATGCACACGAAAATTTAATGCATTTTCTTAAGCAGTTAAAGTAGAAACTGTCACTCCATGAAGCTGGCAGACCAGATGAGGCTTTTTTTTTGCTGGAAAGAAATAGCAAGCGTAGAGGGAGACGGGGCCTCTCCTGGGGCGGAGCGCGTGGGTTCGGCTCCTGGGCTGCCTGACTGCACAGGGCTCTGGACCGTCAGCCTTCGCTCCCCACCCGCCCTGCTCTGCGTGACGCCCACTGGCCTGCAGCATCCCGCCCTCCAGTCTGAGAATTTGAGCCGCATGTGGGCATAGCAGGGAGGGGTCCTCACAGTGTGACCCCCAGTGCTGGGGGCCGTTCCCTGCATCACTGCTTTCTCCTGTTTCTTCTCCCTTTCCTGCTTTTTCTTTTCTCGGGCCACACATCCATCATCCCATGGATGTGTCCCTGGAGGCCCAACCCAGACTCTCCGTGGCCCCCCAAAACCTGCTCTTCCCTATTTTCTCTTTCTCTCCCAAGTCTGTGCCATCCACTCAGCAGCTGTCCCTGCCAGGAACCCGGAGGTTGTCCTCGGGGCCCCCACTTCCTGGCCTTTGGGCTCAGCCAAGCTTCTGAGTCCCCGTGTGGCTTCCTGCCGGAAAGCACCTCCAGCCCGTCCCTGGCATTGATCCCCATTGCTTCGATGTTCACGGTAACCTGTCTGACCGTGGGAAGATGCGTCAGATCTGGAATTCTCCAGCAGTGGCTGCTGAAAGAACAGCAGCGGTGGCGGCAGCCTGGCCTGGGCTCTCTTTTCACAGATGGTGATGTAACATCTGCTAAAAGGAGCTGTGTGCAGCCCCTCAGGTCGGGGAAGATGAAGAAGCGTGTCTCAGAACTCCTCTGGGAGGGAGGGGATGAGAGAACAGACTCTCCCAGGAGCCTCGGCGGAGTGAGCATGGTGGGCTCCAGGCCCCTCCCTGCCACCTTACCTGCCTCCAGGTGTGCCCACAGTCTGATGTGATGTACATTTCTTCTTTATATTCCACCAGCTGGGAGCCCAGGTTACCTGGTCCAGAAGCAAAGTGGCAGGGTTGCTCTTAGGATCGGCCACTCTCCCCCTTACCAAGGTCTGAGTGTAGCCAGATCCCCAAACAAGGTTGGTGTTTGATGTGCTCTGGGTCTACACCTCCCAGCCCCAAAGCCACCCGGCGGATGCCCCTCTCTGCCCTCCTCGTATAATGATGGGCCTGCCGTCACCACTACGGGTCCTAGTCTGAGCAGTAAAAGATGAACTTTGCCCAGAGAAAGCCAGCCTCAGGCAGCTCCGGCTGAGCCCAGGTGCAGGCAGAGCTTGGGGGCTTCAGGGGGACCCACGGTGATGAGTGTGATTCAGGAATAAAAAGCGTGGAGTGGGGGTCAGGGACAGGCTAGAGAGGATGCTGGCCATGTGGCCAATGTGGGGACACGGCAGCCCCTGACGGGCTTTAAACTGCGGCTAGACATGGCTGGGCTTGCATCTGGAGGCCCCCTGGGGGCCGGGTGCAGGAGAGGCCAGAGGCAGGTCCAGGGCAGTCCGGAGCAGTCCAGGTAAGAGGCAGGGTGAGCACAAAGTAGGTGCTCATTAAATATCTGTTGAGGGGATGTTTGGGAGGATGGTGAGGTAGGCACCAAACCAGCTGGGCAGCCAGGAGGCTCCTCCTTGTTCGTGGTTCACTTGAACCCATACCAGCCTGGCAGGTGGGTCACCAGCCTTGAAGGCCACTCTGAGGGGCTGGAACTTAATCCTGGGGCTGCTGCCAGAGGGGGAAGAATCCCCACTTAGCATCCAAGGTGACTCCAGCTTACAGATAGGAAACTGAGCCTAAGTGGACCCCTACAGAAAGAACGGTGGCCACCTAGAGGACGCAGCTGTGGGACAGTCTCAGTGGTCTCTGAGCTGGGCTGGATGGCCCTAAACAGCCTCCTCGGAAGGGTCTCGGACAGTGGGATTTTCTGATGGGTCAGATTGGGCAGGTTTCTGCTGTGACCACATGAGGATGGCAAGGACCAGGGGCCTGAGCTTCCAGGATGAAGGGGACCTGTTATGAGGACACTGAAGCCGTTCTGGACTCTCTCCTGGAGCCCCTGACCTGGGCAACTTGTGCACCACTTGCACTTTGGAGACTTATTCATGTGGTGCTGTCAGAAGTCTCTCTTCCAGAGCCAAGTTTAGATGTCACTGGAAAATCCCAAAGGAGATGGATTATCCTCAAATAGATGAGGCAAAGTGAGTTCAAGTAGAGTGGCAGAGGGTTTGTGTGCCCGCCTTTTTTTGAGGTCCAACCAACCACCAAATCTTCCATCCATCCATCCATCCATCCATCCACCATCCCTCCATCCTTCATTAATTTATCATCCATCCATCCATCCATCCACCATCCATCCATCCACACATCTGTCTCTTTTTCATCAATTCCACCCACTCACCCACTGCTGCACTCATTCATCAGCATTTGCTGAGTGCCTGCTCTCTGCCCAGCCTTGTGCTGAGCCGTGGGGAATCCAAGCTGAGTAACCATGTGCCTGCTCCCAGGGAGCTCTCAACCTAGTCGAAGAAGGATGCCCTGCAGCTGTGCACAGAGCCAGGATGCCTGCGAGTTCAGGGAACTGTGAAAGCAGAGAAGGGAAAGCTAACGGACCCATGCAGGAGGGGCATCAAGGAGAGATTCCCGCAGGAAGTGACCTCTGCACTGTGCCTCAAAAGACAAATGCCACTGGCCAAGGGAAAGGGGCAGGTGTGCCAGGCAGAGGGACTGGCCCTTGGCGACAGCATGGAGGTGGGAGGCGAGGTCAGTCAGGGGAGGTGGGGCAGAGGGTCAGCTGCTGAGCTGGGTTCCCTTCTACCCGCCCGGCCACCAAAAGGTGCTGAGGAAAGGCTGCTGAATGAAAAGAGGGAGATGAGTGAGTGAACGCAACAGCTGGGCGGGGGAGAGGAAGGAAGGGGAGCCCTTTATCCCCCCATCCTTCCAGATGCCAGCAGAGACGCCAGGACCCGCGCATCAAATACAGAAGCCATGCAGCAAAGGATGCGGCGTCAGCTCAACTTCCCAGGCAAATTTGCAGTCGGTGATTTCAGGGGTACAATGTCTGTCTTTTAAGTGACGCAATCTGTTTTCCTTGTTCCGTCTACCAAGGCTGTCAGGCTGCCAGTCACCTAACAGGCACCGGGGAAAATTAAGGGGAAATTCACAGAACGCATCCACAGGCCACCAGAGTGGGAGGCTCTGCAGGAACACTGGGGCTGGTGCCCTCACTTTACAGAGGGGAAACTGAGGCCCGGGGATGAGACTAAGAAAGGCCTCCCTCTACGTCCCCTCCGGGCTGTTCTGGGGTCTCCTTGGGCCTCCTCCCCCGACAGCCCGACCTCTCCACCCCGCTTCTGTGCTCTCAGGGCCTGGTATACAGTAAGCGCTCACTGAATGTGCATTTCCTCTCCCTGCTTCCTCGATCTCAGGTTTCAGAGTGGCTCAGGCCTTAGGGCCAGAACAGAGCAAAGGGACAGCACAAGATCCACCCCAGCCCACAGCTGGCAGAGGGGGAAGGTGGCCTGGACCCCTCACTGTGGCCCCCAACGTGGCAGAGCCCTGCGGCAGCTGGAACAGGAGCAAGGGGACCGCCCCTCGGGTCCTCTGGTTGCTGCCAAGTCCCCAGCTCCAGAGGGCCCGAGTGACCCCCGCCTGGCTGATGGGCCTCAGGTCAGCTCTTGACCTGCTCACGCCCCTCGGCCTCTCACCTGGGATTGATGAGATTGATTGATGGGGATGATGGGTCCCCGACTGGCTGAGTCACAGAGGAAGGGACTCTGCAGGAGGGCTGGGAGGCAGGGCTCCTCCTGGGAGCCCCGGGGGTCTTCCTGGCACAGAGCGGGCAGGGGTGCTCCGAGCTCCCCGTCACGGCCCCTCAAGGTTTTTTCAGCCATGTGACTGTCAGAGCCAGCATCCGGGAAGCGTTTGCAGCCTGTGCTCTGTGTGGTCCTGAGGATTCACGTCCGGATGAGGAGCCAGAAGCAGCGTGTGCTGCGTGGTGGCCCAGGACGGGTGCAGGGCATTGGGGCAGAGAGGGCCTTCGACCTGCATCAGACCTTTCAGTGCCCCCAAGTCCGAGATGATTATCCTCATTTCACAGATGAAGAAACTGAGGCTCAGGGAGGTGTAGAGCCCCAGAGCAAGAGCTCAGAAAGGCCCAAGTCAGAATTGGGCCCAGCGCCCTCTGTCTCAACCATCCGTCTGTGATTTGCTACCTCTGCAGGACACATCCCCTTGACACGCCCAGTCAGGAAGAACATTCCAGCTGGCAGTCTCGGCCCGCTGGGTTTATTTCTGGGTTCACTATGGCTGTTTCTAGACCCTGGGAGTTAGAAGCTCGAGTTCCGGTCTTTGCTTCTTGAACCATCCTTTTCCCTTCCTCATTGGATTCATGGCTCCATTTTCTACATCCATCTGTGGGTCTGGCCTCTGTCCGCCGAACCGGAGGGCAGGTCCCCAGTAGAAGGGCCCTGGCATGCAGCCCGGCACAAGGGCAGTGGTGTCCAGCCACTGTTCAAATGACAGGGCCACCTGTGGAAACACACCTGGTGTTGATGCTTTCTACCTGATCCCCAAATCAGCCTTATGATGGAGGTTTCATCCTCTTTTTGCAGGTGAGGAAACTGAGGTTCAGAGGGTCCAATAAATGCCCAAGGCCCAGCAGCTGGAGGCGGTAGAACCTGGGGCTTGTAACTCCCACCTGCCTGCCTCAGGGTGGAATGAGGGATGGATGGCGGGGAGATCAGGAGAGAGACTCCCTGGAAACAGGCAGCCATCGCCCATGGCTGCCTCGGGAAGCTCAGCCAGGCACAGGCCGTCACGTGGCCCCATTGCTCCTGCCACATCGTCCAGCCCACTGTGGGGGCTGCTAGTGGGAAACTGGTCCCTGCTCAGCGGCTGCGGCGGTGCCCGAGGGAGCCCAGCTCATTCCACCTTCCCCTCTGTTCCCAGCAGACGCTCAGGGCTGGAGTGGAGGATGTAAAACACTTACACCTTAATTGGCCTACATTGCACGGATGGATCCATCTCAGAAAAGCCACGGCGAGATGAAAAAGCAGCAGAATGAAATATAAATGTAGCATCCTGCCCTTGCCAGGGACAGTGAGAGGGAGGGAGGCTGCCAGCTCGCCGTTCTCCGTGTGACTTGCATACAATGAAGTGAACTTCCTGCAGCTCCTCACAGCATCCCTGGGGGCCTGGAATGGTCGTCCAGAGCTTTCAAGGCCTTTGAGCAGTGGAAACATTTGAAATTCCGCCTTTTGTACTTTGGACAAGAATTTGGGGTTTCAACCCCTCACGAACAAGCATTTTAAATACACCATTGAGCTGGTCTCCCTGTGCGATGCGGCTGCTTCCCACTAGCTATCTATTTTACATTTGGTAGTGTATATATGTCCATGCCGGGTGGGATAGGGAGGGTGGGAGGGAGACGCAAGAGGGAGGGGATATGGGGATATATATATATACGTATAGTTGATTCACTTTGTGATACAGCAGAAACTAACACACCATTGTAAAGCAATTATACTCCAATAAAGACGTTTAAAAAAAAATACACCATCGCCCTCAGGTCCAGGGAATAGAGTCCACAAGACAGGGGGTGCCCGACATGGGCGAGCCAGCCTGTCCCTGCATGGGACCTGGAGCCCCATGAGCTGCACTGAAATCGAGGCTGATGTGTGATTTTTCATTGATTGACACACGTCCATCATTGAAGCGGGCAGACCCCGCCCCAATCACAGTCATTGACTAAGACCCCCAGGGCCGTAGATGAACAGAAGGACGCTCAGAAGATGAAAGGTTTTACTTGCAGTCTTCTCTGTCTGGTTGTGTCGCTCGCTCCCCTACTGGAAAGCCACCCTCTCCAGAATAACGTGAGACGCCCCTCGGATAACCAAGGTCTCCCGCCATCAGAGGCCCACAGAGCGGACAGGGGATCTCACCTCCTGGCCCCTTCATGGGCTCTGATTCGGTCGTTCTGAAAAACCCGTTCCCGCCTCTGCCTGGAAGGCCATTCCTGCCATCTCAGCATGGCCACTCATTTATTCATACACTCATTCACTCATTCATTCATTCATTCATTCACCCTCTCACACACAGCCAGGCCCGGGCCTCAGTGCTGGGATACGTCTGCTGAAGGGGCGGATGTGTCATCCAGCTCAGGGTCTGGGGCGCAAATCCTCCGGGTCACAGATGGTGCTGGAGTAGACAGAGGGAGGGAGCCCCTGATTCAGGAAGCTGTGAGACCCGGCCCAGGCCTTGGTGGTTCCCCCTGTGTGATGGGCAGAGACACTCTCTCTCCGACTGCCACTCGCCCCATCTGCACCCTGGCTGTGCAGAGCCTCAGCCTGGCCGTTCCACAGCCCAGAAGAGTGGCGGGCCTGATGGGCCCGCCCCAGAGCCTTGCCTTCTGCAGGTTCAAGGGGCACAGCAGCCCCTCCTGGGGCTGGGGCTTCCCTTCCCTGAGGAGCCTGGGGTGGGTCTCAAGCTTCCTGATGGAACCTTGCAAGTTGCGGGCAAGTCTTCCCTCTCCTTGGGCTCGTTTCCTCCTCCATAAAGTAGGGGCACTGACGTCTCAGGGTTGTCATGGTGATTAGAAGAGTTCAGGGACTGGCCAGGGAGAAAGGGCCACCATAGCAACTGTGGACACGATGGACACGGTCCTGCCCTCCCCGCCTTTGTCTCCATGGCGTCAGGGACCCTTCCCTGGACTTAGCTGCTGAGAGCTGGTGAGGCTATCCCCACGCTGATGGGTAAAGGGAAAACCAGATGCCAGCCGCTACCTGGCAATGGACTTGTAAAACATGTGATTTTATTTGGAATGATTCTTCTAACTCACATAAACCTTATTTTAGAGTTTTATTAGATCGGCACACATTTAGTGATCCCTGAAGAAGGTTCTAGTTTAATGGGGTAGACAGACACAATCACAATGTATACTTCTTTTGTTTCCCCTTATGTTAGTTGTATATGTGTCTCTCTCTCCCCACTAAACTAGAACCTTCTTTAGGGACCAATAGTCAACCATGATGCAAGTTGTTCTCCCGTCCATCTATCCATCCACCCATCCATCCATCCTTCTATGTATTCATTCACCATTTTGTTATCCATTCTTCCATCGGGCCATCTGACTATCCATTCTTTCAACTATCCAATTTTCCTTTCACCCATCCTCCCACCCATCCATCTATCCATCCATCCATCCTTCCTTCCATCCATCCATCCATCCATCCATCCATCCATCCATCCATCCTTCCATCCATCACCCATCCACCTTTCATTTAGTCAACGCATATCAGGTGCCCACTCTGGGCTATGCAATTACCCCTCAGGGTGATGTGCCAGGTGAGCTGGCTTCCTAGAGGTGCTGTGGCACTGCCCCCAGTGGATACACCATAGCCCCAGGCCCGTGACCATCAAGTTCTATCCTTGAAACTGGAGCATCCTGCAGGCAGTGATGGCTCCTGACCGTGATGGCAGCCTCTTACCTGCACCCATGATGAGGCCGGGGGCAGTGTCCTTGGTGTGCACAGTGCCTGACACGTAGGGGTTGTCTGCCCAGCGCAGGTGCAGGTGCAGGTGGCAGTCCGGCTGTGGGGGGGTAGAGAAGGAGCCATGGTCAGCACTTGGGAGGGAGAAGTGACCTGAGAAAAGTAAGGCTGATGTTGAATCCAGCCCTGTGGCTTTTTGGCTGTGAAGGGGGGATCAGGAGTGCTTCAGAGGGGTCGGGGGAAGGCAGACAGGAGGCTTGGAGGCTGACAGCCAGCTGAAGGCTGTCAGGTCAGGACCAGTGGAGGGTTCTCCCAGCCTGGGTGCTGGAGGGCGGGCTCCCCAACGTGGCTCCTGAGTGCAGAGCTGGGCTGCAGAACGGGACTCCGGGAGGGAGAGCGCACGGTCCATGCCCACGTTCATTCATTCATTCATCCGCCCAGAACATTTACTGGGGGTCTCTTAGGTGGGCATCAGGCGACAGCTGCGGGACACCCCGTAAGCCCTGCGCCCTATGGGAGAGGCAGGGGGTAAGGTGGGCACGCTAGAGCCCAGTTTACTCACGAGCATCAGTGCAACCTTGACACAGCCCCGGCTGGTGCCCTGGCTGGAGGGGCAGAAACACTGGTTGTATTAAGACAGCCAACGGCAACTCACAGTGCTGTTCGGCTGCCTCTGGGCCAGCGCCAGTACTTTACAAGGTGCGCATCACTGAATGCTCTCAACATCTGTACCGTCATCCCTGCTGCGCTGATGGGGAAACTGAGGCAGAGTGCATTTAAGCAACTTGCCAGGGCAGTGGTGGGGCTGGGTCCACGGCTGAGGCTGCCTGGTTCCAGAGTCCACGCTCTGAGCCCCGTGGAGGGTCTGGTACTTCCAGGCACACTGGGCCAGCAGCCCCCAGAAGGAGGACAAGTACCAGCTGTTTCCTGCCCGGAGCTGCCAGATCCGTCGTCTGTCTCCACCCCAGCTGCCTGCATCCCCACCCTCTGCTGAGACGGCAGAGGCCACAGCCAGCTCCCCTGGCCAGGGCTGGGGGATGCCGGGGGAACAGACGAGCTGAGAATGATGTGTCCTCTGGACTGACCTTCCCGAGTCTCCTCTCCCCTGGCCTCGGTGACTCAAGGCCACAATCCTTCTGTCACATCCACAATAGACCAAAAGACCACAGGGCATGGGACAAGGCCCAAGGTTTCTGCACAGCTCCCTCCAGGCCACCGGACACGGCACCGGGCAGCGACCCGCCAGCCATTAGCCGGGGCTGCCTGTCACCCACACCTCCAGGGTCATTGCTATATTCTACTGTCTACCGAAATCCACCGAGACATGTTTTTTCTCTACGGTTTATGTTTCTTTAACACTTTCTTCTGGTCCATGAACTGAGTATGTTTGATACAGATTATCTGAAGTTAAAAATAAAACCGATAGTAGGTTGGATATGGATCTGGGTCAGATGCCACCAGGGCCCGATCCAGTGGGAGATGGGCTCTATTTGTCTGTACCAGAGTTTATAAAAATGTATTTGTTGCATCACATACTGTATGGTTCCACTGACAGGATATGTCCAGAGCAGGGAAATCTATAGAGACAGAAAGTGGATTAGTGGTTGCTCAGGGCAGGGGGTGGGATGGGAGATGGGGGGTGGTGACTAAAGGGTACAGGGTTTCCTTTTGAGGTGATGAAAATGGTCTAAAATGGACTACGGTGGTGGTTGCACAGCTCATGAAGATACTAGAAACCACTGAATTGCACACTTTAAATGGGTGCATTGTATGGGATGTGATTGGTACCTCAGTCAAGCTACTAAAAACAAACAAAATAAGAGGTGGCAAAATGAGCTGAAAGAGACCCCCTCCTGAAGCAGACTTGGTAGGCTAGAGGCCCTCCCCGGCGCAGCCTGGGGAGCCCCAGGCTGAAGATGGCAGGGCTCTGTGGACCGGGGAGCCTGGTCACGGAATCACCCCGGAGGAGAGTCCCCATCCAGGAACACCTGGATTGCACAGGACAAACTTGACCCACTGTGGAAGGTGAAGCTGTCCCCCCTTCTGGATTTCTCCTGGTTTCTTACAGCTGACAAGCAGGTTGGTGAACTAATACCTGTGGTGACACCCTTCGGCCCCCTCACCCATCCAACGACCAGGAACTAACGAGGAGGGCGTGTCCAGGGGGAGGGGTGCCCGTGACCTCTCTGAGCAGGGCCAGTCTCTACCTGCAGAAGGAAGCTCTACAGCAGGAGGAATAGGACCCTCGGCAGGGACGTGGCCCGCCCTCCTGTGTCCCACTGGCACGCTCCCGGTCTGAGAAGGTCCGGCCCAGGCATGACCCTGCTCTGGTGCCCCAGAGGTCCTGGGGGGCCAGGCGGGGCCTGGAGTGGCCAAGCTTCTGGGCTGGTCTCCCCAGGCTGCAACTAGCCTTTTCCACATTCCCTGATGTGTTGTGCACACAATATCACTGTCTCTGTGTGCAGTGAACAGAGCAAGTCAGAGGCTGTGGCTCATAGAACCTGGCTGCCCCTCCCCCTCCCCAGCCCACTGCTGCTCTGTGCTGACTGCTGGTTGCCTGTTGGGGCCAGAAGTGGAACACTCCTCAGGGTTCCCTGCGGTCGGCAGTGGCCCACAGACACAGCTGCAGTCCCCTTTGGCGCCATGGAGGGCCACACAGATGCCTTCCAGCCGGTCCTGGAGCTGTGTAGCGGGTGCTCTGCTGGTATCTGACAAGCTGACGCAAGGCCCAGCCGACTGAGCTGAGCTGATAAAGGGCGTGGAAGGCCAGGCAGGCCTGGAGAGGCCGACCCCCAGGGCACTGGGCACCTGCACATGTGATGGGACGGGAAGCATTGAGTGCCAGGTTGCTTTTGGGGTGTACAGTCAGACACGGCAGGGTCCCCCGAGGACACCCAGGCCAAGGGTGGGAAGACCTCAAGGACAGGCTGGTGCCAGGGCAGTCGGTGCTGAATGCCTCGTCCTGGTGGGGTGGCCCGGGTACCTGCAGGGCTTGGATGGATGTGACGCGGACTGAGCTGGGAGGCCCACACCGTCCCAAGGCTCCCCCTTCTCGGCCCCTCTCCATGCAGGAGCTGGCTGGTGCTCTCAAGAGGCGTCCAGCAAAGACTGCCGGAGGGCTGGAGGGCCACACTGTCAGCCGTCCCTGCCGGACACCCCACTGCTAGGCTCAGTCCGGTTGCTGAGAAGAGTTGCCACAGGCAGCAAAACGAATGGGTTTTCATTCTGAATCCAGATGTCAACAGATACAAAACAGTCTTCCAACGGCCATTTCTCATCCTAAAACAGGTCTGATCCACACTCATCTATTCCCTGTCACTGGAAGGAAATCTCCCCAGCCAGAGAACTGGTCAAATGGCCCGGGAAAACCTTCATGACCCAGAGTTAAGAGAAAAATGGAAGACGCAGAAATCACACACGTGTCAGGATCCCAAAGATGACTTTTTAACGTGAATATGAGCCAAAGGATTGACCAGAAAAATGCCCGATTACCATTACTTCTGGGTGACGTGGTTACAGGTGTAACTTATTCCCCTTTTTATACATTTCTGCTTTTTCCAAGTATTCTGCAATAAGCAGGAATCACATTTCTGATGAGGAATAAACACTCAAGTGTAGCTTGCCCTGTGCAGTTGGAGGCTGTGTGGCTGAGTGGACACAGAGAAGAAACCCAGGAGAAGGGCCACGCTTGCTCACGCGGCATGCCCCCCACCCGCTGCTGCCAGGTCTGCACACACAGGGTAATGGGCCTCGCAGCCAAGGCTGTGATTTCTGTCTTTTGTGCCCAGCTGGGTGTCCCGATACTTGTCCTCTGTCCACTGTGCTCATCGGGCTCTCTGCGTGCCTGCCTGCAGCCACACACTTACCAGCTGACCCCTACTTTTATTATTTTAAGGCCAGGGCACAAATCTTGAAAGGTTATCTACTCGCTGAGCTGCATAATTGCAGACAAGAATCTATTCTTAGCGAAAACTTGCTTTGACAGATTAATATGGCTTACCTTTGTCGATGATGATACAAAAATAAGCCCTTTCACGGCAATTTTTTTCTCAGAAGAGCTTTTACAAGGGGCAGGTGCTTAATTCTCCCCGGTGGTCGACAGGTGTTATTATCCCGTTATTAGCGGGAGGGGGGCTTGCGTAGAGGCCAAGCACAGGCCCCTAGTCGGTGAGGTCAGGGAGCGAGGGACTGACACTGCCCAGGCCGAGGCTCTGCCCGGAGAGCACAGAGCCCCACCCTGGCCCTGGAGAGTGGTCAGTGGCTGTCCAGGCAGGGTGCCTACCATCTTCAGGGGCCCTGCAGAGATCCAGGCAGATCTCAAGAGGGCAGGATTGTTTGCTATTTTGTGTACTGATGTATTCCCAACACCCAGAACAGTGTTTTGCACATATAGGTCCCCTTACGTGTTTGTTGAATGACTATCCCTGTGAAATAGGCACTGTTATTCTTTCTAGTTACAGAGGCACAGCAGTGATGGGGGTCCTTGACTGTGAGGGGCTTCCGATCGAAGCCAGGGGGAAATAGAAGTAAGTGTGCCCAGTGAAGCCTTCTCAGTGGAGGGGATATCTAGACAGGGTTTTCAGGTGTCAGTAGGAGTTCACTGAATAAGAAGAAAAGGGCATTCCAGCCCTCTCCACCCTCAAGGCAGTGAAGACACTGGGGCAGCCTATACTCATATTCATGTAGAAAGGCACCCTTGGAATAGCTGGACTGGCTTAGGGCTCATGACATTTGGGCTGTGTCCTGGCTCCCCCTCACTTATCCAGCCCCTCACTTCCACAGAGTGTACTTCCTGGCCCTTGACATTGGCCAACAGGGCTTAACAGATGCACAGGCGGGCTTGCAGTGTTCTTGCAATGTTTCTGCTCACTCTCTTGCACCTCTGCTATTGCCTGAGAATGTGTCATTCTCTGGGCTGGTCCCAGAGGAGGATACTAGATCCCTTCCTAAATCGACCAACCCCCAAGGTGCATGAACGAGCCCAGCCTCTCACAGATCTCGAGAAGAGTGATTGCTGTTTGGGGTGGCTTGTTACACAGCGCTGTTGTGACAGGAGCTGACTGATACACTCCCCTCTCTGACTTGCAGTTAACTCTTCTGTAAAGCAAGGAGTTTCATGTGGCCCTCTCCACCACACCCAGAGAAATAGGTGGTTCATGTCTCCCAGATGGCCCTTCTCAGACATCAGCATCTCTGACCCCTAGGGCCTGAGGTAACGTCTAGTGCCCACCCTGGGGAAGGTGTATGCAGTGAGCAGGGCACTTACAGGCTTGCAGTTGGTTGGTTTCCCGTTCATGTCCATGCTGGGAGGCCTCAGGTAATCCCAGTCTCGGCCCTTGCTGTAGGTTATAAGCGTCACCACCTTCCCGTCGACTTTTTGGTTCGCCAGAAAGACTCCTTTCACCCCTCGGACCTGGGACAGAAGTACAAGAAGGATGGCAAAAGCCTGCCCAGCCCCTTGCTAAGAGCTCTGTGTGCACGGCCTCATTTCACCCCAAGAACAGCCCAGAGCTGAAGCTGACTATACACCCTGGAGGCAAGTGGGTCTGTGGGGAAAAGGGACCAGAGACGCTGGCCTGAGCTTTGACTGGGAGCCGGTACTGTCTGACCCTAAATTCTGAGTGCATTTCACAACACTGAGCTGTCCTCCCAGATCCAGACCCCGGCTGTTGGACGGCGAGCAGAGCCCTGGTCCCCGAGGTGCCTGTGCATTTCGGTCACGCTGTCTTTAGCTGGGGCTCCTGATTCAGAGCCCTAGCCCCTCGCCTCCCTCCCAGTGGACCCACAGGGCCTGGACCCATGGAGTCGCTCTGGGCTTTCCTCCGGGGACTGCCTCAGCTCAGCCCCACATGCAGATGCCAGACTGTGAGGACAGGGTCCGTGCTGGCCCCAGCCTGCCCTGTGCCCCCTTTCTCAGGGTTTCTTGAGGGGCCAGGGCAGTGAACACACACATCCTATCATTAGTTACTGAGTTCGCGCACAAGAAAGGGTCAGATATCAGCAATTCCCAATTGTTCAACCTCCTGGTCCCACAGAAATGAACATTTTCGGCAAGTTCCTTGGGCACGGAAGACTTGGCCCCAGTAACCGAGGCCCGCTGGTGTGGTCTGAGTTCCTCGGGGCCCCTGTGTGCCCGAAGCAGCTTTGTTTTTGTTTGTTTGTTTGTTTGTTTTTGCGGTATGCGGGCCTCTCACTGCTGTGGCCTCTCCCGTTGTGGAGCACAGGCCCTGGACGTGCAGTCTCAGCGGCCATGGCTCACGGGCCTAGCCGCTCCGCAGCATGTGGGATACTCCCGGACCGGGGCACGAACCTGTGTCCCCTGCACCGAAGCAGCTTTTGCTGCTCTATAAATAGCATGAAGCCAAGGCAACTGAGGCTGAGTTGTGGGATTTACCTGAAGTTCCATGGCCAAGTGTGATGCTTAGGCTGAGAGTGATAAAACACAGTTGTTAAGTGCCTTCTACGTGGTGGGCAAGGGAATTAATGTCCGTCTCATTAAATTATCAGACTCCAGGAGGTTGGTGCTTTCCTAAGCCTCCATACCAAATGTCTGACAGGTGGGGAGCAGGCCAGGGTGGATCCCAGAGGTTCGGATGCACAGTGAACCGTGTATGAGCTTCCTGTGGCCGCGACAACAGGTAACAGACAGAGGGGCTTAAACTACACACATTGATCATGCTATAGCTCTGGAGGCCGGAAGTCCAACACAGGTCCCATCGGGCTGAAAGCAACTGGTGTCTCCGGGGGAGACGTGTGTCCTTGCCTTTCCCCCGTGTCTAGAGGTGCTGGGGTGCTTGGTTTGCGGCCCCTCCTGCTTCTTCAAAGCCAGCGGTACAGCATCTCCCTGGCCATTCTTCCATGATTCTGTGTGTTTTTCTGCCTTTCCTTTCTGCCCCTCCTTCCACATGTGAGGACCCTAGAGATTGCAGTGGGCCTCACGGAGAATTCTGGAAAACCTTCCCATCTGCCAGTTGCTAACCTGAATCCCCCTTTGCCTGTGTCTTCCGCTAGGATGCTTCTCTCTGGGTTGGAGACCAGGGGTCTGGCCCTCATCTCCACAGACGAGGATTAGGGGATGGTCCTTCTGGGGTCAGCCCCAGGGGCAGGAGGACCGCAGCCCCTTCTCTCACTCATGGTGACATCACTGTCTCTGGCTCACCTGAGGCATCACCAGGGGGCGGGCACCTGGCCTGCTCGGTGCTGAGTCTAGATGCCTCCCCTGATGTCCTAGGGGCAGATAGGTTGCTGATTTGCCCAGTGATGGCTTGCTTTATTTGGAAAGCGCCCTTTTATATCCCCACTGGTCTCCGTGAAAACACTCAGCAGTAAATAACATGGACCCTCCCATCCCAGAAGAGGTAGTAACAGGCCGAGTTTCCCTGGGGAGGGTGTGATCAGCTGAGTGCTGGCTCCCAGTATTGATGTGCCCACTTCACATAACTGCCCTCTTCATGGCTGTGCTCACTTCCTGGGGGCTGCCGTAACAAAGCATCACAAACTGGCGGCTGGAGGGAGGGCTTAAAACAACAGAAATTTGTTCTCTCACAGTCTGGAAGCCAGAGGTCCAAAATCAAGGCGTTGGCAGGGCTGCCCTCCCTCTGAAGTTTCTCAGGGAGGATCCTTCCTGCTTCAAGTGGCTGCAGGTGTTCCTGGGCTGCGGCCACACCACCCCACTCTCTGCTCTGTCTTCACAGGGCCCTCTTTCCTGTGTGTCTGTGTCTCCTCTTCTGATCCTTACCAGGACACTTGTCATTGGTTTAGGGTCCAGCATGAGCTCATCTCAAGATCCTTCAGTTAATGACAGCTGCAAAGATCCTCTTTCCAAATTAACTCACGGTCACAGGTTCCAGGGATTCGATGTGGCTGTAGCTTTTGTGGGCCCCCATTTAGCCCACTACAATGACGGTCTCCCAGCTGTGGCCAGGGTTCCTCAGGGTCAGGGCACAAGACTGGAAGCCCCCTCAACCCCCTTCCTAACCCAAGCTCCAACACAAAGAGGCCCCCGGAAAAGGGTTGCCGTCTTGTCTGGAACCAGGACCCATCCTGCAGAGGTCAGAGCTCATAGGCCCTTGAAAGCTCAGGCCTCTCGGGGCAGTATTTGCCTGTGACGTCTGGGATAAGACATTTTTCCTGGATCTGACATGGGATGAACGATAACCATGACAGTAATGGAACTGGGGCACGTGTAGAACCTCTAGGCCAGGCCCCTCCCATGCACTATCTCAAATCCACAGAGAAGGCACCTGCAGTGAAAACTGTCGAGAGCCTGCTGAGCACTGAGTTGGCATCAGGTGCTGCTGTATGTGTTTAACGGAAACGAATTCACACAGCAACCCTCTGAGGAAGGTACTACTGTCGTCTTCATTTTGCAATGGGGACACTGAAGCACAGAGTGGTTAAGTAATGTGCCTAAGGTCACACAGCAAATACATACCAGAACTGGGATTTGAACCCCAGCAGTGGGGCTCCACAGTTGTGCTTGTAACCACTACCTGTGATCCTCATTAAGTGGATTTCAGAGAAGCACAGTCACTTGCAAGGGGGTCCAGCTTTGGATCTGGCCACTGTGAACTCCCTCCCATCCCCACGGCCTCTCACTGCCTGATCTTTGGCGTGAATCACTGTTCCCTGGCTGCTCAGCTGGCTAACTTCTGCTCAGCCTCAATTCAGTCTGCACCCCTTCCTCCAGGAAGTACTCCCTGACTTCCACCCTGGGCTGGCCGACTGCCCCTCATGGTGTCTTCTAGAGGCTGACACACCAGGTGGGAGCTGGTCTTCCTGTGGAGTCCGGAGCCCTGTGAGAGGTTGTCTACTCCTCCTTGTGTCCCGGGGGTAGGGCCTGGAGCCTGGCGTGCGGTACAGGAGCTACATATACCCGCAGTGGGCCATGGACGTTCCTGTCTGAGGTGCCCTCCTTACGTGTTGGTTACACGCCTGTCCTGTGTGTAACTTTCAGCAAGCAGCAGTGAGCCACAGGCTGTCCAGCTCGGGAAGTAAACCCTGACAAATGGGTTCTCATTGTAAACAAATGATTACATTCATTACTCCCTTGCTTCTGCTCAGCTGATGACAACTCAAAGAGGAAGGCTGCAGCTCTGGCTCTGTCCAGGAGGACGCCTCCCACCCGGATTGACCCGCACTGATGCCCAAGGCTCGGCTCGCCGCCCACGGGACACCCTCCCCAGCTCCGCAGGACAGCAGAGCCTGGCAGGACCGCCACTGGCGTTTACCATGAGAACGCATGGCCCCTGCAGGTGAGCCCACTGGCTGGGGGCTCCCTGAGGCCAGGGCATGACGGAGGAATTTAAGGGTGAATGACCTACTGAGGGAGTGCTAGCCAGGAAGATGGATGGAGCTTGGACCGACACCCCTGGGCTGCTTCTGGTTTTTCGCTGACTTCTGGTCTACCTGGGCAGGTGGCTTGCCCTTTCTGAGCCTCAGGTTCCTTACCTGTAAAGCGGCTGAGGGACCCCCTGCCCGGCTCTGGTGTGGACAAGAACAGAGGAGGTGACCGTGAAAGGCCAGGTCCAGGCTGGGCCCACGGTGGGTGAAGGATTGACATTTGCGGAATCCAAGTACAGGATGGTGCGTGGGTGTTTTCTTGGGGGAGGGAGCCTGGCGTGGGAGCCGGAAGCCCCAGTTCAGAGCCTCTGATCTGCCCCTCGGTGTCACGTGACAAGAGCAAGTGGCTTAAATGGGACACAGATGGGGGCGGGACCCCAGGGAGGGCACAGGGAGGTCTGAGGACTGCAGGCAGGGAGGCCTCAACCCCCAACCTCAGAGAGAGGAGCTGCAGGGCCAAGGGAGAGACAGAGGGAGCAAGAGACAGCCAGACGGACATGGGATACACAGAGGGGAGGGACAAGGAGACCAGGGCTGGGGCCGGGGAGGCCGTGAGGCCGGAGATGGACAGGGGAGGGTCCCAGCTTCTGTCACCTGCCTGTTTCATGCAGTGGCGTTCAGGGCAGGAACGGCTTTACAGATAACAGATGGTGATCGAGTGGATGATGGGGACCACTAACCTGAACCCCAACTCAGCAGAATGTTATCCCCCCCAATTCCATTCTTCTCATTAGCAGACCTGTATCACAAGGTACTCCATTACTGTTACTTGAATTTCATCAGAAAGAGCAAGTTTTCTCTCCTGTTCTAAAAGTACCTGCGTTGTACCCTTTTGACCGGCAGTCTAAAACATTTGGCCCTTGACAGAATTTTGGCAGGTCCCCGGGATGGAGCAGTGGAGATGGGGAGGGAAGAGGGGGGAAGCCGGGACAGGGGTGCCACCTGGCCCACCACAGACTGCACTGAGGGTCCCACCTCGAGGATATCGATGACCACGCTCTCCTCCGCTTGGCGCGAGCTGCGCACGTCCCCCAGCACCAGCGAGTAGCGTACGCCGCGCGGGTCCGACTGGTAGAGGTTGTAGGTGTCGGTCTGGTACCACTCCTGCACGGCCACGAACACCTGGCTCTCGTCTGTGCTGATGACCTGCAGATCCTGGGGACGGCGGGGGAGCCGGGGTCAGAGGCGGGCTGGGGGCCCAAGTGGGAGAGGGAAGCTGGCCTGGGGGGAGGGGGAACGGGGGGAGGGGTGAGCAGGCCTTGGGGGCGGGGCAGGCCTCAGGCCTGGCGGGAGTGAGGGGCTTGGCCACAGCCCTCTTGGAGTCAGGCTGACCTAGACTTTCATCCTGGCTCTGCCCTCTCAGCTCTATGACCTTGGCCAAGTCCCTTTACCTCCCTGGGCCTCCGTTTTCCCACCTCCGAAATGGGGATGACGTTCCCACCCTCTATACTGGGCAGGGGGAGGGATGCCCGGGCACTGGGTGGGGCGCAGTGACACCTCCTCCCATCTGCCCCTGCAGCGAGGAGGGGGAGCTTTCCTCCATGCACCCCCAGACCATCAGAATGCACCCCAGACCATCACCTCTGGGAGGCAGGGAGGCGTCTCCTCCCGGGCCCCTCCCCCATCCCATCCTGAGGATCAGGCAGGTCATCTGTCCGTTCATTCATTCAACACGTGTTCATTAAGCGCCTACTGTGTGCCAGGCACTGTTCTAGGCCCAGGGCTACACCAGGGAGCCCCACTGGCCTCTGCCCTCTGGGAACGTACGCTGGTGGGAGGGATGGATTAATTCACTCCAGCCTCACGCCCAGGACCACATCACCAGCCTGCTACGGGAGCTGCCCTTTGCCCACAGCTCCTCCTGGCCAGGCCACCGTCACCCTTGGCCCCCACCAGGCACACAGCCAACAAGGCCCCCTCCCCCAGGGCAGCGGGCTGCCCAGGACCCTATGGGAGCCGAGGGCAGGCGCCTGGCCAGTAGGCAGGCGGGGGGCTGCCCTGAGCAGGTGAGCAGCCAAGGCCAAGGCCCAGAGCCTGGGTTCCACCTGCAGCAGAAGGCCAGGCAGCACCTGAGTGGGCCGGGCAGCCGTCTGGGGCTTCAGCGCCAGATTTTACAATTCAGAATTAAAAAAAAAAAACCAACCAATTGAATAAAAAGGAAGAAGAAACCCAGGGCTAACCTTACTTTCTTGTTTTTCTTTTCATTCCCAGCCAGCACCAACTACTGCATGGGAGGCACGTGAAAAGGCATCTGAACAGGCCCATTTCAAAACCATAAGGAGCTCTTATTCTGCAGCCTCTACTGTTTGCCTTCTATCACTCCGAGACTTTTATTGCCCCTCTGGCAGTAGAGCTGCCAAGATCCAGGAGCAGAAGACGGATGGCAGAGGGAGGGGGCTGGCTACAACCCTCCGTCCCGCCCACTGCAGGTGGTGCAGTTTGGAGGTACACTTCCTTTTGCATTTCTCACCTGATGTTAGGGCACAGAGACAGGAAATGTTTCTCTTTCTCTAATAGCAGATTGGGTCCCTATTCTGTCTAGCCGAGCAAGACCTTCAATTGCGAGAAGAAGAGGCTGCCTGGGCAGGGCACAGGCTGGTGAAGGCCCCTTCCCCTCCTGCCTGCGCCACCCCCCCAAGTTGTGCAGCCAAAAGAAGGGGCTCTGCAGAAAAGGGATGCAGTGCCATGAAACACCTGCGATGCACCTCCCAACCAGGGAGAACCCTGCAGCACGAGCGGGGCGTTGGTCCGTGGCTGTAAATCTAACACACAGACATGGGTGGACCAAGCAGCTCACAGCCAGGGAGGGGTTACAGAGTCAGGGGTCACAGGCCTGGCGGTCCCAATCTGTGAAATGGGACAGTAGGGTGGCAGGGCGTCTGAGAAGATGCCTGTGAAACCCGGGAAGTGAGGTCATCTCTGTTTCTCTTGCTCACCTCCCCTCCTATTTCTCCATGCTTGGCCACAGGCCAGGCTGCACTGTGTCCATTGGGGTACTGGTCATTCTGCGGCCTCAGCAGGAAAAAGCCTTCCATTGGCCCGAGTTTCTGACCTCACGCAGTGCCCGGCATTAATCACACGAGAAGCAATCAGTATTTACTGTTATTGCATTAATTCCGACTTTGCCTCCCCCACACCTGAGTAAATGTTTACTATAATCTGGGAAACAATGAAAAATGTGTAAAGGAGCAAAAGTTTCCTGTAGTGCTACCCCTAGAGAGACCTGACATTAGCATTTAAAAATGTTTACTTCTGGTTTTTTTCCCAAGTGGGATTCATATACTTTTTCATGTATGGTTTGCAGCTTGCTTTTTCACATTATATGGGGAGCATTTTCCTCTGTCATTAACATTATTTATAAACACCACTTTTATGACTGCATGGTATTCCCTTTTGTGGATGTACCGTATTTCATTGAATATTTCCCCACTAGTGAGCTTTTAGCATCTCCAACGTTATGTGCAAGACAGTCATAAACATTCCCAAACATAGATCTCTGCACCTCTGTATTTCCTCAACATAAATCTAAGAAGGGAAATTGCTGCGTCGGAGAGTAGGAACATTTTTAAAGCTCTTGTTACATGTTGTTCAATCATCGTCCTGAGAGTATACGTTCCTTCCCCACCAGCAGGACTAGAGGGCGCTCATTTTACTTCATGCATTGAAACAGTCTTTTAAAAATCTTTGCTGATTAGAGAGTGATAAATAATATGCAATTTTTCCCTTAAATTTGCCTTTACATTATTCTTTTTTAAAAAAAGTTAGAAGCAGAGACATTTGTTGACTCCATTTTTAAACAAAAGACATTAAAAAAATTACACATATGTCTATGTGTTTGCATGTATATATAGCTATATGGCCTAGAGAAATACGTGGAGAGAAACACCAGAGTTGCCAATGTTTGTTATCAGGTAGAATTAGGTTTGATTGTAAGTAACAGAAACTGGAAAAAAAAAAGTGACTCAAGTGAGATAGAAACTCATTTCTCACGAATGTAAAAGAAGTCCAGAGATAGACATTCCAGGGTGGAAGCTGGAATCACCAGGGACAGAGGCTCCTTCTGGGTCACCATTCCACTGTCCCATGATATGGCCTATGTCCTTATGGTTCAAGATGATTGCTAGAGCTCCAGCCATCTTGTCATCATGCAAGGCAACAGGAGGGAGGGAGGAAAGAGGGAGAGAAAGGCTTGCCTTTAAAAGAGAACTCTGAGAAGTCTCCCAGATGCGACAATTCCACTTAATCTCACTGACCAGATTCTAGAAACAACCACATGTAGCTGCAAGGGAAGCTGGGAGATATAGTCCTAGCTGGAAAGCAATGCACCAGCTAAAATTTGGGGTTTGTTAAACTAAGATGAAGAAGAAAAACGAATATTGAGATGTCTCTAAGAGTTCCTACAACAGTTACTCTGAGGAATGAAGACGTGAGATTGTCATGGAAAGGAGGAATGGAGAGGTAAGCGGGTAGAAATGGTATATATTTGCATTATTCCATTAGTTGTAGTGAAAACATTTTAAAGAAGTAACTTTGGAAAGTTTAAAAACATTTTTAGCGAGCATGATAGGGGAAATTTCCCCAGAGATTTTTACATAAAATCCAGGGAACAGCCAAATGAACGAACACCTTCATCAAATTCTTTCAGCACTTTGAATATAGCAACTCACTGCCTTCTGGCCTCCAAGGTTTCTGATGAGACATCTGCTCATAATCTTCCTGATGATCCCTTGTATGTGACAAGTGGCTTCTCTTTTACTGCTTTCAAGATTCTTTCTTTGTCTTTCTACAGTTTGATTATAACGTGTCTTGGTGTGGAACTCTTAGTGTTTATACTACTTGGAGCTCACCAAGCTTTTAAAGATATTTACAGTCATGTCTTTCATCAATTTTAAGGAAGTTTTGGGCCACTATTTTTTCAAATAATTTTTCTGCTCCTTTCTCTCTCTCCTCTCCTTCTGGGACACGCATTATGGAATGCGTGTATTGGTCCACTTGATGGTGTCCCACAGGTCTCTTAGATGGTGTTCACTTTTCTTCAATCTTTTTTCTTTCTGTTCCTCAGATTTTGTAATTTCAGTTGTCTTATCTCAGGTTCTCTGACTCTTTCTTCTGTCTGCTCAAATCTGTTTTTGAATCTCTCTAGTGGAGTTTCCATTTCAATGATTGTTCCTTTTCGCTCCGGAATTTCTTCTTGGCTCCATTTCTGTTTTCTATCTATTTTTTGCTACAGGCATACCTTGGAGATACGTGCTTTCAGTTCCAGACCTCCACAATAAAGCAAATATCACAATCAAGTGAGTCACATAGAGTTTCTGGTTTCTCAGTGTATATCAAAGTGATGTTTACACTATACTGTAGTCGATTAAGTGTACAATGGCATTATGTCTTATGAAATGTACACACCTTAGTTAAAAAGTACTTTATTGCTAAAAAATGCTGACCATCATCTGAGCCTTCAGTGAGTCATAATCTTTTTTGCTAGTGGGGGGTCTTACCTCTCGATGTTGACGGCTGCCCACTGATCAGGGTGGTGGGTGCTGAAGGATGGGGTGCCTGTGGGAATTTCTTTAAAGAAGACAACAATGAAGTTTGCTGCAACAATTGACCCTTCCTTTTATGAACACTTTCTCTGTAGCAGCAGTGCTGTTTGATAGCATTTTATCCACAGTAGAACTTCCTTCAAAATTGGAGTCAGTCCTCTCAAACCCTGCCACTGCTTTACCAGCTAAGCTTATGTAATATTCTAAATCCTTTGTTGTCATTTCAGGAATCTTCACACCATCTTCACCAGGACTAGATTCCATCTCAAGAAACCACTTTCTTTGCTCATCCATAAGTAACACGTCCTCATTCCTTAAAGTTTTCTCACGAGGTTGCAGCAATTCAGTCCCATCTTCAGGCTCCACTTCCAGTTCTAGTTCTCTTGCTCTTTCCACCACATCTGCAGTGACATTCTCCATGAAGTCTTGAGCCCCTCAACGTCATCCATAAGGGTTGGACTCAACTTCTTCCAAACTCCTGTTGATATTGATACTTTGACCTCTTCCCAAGAATCACACATGTTCTTAATGGCATTTAGGATGGTGTATCCTTTCCAGAAGGTTTTCAATTGACTGCTCAAATCCATGAGAGGAATCACTGTCTATAGCAGCTATAGCCTTATGAAATGCATGTATTAAATCATAAGACTTGAAAGTCAAAATTACCCCTTGATCCATGGGCTGCCGAATGGATATTGTGTTAGCAGACATGAAAACAACGTTAATCTCATTGTATGTCTCCATTAGAGCTCTTGGGTGGCCAGGTGCATTGTCAAATGAGCAGTAATATTTTGAAAGGAATCTTTTTCTGAGCAGTAGGTCTCAACAGTGGGCAGTAAATATGCAGTAAACCATGTTGTAAACAGATGTGCTGTCATTCAGGCTTTGTTCCATTTACAGAACACAGGCAGTGTAGATTTAGCATAATTCTTAAGAGCTCTAAGAATTTGGGCATGGTAAATGAGTACTGGCTTCAACTTAAAGCCACCAGCTGCATTAGCCCTTAACAAGAGAGTCAGCCTGTCCTTTGAACCTCTGAAGCCAGGCACTGACTTCTCCTCTCTATCTATGAAAGTCCTAGATGGTATCTTCTTCCAGTGGAAGGTTTTTGTTTACATTGAAAATCTGTTGTTTAGTGTAGCCACCTTCATTAATGATCTTAGCTGGATCTTTTGGATAACCTATGGGAGATTCTACATCAGCACTTGCTGCTTCACCTTGCACTTTGATGTCATGGAGGTTGCTTCTTTCCTTAAACCTCGTGAACTGACCCCTGCTGGCTTCAAACTTTCTTCTGCAGCTTCCTCACCTCTCTCAGCCTTCATAGAATTGAAGAGAGTTACAGCCTTGCTCTGATTAGGCTTTGGTTTAAGGGAATGTTGTGGCTGATTTGATCTTCTATCCAGACGACTCAGACTTTCTCCATATAAGCAATAAGGCTGTTTTGCTTTCTTATCATTTGTGTTTTCACTGGAGTAGCACTTTTAATTTCTTTCAAGAACTTTTCCTTTGCATTCACAACCTGGCTGTTTGGTGCAAGAGGTCTAGCTCTTGGCCTGTCTTGGCTTTCAATATGCCTTCCTCACTAGGCATAATCATTTCTAGGTTTTAATACAAAGTGAAACAAGTGTGACTTATCCTTCCACTGGGACACTTAGAGGCCATTGTAAGGGTATTAATTGGCCTAATTTCAATGTTGCTGTGTCTCAGGGAATAAGGAGGTCCAAGGAGAGGGAGAGAGATGAGGGAATGGTCGGTTGGAGGAGCAGTCAGAACACACACGACATTTATCAATTAAGTTGGCCCCAAACAATTATAGTAGTAACTCCGAAGATCACTGATCAGAGTTCACCATAACAAATATGGTAATAATGAAAAATGTGAAATATTGTGAGATTTACCAAATGTGACACAAAGACACAAAGTGAGCAAATGCTGTTGGGAAAATGGCACCAATAGACTTGCTCCATGCAGGGCTAGGGTTGCCATAAACTTATAATTTGTAAAAAAAAAAAAAAAAAAAAAAAATCTGCAAGGCACAATAAAGTGAGATATGCCTATATTTCTAATTTGTTTGAACATTGTTTTCTTGACTTTCTCCACATTTCCTTTAGCTCTTTGAGCATCTTGAAGACAGTTGTATTAAAGTCTTTGTCTAGTAGAGCTGCCATCTGGTCTTTCTCAGAGACAACTTCTGTTGGTATTTTCCCCTTTGAATGGATTGTACTTTCTTTGTTTGCCTTGTGGTTTCTTTGTTATTGAAAACTGGATGTTGGAATCTAATAATGGGGTAACTCTGGAAATCAGATTCTCTCCCTTCCTCAGGGTTTGCTATTTTTTTTCATTTTTTATTTAGATTTTATTGCTGCAGGCTATCTGCATGTCAGCAATCAGCCTGAGGTGTAAACAAGTCCTCAGGTCTTCTCTGAGCCTGAGCTTTTTCCTGGGCATGCTTGGTGACTTTCTAAATTCCTCCATATGTGTGGTTGCTTTTGAATGTCCTAGTCCTTAAATGATGGCTCCCAAAAGGAAAAGAAGGAAAATAAATGTGGGGTGGCAGTGGAAACAGGTTCTGGCTGTAACTGAGCAGGACCCTGTGGGGACTTCCCAGGACAGACCCCTCCTCCATATGCTCTGCTTTAGCTCCTCTCTAAAGGACATAGATAATAGTATCTGATACACATTTTCTGAGTTGTTTTGCAGATGCTAATACCACCACCAAGTGGGAGAAGTTAACTACTTGATCATGAGCATGTTGCCCCATCCTTACCGGTGCCCAAGGATTAATAATGTTAATCCCTATGACCCTGACCTGTTACCTCACCATCAACCACGAGAATTGCACACGAGCTGATCACATACCCTGGGATGCCCCTCCCTCACCTTGCCTTTAAAAATGTTTTGCTGAAACCTGTCAGGAGTTCGGGTATTTTGAGCACTAGCTGCCTGGACTCCTTGCTTGGTGCCCTGTAATAAACACTGCACTTTCCCTCACCACAACCTGGCGTCAGTGGGTTGGCTTTGCTGCATGTGGGCGAGTAGACCCAAGTTTGGCTTGGTAACATGGCCCTTTAAATCCCTTGGAAGCTGCTTCAGCTGGTGGTGGCTGCAATAATAGCTGTGTGCCTGGGTGTCTGCATGCATGATCAGAAGCAACAATCAACAATCAGAGCACAGACTCCCAATATTGGGGGCAAGTTCCAATATTTAAGGACAAGGTCCTATGCCCATCCTGGCTCCGGCAAGCTGTGTGCCTGCTGCTCTAGGAATATGCAGCTGCGGGGCAGGAGTGGGAGATGGGTAGCTGCTTCCTTGGGAAGAACTAAAACTGTGGATATTAACCTTGATTTATGGTGCAAACCTTCCCCTGGAAGCTGCAAGCCTTTGAATAGACTCCGGAGTTCCAAAACAATTACATCAGGCAGATTCTGCCAGTGGATTGTTGTCTAAGTGAGAAGACAGACTCCTGTGCTTTCCACTCCACCCTCTCCCCTGATGTCACTTCTTCCTTTATTCTTATGCTTTATGGGTTTTATTTTATTTTATGTAAACATATTACAGATAAAAGACTATTTTTTTACTTTAATGTAAATTTGCATTTACTTTTTGCTTATGAATGTTTTTCTATAATCAATAGTTACTTGGGTATCCAAACACTGGCCAAGTTCTTAAATTGAAAGTGTTTGGATACCTTTGAACAAAGAAAAAAAAGAAATACAATTTTTATTACGCACATGCTATGTATCAATCCCTGACTTATATTTTGACGCATATAAACATGGGAAATATTGCACCTTGTAACTGAGACAATGAAGATGAGTGAGGTAGCTGGTTTTGACACTAGAGGCTGAGAAAACCATCAGCTCATAATTGTTAGAAGTCTGAAGTCGGAGGAAAAGAATCAAGAGGAAATAGTGGTAAGTGCCAGGAGCTTCTGGAAACTACATCAGAGATGAAGACTCCAGGATTGTTGAGCTTTCTAAGAGTCCCAATAACTCAGATAAAAACAGAGGGCTTAAAACTGAATCCTGGGGATATATGTATGCATATAGCTGATTCACTTTGTTACACAGCAGAAACTAACACAACACTGTAAAGCAATTATACTCCAATAAAGATGTAAAAAAAAAAAATAGTTACTTGGATTTTTCCCCTCTTTTGTCTGTTTATAGCCTTTGCCTATTTTTTTTTCTGTTAGGGAACATGAGTAATTTTTTTTTTTAATCTCTACAAGTAAACAATTTAAGCAAAGGATGCTGGCAAATATAATAAAAGCTGTTTACCCATTATAGGTTTCAGAGATAGGTGAATTAAAACAGCAGAATGGTACCTTTTATACCTTTTTAAGTATAAGGAAAATAGAATTGATACAACACAAAATTTGGCAAAGCTGTGTTGAAACTGGTCTATTCTAACTTTGCTGGTGGAACCCTTTTAGAAAGCAACTAAGCTCCACAAATATTTATATCCTTTGTCCAGAAGTTTTTCTTAGACTGACTTGAGAAAATAAAAAAAGAAATACCTGTGGGTACAAATATATTCATGGCAGCACTGTTTATAATTATGAAATATGGAAACAACCCAAATGTCTAAACAACAGGAGTTTGGCTTAGCTAAACAAGGTACAGTCTCCTGAGTTGAAAGTTTTGCAGTTGTTTAAGGTGGATATCATGTATCATTTGGGAAAAATTCTCCTGAGACATCATCATGTGAAAGCCAGGCTGTAGACAGAGTGTCTGCAATGATACAGCTACAGCAGTGTCGCCTTGGCTTGGGGCCCAGGACCGAGGGAAACCAAACAGGGCTCGGGAGGGAGGGAGGGAGGGAGAGAGGGAGGCTGTGGTGAGCTCCCCTCTGCTCTGATTTCTATTGTTTCCATGATGTTACTTGGGCAATTAAAGAAAAAAAGAAAAGATGGGGGCGGTTTGGGGGGAGGAAACAGGCAGGAGTTACAAATTCACCTTATAATAACAAAATCTGATTAGGAAATTCAATTAGCTAGCTCTCCTGTTGTTGGGGGAACACTGGGGTCTGGCTGCTCTCCTGAATTTGGTGGAGATGAAGCAGCCAGCTCCCTGGATGGGCAAGGTTCTCAGCAAAGACCAAATGTGGTCTTGAGGACCCTTCAGGACTCGGGGTGGGGGTGGGTGATCCCTGAGAGCAGCCTGACTTGTGCACGGTCCTCCACTGCCTGTCACTGGGTCCCGGGGAAGGACGCCCGAGTGAGGACACGTAGTGCCAATGCAAATGCCACCGATATAAGTGGGTTCCTGGTCATCCCTTGAAACTGGATGACAGGAGGGGCATGTCTGTTTCTGTCATCACTTATGATGCGGGGGCAGTACTAGCGTCACAGTCTCACGACTCTTTTCAATGACCCCTGATGTCCGCAGAAACGGGAAGCTAGAAGGTAGCACGTGCTGTCAAGGGCCTGCAGCGGGACTCACAATGGTGCTTCCTGCAAACGCCCCCAAAGACCAAGAACACTCACTGCCATCTCAGCCACGGACCAGGGAGGTGCAGCCAGGGCTCAAGGTCACAGAGGTCATGATTTGTGGCTGCAGTCTCCTCAGAAGACCCTCAGATGGCCTGGCCGCTGGTCCAGCCTCCCCCGTCCCAGGAAAGGGGCAGCATCTGCCCAGGTCCCAGTGCCAGAGGGGAGCAGGGAGAGACCCAAGGGTCCACTCAACCCACCCCCACCAACAGTAGGACAAAGGATGCTGCTGATGCTGCAGCCCCCAGTGGCGGAGGAAGAGCCTCTCAGAAGCTGAAAGGCCCCCCACCCTCCAGAGATGCCAAAGGCATTTGCCATAAATGAAACCATTAGCTTTTCATTTATTTACTCAGCCAACACTAGAAGGACTTTATTAAGATTTCTTCTTTTCTTTCTTTCCTTTCCTTTCCATCTTTTCCCCCTCTTCCTTTTCTTTTTCTATAGAGATGCTTTTAAAAGGTTTTAAAAGTCTCAGGAACTTTTCCCATTTCTGGCTCAGGAGGGGTCTGATGTCCCGAGCAGCGGCTCCTGCATCCAAGTCCTTTCCAGCAAGCCACAGCCCCCGGGCCTGCAGGGGCCAGGGCATCCACCTCCTCTCCACCCTCCAGCCAGGTCTCTCCTACCCCAGGGCCTTTGCACCTGCACTGTCCTACACCTGAACAGCTTTCCCCCAACCTCTGGGCTTCAGATGAAACATCCCCTTTAGGGAAGCTTCCCCCACCCTCCATCACTCTCTGCCTCGGCCTCTCATTTCCTTCGCAGTACAAATCACAGCTTGCAATTATTTCACACATTTGTCTATTTGCTTGACTTTCTGCCTGTTTCCTCTGAAAACCCAGCCAGGGCAGGAAACCGGGGTGTCTGACTCACAGCTGTAGCGTCTGTTCCTAGCTTACATTTCATGCTCGATAAGTATGTGGGGGAGAAGGGCTGCTTCAATCTGTGTTTCTGAATTATGTACATGGGATGGAGACCGTCCTCTGGAGGGAGATCTGGCAGAAGACTGGTCTCAGACTCACCTGGACCTTGGACCTCTGTTTGAAACCTGCTTTGGTTTCTTACAAGCTGTGTGACCTCAGACGAGATATTCAGCCTCTCTGAACATCAATCACCTCCTTTGTAAAGTTGGAATAAAGTATCAGTAGGGAGGGGGCTGTGGAGTTCACCCTGAGGCAGGGCAGGGGCAGGGTCTGGACAGCCTCCACGTCCCCCTTCTTTGCCTGCCAGGCAAGGGGAAGGAAGTAGCATTAATTGAACACCTACTATCTACCAGGCACTATGCTATGCAGCTGGAATGCTGAGGTGAATAAAACAGAAACTGCCCCCCAGCCCTGGAAACTCCAGTTGAAAGCAGGACGGACACAGGGGGTTCCCAGCACCCTGAGTGTCAGGAAGGAGAAAGGTCGGGTGTGAGCAGGAAACCGAGGCCTGGACCAGCCTGGAGGGTCAGTGGGAAGAGACATTTGTCTGAAACATCACATGCGCAGGAGTCTGGGGAAAAGAAAGACCAGGCAGAGGGAAGGGACATGGCAGAGGCGCTAAGACAGAATGAAGCTGGCACATGTGAGGATGGAGTGGAGGGGGAGGGGGCAGTAGCTGGAGGGGGAGGGGGGAGTAACTTGCTCTTATCCATCCTGACCTGGCCACCACCAAGCACAGGTGCAAAAGCCCTGCAGCCCCACGACTCAGGGCAGGCTCAGCACCCGGCTCAGGGCCCAGTGGAATGGGGAACCCACTCATACCTTTGGCAACGCATACTTCGGCAGCTTCATCGGGACAAATTCATTGCGACGATAAGAGATGTAGTATTTGGTCTGGTTTGTTGAGGTTGCCTAACAGGAGGGGAAAAATAAGTTTTTAAGGGACTAGGTTTCTTTTTTTTCTTTTTTTTTTTTGCCGTACGCGGGCCTCTCACTGTTGTGGCCTCTCCCGTTGCGGAGCACAGGCTCTGGACGCGCAGGCTCAGCAGCCATGGCTCACGGGCCCAGCCGCTCCACGGCATGTGGGATCTTCCCGGACCGGGGCACGAACCCGTGTCCCCTGCATCGGCAGGCAGACTCTCAACCACTGCGCCACCAGGGAAGCCCGGGACTAGGTTTCTTGTCGAGACAAATCCTGGTGAAAATGCCCTTTTACTTTGCTTATACATGCTCTGCCTGAAATGGGCAGACTCCTATTCATCCTTCAGAGCCCCACACCAAATGCCCCACCTCTGGGAAGTCTTCCTCCACCTCCCTCAGTTAGAACTAACCTCCTTCCCCATGCTCTCTCAGCACCTGGCTTCCCTACGTCTGAGTTACAGACAAGGTGAAGAAAATTCTGTTCCCCAGAACTCCTCTTAGGGAGAGTACTTGGTGAGCCACTGACTGGAGGAAGAGACAGGCCAAAGGTAAGCTGAAGCCACAAAAGATGACCACCAGACCACGAGGCAAGAGAAACAATACGGGAGGCAACACTCCTGAGACAGTCATGTGGCCAGCACTGCCCCAAACAGCTCATCGGTATCAAAACCAACAACTCCACAACCTGTGATCATTTCCATTTTAAAGATGAGAAAAGTGAGGCCCAGAGATGGAGTAACTTGTCTCTCACGGGATATAATAGAAGACCCAGCAAAAGAGCAGCATGTGCTTCTTTGGGGCAGAAGCAAGGAGGAGGGGGTGAGAAGGGAAGATGAGGAACAAGGGGGCAAACGGGTGATGGGAGAGGGGGTGGGCTGGGAGCTGGACAGGGCACGGCGGTCCCTGACCTCTGGCCCCGGCCGGGCATGCACTGCGGGCTGCGCCTTCCCCCGTCGGACACAGACAGTGTCACCAGCGGCAGACCAGGCCTCTGTGACAGAGCTGAGAGCCAGCCGTTATCACATCTGCACACAGACCAGCCAGCGATGACCACGCACCGTCCAGGCTGAGCGTGCGGGGGCGGCTCCTTCACCATCACGGCTCAGCCTCCTGAGCCCCCTCCTTCCAGACCAGGTCACTGAGCAGCCCAGTTACAGCGTGGCCCCACTTCCGACAGCACCCGATCCGGCATCTTCCATCCTCCCCGATCCCCCTCCCATGGCCCACCCTCAGCCAGGCCTTCCCAGCACCTCTAACTGAGCCCTGCACCCCATCCTGGGGCCCCGTGGTGCATGGTGCCTACTGCTGCACGAGGACCAGCCCAACCTGTCTAGCCACAGCTGTGCCCCCGGGGTCTCAGGCTTGGGGCGCTGGCAGACCAGACAATCACAACATTTAGAAAACACTCAACGTGAGATACAGTTGTCAGAGAAGCCAATGTTGTCATTGCTCCAAACCTTGGTAGGTATTTGCAGAAACACAATGGAAGGTGCTGGGAAGACAGCGGTGTTGAGAACAGACCCGGAGCCCCCACCCGCACCGGACTGCAGGGTCTACAGTAAACAGTAAAGGACGACAGTGTGGCTTGGCTGTGACAGAGGAAGGCACAGAGCTGGGGGCGCTCCAAAGAGGCAACCTGTGGGCCTGAAGTAGAGTGGAAGTCAGGGAAGGCTTCCTGGAGGAGGTGGTGCACGACAGTGTTGGGGGAGGAGGTGGAGAAGGGGGCGCAAGCGGTCCACGCCCAGGGAACAGTTGGTGCAAACACACAGAAGGGATGGGAAGCCGTGGGGCTGGGCACCAGCAGAGGGTGAAGGAGAATGGGGGTGGGGCTGGGAGTCGGGGGCGGGGCTGGGAATCAGGGCCGATGGTGGCAGGAGCCTCTTGCCTTGCCTGCTCTAATGGGGGCCGTGACGCACCCTGCCAGTTCCAGCCCCCAAATCCACAGGAGGCCCTGGTACACTCTGCGTGTGGAGAAGGGCACCTGGGGTGATGAAATGTCCCTGAGACGGGGGAGCCTTCGGGGGAGAGAACACCAGCGGCTGCCCCTAAGGGGCCATCTTCATAGGAGCCTTTGTATTTGTCTCATGGGGTCCTAGAGGGCGGAGCAGGGGTCACTGGATGAGAGTAGAGGAAACACTTTGTCTCAGTGCTGGAATGACATTTCCAAAAGATTTGAGCTATCCAGGAGAGGGGTAGGCTGTTTTAGAAGGAGTGAGCTCCTCATCGGTGGAAGTAATCAAGAAGTGGTATGACCAGCTGCTTCCTGGAGTGTCTGAACGGTCAGACCACATGGTGGTCCCAACTGTGATCTGAGTACCCGTGTGTACAGGCAGCAGGGCTTGGTCCCTGGGCTGTGGATAGCTGATGCCTGGTGGCCAAGAGAAATGACCAGAGACAACAGGTTTGAATATCATTTCAAAGTCACTGGAACCAGATGGAACAAAACGGGTCTGGGCTTGGGGGCCCTGGGCTGTGGGAAGTTCATAGTGGGCAGAAGGAGGGAGCAGGTGGCATCCCTGTGTTTTGGCCTTATGGGGTTTGGGGGGTGCCTTCCACCACCATCACAGGGGCAGGGGAAACTGAATTAAGTAGCACTTGAAAGTAAAATAGCCATTTTATTGCTTCCTGTTTGAGTGATTCCATTTTCCCCCAAGTGGCTTATATTCCACACCTATTGCCAATTTCCAAGAGCCCCAGCAGGAACCTCACCTTAACAAAGATGTAATCGTCCTGCACGGTCAGAGAACTGTGGTCAATGGGGCCCGCGAACGGCACTGCCAGCGTCTTATCGGAGCAATTGTGGATCTGGCAGGTGACGTACCGAAAACCTGCGGGAGATAAGAGCCAGCCACGCGGTGCATGAAATCTCAAAGACTCAGACTCTAGCTGAAGGAGTCAGACACAGTCTCAGACATGATTAAGTGCTGAACCTTTTTGTCTCGGTCTGCGTTCCGACACCACTGCCGCCGGTTTTGTTTGTGGGTCTGAATTTTAAACGGTGCGCCCTGTGATTACAGCTGCTGCTGAGCGGGGGCAGCTCTGTGCCAGGCGCTCTACTGAGAGGAGTTCTTTTAATACTCAGGACCATGCAGCGATGGTCCCATCTTCCAGATGTGGAAATTGTGGCTGAGCAAGGTTAGGAGACTTGTCTACCTCAGGGCCACCCGGATTGCCTCCAGCTCTTCCTAAGGGAAGTTTCACTGGAACACAGCAGTGCCTGCTGGTTTACGCGTCACCCACGGTGCCTTCACCATACAATGGCAGTCACTGGCAGCAGAGACCACACGGCCAGCCAAGCTAAACCATTTACTAGCTGGCCTTGACGGAAAGCGTTTGCTGACCCCAGGCTAAAGTCGTGCAGGGGGGCACTGCCGTGTGAGTGAAGGACTTGATCCACATTCTGTCCCATGCGCCCTCTGCCCCTGGCTTAGGGTTAGGGTTAGGGTTAGGGTTAGGCATGGCACCTGCACATCCGTGGCCACCTGTATCCTCTGTCTGGGAGAGGGACCTCGGAGCAATCCGGAGAGATGGTGGGCAGGAGACCCCCACACACACATCTCCCACCCACCAGCCTTCCCTGGGCAAGCTGGGTGCATGTGGTCACCCAGGGAAGGGACAGTGCAGGGCCATGGCAGGCATCCATGGCACCCATCATGACTCGGGATCCCTCCCACCCTCCTGGAGTCTCTCCAACTTAAACGGGTGGGTGTGGGTAGGACTCAGGGGTTCTTTCCCCTCTAACTTTAGGCAAACACTTTCATCCCTTTAGAAATATCTACGATCAAGCAAGTTGAACCCCTGTTTTGCCAGGCAGCCGCTGCTCTTACGTCAAGCCCTCTGTTTCCCGGGTTGGGGGCCCCAGCGGACTTGCGCAAAAGCCTGGAGCCTGCGCCCCGGGGGAGCTCGTCTCTACCGCTTTTGGGCAGGAGCGGCATTTAACCATGGGGACCAAATGGAGCCCAGCCAGGGCGCTCAGAGACATCAGCGCTTTCGGAGCACATCCTGCCCGCAGCCTTGGGTGGCCGGGCAGCACGGAGAGTGCCAGGGGGCGGGGCTGGGGGCCGGAGGACCTGCCCTAACTCACCGGCAGGGTCCCCTGGGTCTCAGCTCCTCCACGGTAACGTGGGTATTAATGCCCACGTCAAAAGAGCAGGTGAGCGTCTAGGAGACCGTGTGCACAGTCGGCCCGCAATCAGCCACAGCTGTGCCATGGCCCCTCCTGCACCACTCCATCTCTCCTCTGAACGGCCTGGTCACTCCCTGTGGTCAACACTGAATTTCCTGTCGTGGGCTTGCCTGGCTGGGCACGCCGTGGAGTTGAGCCCAGGCCAGACTCAAAGTGGGCCATCTGCTCACTCACCCATTCATTCATTCATTCATTTACTCACTTGCCCACTCATTCATGCATGCACGCATTCATTCATTCATTTGTTCACTCATCCCTCCCTATTCCAGCTCTACTGCCAACGAGACAGACAAAGACCCCCTTTCACAGGGCTGAAGGTTTGTGCAGTGGGAGAAATGCCGATTCACAGCGCTTGCCAATTCCTCTGGTGTAAACCACCGCCCCACCCCGGGAGGGGGGCATTCTCAAGCTGCCGAGATGAAGTTTCTGGCCACGGGGCTGAGTAGGGAGGTGGACGCTTGGCTCTCATGAACCGGCACCAGCTGCAGCTCTGGGGAGAGGCAGACGGACCGACAGTGACAACGTGGTGTGACAGGCGGTGAGCGTCCTCGTGTCCACGGCACGGATTGTGGCCGCAGGGTCCTGCCACGTTAGCGCAGGGGCCCAGCATCTGCTCAGGGCGACTGGCACCTGGTCATGTGCTTATTCATTTGGTGGCTCTACTGGGGACACAGAGGTGAATCGATCAGGCCCTGCCCTGTCCCCAAGGAGCTCCAGGCCCGGGGAAGTGTGCAGAGATGTGACAGGGCAGTCCGGGTGCTGTGGAGCCCAGGGGAGGTGGTGGGCAGCCCAAGAAAGACGTTCAAGGTGGACAGATGGGGAGCAGCCTTCCCGCAGGGGCGAGGACAGGTGTAAGGTGACCTTGGGGAATGGCCCATAGCTCAGGCTGGCCGGAGGGTAGGTGGGGCCGGTGAGTGGGGTGGGTCCTAAAGGCCCGGATGCTGTGCCACCAAGCTTGGCTGGACTGGGTTCTAACAGGGCTCTCGGGCTGGGGTGGCTGGAGGTAGGGGAGACGGGGGAGGGACACTGCTCCATCCTGGGGGCCCTTCACATGCACATCACAGCTGCTAGGCTCAGGGTCCCTCCTCCCCCGGGGTAGGTGGGCTATGTGGAATCATCGCTGGGTGAAAACGGAGCCCCTTGTTGAGGATGGAGGCCTGGCCTTCCTCCTCGCTGGAGGTGGGAGATCACGAGACATCACCCGCCTCTGCTGCATTGAGCCCTGCTGGGGATCAGGTCGCCATGAGTATGGCCTGGATGCTTTTGGATTTGTGTGTGGAGGATGATGGGGCTGTGGTCTGTACCAGCCCGTGACCCTGTGATTTGGGGCAAGCCTGGAGCCTCTGTGAGCTCTCTGCTCCTGGTCAGTGAAGCTGAAGCAACAGTGACATCCCCGCAGGATGGGGGTTGGTCCAGGGAAGAGTCGGGGGCTTGGACGTGGTAAAGGGACCCAGCACACGTTGACACACGACGTCCCCAGGCTGAGCACCACGTATGGGGCCCATTTCACAGACAAGGAGTCCGAGGTGCAGGGTCACTTCCAGGGTCGTGTGGCTGGCACGTGGCGGGCAGGGAGCTAACGCCAGCGCCTCTGTCGCCAGCCAGGACTCCGGTGCCTGGCACCACTGAACCTATGCTCTACACAGTATGGCCCAGCCAGGGGACAGCTGTTTGCACTTGTCAGCTCCCACTGTCGGTTAGGTGTGACCCTGCCCGGGTCTCCACTCCGAGAGAAACCACCAGGACGCCCCACCAGGCAAGGAGCAGGGCTGTGTCTTGTTCTTGACCCTGCTGGGGACCCTGCTGCATCCCCAGCACAGTCAGCCCTGGACCTGGTCCACAGGGGACTCAGTGAGTGTTTGTTGAATGAAGGCACAATCTACAGGTCCTCTCGGCTCTGATGTTCTAGAACATTCCGTGGTTCTGCCTCCAGTGCCACTCCTTCAGGAGCACAGAGGACACTTCTCATAGCATGCGCGGCCCCTGGGCTCATCGGCCACGACGTTCCTTGCCCCACTGGACGGGGGGAGCCATCGGAGGCCCTGCCCTACCTCAGCACTCAGCAAGCTTGGTGGGGGGCAGGGTGGGCGCTGAGAGATGGGGAAACACTCAATGCTCAGGGGCCAGAACAAGTCGTCCTCTCAATAGACTTTGCCACTGGAGTGGAGCTCCTTGACTTCAGTTTATCCCCACTTGGAAAACAAGCACATTTAAAATTATGCCACATCGTAACACAGCAAGGTCAGCCGTGCAGGGCCAGCCACGAAGGGCAAGGGCAGCCGAGCCGGCCACGGGGCGAGCAGACATGGGGTGCCTGGCTCCTGTACCCTCCCGGCTTACCTCCTCCAAGCTCCTGGGCTTCCACGTGGACCAAGTCGGGGTCAGTGTCCACTCCAGAGACAGCCCTGGAAAAGAATGGCTGAGGTTGGCGTCGGGAATGGAGCCCCCAAGCCCTTCTCGCACGGCCTGTGTGGTCCCCGAGCCCCAGGCAACCACGTGGCCTCCAGGATCTGGGGCTCAGAGGACACAGTCCTTCCCGAGAGCCCACGTGCTCCTGGGAGGCCGATGGAGCCCCGGCCTCTGTCTTGCAGGGCCCAGGGTTTGCTGGGCATTCTTCCGTTTAGAGTAGTTTAGAGAAGACTTTTACATCCGTGCGCGGAGGTGTGTGTAGGTGTGTGTGCGTGCACATGTGTGTTAGTGATCAGAACTCCCCAGAGGACGCAGACCCGGATTCACACCAGGGTCCTTCTCCCTTGTCCCTGCTCCCCTTCGAGCCCCCTTCACAGTACATCCTTGGGAAGGCACTGTTCTCAGCCACTGGCCCCTCCCTTGACCACACTGCTCCAGGGGTTCGGGCAGTGCATGGAGCACAGGGGGACCATGGCTGCCCACGATGGAGCATTCAACAAGGCCCGAGAAGAACGGGACAAAGACACACCCGGCGGGGGGGGGCAGGGACTGGGCTGCACCCTCCAGGGGAGCTGGGGACGGCGCTGACCCCCGTCAGCCCAGCACAGGGCCTGGCACCCAGGAGGTGAAGTGCAGGTTTTTCAACGGATGATGTGATGGGGTCCAGGGTTTCCCAGATTTTACCGGTTCCAGGTATCGACTGGACTTTCATCTCCTGCCATGTTCTGATGTCAGCTCCCTTTAGAACCTTCTATCTACTTCGGCCATCTCCTGAGCAAGAACACCCGGGACGTCATGGGTGTGGGGAGCTGATTATATGTGTTATAACGCACATTCCAGCCGGTGTGACTATTAAACTCCATCCACCAAGCCGACCCTCTCACGGACAGTGATCTGAGGCAGCACATTGACTTTGCCAAACAGCAAACTGAGAGTCTGATGCAGAGGTCAATTCCCACGGCCGCTCAGCACCCAGGACAGGCATCCCCGTGGCCCCTCCAGGCCAATGAGACGTCCCTGCCACTGAGTGCTCAGTCCCCACCACTGACAGCCCCCGGAGTTGGCCTCTCTCAGTTCTCAGCCCGATTCCTAACGGGCTTGGCACCAGGGTGCCTGTTTGCTTCACCTCCTCCAGGGGCCAGGTGGTCCCAGGGGGACAGGGGAAATCCACAATGCTCCCCGTGGCGGGATGTGCCGTCTGTGATGTTTCAAACCTGGCTGCCAGCATAAATCACTCTGACTTTCCATAGAGTCTCCATCGCAAGGTGAAGTGTTGATTTCGGTTTTGTGAATAAACCATTTGTAAGCTCCTTGGAAGGAGGTCCCCTGCCTGACATTTTCCTCTCTTTTCTGAATAAAGAGAGACATTGTTCCCTTTACCAGGAGCACTGACCGGTCCTCCGCTGGGCAGATGGAATTTTAGTTCGACCATCCATCATCTGTAAATGGGGTCATGACACTCGGCCTGTCACTCATCCACTCACTCACTCTCTCATTCCCTCTCTCTCTCACTCTCCATCGGAGCCTCTCCCCTGCCACTTCCCAGCACGCCCACACCAGGCCCTGCACCAGGCAGGGAACACAGTGGGCCTGAGGTCCCTGCCCCAGAAACCCTTGGTCACGGGTTTTGAAGACCACGTGAAACTCTGCATTTACACACCTCAGATGAAGCCTGGCTCCCTGTGGGAAATGACAAGCATTGAGCCCTGGGCCTTCTTGTTTGTCAAGGTCCCCAAAGATAGTATTTGGGGAAGGCCCTTGGTCTATTGTTTAGAAACAGCAGTCACACGAGAAGACCTGTGGCCATGCAGGCTCAACAAAGAGCACGGGGCGTTGATTGCTACTCCTTTGGATGCTAAGGGAAGCTCTGACGCAAACAGTTTTGGTAAACCCTCTAAGACACCACCACCAGGGCTGTTGTGGGATGAACTCTGTCTTCCCCTCACCTCCCTTCAGGACAGAAGTACTGCCACTTGCCTCACACCTGGGCAGGCACTGGAGCTCATGGAAGAGGAAGGCTGAGGCTTTACGGGTGAGGTTGGGTTCGAGGTGGGAGGAAGAATTGGAAACGCCTGGGGAAGTGCAGGCGGCCAGACTGCCCGGCAGAGAGGCCAAGGGCAAGGTCACTGGCTACGGACAGAGGCAGCCATGGCCCATGACCTAGGACAAATGCCCTGGCCTCTCTGGGCCACCGTTTCCCCCTCTGTAACGTAAGGGGAAGACAGTTGGGTGCCGTTGTGTGGATCTCATAAGAGGATGCACTCGGACCCGAGGTCTGGTGCCTGGTGCACAGTCAGTGTTCACAATGTGGCTGCTGCTGGGCGGTCCTTATAATTTTGTCCCAGTGCCATTGAGAGACTAGCAGGGAGGCGACGTGTCAGGGCATTCATGGGCCCAGAACATAGTAGGTCTCCCAGCCCCCGGCCATGGCCCCATGAGGCCAGTCTAAGGAGCTCACTTGTTTAAGCTTCTCAAAACATTAAGGGTCTGAGTCTCAGACAGAACACGGGACATCAGCGATTCCCGCTGTCAGTTCAAGGACAGAGAGCGCCTTGGAAGTGCTGTCAAAACAGCATTATTCACTGTTTACAAGAGGCGCCCGTCCCTGTGTTGTCACCACGTTCCCAGGGAGACTCCTGGGCCTCGAGCAGACAAGTGTCTGGCGTGATTATTCCTCTCGCATAACGACTTGGAGCAATTTGAGAAACCTGAGGGAAGACATAATTTGATTTGCCCGTGATAACAACGTGTCTGAATGAGCACCAACTTGGCTTTCAGTGTCTGCGGGCTGTTTCTCTCTGTGGCCCCAGGGGTCTCCAGTCTCAGAAACCCCACCTCCTGGCCCCCCTCCCCACCTCCTTGAGCCCCTGCGGGCTAACAGTTGACAAGAATGACAGGGCCTGTGATTGATGCCGCGCTCCAGTTTCTGAGGAAGGACCCGGGACCTCTCGAGGGCGGCCAGGCGGCCACGTGGAGGGAGCCCTCACACTCCCCCACCCCCTGCCCCGCGGCGGAAGGCACAGCCCCAGGCCGTTGTTCCAGAGGCGAGACCAAAGCTTCCCTTCAGGCTGTGGCCCTAAGTCTGCAAACTAGTTGCTAGCCCCGATTAGCATGAAGATGCAGAAGGAACAGGACGGGATGGGAAGCTCTTCCCACAGTGTTTGTCATGGGGACGCAGGGCTGTGCCTGGCTGGGAGGCCTGGGCATACGTGTGCAGCCCAAATGAGATAAGAAAGGAGAGGATGTGAGTGTGTGTCATTTTCACACTCAGGAAAACGCAATTTGGTGGAAAGAGCACGTGTGTCACTGCATGCATCTCCAGAGGTGGTTCAGGCCGGGGGTGGGTGGCAGCCGGGTCAGGGGCGCCAGCGTGGGCTCTGAGCCCTGCCTTTGGCTTCTGCTCCCTCTGCAAAAGCCCTGGACCTAGTCCATGTCTCATGCTCGCGGGCCTCACTCGCTTATCCAACAGGTGTTTCCTGAGCACCGGAGCCTCTCGCTGGGGCAGTGAGACTAGAGCTCCGCGCAAATCGATCGTTGAGTGGCTCCCAAGAGATGACACCAAGGCGGAGGGGGTCCGGGCACCGGCTGGGGCAGGAATGAGGGTCCAAGACCGGCAGGGGCCGAGCAAGCCATGGGGCAGGAGAGGCTGCACCGCTGGGCTGTCAGCGGGGGGCTGAGTCGGGACCAGGACAGGAGAGGCAGGGGCAGGGGGGGAGGGGGAGGGGTGTCCGTGGGGAGGGGGACAGTGGGCCTGCTGTGTGTCGGGCACTGGGCCAGCTCTATGTGCATTAGTGCCTCTCCCTACTATGGGGGAATCGGAGGTCCAGAGAGGGAGATTCACGTGTGCGAAACTGCACAGCTGGTTCGTGGGTGCGCATGTGGTCTGAGTGACACCAAGCCCCAGCTCTCAACCCTTTCCTATGCTGTCCCAGCAGAGCAGAGAGGACGCCCCGGAGGCCCCCCTGGGATGAGGAGGGCAGGGCTGGGGCAGAGAGGAGAAGGTGGGGGACCTGAGCTGGGGGCTGAGGGGGCTGACTTGGCCTCTCCGGGGCTCCCTGGGTCCTGGCAGGGCCATACTCACCAGAACACATGGTCTTTGGTCACTCGCTCCTGAAGAAGAGTCCACTTCTTCCCCAGGTCAGACGATACGTAGAGCTTTAGGGTAGAAGGAGGAGAGAGAAAAGTTTGGTCATGACATGAGGAGTGAGCCTCTTCTGAGAGCTGCATCACCCCTGGATGATGACTGCCCCAGTGGAGGCTGGCCGGTCCTGTCCAACCTGGCGAGGACCTGTTGGGGTCAGGCCCTGTACTCCAGGTGGGTGCAGACCAGCCTCCAAGCGGCAGAAGGTCAGGCACGGGGGCTCCATAAAAGGCCAGTCTCGACCCCAGGCCAGCTGGTAGGAGCCCAGAGACAGGGGCAGAGGTCCCCGGAGGAGGTGTGTCTGAGTGCAGGCACCCAGGAGGGACCTGAATGTCCTTTATGCGGTGGGGCGGAGGGAGGGCGCTCTGGAGGAGGGAGCAGGAAAGGTGAGACGGTCAGGTCAGGACACAGCAGAGACCTCTGAAGCCTGGTTGGGGCCTTGACTGCTACGGTAGCCCAGGGCCTGTGCTTGGGGTTTAATGCTCTGCGGTCGCTAACTTGAAGAACCTAATAATTTTATCTCTGAACTCAAGATCTGTGAGCAGAGCCGGACGGAGCAACGAGCCGGTGTGGGGCTCAGAGCCCAGGTTCCTGCGGCTCTGCCAGCGCCTCCAGGGCCGCTGCCGCCTTCCACCCCTGGGGGAGGCCTGGGCCTGGGGAGGGTCAAGGTTGGGTGGCTGTGCACTGAGTCCTGAGGCCCTGGGAGCCTGAGAGGTCTGCGTCAACCCTGCCTGCGTCCCTATGCACAGGGAGTATGACATTAGTAGCTCATAAAGACACCGTGACAGCTAGAGAGAGACCATGGAAGAAAGGGTTTGTCCCAATATTTAAATGTTTCTCATTTTGCACTGGACCCTGTAAAGTACACAGCCAGCCTTGTCTGAGACCACCAGGCCGCTGGACAAGATGAGGCTCTCAGGAGGGCTGAGGCCAGCTGCCATGGGGCAGAGGCAGGGAGGCCCCAAGGAGGCCAGGCCTCAGTCCGGTCCTGAGCTGCAGGCTCATGGAGAGGAGGAAAGGACTCCGGAAGGGGCCTGTTTAGAGAGCTGAACAGGTCCTAGGAGGAGGGAAGGGGGAGGCGGCGTCTAGGGCTCTGACCTGGGGACCGAGCCTCAAGCAAGCAGAGTGGGCTTGGGAAACGCCTGCAGGGGCCACAGGGCAAGACCTGAAGGGGAGGGAGGGGACAGCTCTCTGGGGATCACAGGACAGGGTGGGGTGGGGGAGCACGCACACTGGAGCGTCCGCTCCATCCTGCACCAACCTCCACTGGGACTCAATAGCTCCATTTCTTTTCTTTTCTTTTCTTTTTTTATAAATTTATTAATTAAATTAAATTAATTTATTTATTTTTGGCTGCGTTGGGTCTTCGTTGTTGAATGTGGGCTTTCCCTAGTTGCCGCAAGCAGGGGCTACTCTTTGTTGAGGTGTGCGGGCTTCTCATTGTGGTGGCTTCTCTTGTTGGGAGCACGGGCTCTAGGCGCGCGGGCTCAGTAGTTGTGGCGCACGGGCTTTGTTTCTCCGTGGCATATGGGATCTTCCCAGACCAGGGCTCGATCCTGTGTCTCCTGCATCGGCAGGTGGATTCTTAACCACTGCGCCTCCAGGGAAGCCCCTCAATAGCTGCATTTCTTAAACCAAGGCCCTGGGAGCCAGTGTGATGTGCAAGAGGTGGCCATGATGGGTGTGAGCTTCCCCATCACAGCCCTGGTGCTTTCCCAGATGCGTCTCCACACCCTGGAGGCCAAGAGAAGCCAAGTACAGCACAGGCTCCCCAGCCCAGAGCTCCGGGGCTGAGCCACAGCCGGTCCTGCGTCTGCAAAGCTCGTGGTCCAGGAGGAGAAACGACAGACCCGAAGGCAAAGGATTGTCCCTGAGCACAGACACCTGCCAGATGCTGGGGGAGCAGGAGGGAGGATGGTGCCCAGGGCCCTGGGGCAGCTCACACAGAAACACGTGTGCGAGCACCCCTACAATGCATACCTGTACTCACAGACATGCACACATGGAGACAGACACACAGAAGCCCACATGTGCACAGATACACGTATACACGCAAGCTCACACACTCAAGCATATATACACAGGGAGACACACAAGCGCATGTGCCACCCGGCCCCCAGACACAGAAGTGCACGTGCTTATACACATGCACACACGTGTGAACACACACAAACACAGAGACACAACTACGCATGCACACACCCACAGACACATACGCACACACACGAGCAAACACGTACTTTCACTTGCCCCCTGAACCTTCCAGTCCTCACTGGGGCCTGGTGGTAGGAGGGGAGCCGGGGCCTGTGGGGTCCTGGCCCCATGGGGCTGGAGCGTGCATACACACACATACACACACGCGAGCGCATGTGGGACCCTGGCCCCCACATACCCCTCCCCTCCCCTCCAGCCCAGGGGTGGCGGGGATGTCTGCAGCCTCTGTTCTGGGGGTAAACCGCCATCCTGTTTTGCTCCTGTTGCCCTTCCGATGCCTTTGTGACCAGCTCCCTGTGTTAGGGTCCCTCCGTGAGCCATCTGGAGGTTCCTTGTTCCTCCCTGGACACTGCCTGTTGCCTGGCATCAGTGCATCACTGGGGTCGTGGGGATGTCTGCAGGCAGAGGAGGGCAGAGGCCCTTCCAGGGGGAGGGAGTTCCCGAGCACAGGCCTGGGAGCAGGATGTAGGGGGGTGGGAGGTGCTCAGCAAACAGCAAGTCGGCCTCCAGGTGCTGGGCCTCAGTCTGTGCAAAAGTAAGGCTCACAGCCAGATGCTGAGGATGTGGCAGAGCTGTGACTTCATCTCTCAGGGGTGGGGAGTCAGAGAAGAGTTAAGCAGGTGGTGGCAGCTCTGCTCACGTGGTGGCCCTCTGTCTGCTCTATTTGGGAGGCTAATGGGATGGGGAGTGGTCCCTCTCCTGCTGGAGGAGGCCTGGCCTCCTCCTTCCTCTCCAGAATGGCTGGGCAGTCCCCAACGGCAACACGGAAACCCAGGCCCCTGTCTCCCAAGTTTGGGGCCGGCACACCTGGGCTCAGATCCCTGCCCTCCCTTTCTGGAGTCACCCAGGTGAACCTCGGCTTTTCTCAGTTGTAAAATGGGTGACATCCTCCTTAAGGAGGTCAGGAGGGTTCAAGCGGGTCCCGCATGTCAGGACCTCACACAGGCAAGGCGTGCGCTGAACTGGGGCTCTGAAGCCCCCGGACTGAGCGTCATGCCCACCGTCCTCCTAGACAGAGCTGCCCGGGGCGAGACGGAGACTGCAGACGTGAGCGTAACACTCCCTCTTGGCCCTGCGATCCTGTTCAGTCCTGCTCCTGCCCACAATGTCACTCTGGGGTGTCCGAATCGCCTTTCCCCCTTGCCAACAGCAGCCCTGAAAACTACAGATTCCCCGACTGCCTAGGAGAGAAATTTCAGGAAAACGTTCTCTCCCTCTTCCCCGCAGCTGCAGGATTGCAGACCGCCCCCTGCGTGAGTGATTCCTCCTTGCAAAGGTCATCTCCTAACCTCGGGGTCTTGTGAGAAGACGCCCCACTTCAGGATGGCTGTCCCTACCCGTAAAAATCACCGAGAAAGAAAGTCACTCTGAATAGTTGTCTGACTGACACTTTGTGACCTGGTGACAACTGTATAACAGTTGTCCCTTTTTCTTAAACTTGGGAGTTTTCTTTGTTAAGCTCCTCTCCTCTGCTCTCATCTGCAGGGAGAAAACACTCAGGCTGCGAGATTTTCTTACTCAAAGAGACTGAGAGTCTGCATCTTAGTCTGTCTTCCACCCGGTGCCAGCTGCTGCCCCCAGCTACCCCTCCAGGGCTCCCCAAACCCTGGCTACTTAGAGCCAGTGTCCCCTCCCCAAATTCCTCAAGCCCCAGGCTCCTGCTGTATTCAACTCTTGCTGTTTTCTGGACCCACCTTTTCTCTCTCTCTTGCCTCTAGGCCCTTTGCACGTGTTGTTCCCTCTGCCTGGAACACCCCTCTTCCCCTCTCCCACCACCCGGTGGACTCCTTCCTCTCAGGACAGTCTCACTTTACCCATCTGCCAATCGGGAGAGCACAGCTCCTATCCTCAGGCAATAAGTGAATAAAAAGGAGTCTGAGGCCATCAGTCTCAGGATTATGTAACCTCCGGATTAATGGATGGCGTTATCATTGTCATCACCACCGACGCACTTGCATTTATGATATCTGCCCCAGAACTTTATGAAGCCTTTCCAATTTGCTCTCGTGGGAGGTGATTGCATAACACACAACCAACTGCTGCAGAAATAGAACATTTCTGCTGAATAAAGGACAAACACCGGCAAATAAACACATCAGGGACATCCTAGTTACTGCAGCTAAAACCCGCACAGCCATGTCCTGGGGAAGGGTTGACTTTCTCTAGACCACTCCTCTAAGAAAAATAAAATGATCAGAAGATATTCTGATCTGATGTAAAGGTAAAATGATCAGAAGTGAGAACGAGGGAGAAATAAAGGAAAAGGAGGAGGAGGAAGTCAGAGGAAAGGTGCATTCCATTCACAGACACGTGTGCTAGTAAGTCTCACACAATTATTAGAAGCATTGCAATTCCACCCGGCTTTCAGTGGTAGGTTGGGTATGATGGTTGGAACTCAGCATCCTTCCTTCCCTTCCTGTAGGGCACCTGGGCATACTGCAAAGGCTGAAAAGCTGAGATCCAACATTGCTCAGACTCCCTTGCAGCTAGAATTCTGGGTCAGATAGATGCACGCATGCGAGGTTTGGAAGGGGACAGTGCCACGGAGGCAGTTTCCTGCTGCCTTGGGCCATTTATTTTATTTTATTATATTGAAGTACAGTTGATGTACAATGTTGTGTTAGTTTCAGGTGTACAGCACAGTGATTCAGTTTTATATATATACATAGGTATATATGTATATATATATATTCTTTTTCAGACTCTTTTCCCTTAGAAGGGAATAGATTACAAAATATTGAGTATAGTTCCCTGTGCCATACAGTAGGACCTTGTTGTTTATCTATTTTATATATAGTAGTGTGTATATGTTAATCCCAGCCTCCTAACATATCCATAGGTTTGTTTTCTATGTCTGTAGTTCTGTTTCTGTTTTGTAAATAAGTTTATTTGTATCTATTTTTTTTTTAGATTCCACATATGAGTGATGTCACATGGTATATGTCTTTCTCTGTCTGACTTACTTCACTTAGTATGATAATCTCCAGGTCCATGCATGTTGCTGCAAATGGCATTCTTTTATTCTTTTTTATGGCTGAGTAATACTCCATCATATTGTATATATTGTATATATGTACCACATCTTCTTTATCCATTCATCTGTCGATGGACATTTAGGTTGCTTCCATGTCTTGGCTATTGTGAATAATACTGCTATGAACATGGAGGGTGTATGTATCTTTTCGAGTAACAGTTTTCTCTGGATATACGCCCAGGAGTGGGATTGCTGGATCATATAGTAACTCTGTTTTGCTGGCCAGCAAGTTCCTGGGTTTGTGCTCGGCATCCATCTTCCACCTCTGTGGGGTGGAGGGGCAGATGTGGTGGGGGCGGCATCTGGACAAATCTCTGTCTTTGTGGACGTTCCCAGGCAGTGTGGGCTGCAGCAGAGGTGATTTCAGATGCCTGGACCCCGGCTTCAGCTGCATGTTCTTGACCTTGGTGACCCCAGTGGAGCTCTCAATCCCCCACCTTCCCATGCTGGTCCAGCTTCACAGGCTTCTGGGAGGATCCTTGGGAGTCTGGCCTGAAGCCGTACCTCTAGCCCTCCCAACAGTTTAGAGAGCACCCAACGCCCCACGCTAAATCCTTTTTCTGCTTAAAATATCCAGAGTGAGTTCTCTTTCCTGCCCTGAGCCTTGTCGGACACAACAGTCAGAGCAAAAAGGAACACACTCTGAGCTGTGAGATTCTCGCTGCTCACAAAGCTGTTCTCATGATGACAGCACCCTCTACTCATCCCTTTTTTTAAAAAAAGTTATTTTTAAATTAATTTATCTATTTTTTAAGATTTATTTTACTTTTGGCTGCCTTGAGTCTTTGTTGCTGTGCACAGGTTTTCTCTAGTTGCGGCGAGCGGGGGCTACTCTTGGTTGTGCTGTGTGGGCTTCTCACTGCGGTGGCTTCTCTTGCTGCCAAGCATGGGCTCTAGGCGTGCAGGCTTCAGTAGTTGTGGCACACGGGCTCAGTAGTTGTGGCTCGCAGGCTCTAGAGCACAGGCTCAGTAGTTGTGGCACACGGGCTTAATTGCTCTGTGGCATGTGGGATCTTCCCAGACCAGTGCTCGAACCCATGTCCCCTGCATTGGCAGGCTGATTCTTAACCACTGCGCCACCAGGGAAGCCCCAGACTCATCCCTTCTTAACAGAGCTTTTGCCCGCCCCACCCCACCCCCTTGATAGCACTCCTCCTCCTTTTCAAACGCAAACACGGCTTCATTTGGGCTGGAGGATTGCAGGGGTTCATTTTCTTTCTTTTCTCGTGCGACCATCTTTGTGGTTCTGAAGTTGTATTAAAAAGTAAACTTACATCCTGACTCATTCTCTAAGCCCCTGTTCAACCCCCCTCCTCCAGGAAGGTTTCCCTGATTGGCCATCCAAGGTGTCTTGTCTCCTCTACTAAGTTTCTGGAAGACAGTCTCAGGCTCAGACCAATTTCTCACAGTGCTGGGAAGCAGAGGAGGTTCTCGATGGGAAGCAGAATAAAACATGAGTGGGTCTATTGATGTTTTAGAGGTTAAGTGCCCTGGACTCTGCCTGTGAGCAGGTCTGAGGTCTGAGCAGAGGGGAACAGGCCGGTCAGTTTCGTGCCAGGGGTCCCCAGCGAGCTGGCGTGGGGAGGGACTGCCCAGCTCTCACATCCTTTTGATCCCAGGAGCCTAATGCAATTTGCTGAGCCTTGAAAGAAAAAAAAAAAACCACTGCATTCAGCTCTCACCCAAGGAGGCTGTCCAGGCTCCAAATAAGGTAGCCTCAGAGCACCCCAAATTCTAATGACACAGTAAAGGAGAGAACTAGAAGTAGGGAGACAGGGCAGTCTGAGGGGTGGAAGGACAGTCTTTGCTAGAGGAAGGGGCAGGCATCTGGGAGGAAAAGGAAGGGGAGGGAATAGAAGAGAGCGTTTGCTTTTGTAAAAATCTGCAAGTCCTTGTGAGCGAGATATTTACGTCCAGCCTGTGGACTCTGGGTTTGGCATATGACTTGCTTTGTCCAGCGGGAAAGGATGTGATGTTTTCCAGGTCAAAGCAGACACGTGGAGGTTCTCATGTGGTTTCCTCTGCCCCTCGGAGCCTCTGCCCTCCACCATGAGAACGGCATGTCTGCAAGTAACCGCTGGTTCCGGAACAAGAGACCTGAACCCTGCCAGGAGGCATGCCTGTCTAGTCAGTCCCAAGCTAGCCCGGCAGGACCCCCGCTGACTCGCACATGCAAGAATAAGAAAGAATGCTTGCTGTTGTGAGCCACTGAGGTTTGGGGCTGTGTGTTGCTCAGCATTATAGCAGCAGACGCCTACCTAACACACCAGGTCTGTTGGTATCAAAGTCAGTGTTGTCCGACCAGCCATCCTGCTGAAACCATAATGCCTAAAAAAACAGCCCTGCTCTCATTGTTATTAATGTCCTCAAATTCCTCATTCCTTTTACAACCACAGTGAAGCCTTTCTTCCCTCCTTTTTCTTTCCTCATAGTCACAGAAAAGACCCAAAGAAAATAACTGAGATTTCAGCTCCATTAATTTTTCAGGGCACCATAAATTAAAGAGCAATTGCAATGCAGTCAATCTCTGTGGGAAAATAAGTCTCTGTGATTGTGCTTTAGTCTAAATACATGGAAGGCTAAGTAGCACTATTAATACCCAGAATACACGCTGTTCCAAAGGAAAGCACCCAGAGCAGAGGCAGCCGGTGAGGCCAGGGAATTTCAGGGACATCCTGAAATTCAGTCAGTTAGCAAGGACCAGATCTTGGCACAAGACTTGCTTTGGCCAGTGATGTGTGAGTGGGTGTGATGTATTCCAGGTCAAAGCAGATACACTAAACTGAGGACCAGCAAGGAGGCCAGGTCCTGTAGACAGCCATGGATCAGGCCAGCCAGGAGTCTCCATGTGGAGGTCCCTGACCTGATTCATCCATCCATCCCCCCATGCATCCATCCATCCACCCATCCAGCCACCATCCATCCACCCCTTATCCATGCATCCATCCACACATCCATCCACCATCCTTCCATCCATCCATTCAATATTTTCAGCCAGGTACTTGAGGTAAAATGGTGAAAAAACACAGGCATAGCCCTTACCCTCAAAGAGCTTACCCCAGGTGTGTGTGTACGGTGCAGACAATAATCAAATAGTGGCACAAATACATAATTACAGTCCTGGGAAAGAGAGGCACTGGAATCTGGGAGAGCGTGGAACAGTGGGTCCCATGCAGGCCTGGGGGCTGCCAAGGAGGCTCCTGATCTAGACAGCTTCCATCTGCTCCAGACCCAGGCTCTGCCTTCTCCACCTTTATCCAACCCTGGGGGCTTGCCCTGTGTAGACGGCATCCACAGGCTCCTTCTCTCTGGCTTCTGGTGGGATTCAGACCATGGGAGGCACCAGCAGAAGACCGGAGGGCGGGAAGGGAGAGAGCTGGGTACTATGACTCCTGTTCTCCAACTGCCCAGTAGCAGTTCCTAGGGGCTGAGTGACCCTCTCCTGGACCAGCCTCCTCCTCGCCCTTTCCTTATGGCTCGGGGGATCTGGCCTCCTACTGGGCATGGTGGTTGGCTGAAAAAGGCCCCCCAAAATATCCATGTCATAATCCCTGGAACCTGTGCATGGGACCAGATGGAAGAAAAAAAGACTCTGCAGGTGTGATTCAGTGAAGACGTTTAGTTGGGAAGATTATCCTGGATCATCCGGGTGGGGCAGAGGGAACTTTCGCACACACGCGCACACGCGCGTGCACACACCCATGAGGCAACGTGAAGATGGAGCCGGAAGGGTTGAAGACACTGCCTTTGAAGATCCGAGTGACCCCTCCACACACCACAGAATTCCAGAGACTGGGAGAGGCGAGGGAGGGATCCCCCCCAGAGCCTCCAGAGGGAGTGGGGGCCCACAGGCACCTTGGTGTTCGCCCCATGAAACTGATTTTGGGCCTTTGGTCTCCGAAACTGTGAGAGAATACATTTCTATTGTTTTAAGCTATCAAGTTTGTGGTCATTTCTTACAGTGGCCGCAGGAAACTGACAGGCCTTTCCTACAGTCAGGGTGGCCCCTCCTCCACGGGCCCTTAGCAGGCTCCCTCCTCAGCCCCAGGGTCTCTCCTAGCCCACCCACAGTGGCCCTGGAGAGAGACCCCTGTTACGCTCTCCTCTGTCGCCCTGTGAAGGTGCCCTGTGTTCCTGGGGCCCTGCTGCTCAGCCCCTCAGAGCGGGGGACGCTGATCTGGGGTCTGAAGGACGATTCACTCTCGTGGTGGTGGAAGAGGCCTCCAGGCTGAGGGAAGGGCCTGGCGTGGGAGGGTGCGTGGAATGTTCTGGAAGTAGAGGAAGGCCCTGTGGCTGGAGTGCAGAGAGAGGGGGACAGAGTGGAAGGGTCCTCATAATTATCCACTATCTATCGACCAGCTCTCGGGCCCATTTGTGCCAAGCTCGGTTCTCCTGCAAAGCCTAGGGCTCCTGGTGGCATCCAACCACATGGCCCAGGGGAGAAGGGGGTGATGGGGGTTCCCAGGCCCCACATGATGGAGAGGCTCTAAGCCTGCTTACCTTGCCCTCCCGGGTGTAGGCCAGCACCTTGTCCTCCACCCGGGGGTGGAAGATGAACGTTTCCACGGAGAAGGGGATGAGCTGCTTCTGGAAGGTGGCGCCCTCGTCTGTGCTGAGGAACAGGCTCTGGTCCCGGTCGGCGAGAGAGGAGCTCACGAGGATGATCTGAAACACACAGTGGGGCGTGAGGCCTCCCCGTGGAGATCAGGCGATGCGTCTACAAGCCAAGGGCTGCTGGAGCTTCCAGAAGCCGGGAGGGGGCCTGGAATGGGTTCCCCACAGCCCCTAGAGGGAACCAGCCCTGCCGACACCTGACTTCGGACATCCGGCCTCCAGAACTGAGACAACAGATTCCTGTGGTTCGAAGCCTCATCTGCGGTACTTTGGTATGGCCACCCAAGGACACTGACCTGCCCGGCCGACAGCTCTACAGTGGGGAGGGCTTACTGTCAAGTACACCCAGGAGGTAGGGGCCATTTGGGAGGCTGCCTCGCCTTGCGGTCACTTGGTGGAATGGCAGGGCCCCTCGGAGGGACGCACGAGAGCTCCTGTGTCCCTGGTGCCAGAGAAGGTCGACCAGCCGGGTGGGCTGCGACAGTGCCAGGAGCACCGGCACGCGGGGTGGAGGGGCCGCGAGCCGCGTGGTTCACCCTCCAGCGCTGTGGCCCTGACTCCCACCTCCAGCATCATCAGAAGGTCCGTTCCCCACACAGGAAGCCCGGGGGTCTCCTACACACGGACCTTGTAGAAACTTCATGGTTCCTGGGAGCCCCAAGGAGGCACCAACCCTCCTATCAGGGTCCCCAGACCCCTCCTGGACCGGCCTCCCTCCCAGCCTCCACTTGCACCCTGGCCATGCCCAGCATGGGCCACAGCCCCACCCTGGGGTGGGCCTTCCTCACCCCAGGCTGGGTTGAGCTCCTGCCACAAGGCTGCTGGGGACCCAGGACTTGCCCATCACATGCTCACCCCATTTCATGGAAGTGGCCTCCTCCCCAGGGACTGAGGCCCTGTTGGGCCAGGGGCCGTGTCTGTGGAGGTCACTACTGACCCCCTCCCCAGCCCACCCCTGCAAGGCCTGGGCACTCCACCAGTCAGATGAACTAATGAGGGAATGAGGGGATGAATGAATGAACCATGTGTGCTGGTGGAGTAGGGGGCTGGGGGCACACACTCCGTCTCCAGATAACCCAGCTCAAATCCATGTCTCTGTGACCAAACACCCTGTGCCTCAGTTTCCTTGTCTACAAAATGGGTGGCTTTCCCCGGGAGGGCGTGGGGCAATGAGATGCCCCCCAGGATGGCCTTCCTCAACCTCGGACACTGCTCTAGAAGACAGTTAAACACACAGAGCACAAATCAATGAACTGCACAAAACTCCTGTCTCATGTGAACAAATGATAACCCAATGTGTTCTTTCTTTCCAGGGAAACATAATGAGCTCCCCAGGGGCAGTCATTCATCTCCTCCAGCACAAAAGCCTTCTGTCCCCAGCAAACGGAGGGTCGTGGAGCCTGATTCCTGCAAAGATGTGCTCGGAGATGTTCCTCATGGTGTGATTTCCATGCAGGAAAAATGGGGCAGGGGAGAATGGTCAGGGGAGCCAGAGAGCGTGTACAAATGTTTACAGAGAATGTTTAGTGACAAGAGAGCTCATGCATACGTGACATTTAAAAAGCAGGGCACAGGGCTTCCCTGGTGGTGGAATGGTTGTGAGTCCGGCTGCCGATGCAGGGGACACGGGTTCGTGCCCCGGTCCGGGAAGATCCCACATGCCGCGGAGCGGCTAGGCCCGTGAGCCATGGCCACTGCGCCTGTGCGTCCAGAGCCTGTGCTCCGCAACGGGAGAGGCCACAACAGTGAGAGACCCGCGTACCGCAAAAAAAAAAAAAAAAAAAGCAGAGCACAAAATTATAAGCGAGTCTAATTTCTGTACATTTCACATTGACAAAATTGTAAGGAAGTATATTATAATTTTGTCAATGGTAGGTGTATAAAGGTAAGTATAATTTTATCAGTGGAAAATGCATAGAAAGAAGAATGGAAGGATTATTGTTTCACCATAAAAAAAGAATGAAACTTGCCATTTGTGACAACATGGATGGGCGTTAAGGATGTTATGCTAAGTAAAATGAATCAGAAGGAGAAAGGAAGTACCATATGATCTCACTTATATATGGAATCTAAAAGGAAAAAGGGAAAAAAGAAAACAAGCTCCTAGATACAGAGAACAGACTGGTGGGGGGAGGAGGGCGGGCAAAACGGGTGAAGGGGATCAAAAGGTACAAACGTCCAGTTATAAGATAAATAAGTACGGCATGGTGAGTATAATCAATAAAACTATACTGCATATTTGAAAGTGGCTATAAGAGTAGATCTTAAAAGTTCTCATCCGAAGAAAAAACATTCTGTAACTATGTATGGTGACAGATGTCAACTGGACTTACTGTGATCATTTCACAAGACAAACATCAAATTGTTATGTTGCACGCCTGAAACTAATATAATGTTGTATTGTCAATTACATCTTCATTTCGGAAAAGAATGGAAAGAAACACAGGGGGATGTTAATCGTGGTGGGTTTAGAAGGATTTTTTAAAAATTTTAAATAAACTTTTTAGTTTAGAATAGTTCTAGATTTACGTAAAAGTTGCAAAGATAGTACAGAGAGTTCCCACATGATACACACCCCGCTTCCTCTTTCATGACTAGCTGACATCAGGATCATACATCTGTCACCACTAAGGACCCAACAGTGACGCACTGGTCTTATCTACACTACACACTACAGTTCACCCGTTGTTCCACCAGCGTCTTTTTCTGTCCCTGCTCCATGTTCCCACGTGACATTTAGTTGTCAGGTCTCCTCCGGCTCTTCTGGGCTATGACAGTTTCTCAGGCTTTCCTTGCTGTTGATGACCTTGGCAGTTTTGAGGAGGACTGGCCGGCTGTTTTGTAGTACTTACCTCCCCATTTGGGTCTGTCTGATATTTTTCTTGTGCTGATGCCGTGGTTCTGGGTTTTAGGGGGGAAAGGAGCAAAATGAGGGGTGCCTCCCTCATTGTAGTGGGCGTGCAGTGGATGTGACCTGTCACTGATGATGCTGCCCTCGCTGGCCAGGTGGCACTGGCCAGGCGTCTCCCTGTAACGTTACTCCATTCCTCCCCGCTTCCATCCTGTCCCTTTGGGAGGAAGTAGCCTTGCGCAGCCCACACCTTGGGGTGGGGAGGGGAGAGGCAGGTGGCCCTCCTGGAGGGTGGAGTAGCTACATACATTATATGGAATTCTTCTGCCTGGGAGATTTGTCTTTTCTCCCCCATTTGTTTACTTATTCAATCATGTATTTATATCACTATGAACCCACAAATATTTAGTTTATGCTTTGAGTTGTATTTCAATAATATTTTCTTATTTTGCTGCCCAAATAGGTCCAGCTCTGGCTACTGGGAAGTCTTTTGGGGTCCTGTGTCTCCTCTGGCATCGTCCTTCAACTCCTAAGTATTCTACACAGCACCTGGTTTCCCTGGATACTGAGGAAAAATGAAATAAATCACCAAGACTCCTACCACATCTTTCCCGGATACAGCACCGTTCATTCAGTATCCACTGGACACTCTCGGCCTGGCTCCACGCCCCACCCCAGGGCAGCAACTCTCACGCCCGGCTCCATCTGGGCCGTCTGGTCAGGGAAGCTCATTAAAGCCTTTTGCTCGTGATGCATTTTCCACAATGTTTTTACAATACAACTATTTGCTTATGTACCTCCCCCACTAGACTGTGCCCCCTGATCTCAGGGGTAGGGAATCTTTTGGTTTCTCCAGCACCCTGCACAGGCCTGACCCCAAGCTGTCGGTCAACCAAGCCCTGCTGGATACACGAAGGAATGCATGCATGTGTACATGCATGAATGAGCAATTCCAGCTCAGTTTGTGACTCTAAGAAAACTGTTCGTTTGTTTTTCTCCTCTGGGAGAAAACCATCCTTAGGGATATTTAAGTAGCCTGGAGAGCAGAAGGCATAAGTAATCTCATTCACTTATTCCTGTTCACCACTCGTTTCACACAGCAATGAAGGCTCATTCGTTCGTTCATTCATTCATTCTTCCACAGTTGCTAAAACTGCAAGGTCGAGCAAGGATTTAGGTATGCACAAGGCTTTCTGGGGGCAGAGCAGGGGGAAAATATCATCCAGGTGCAGAGCAAAAGGAAGGGCTTCCTGGAGGAGGTGATACCCAGATGAGACTTGAAGAATGAATGGAAATTTGATCCAGACCCAGGGGAGGGTGTTTCAGGCAGAGAGGACAGCATAACCAAAGGCAAACAGGCGGCATCCCAGCTGACACCGTTCACATCCTGACCACCTTTGTGTGTCTTGTTCCCTTTGGCTGGAATGCACAGCAGGATCAAGACACCCCCCACATCACCACTGGTAATTCAAAATCAGATTTTAAAATCTCAAAATGTCACAAAATCCAAGTGTGATAAAATGAAAATGGTTTCTTTGAAATTTTCTGAGCCCTGAATTCTGGGCAACTTCAACAAAGCTGAACGTTTCTCATTTATTTTTGGCGTCCCTGCTTTGCCAGTGCCCCCAGCATGAGTTTAGCCTGTTTTTTTATGATGGGACATCTTCCCCCTTTTATCTGCTTATCAAACGCCTCCACATCCACTGAGGCACCTTTAGAAGGTCACCTCCTCCAGGAAGCCTTCTGTGATACACATCCTCCAACAGAGTTTTTCTCATGCCTCCTCTGCCCCTTCCCCCAGCATCTTGTACATTCATTTGCTCCAGCCCAACATTCCTAGGGTTCTCCGCAGGGAACCCTCAGAGAGCCTGCCTTTCCCTCCAGGTGCGGAGGCTGTGCAGCCTGGCAGGGCCCAGGTCCTCATCATCGCCATCCAGCCCGGAGCACGGGACCTGGTCCAAGAAATGGGTGTTGGTTTTCCCACACAGAATGAGGGCTCTAGGTACCGGGTCACCTCTCCACGACAGCCCTCAGTTACAGCCAAGGCCCTACCCATGGTGGCAACTGAGGCGGAAGGAAAAAGAACCTGAGGAAGTGATTCTGGCCGGGGGCCCAGCAATCTGTGGTTGTGGGCTATTTTTGGCCTCAGAGTAGGACAAGCCAGGAAAGACGGGGGAAGGAAAAAGTGCTGACAAGGAAAGGATTATTGGAGCAAAGAAAACAAAGCAATTAGCATCGTGCAGAGAGGAGGCTAGCAGATTGTTCTTCCAAATTGGGAACCTGACTATTCTAAATGATGTATTTTCACTGCTTACTATTCTGGGGAAACATATGGCACCCGAGCTAGGTTCTGGGGGCCCTTAAGGCTGGGTGTCTCAAAATCAGAGGCAACACAGTTGAAGACAAATATTTGATAGCTTCATTGGACTAACGGCCAGCCCACCTGAAGCATGAGTTCCAGGGTTTAATTTGCCAGGCCAAGTACAAAGTGCAAAGGTGGGGCTCCTTGTTCAAAAGGAATTAGGAATTTCAAGATGGTACCAGTAGAGCATCAAACCAAGCACAGATCCTCCTGCGAATGCCTAGGTCACACACCCATAAAATGGGCTCTTTCCAAAGCTACTCAGTTAATAAACTCTGGGACCAGGCATAGCAGCCTCCCTGGCGCCTATTATGAACACTGTCTTGGCCCCATCCGGACCTGCGGGATCAGGGTCTGCATTTTCTCATGGCCCCTGGTGAGTTCTGAGCGCCCTCCCCTTGTCGGCGGGGGAGCTGCTTTAGGCCGCAGCTCCTGCTGGGTTCAGCCCCGTGTCCATTAGCTGTGCAACTCTGAGCACGCTGGTGGACCTGACTTCTGCTCCCCACCAAGTGACGAGGAGATAACCATTGTGAACTAGAGCCCCGTTCTCGGGATTTTACTCCTCCCGGCCCTGCTCTCAGCCACGCTGATGGTGTCTTGCAGGATGGGGGTGCCCATGATGGCCCCGGGAGCCTAGGCCGTGCAGCTCGTGGAACATGGAGCCCACAGCAGAGGCCTGGTTGGATGGGAGCAGTGCAGGCTCTGGAGGCCCATGGAGCTGGGCTTCAGCCCTCCTTTGCTCCTGTGAGCTGTGCAACCTTGGGAAAATTACTTCACGTCTCTGAGCTGCAATGTCCTCCTCTGTAAAATGAAGATAGGAATTACCATGGCAGAAGCGAGTTGAGAGTTAAAGGAAACAAAGTATATAACAGACTCTCCCCCAGCAGTCTGGTGGTTAAGACTCCGAGCTTCCACTGCAGGGGGCAGGGGTTTGATCCCTGGTCAGGGAACGAAGATCCTGCATGCCATGCAGTGGGGCAAAAAAAAAAAAAAACCCACAGAGGGCTTCCCTGGTGGCGTAGTGGTTGAGAGTCCGCCTGCCGATGCAGGGGACACGGGTTCGTGCCCCGGTCTGGGAAGATCCCACATGCCGCGGAGCGGCTGGGCCCATGAACCATGGCCGCTGAGCCTGCGCGTCCGGAGCCTGTGCTCCGCAATGGGAGAGGCCACAACAGTGAGAGGCCCGCGTACCGCAAAAAAACAAACAAACAAACAAAAACCAGACTTAGCATAGTCCTGGGCCATGGCGAACCTGCCGTAGATGACAGTGGGTTTATTATTGCAGCATTCTTCAAAGAAGTTTGGTTCACCAAACACCTCCGTGGTTCAGGGTCCCGGTGATGAGGCAGCTCAAAGGTGGTGGTGAGAGAGACAGTACAGGGAGCATGTGATTCCCTCGCACCAGGAAACCCCAGGACAGACGAGGACAGAAGGCAAAGAAACTGTCCCCAGGGTGAGTGCGCCGTCTCTCTGGGGGGTGAGAGGTGGGCCAGGGCACCTGAGTTTGAGTGCCTCCCTAACTGTATACCTTAGAGCCTCCCTTGCCTCGCCCTAGGCCTGACCTTGGGCTGGGGGCTTCCTGGAGGGGGTGGCACCTGAGCCAAAAGGAGTTCGCTAGGGGAAGCCAGTGACGGTGGAGCTCAGTGGGGCCGGCACATGGATTCTAAGCGGGAGTGGCAGGGCGCTTCTTCTGAAGAAAGTCACCGGCTTGGGGATTTTTTTCTTTTCAGATCACATTATTGACATGTGTTTTATTGGATATGCTTCCCCAACCACCAAAGTGTATCGGCAGGTCCGTAGATGAGATTTGCTTCCCGCTATGCAGGACTCATGGTAGAAATGGGCAGTGGAGGCCTGACACCGGGCAGCGGGCACAGAGGAGGGCCAGCCCAGTGCAGGACACAAACGTGGTACAAGTCACCGTGACACAGAGTGACAGGAGCCTCCATCGAGCTGGCATGCAGCACGGATGCGGGCAGAGAGAGAGAGAGAGCTCCCCAAGGTCCCCTCCCGCTGAGGACGGGGCAGGGGTGCTCGACTTCCCGAAGGCCGAGCTCCCCGGGCCAGTCTGCAGGTGGCTGGGCAGACAGGCCCTGTCTTCCCCCAGCCTCTGCATCACCCACACGGAACCCGTGTTAAAAACAGATCTGCTTAGCTCTCTCAGCCGGGATGCGCTGGGTGGGAAGCCTGCAAAGTGGCCGGGGCTCGGATGCGTGGTAATTAACAACCCTTCTGTTATTTCCCATCCAAGCCTGGCAGCCAGCCCCAGGGCCCTGTCAGCATCTGGTTGGAGAGATGCAGGAAGTACTAGCAGGGCAGCTCTGAGGCAGTGTAGAGATGATGGGCAGGGGCAGGTGAGGGGTGGAGTGCATCACTTCCTGCACTTAATACTCACAGCACACCTGCTAAGTAGGTGTGACCACCCCCATTTCTCAGATGGGGAAGCTGAGGCCAGACAGCCCTTGTGGGTTCACACCCAGCTCTTTGCTGTGTCACTCATCGGCACCACATCATGGCCAGTGATGTGACTACATCAGCCCGGAATGTAGCAAAAACACGGGGGTCAGCAGGCTTGGGAGAGTCCAGACAGATTCCCCCCGCTCCCATCCCAAAGACTATTAGGCATGGCTTCCAGACGTCTGCAGGTCCGTCCCGAGTTTTGGGGACGATTTCTGACCACATGAAGGGGCAGAGGAGGGCGGGGGCCGCGGGGGGAGGGCCTTTCTGTTCCTCTTCACCTTTGCTTCCTCTCCTTGGTCCACCATCCTATTCTTTAAGACTATTCACTGACTCATGCAGCTGTGCCTCGGGCCCCAGGCTGGGAGATGAACCTCACAGGATCCTTGCCCCGGAGGAGCTAATAGCAGACAAGGGAAGTCATTTACTGGTGTGAGCAGTGCCCTGGGACAGGGGACCCCGAGAAGGGAGGCCCCTCCCCCAGGTGGGACTGGAGGAGAGGACAGGCCATCTGGAAAGTTTCCCCAAAGGTGAGCTACATGCTCAGGAAGACGGCGGGAAGACTGCGTGAGATGCCCACGTGGGCCTCTTGTCTCCCTCTTGGCCAGGTCAGGAGACCTACCTGAACCTGCCACCCTGGATGCCCTAATGGGACCCTTCAACACGGGCCCGTCCCTCCCTGCGTGCCCGGATCACGTGTACCTGGCCTCCTGCTCGGACCTGCCTGCCTGAACCACCCCTGCACGAACCGGGTGCCAATTCACCTTCCCTGGTCCCCTGCTGGGCTTCTAACCCATCTCCTCCAAAAGGTGGTGCCAACGTGCCAGTCTGCCTCGCAGCAAAGCTCATGCAAATCATAGCTGTCGAACCTCCGAGTTCAAAAAGGAAAACCAACGGCATCCAGAAACCACTTCTCACGTCCGCCAGAGCTCTGGCTGGACGCGCCACAGATCTCCGGTTTCCATTCAGACTCTTTATCAAGGAGAGGATTTGTTTTTAATCTTCTCTTTACCAAGTGGAGCCCTAAAAGGGTTCCCTCCCCACCCCCGGGGCTGGGTGTCATCTGGAATTACCTTTCTATTTGAAATCCAATCGCCCAGTCTATTCCTTGCCAGACAGATGTGCCCAGCTGGGGACACAGAAAACTTGGCTTTGACGCCAGGAGAGGCAGACAGTGGAGACAAACAAATACAGCAGCATCCACCCCCGGGTCTCAAATTAGAATCTGGGCAGAGCGTCTTATACACGCCGGTGTGAGTCATGATGAGCAAAAATAACTCTCCTACCCGGTGCTTCATTCTTGTGGATGAATGCATCTTGCTGGGCTACTCAGCACAAACGCAGATGAGCTACCCAGAGTTTTAGGAGAAAATCACTCCATGCGATGGTTTTTGGTCTGAGTAGCCATAAGCAGAGGAGAAGCCACAGGATATGAGTCTGACGGAGATGCGGCTTTGCTCAGTGACCTTGGGCTAGTCACTCTCCTCACCTTGAAACTGGAGGCAATCATCTCTCTGGGCAGAGGTTCCAAATTAGGCACAACATGTGAAACTGCTGCAGAAACAGAAGGGCTCTTCACTACTTTTGTGCTTCCTTAAACCAGAAAGGTCTATCCTTGAAGAACTTATGGAGAATTGGGATTTACGTACACGCAAGCGTGCGGTATCATGTCCCTGCTTGAAACACCTCAGGGCCTCTCCTGCCCCTGCTCCGGAGACTGGCGTTCATGCCCCCCTCCCATGACCTCACCCTGCTGACCTTACCTCCACACGGCCCGGGGCCAGCCACCCCGGCCTGCTTCCAAGTCCCCAAATGTCTGCAGCAGCCTCACACTCCCTCTGCCTGGATGCCCTGGCTGTCTCCCTCTGACTGCAATGAGGAATAGGGCCTGGAGGGGGCAGGCCAGAGGCTGATTTGGAGGCCACGGGGCTCACCCAGGTGAGAGAACCTGGTGACCTGGACTGGGGCAGAGGTCGTGGAGAGGAGAGGGCGGGTGTCCATGACATTTCATAGTCAGAGTTCAGTGGGTTTGGTGAGGAGGAAAGAGACGGAGAAATAAGGGGAACACACCTAAGTTTTGAGCTCGGGCAAGTGTGGGGAGGGAGGTACCGTGGATGGAGATGAAGACACAGGAGGGAGAGCGGCTTAGGGGAGATGAAGAGGAGGCCAGTTCGAGCCTCACGCTGGAGCTGAGCCTCCTGAGGGTCACGCAGATGGAGGGAGGGGTTCGGGAGGTTGGGATATGGGGTGAGCTCTGCAGAGAAATCTGCACTGGGGTAGGTATTCGGGGTAGGTGCACAGACATGTGACTCGTGGTCCTGGGAGTGGATGAGCCCCCCTAGGGGCTGCGTAAAGTGAGAAAAGAACTGACCTGGGCTGGGGACCAGAAGGAACCCCACAGAGAGTGCGGAGGGGCAGCTGGAGGGGGGGATCTCCTGAGGGCCAGGGGGTGGGCAGGGAGAGTCCGTCTGCCACTGCCCCATCCCCTCCTCCTGCAGTCTCACCTGGGGCCGCCAGCACCCACAGATCTCCCTGCTTGTCCCCCTCGGCCCTCAGTCCCGTGTGACTGGCCCTGATGGGCTTTGCTTCACACCTGCCATCCCTCTGTCACTTGACTCCGGCCAGCCTGGCCTCGGACTGTTCCCGTTCCACGGTCTGGCTCCAGGGGGGGCCCTTTCCAGAGGCTTCGGGGCCACTTCCTTCTTCACTCAGCTCCAAGACCACCTTCTAAATCGGCTTTTCCTGATCCCACGGTCTAAATAGGCCCTGACACCAAGGTACTCTTTTACTGTCTTAAAAGCAATTATTAACACTTTCCAGAAACATCCATTTGCATTATTTTTTAAATTGTGGCAAATATACAGAACATGAAATTTATTATGTTAACTCTCTTGAGCAGACAGTTCAGTGACATTTGCATCGTTTACACTGTTGTACAATCGTCACCACGTTCCGTCTCCAGAACTTTTCCATCATCCCAAACAGAAACTCTGTCCCCACGAAACACTAACTCCCCACCCTCTCCTTCCACATTCTGTGTCCGCTTTCTTCCCGGCCAGGTCCCACACACATTCTGCCGTCAGGGAACACACGCGTCTTGCTCATTGCTGAGTCCCAGGCCCTCACGTGGCACAGAGTAGGTGCTCTGACGTTTTTGCTGAGTCCCAGGCCCTCACGTGGCACAGAGTAGGTGCTCTGACATTTTTGCTGAGTCCCAGGCCCTCACGTGGCACAGAGTAGGTGCTCTGACATTTTTGCTGAGTCCCAGGCCCTCATGTGGCACAGAGTAGGTGCTCTGACATTATCTCTTGAACACTGTGGATGGAATGTATTTAAGTCTCATTTTGGGCAAAAGTTTAACGTATAAGGGAAGGGCATTCTATCTGTGCTGATATTCAGGCCATCTCAGCCCTGCTCAGCCACCCCTGAGCCCAGGAGCTGGACGCGTGGAGACCACATTCCCAGCCTCCCCAGCGGGCGGCTTGCACATGACAGCCAGTAAGACGAGGAAGCCGTAGGCCTCCAGCAGCGTCTGCAGGCAGGCGCAGGCCCGAAGTTGTCTCCAGCATACCCTGGACTACCCACTCGGCTGCAGCGGGCAGCTGACGTCGCTGGCAGCGGTTCCCCAAGGTTCCTGGGCTCCTGACCTTCTGACGTCAGCAGCGCCCCCCTGACCTCCACCCGCAGCCTCCCATCAAGTGCGTCAGCCTCCACGTGTCTGCATTAAATCCCTCCCCACTCCAGTTGCCTCGAGTGTTCCCAATCAAGCTCTGACTGGTGATGTATATAGAACCCTTTTCCCGAATACAAGTTGATCCCAGTTCCCCTTCCCATACCCACCGGCGGCAGGCCTTCCCGTCAGCCGTTGTGTCTTCTGAACTTTTCTTTGGCTCACTCCTGCAAAAGGTCTTGAGACTTCTCAGCTCAAGGGCCAGGAGCTTTGCTAAGACCCTCCAGTGCTTCCTCAACCAACAGAAGCACATCATGAGTTACAGCGCACTTCATTGCCAACTAAAATATTAATATGATCTCTTGGTGAACTATACATCAGGACAAGAGAGACCTCCATTTGTTCAAAACATGGATCCTAAAAGAGCCTTGCAAAATATATTGAAATAGGAAGGCGAGCCCCCTGCCCCCCGTGGTATGCTCGTCTGTGGACACCTCTTGGAAACTTATTAGAAGCTCAGCAGACTGACGTCAGGGCTTAGGTGGGTGGTCTTGCCCATCCATCCTGGAGCAGGGATATTTAGAGCCTGCCATTCTGAGCAAGATGCCCCCCACTGCCCTCCGCTTAGCTGAGGGCATCTGTAAGAACCCAGGGAGCAGGAAGTTCAGGAGAAATATGCCCCAAAGACCAATATCACCGAGGAGGAGGAAAGACATACATGTGATATGCCTATTTTTCAATTTGTTGATTATGTCAACATATATTTATTGAGCACCAGTGCTGAAGAGGTGATGGTGAACAGGACAGGACAAAATCCCCCTCCCATGGGCCTTATGTCTGAGTGGGAGAGACAGGGAGGAAAACAAATGCAGGAATACGATGATTTCAGATAGTGAGAAGTACTATGAGAAAAATAAAATCAGGTGATCGAATGACTATATGCATATATGTGTGTCTATGCATACAGACACATAAACTTGCAGTATATATGACACACAAGCTTCCATATATGTATGTGTAAAGAGGTATACATATGCATGAATATATAGAAAAAGAATGAATGAAACAGTCCAGAAGGATAAAAGCACTGTGTGTTTCTGGCTGATGACACTTTGGGTATTAAGTTTTTTCTTTCTTAGAGTATGTTTCTGGTTCCATTCTTAGTATGTAATATCTGTAATCTAAGATGGGAGAGGTACTCAATACATATTTTTGGAGTGAATAAATACATTTTATAAATAAATATTTTAAGATGAAAATGTGTTAAATGTGTAATCAGAAAATAACAATAGTATACTTTTACGAAAAGAAGAATTTGTTTGTGGGCAAAAGCCTAAGAATGTGTATTCAGTTCTCTATTGAGTAGACAAGATGGGAAGAGAATTTTTTAAAAATGAAGGTTTACTTCTAGATAATCCATGAACAGTTATTAATATTTTAGTTCAACTGTATTTCCTTCCCTCTCTCTCCCCAATATCCAACCACCCATCCACCCATCCATCCATCCATCCATCCGTCCATCATCCATCCATCATCCATCATCCATTCATCATCCACTTAGCCATCCATCCAATCTTCCTTCCTTCCTTCCTTCCTTCCTTCCTCCCTTCCTTCCTCCTTCCTTCCCTCCCTCCCTCTCTCTCCCTCCTTCCCTACTCCAATTCACAATTCATCCTCCATCCATCAACCCATTGAAAATTGCTGTGGGAAGTGACTGTAAAAGCTCACAGGAAGGGAAGTTGCACACTCTGAGCCCTGTGCACACTTTAGTTACCAGCTGTAACCATCACCATGCAGCCAGCCCTGAATCCACCCTTCTTGGTGTGGGCACCAGTAGCTTGTGCCTCCCAGTCTTGTCTCTGCATAAACTTGAACTGCATCAAGTAGGGGTGGGGAAGTAAGAGGGAAATAACATTTACTGAGCACCTACTGTGTACCTGGCCCTGCACTAGGCACTGGCATTTTATCATTTTATTTTCACAACAGCAACAAGGTGGGTGTTTTTGTTTCTACTGTATAGACAGAAAACCCAGAAGCTCGGAGGCGTGAGATGACCCGCTCCAGCCCACACAGTCTGTGTGCCTTGGCCCCGGCATGGACCCGACTCTGATGCTGAGAGCACTCGTCCTGCCTCTGTGTCGAGACCGACAAGCATCCAACACGATTTAGTAAAACATCGACTCAAACACAATCATGGAACTGATTGTCAGGAAAGGATTGGTTCAGTTTTAATTACCAGCTTAACAATCACTGAAATGCCAGGAAATATCCCTGAGAACATTTGTAAATTGAACGGAGAGGCAAACCTTTTCCCTTTGGCCGGAGGCTGATTTGGAAGATCTTGTGTCTGATCGATAGTAACCAGATGAAGCAAACATATTTCAGGACATGTAAAAACAATTCATCACCAATATTTTAGAGCCTTGACTTTATTAATAATCTTGTCTGTAGCATTTGTGAAATGAGAGGCCCCCGCCTCCCCCATAATTATTGATGATCTGAGTTCTCTAAAGGGGTTTACGCTGAGGCTTTGGTGTGAGTCCAGTGTAATTGTGTTCTGTTTGGCTGTCTGAGGACATTTTGCAGACAAAGTTAATAAGCCTTCTTGCTTGGGCAGAGGGTGGCGCGGACAGTTAATTTTCTGGAGTGACTGTGTTTGGGGAGACTGTCTTTTATCAGGACAGTTGTATTAACAATGCATGATTAGATCTGTGAACAATTTATTCATTCATCTGCCCCTAATTGAACAGCAGAAAGCAAGGGACTGGATCTCAGTACCTTCGCAAGGTGCCTTTTCCATGCTGGCTTGCTTGGGCAGCCTCCTGGGTCAAGAGGGTAGCATTTGGAAATGGCTGTGGAATCTCCAAAGGCTCTCTCTTCAAACCGTTGTGATTACAGACCAAGATATTATTGCCATGTTGGTTTGGCAAAGCATGGCCAAGGCCACGGTCATCAGTGCAGGGACTGGATATTCTGTGCTCGTAGGATCAAGTAAGGACACAGCTGAAAGGCGCGTTATTGCGGCTTCCTGGTATCTGGGGGAGGAAATTGACTCTCTACCTGGGGGACTCCCAGTCAATGTCCCATAGCTGAAATCACCTGTATGATGGTTTTCCTGAATGAAACACTCCTGAATCATGTGAAACGGATAACAGCATTGGTAATAAAGTAATCTATGTGGCATTAATTGAGCACTTACTGTATGCCAGGCAGTGTACTGAATGCTTGACTCCTGTTTTCAACAGCCCTCTGATGAGGTGGTTGCTGTAATTATCCTTGTTTGACAGATGAAGCAAATGAGTCCCAGAGAGGGCAGTGACTTCCCAAGTCACACGGTGGGAGCTGAGGCCAGGATGCGGCCAAGGCAACTTCCTCCTCGCACACTGCAGAGATGGGCAGGGGTGCACGCTGCCCTTCCCTTGCTCTTTACTTGTGCATCACGGAACCGATGTCGGCTGGTGATGGGGACACAGTGAGCACAGCCTAGCTGTCCTTGGCTTCAAGGAGCACACAGTGCAGTGGCAAGACAATGACCAAAGAAGCATATAACTGGGCGATCATGGACTCTGGGGAAGGCCCAGCCACTTAACAATGGTGGGGAGCAGGGAGGGCCCTGGCAAGACCACAGAGAGAGTGAGGTGGGCCGGTTTCCAGCAGGAAGGGGATGGGGAGGCCGAAGGTGGGGAAGGGAGGACCGCGGGAGACGTGGAGAAGGTAGACCTGGGGGACTGGACACCCACTGGTTGGGGAAACAGGGAGCCTGGATGGAACCCCTGCTCCTGCCTGGGATGCTGGGAGGAAAGCAGTGAACCAAGTCGACCTGGTGCCTCGCCGGTGGCACTGACAGTCTCCCCGGTGGAAGAAGTGTTGGAGGAAAGCTGAACCAGAGAAGGAGACAGAGAAGAAGTGGGCACAGAGGTGACAGGAGGACCAGAGAGCACAGGGCCAGGGGAGCCACGGGCCAGAGGTGACGGGCACATGGCAGTGCCACGAAGAGCTCAGACATGGGGAGGATCCAGCAAGCACCATGATTGTCAAAGGTGGGGCACTTCTGTCCCCAGGCACCACTGACCGTCACAGGTGGGGCATTTGTGTCCCCAGAGGAGGGATGGTGTAGGGATGGTGCCATCTGCCATCCCTTTTTCCTGTCCTGTTAACCACGTGCCATCAGTCACCAGTGAGTCCTGTGGCTTCTACTCCTTAGGGACAAGGAGTGGCCCTGGGGTCTGGCCCACGGCCCATGTCAGAACAAATGCCTCATAAGTGAATGAATTGGACAAACATGCGGCGATAACAGGAGAGATGAGAAGTCTGTCTAGTCAATTTCTTCTCATCCGTTGGACCGCAAATGAATGATGATTTAATTAAAGTTCCTGGGGAAGGAGCTCTGCAGCAGGAGATTCCCGGGGGCTCGAGATCATGTGGAGACTGAGGTGAACACAGGCTCTGGTCTCCTGTGAGAACCATCAGTGTTGATGTTTCTGGATCGAGAAGTATGGACATTCATCCTGCATGAAGACTCCCGGGACCTCTCCCCACAGCCCTCCAGCTGGGGGCCTGGCCTTCCCCCCACCAAAGGCACAGACCGAAGAGACAGTGGTGGGTGGGAGGTGGGATGGGGCAGATCCAGCCCCTCTTGTCACTCAAGACACAGTGACGCCCAGAAATAGGTGGTCGGCCGAGTCACAGAGCCTCAGAGGTGGGCGCAGTCCCAGCCAGACTGGCACAATCTCTGACGCTGGAATGGCTGTGATACGGTCCCTGTCCCTCTGCTGGACACCCTGTGACAAGGGGCCCCTCACCTCACTCACCGGACCATACTGCATTTGCCACAATAGCATCCCTGCCCCTTTGCTTGGTTACCTCCGGTGACGAGGGGCTCCCTACTTTACTGAGCGTGTGTGTGTCTTTGAAACAAGCTCAACGCTGCAAGACACAGAACAAAGGGCTTTGCAGTCCAGCAGACCTACACTGAGTTCTGGCCCTGCTCATACAGCAGTGTGACCTTGAGTCAGTTCAGTGGACCCGGGATCCCAGACACCACCCTTTAAGAAGGAGGGGGACACCCTCCACCCTTCTTGCTCCCCTGTCGGTCTTGTTCTTCTACCCAAGCCTCAGGATGAGGTGGGAGAGTGGGTGATGGGAGATGGCCCCTGGGATGAGCACAGTGGTCCTGAACTTCCCCCACAGCTATTCTGTTGGCATCTTTCTCGGGAGCTGACCTGGGTTAGGGGTTGCCCTCTGGGGGGGCTGCGGGCATTTCTGGGCCCTGCTCAGAGCAGCACGTCATTAAAATCCCACACCATCCCTGATTATGCTGATTATTAACTCACAGGCTTGCTGTCACAGTGTGCAGAGGTGACAATGTACAGAACTCACCAAGCCAGGCAATAATCATAGCAATAACTAACAATAATAGTAACAGCACAGTGGGCACTCATTCTGGGCAGATGCTGCTCTGAGTGCTTTATTTGTGTCCAGTCACTGGCTCCTCCCGAGAAGCTGTTCTGTTATTGTCCCCACTTTCCAGAGAGGATAACCCCGTGACCAGAGGTCCCCCAGCTCACAAGAGGCTGAGCTGGTGACAGGGACTCTCCAGGCCAGCAGCCGAGCCACCTTCTCTGATCGGATTTTGCTCAGCAAAAGGTATTGATGTTAAAAAAAAAAAAAAGACATAGTTCACCACATTGATTTTGTCCAATCACCATCACGCAACACACACTCACACATACACACACCCCACATTTTACAAATGAGGGGAAGGAGTGTTTAAGAAAAGCTTCTTCAGGAGAACCGAGGAGAAGATTCCTCTCCTTCTGTGTGCTGGGCGCCACCCACGGGCCGGCTCTGGGCTGGGCAGGCTGCCCACATCCCCACTGGCCCTGAGCACACGGCCCAGGGTGGACCCACCTTCTCCCCATAGGGGACGTGTCTGAGATTCAGAGGACCCGGGGGTCCCTTCACCACGGTGGCCAGAGCTGGATGGGACCCAGACCTGTGTACCTGTCTAACCCACAGCCAGTTACCTCTCCTCTCCACTGGTCACTGCCTCCAGGGGTCTCAGGCTGGTGGATTAACTATGGGGGTGGCAGACAGGAGAAGGACTGTGGGAGGTGGACCACTCAGGGTGGCCTGGAATCCTCAGGGCGGGCCTCTTGGCCAAGAAGCAGGAGAGCCAGGGAAGAGACCCCTGCCTGGGGACCCTCAGTCTTGGCCTTCCAACTCGCCAACCCCCAGGCCCGCGCTTCAGTGTCTCATCTGTAAGAAGAGGGCAGATAACTCCCACCTTGCCAACCTGCAGGCTGGCCTATGGGAACTGAGACAAAGCCAGCTTTGTCACAGTATCAAGCTTGTAACAAACGCCCACCTTGACGGTGCCCTGAGCCTCATGGCTGATGCTGCGCTGAGTCCCAGACCTGTTAGCCGCCAGCCCCTTCCCAGAAAACTGCCCTCAGCTGATGAGAGCCCCAGCCTAGGAATTTGTACCATCCCCCGGAGGACCCCAGACAGTGCTGCATGGATGGGGAAAAGGCTACCCCTGCCTCAAGGAGGGGCAGCTCTGTGGTTCATGCTCCTGAACAGATCATGGACAGGGCCTGGGCAGACTCTGCTTGAGAGCACATCCTCCTTCGGCCACTTCTTCCCTCAGGTCCCTCCCCAGAGCTCCCCCTGAGTACACTATGTGCACCAAACCCCTGCCTCAGGCTCTGCTTCTGGGGAACCTGACTTAAGCCTGCTGCATTCTCTCCAAGCCGTGGTCTCCCAAGGCAGGGCCATGTCCTGAACAGCGGGGACCTCAGCCACACTGTCCTCATGGGCCTGGCACATGGCAGGTAGGACTCCATTAGCATGGGCTGCAGAAGTGAACGAGGACCCACTGTGAAGACTCAGGTCCATAAAAGGCTGAGAAGCCCCAGAGACCAGCGGCCACACACTGAACCACGACACAGGATCAAGCAAGCCTCTGCTCTCAGCAAAATCCCAGGACGATTGCCTCATGTTTTTAAGATGGAGGAAAACAATAAAGAGTGATACTGTGGCACGGGCTGGTCCAGGAAAGGTCTTCTCCAACCGGAACAGAGCCTTCAGTAGCTGAAGAGGTTTGGGGGTGAGAAGCGCCCAGTGGTCCCCAGCACTGGGGCTGGAAGGTGGGGCAGGCAAGAGACTCCATGGGGCCGAGCTGGGGCCCCAGCTGCATGATGCTGATGGCGGGACAGGAGACTCTCCCCTGTCCCTGAGCGTGGACTGCAGAGGCGGCTGGGCGGAGTAAGTTACTGCTGGCCTGAAGCTTCCAGGCCAGTCTAAGAAAAATGCCTGCTGGGAGGACATGGAGGCATGGGGGTGGCTTGGGCCAGGGTGCTGACCGTGGGGTGGGAAGTGGACAGGGCGGTGCAGTTTGGACACATCAGCATGGAAGTTGCCGATGTACTTGATGTAGGTGGTGGGGCAGAGGGGTGACCCCGAAGCTCTTGGCACACCTGGGGGTGGCCCGTTGGTCCGGCAAGGCAATGGGAGGAGTTCTGGCTGCAGTTGACAGCTTTGAGATGCCTGTTAGCGATGCCCTGCAGGAGTCGTGGAGACTGTGGTAGATCTGAGCATGGAGTCTGAGGGGGACACTGGGGCTGGGGGTAACTGGGGGGCATACGTGGTACGTGAAGCCATTAGACTGAGTGGGATCAGGAAATGAAAGGGAAAAGCAGGGGGATCTGGGAACATTCCATGCCCACCGCTGTGAATCCCAGAGGGAAAGTGAGCTGAGAAAGTGAAGCAGAGCTGGCATGGAGGCCAGTGAGAGGTGAGTCTCCCCTTTTACAAGTGAGGAGATGACTCCGTTCCAGAAACACAGCCAGGGATGGCAGAGCCAGAGTTTGAACTCAAGATCCTTGATCTTAAACTTCAGAATTAAAAGTTTTGCTTAGAATGCCCTTCCCTCTTCCACATGGTCAACACCTATACATCCTTCAAAGGCCAACTCAAATGTCCCCTCTTCTATGAAACACTCCTTGTTCCCTTCTGGTGCCCAATCCCCCATCGTAGTTCCATAGAAACTTAGACACACCTCCACTTCAGAACTTAGTCTACCTCAGGATCGTGGTTCATGAGCCCCCTGGGCCGTGAGCTCCTTGGGGTCAGGGAATGGGTTCTGTTCCCACCCCTCTCCCTCCATTTGCCCAGAAACTCAAATGCAAGGAGTTCTATGAAGACCTGTTGAATGGGTGGATGGATAAAGGGATGGATGGATGGGTGGGTGGGTGAAAGAGTGGGTTGGTGTGCAGGTGGATAAATGGGTGGATTTAATGGTGGGTGAACATATGGGTACGTGGCTAGATGAATGGATGGGTGAGTGGATGATGGATACATGGATGGATGGATGGAGGGATGGATGGATGGATGGATGGATAGATGACTGTATAGATAAATGGCCCATGGATGGGTGGATGGATGGATATATGGGTGAGTGTGTATCTGTATATATATATGGATGGATGGATGGATGGACATATGGATGGGTGGGTAGTTGTATGGGTGGATGGGACCATCAATGGATAGATAAATGTACAGACAAATGGCACTTGGTTCGGTGGTTGGATGGATGGGTGGATGGGTGGATGGATAGATGGTTGGATGGGTGGATGGGTGGATGGGTGGATGGGTGGATGGGTGGATGGGTGGGTGGATGGGTGGATGGGTGGATGGGTGGATGGGTGGGTGGATGGGTGGATGGGTGGATGGATGGATGGATGGATGGTTGGTTGGATGGATGGATGGAGGGATGGCAGGCATGGTAGAAAGACAACAAGATTTGTAGGCAAAATATTAAGAATTTTGTCCTGGCCTCACTCTTATGAGCTGCCTGGCAAGCATCACAAAGTTCCTGTTGCTGGTCCCTCTGCTCCGCACATTTCCTGTGGAGAGGGGTGACAAGTTGTCTGCCGGCTGGGACTCTGTGAGAGCAGCTTGGGATGGTCTGGGCCATGTACATGTGAGGCAGCCTGGCATGGTCTGCATCACCACAGAGTTCCCTTTGCCAGAAATCACCTCCAGAACGTACATCAAGGGAACATACTTTCCACATGGCTGGTTTTAAAACCAAGTAATTAAGTGGTTTTACAGTTAGTTTTTAAAACAAGCTCTTTAAGTCATGAGTATAAAGCATGTCCCTGTAATAGCCAAGTTGTTCTGTTTTGTGATTTCTGCTGCAATGGATTTTATAATTAGGCAGAAAGAAAAATCTATCCAGGGCCAAGGCCACTTTACTGAACTCCCATTTTGGCATGGTGTGATCTAACCAACCCACAGAGATGGGACTCCCTCAGGACTTGGCCCACGTGGAGGCTTGTTAGGGGATTTGAGGTGTAGAGGGTGACTGACAAGGACAAAGGACAGCCCAGCTAGGACGGAGGGAAGCCAGGGGCTGTGGCTCTGTGTGTATGTGTACATATGTATGTGTGTGCACGTAGGTGTGCATGGGGGTGCTCAAAGGAGGGGGGCATTCAAGGAAGCCTCCAGATGAAGGCTCTATCTCCAGCACCTACAGCAGTGCCAGGTAAATCTCTGATAAATTAGTATTGAGAGGGTGAGGGTGAGTAGATGGATGGATGAACGGGTGGATGGATAGATAAGTGCATGGATGGATGTATGGATGGATGCATGGGTGGATGAAGAGGTGGATGGATGGATGGATGGATGGATGGATGGATGGATGGATGAATGGATGGGTAGATGGGTGGATAGATGAATAGATGAATTGCAAGTTTCAGGATGGCAGGGCCCAGACCTTCCACCTGAATGGATTGAAGCCTCCTCCCTCCCCCTCCTCCTCCTGCTCTTCCTCCTTTTCTTCCCTCTCCCCGCCGCTTCTTCCCCCTCTTAGAGTCACAGCTATCATTTTTTCAGGTGCCTACTGTGGGTCAGGCCTGCACCAGCACTTAACTTGTATTATCTCCCTTGTCCTGGCAGCTACCCGCGGGGCAGGATTAAAGGCATCCTGGATGTGAAAGGACACGGCAAATTGGAAATTGCTGCAGTGATGTGAGGGGTTATTACTGATATTGCTTTCTGCCAACATAAGAGGCCCTTGATGGAGAGGTAAGGTGTGGAGAGGGGGCGCACCTGCAGGGACCTAACTCACCGGCCCAGCCACTCCTTTGCAGGGTTCATGGAAGGGAGGACGGGGACAGCAGAGCAGGCCTGGTTCTTGGGGGATTCAGGTGGAAGCTCCAGGGGCTGCAGACGTCACCCCCCTCCCCAGCCCAGCGGCATGCCTGGTGCGGGGCCACACTCCTGGGGACACCGAGGTGACTCAGGCAGAGGAGATAGATAGCCAAGTCTGCTCCCCTAACACTGGCGTGGACTAGGCAGGGGGGCAGCAGGAGGGCACGGCTGGCAGAGCCCTAGGGATGTGCAGGAGGGGAGTGTCTCTGCCCAAGTCGCTGGCTCCACGCCCCTCTCTTCCCTCCCAGGCCTGAGCCACCTTGCCTTCACCCCTCGGCCTCCACGAAACCATCTTGGATTCCTGTTCTGTCCTGTCCGGGTGATCTCATTGTTTTATGAAAAAACTCCAACATCCTGGCTGTAGCCACTCAGGTGGGCCTCCAGCCCAGCCTTCTCCTGAGTGCTGGACAGGAGTCTGCCAGCCCTCAGGCACAGGGAGAGACTCCTGCCCCGGACAATATGTAGTAAGCAGCCCAGGACCAGGCTTGGTGACCCTGCTCTGAAAGGACCAGAGAGTCACCCTTTTAGCCTGCAGGCTGCACAGCCTCGGTCCTAACTACTCAACTCTGCCGTGTAGCGAACATGGCCCGGAGAAGCCACGGGCAGCAGGTTGACAAACGGGGGTGGTGTGTGCCCGTAAAGCTTCACAGCTGTGCTGACACCGGACATGACATCAGCTCATGTGTTGGGAAAGATGATCATTCTTTTGATTTTTTTCAACCACTTAAATTTTGGTCCAACCGTTTGTAGAAAAAACATGCATGTCTCGATTTCCTGGGGCTGGCCCTCTGGAGGGACATGGACGGGCAGGGCGGTGATGCCTCTGATCCAGAAGTTTACGTGAATGAGTGAAAAAACCATGGATGGAGAACTTCTCCCGAGCGCTTCCTGGCTCAGCACAGCTGGGTGCTTCCATCCTGCTGGCCCAGCTGATTCCCTAAAGGGACCTGGGCGGTGGGAGGGACCCCATACGCAGGCAGTCCGGGGCTCCTCCCCCGCCACCTCAGCCCAGACTTGCCCCCGGTTGCTCTGGCTCCGAGGCCCAAGTTCCTCTGGATCTTGCTGACTTCCAAGTTCCCGGCTTCATTCAAGACTCCTTCCAATGCTAGGAAGCAGTGGTCCCACTCAGCCTACATGCAGGGTGCCAGGTGGTCACAGTTTCTTTCTTGAGATGCGTAGTCCTTTGGAGAGAACTGTCCCTCAGCCCCAGGGTGTCTGCATTTTTCACGGCACCAGCAGTTGCTAGGAGTGGGGCACTTTGTATGTGCCAGGCGCTGCGCTGCTTAGGGCCCACCCCCCCATTTCTCCTGCAACCACGTGTGTGCACAGTTGCGGGGGAGTGAGTGGGTGTGAGTGGACGGCCAGGTGCCCATTGACTAGAAATCTTCATGAACCGCTAGTAACCAAAGGATTGCATGAAATAACACATCAAAAAGGCCCAGCTCCAGGCCCTGCATACCCCTGGGGATTAAGTGCTTGTGAGTCCTTCCCTGCTTCTCCCTCCCCCTCTGCCTCTCTTCCCACAGGACAGGTGTCAATCACAGCACCAGCCATGTCGGAACATTTATTATATCTTCACTTGGTAGAGCCTTTGTTAGGTCAGGAATTCCCCACCTTTTATGGTTCTAAACCCTGAGAGAATCTGCTGGGAGTGATGGATTGGATGCCTAGGAAAAGTGAGCATCCAATATGCCCCTACACACACACCTCACACACATTACACAACACACACACACTCACACACATCATACAACACACACCACATACACACACATCACACACACATTACATACACACACACACCATACACTACACACCACACACACACACCATACAACACACACCACATACACACACACCATACAACACAAACCACATACACACACACACACCATACATCATACACCACACACCACATACACACACACACAAACACACCATACACTACACACCACCTACACACACATCACACACACACATTACATACACACACACACTATACACTACACACCACATACACACACACCATACACCACACACCACATACACACACACACACACCATACACCACATACACACACACACACACCATACACCACACACCAAGTAATACACATCACACACACATTACCTACACACACATACCATACAACACCCACCACATACACACACACACACCATACACCACACACCATACACACAACACACCACAGACACCACACACCTCACATACACACCACACACACATCACACACACACACTCCACTTGGTCTGCATTTTTAAGGCACTTGAGGACCCTAGGGACCCCCACTCACCCAACCGCAGGAGAAAGGACCTCACTGCGGACTGGGTGTTGTGTGTTTTTTTTTTTTTGCGTTACGCGGGCTTCTCACCGTTGTGGCCTCTCCCGTTGCGGAGCACACGCTCCGGACGCGCAGGCTCAGTGGTCATGGCTCACGGGCCCAGCTGCTCCGCGGCATGTGGGATCTTCCCGGACCGGGGCACGAACCCGTGTCCCCTGCATCGGCAGGCGGACTCTCAACCACTGCGCCACCAGGGAAGCCCCAGACTGGGTGTTTTTAAGACAAGAACCCGCTGCTGGTCTTGGGGACCCCAGCCAGCACAAGAGAAGAGTCAGCTTCCACTCTGCAAACAAGTCACGGAATGAAGCACGTGGGGCCTCGTTCTGAGCGCCATCCAAGCAACGGCAGAGGCGGGTGCAGACACGGGGACAGACAGTCCCGAGAGAGGACGAAGTCCGCAGCCTCTAGGGCCCAGCCCCACACGCTCACCCCCAAAGTATACCCTCCTGTAACGGGCCGCTCGGTACGACCCACCCCGTGTTTGGGGAGGGCCCACGGGGGTCTGGGCAGTGGGGTGGCTGTGAGCCCGACTCCCAAACTTCCCTTTTCCAACAAGTCCCCACTCGACACAGCTAATTGCATCTTCTGAACGCACTGACACTCAGTAATTGCACAGCTTACCAGAAAGATTTCCAAAATTCCCCGACACCGTGAACTTGACTTAGCACGTCTTGCAATAATTAGTCTGGCGGCCCCAAGGAGGCAGTCCAGGGAGAGGGCATTAGTGGGCTGATCTTCAGTCTCGTGATTGAAAAACAGGCCCGTGGATGATTATGGCCAAAAATTCACTGGAAAAACAAAATTCACTGGAGCTGTTCGCCCAGAGCACAGTTGCTAAGTAATGAAGGAAAATAAGATGCCAGGTTGCATTAGCCAAAAATAAAATACAAAGCGAGAAGCAGATAGCTTTTGTGTTTGGAGTCTGGTGGACCCCATCCAAACAGGCTGGGGCTGGGGGCACTGACCAATGATGCTCAAAAGACATGTCACTGAGGGGGTGACCAGCAGAGCCCCTCGCCCTCCTGGCTCGGCCCCATCTCACCTCCCAAAGCTTATCCTGAGCTGATGGGGTGGGGTGTGACTTGAACAGCTCCCATTCCATCCTCTGGGGCCCGTGTCAATGCTCACGGCCCCTCTGGGCCTGATGCTTCCATTCTGATCATTTATCTGCCAGGCTCTGGGCCAAGGACACAGAGCAGGACATGGTCCGTGCCCTCCGGAAGCTCAGGGTCTAGAGGAGGAAAGCCCTTTATAGCACGGTGGGGAAAGGGCGAGGGAAGGAAGCCCAGGGGTCGAGGAAGAGCCCAGAAAGGGGAGTATTTAAGTCTGTAGGGCGTATCTGGGAGGCTTTCTGGAGGTGGTGACAGCTGTGGGGGATGCCGAAGACTAAGACCTCACCAGGGAGAGCAGAGGATGGGGGAAATGGGAGTATCCTGCCGGGATGACTGGTGACCTGGCAGTAGGAAGACACGCACAGAGCATTGTAGGCACACCTGCAAGTCTGCAGGCTGAAGGGGCTCTGTTCCCACGCTTTTAGGTTCTGTGGACTGGCCATCACATTCTATGAGAACAGAAGCGTTGTTTGGGAAGCACTGGGGTGGGGTGTTTGGGGATGGCAGAGACAGGGGAGGCTGAGAAGGGGCAGGGCCAGTGGGTTTGAAGCAGGGCAGGGTGTGGTCAGATCTGGTTCTGAAGCAGGGCTGACACCTAGAGGGTGGATTAGAGGCCGGCTGCTGGCCCAGGGTGCAAGACCTCCCTGCCTGCACCCAGGAGCGGGCTGGCAGGCTCAAGCCTTGACCTTCTCATCAACAGAATGAGCAGGGGGATGGATGCTGCCCTGAGATCCCATCTGCTCTGAAATCCTGGTGATGCAGGGTGGCCCAGAGGAGAGAACCAAAGGGACTTTGCTGGAATCTCAGATCCACCAATGATTGGATGGAGTTGCCTTGAGAAAAAGTCACTTCTTTCTCTGAGCCCCAATCTTGTCTGTAAGGCCGGGATATGGATTCTTGGCACATAGAGATGTCGTAAGGATGAGATGAGGTTATCCCTGCAACAGCAGGCATCCAGAAGGCACTTGTAACCAAAGCAGGAGGGGCGGCGGGAGGATGGAGGGCTTCACGGAGGAAGAGTGACACGGGCCGAACTGGGAGGAGGGGACAGTCCATAAAATAAGAATTCTCCCAGGTGACTTCTCCACCTCACCCCGAGGACCCTGCCTCCAGAGCAGAGCACGTCTCCACAAACTCACTCATTTAAATGCTGGACACAAATTTCTTTTCATTATTGCAAGGCCAGTGAAAGATGCAAATTAACTAACACCAGAAACACAGAGAGATCACTTTCAAGGATGGCAATGCAGGTCTTCCCAAGTGTGAATCCGTGGCCAGACCACCCAGTCAATTAAAATACCCAAAGTCAAAAGCTATCAGCAAGGCTTTTCATCAATAAACAGGTGACAGGAAGATGGATCCTGGTCTTGGGGCTCTCAGGCGTTAAGCTCAACGCTCACAGTTAAATAGCTTCAAAGGAAAAGCTCAGTACGGGGGGTTATGATTCAGCAGCCCCAGCCGCAGCCCCACCCCGTTTATTCAGGAAGGCAGTCGAGGGGTCCCCAACAGCCTCGGGGGCCCCCATAACATTTTCACAGAGGATATGTGATTGCAGACGCTAATTATGCGCAGTGGATGCTATGCTTGGGGTTGCGATCAGCCACTCAGCCCTCACCATCCTGGCAGCATCGCCACGTGCCATGCCTGCTCTGCAGAACACAAGATGAAGCAGGTGCGAGTGGGGCAGGTCCAGTGGAGCCCGAAGTGACAGCCCCGAGGACACATGTCCCTGTTCTGGAGAAGGTGCAGAAGCTAACGCCTTCTTAGAAGCCTGCCACCAGAAAGGCACCTTGGAAAATTCTGAGAGGGGCGAATGAATCTTCAGGTCTGGGACGCAACCATTCCCAGCAAAAAGCCAAGAGTCAGAACGAGATGCCACAATGCCAGGGAACCGTTTCAGTGCTTGAATTACAATCGCTGGAGTCTTAAGGCCACAGAGACAATCCTTTAATAAATACCAAAAAAGTGCAATCCACAGTCAAACGGGTTTGAATGGATATTATCCATCGCTAAAAAGACCCAAGCCTCTCTTCTCCAACAGGCCATAAAGTGCAAATTGTTCTGTGATTTAAAGCAGCTCCTCATTGGAATAACTCTACCGCAGCTCAGCTTAAAGAGTCATAAGATCTTTATATCCAAGGCATTGAAACTCAGCTTTAAAGAGTAAATTATTATCAAGAAAGGATGGCTCATGGGAATGGAAATGGACTGGTCCAAGTTCAAGGGCTAGGAATTAAAGAAGCAGTGCTGTACCCCATCTCATACAGCTGGCGCCCCCTCTCTGGCACCAGGGCACCCCACTCTCCACACCCTGGGTGCCCCATGTGTGTTCTTTCAGCATCTGTGACTTTGCTGATGCCGGTCCCCCGACCATCTCCACCAAGACCACCTCTGGAGGATTGTTCGTGGGCTTTCGAGGCTGTTCTGCTGCCTGATCGCCTACTCGCAGCAGCCTACCACCCCAGGCGGGCCTATGCGACCCAGCTGTGCCTTTCCCACCCCCAACCCCAACTTAGGCCCCACCAGGATCGACATGGAGATGCACATGTGTTTGACCACTGTGTGAGGAACGGAACAGAACAGAGAGTAGAGCCAGCTGTGAAATAGCAAGTTTTCCCAAAAAAGTCCACCTGGGGAGAATTCCTTTTATGGGCGAGATGGCAGACTAAATAGCGTCGAATTCCTTACCACACAAACAAGAACCAAGCTTAATTAAATGTACCTTAAAATATTTTAAAGTGCATTGTTGAGCTGGGAAACATAGGAAACTTTAGAGGTCAAAACCCAAAGTAGTCGCAGAGCTAGCTTTGAGCCAGCTTTCCTTCGGTGTATCCACCACATCCTGGAGTGGCAGGCTCCAAAACTGCAGCCATCCTCCTCTTCTTCCTAACAACAGAACTGTCAACTTTCAGCTGGACATACGACCACACAGAATAGAGGCCACACTTCTCAGAATCCCCTGAAACTTGGGGTGACTATATAACTAAGTTTGACCCAAGAACATGAGTAGCAGTGCTGTGTGAAGTATCTAGGGAGCATCCTTAAAATGACAGCACGTTGTTCTGCACCCCCTTTCTCCTTCCCAATAACTGGAATATGGACACAATGGCTGGTATTGCAGCAGCCATTCTGGGCTGTGAGGGACCTTGAGTGAAGCATAAAGAAGAAACCTTGATCCCTTATGCTGAGGATCAGCAAACCAGCCCTGCACTGACCACTGCCAGATTTATTGGTCATAAGAGAGAAACAGACTAGTAAACATCTATCCTAAGTAAAGCGAACTGGTTTGGGTTTGTGTGCTATTATTCATGCCCGAAATGAATCCTAATACAATGGGAGATCTTGGATCTCTGTTTTGATGGCTGCATGAAAGGTGGGGGTCAGGAGACAAAGCCAAGAAAGGGAACCCAGTAAGAAGACCTCTGCTCAAAGCTGGGACCCCAGAGGGCTATATCTTTGATGTAAGGGTGAACTAGAGAGAAAATTGTGATGTAGAAGGAAACCTGCCCATCTCTACCTTGTCCCTGGGAAGAGGAGTAAAGTACATACAAACACACACACACGTGAGTCACACACACACACACACTCCAGGCAAAATCATTGCCAGATGGATGAAAGTTCACTAATTTAATGATAAAAGGTTCAATTTAAAAGAAAGATATAACAGTATATAATATTCTAACCTCAGAATATAGCCTCAAAATAAATAAATCAAAAGTTGACATAACTACAAGCAAAAAAGTCACAAATCTGCATTCAGTGTAGAAATTTTAATACATCTCTCTCAACAATCAGTAGTCAAGCAGACAAAAATCAGTGAGACTACAGGAGATTTGAATGACAGTTTAAACAAGCTTGATCAAAGGATATGTTTGGGGCACTCTAACCAGTTCTTTCGGACACTTAGGGAACAGGCAGCATAATAGACCACACACTATGTCAAAAGGCAAGTTTCTTCTGATTTAAAGGACTCATGCAGGCCACATTCTCTATTTGGCCACCTGGGGGGCTGGCAGAATAATGCCCCTACCCCCAGAGAACCTGCATCCTTGGAATGCAGGATCCTTGGAACCTGTGAGGATGTTACCTTCCATGGCCAAAGGGACTTTGCAGATGTGATTAAATTAAAGATCTTGAGAAGTGAAATTATCCTGGATTATCTGGGTGGACCCCATGTAATCACAAGGGTCCTTGTAAGAGGGAGGCAGGAGGGTCAGAGTGAGAAGAGGAGGTGTGACAATGGAAGCAGAGGGACTGAGTCAGAGAGACAGACTGAAGATGCTTTGCTGCTGGCTTTGAAGGTGAGGAAGGAGCCACAAGCCTAGGAATGCAACTAGAGGCTGGAAAAGGCCAGGAACAGAGTCCTCGCCTAGAACCTGTGCAAGGAGCATGGCCCCGTCCGCTCACTGAAACCCATTTCAGATTTCTGGCCTCCAGGCTGTAAAAGAATAGTTTTCTGCTGTTTCAAGCCACCACCTTTGTATTCATGTGTCATAGCAGCTACTGGAAACTAGTACAACATGCCATCAAATTAGAAACTGACTAAAGAAAGGTTACATAAAGACCCTCATACCTTTAAACACTCAGAAAGCCTTCCCTGGCCCTTGCTGCTGTTCTTAGAATGATGTCTAAGCTCTAGAGCAAAGACCCCGCTCTCCCCATAACCCGGCCCACACCCATCGGGCCCTCTCATCTCTCCCAGCCCTTCCCCATTAATGCCTTGCTCCAGCCAAGCTCCTCAGAGGGAGGAGGGAGCTGCCCCTGGACTGTACCAGAATCACAGTGAGAGTTGCCAAATGGAACTGTGCACGTAAGCCATGTGTGCAATTTGTGGGGCGGCCTGGGGGCAGATGCTAGAGCAGCAAAGGAATCCATGCCCTGGGGAAGCTTCGTGGTACACGGCTTGGGGCCCGGGGTGGCCCAGTTTTCTATTTGAAGGCCCCCGTGGCACACCTGTCTTCACCTGGTGCCTGCCAGCACCTTCTGCACATGGTCCCTTCCTCCGAGATCCACATCCGGGTGCAGGTGGGCAGGCTGGCATGAGGATGGGCATTTCTAAGGCTGCCAAAGAAACCACCTGTGCCAAGTGCTAAGTGCCTGGCCTGGTGCCTGGCGCGTGGACAGTGGTCACTTCCATCGTCACAGTTGCTGCTCCAAGGCCACACCAATCCCCTCCCAGCCCCAGCTGGCTAGGCTGGCAGTGGCTGAAGGCCAAGGGGAGTGCATTCTGGAGTCGGGCTGACTCTGCTCAGCCGCACGAGAGCCCTGAGGACCTGGGGGAGCCAGAACCCAGGCTTCCAGGCTGCTGTGGGTATTACTTTGCAGAAGAAAGCTTTGTCCTCTCCTGGCTTAACAGCCGGTGTCCCTGGAGGACGGGTCTCAGCAAGGCTCCCGTGTGTCAGCAGCCTCTCCTGGCCCCTCTTCTCTCGGCTGCCTTCCAGGAGAGCCTGTGCTTCAGTCCTGCAAGAGCATCACTGCCAGGCAACATCAAAGCCAAGGAGGCGGCTGCGGTACCCCACGTGGCAGGGGCTCCACGTGCTGCAACAATGGTGCCTTCGTGGCGGGACCCAGAGCAGCTCAACACTAACCCGGCTTGAGGAGATCGCCCCCACCCCTCGCAAGGTGCTCAAGGCCAGGGCAGGCTCGCTCTGGCTTCCACACTCCACTTCTGAGAAATGTGAGAATACCGTGTATTAGAAGAAACCGCTGCAGGAGGTTCTTAGGGACAGAGGTCAAGCGAGCTTGGCAGGAAGAATGTTCCAGTCGCAGAAAGACGGCGGGGGGAGGAACGTCAGCCCCAGTCTGCCTCGCCTTCTGCCATGCTTCTCCCCACCCCTCCAGGAGCCTGCCTGCGAGCGCGCCCTGCGCACAGTAGGTGCATCCCTGGCACATTTACCCACCCGCCCATTTCTGCACGTCCAGGCTGTGCCAGGCTTGGTGTGGGCTGGCCTGATGTGTGATCACAAGTGCAGATGGCTAACCCGTTCCAGATGCAGAGGGTGGCTCGGATGCAGAGCCCCTCGTCGCATTGGACCAGCTGCACCCTGAGCCCCTTGGAACCCCCTTCCCGACAGACGTACAGAACTCAGAGGGGTTTGGGCGGATGGTGGCAGAGCCGACACCTGCCCCAACCCCAGGTGAGGAAACTCTTCCTCTGACCCCGCGAAGCAGCTTGACCATGAGTCAGATCAGCGGCCCTGCGGCCTCCTCTGAGGTGACAGCGTTGAACTTGACCTGAGCCTGTGCTGCCAGAAACGCCGATGGTGAAACCCCTGCCATCTGCGCTCCAGAGAACAGCTACTGCAAGAAGCCCTGCCCGTGTGACTTAGAGGAGATGCGGGTGCCCCCTCGTGTGCTTGTGACACAGACCCCCAAGCTCCCATCCTCTGCTCATAAAAGAATTGCCAACCTGCGGACCCCACCGACCGAGCTGGACAAAATGCCGACAACGCGCCTTGACTGGCTTCTGGCAGGCCTCTCTCCCGCCTACAGGCTGGAAGTGACACCCGTTGAGGTTAGCAAACTCGGGGGCCCAGAACACCCTCTCTTCCACAGCCCTTCCTGAGAGTCAGCTGACCGCAGAGCAGACCACCACCTGCTCACGCAGCCCCATTCCACTCCTTCCGCCCCATTTACTCCTCCCCAAAAAGAAACCCTCTCCCCTCACCTGTGGGATGCTCTGGGTCTCACAGTCAGAGCCCTCGCCCAATTGTAACAGCCCCACCTTATTGTAACAGCCCCTACCCTTATTGGGATAGGCCCTCCCCCACTGTAATAGCCCTGCCCTATTGTAATAGCCCCACCTTATTGTAACAGCCCCTCCCCTTATTGGGATAGGCCCTCCCCCTATTTTAATAGCCTCTGCCCTGTTGTAATAACCTCTCCTCCTGTTGCAATAGCCCCTCCCCCTACTGCATCAGCCCCATCCCCTGACTGAGACAGTCTTTTCAAATCAAGTCTCTCCTAAGTCTGGACTTATTTTTTATTTGACAGAGGAAATCCACCCCCAGGCACAGCGTAGTGTCTCTTTTGCTGTGTGACACTGTGTCATGACTCCTTGAGGTTTCCTACTGGGATTTTCCAAATTCAAAGAGCTGAGTCCCTTACTCTTTGAAAATTCCCGGGCGTCCGGTGAGCCTGGCACCACCTGAATAGGGGTTGAGTGCCACCCTTCCACCACAGGAAGGGTTGGACTGGCCTCTAGGGTCCCCCGACACATGTCCACTCAGCTGCCCTGGGGTGGTGCATGCCGCCGGGTGCCAGGACATTTCCTGTAACTCCGGGTCGAGTGTGTGTGGACAGCAAAGACCCCAGCGCAGCGCCAAACCAGTGGAAGCTGGGAGGCCTGGGCAGAGACGCATCCATTCCCTAGAGCCATGAGGTACCAGAGCAGCTGTGCCTCAACTGCTCCCCAAAGGAAGGCGGCTTCCTCCTAGAATGTTCCTTTTATTTATTTATTTATTTATTTATTTACAACTTTATTGGAGTATAATTGCTTCACAATGGTGTATTAGTTTCTGCTTTATAACAAAGTGAATCAGTTATACATATACATCTGTTCCCATATCCCTTCCCTCTTGCGTCTCCCCCCCACCCTCCCTATCCCACCCCTCCAGGAGGTCACAAAGCACCGAGCTGATCTCCCTGTGCTATGCGGCTGCTTCCCACTAGCTATCTATTTTACATTTGGGAGTGTATATATGTCCATGCCTCTCTCTCACTTTGTCACAGCTTACCCTTCCTCCTCCCCATATCCTCAAGTCCATTCTCTAGTAGGTCTGTGTCTTTATTCCTATTTTACCCCTAGGTTCTTCAGAACCATTTTTTTTCTTAAATTCCATATATATGTGTTAGCATACGGTATTTGGCTTTCTCTTTCTGACTTACTTCACTCTGTATGACAGACTCTAGGTCTATCCACTTCATTACAAATAGCTCAATTTCGTTTCTTTTTATGGCCGAGTAATATTCCATTGTATATATGTGCCACATCTTCTTTATCCGTTCATCCGATGATGGACATTTAGGTTGTTTCCATCTCCGGACTATTGTAAATACTGCTGCAATGAACATTTTGGTACATGAGTCTTTTTGAATTATGGTTTTCTCAGGGTATATGCCCAGTAGTGGGATTGCTGGGTTATATGGTAGTTCTATTTGTAGTTTTTTAAGGAACCTCCATGCTGTTCTCCATAGTGGCTGTACCAATTCACATTCCCACCAGCAGTGCAAGAGTGTTCCCTTTTCTCCACACCCTCTCCAGCATTTATTGTTTCTAGATTTTTTGATGATGGCCATTCTGACTGGTGTGAGATGATATCTCATTGTAGTTTTGATTTGCATTTCTCTAACGATTAATGATGTTGAGCATTCTTTCATGTGTTTGTTGGCAGTCTGTATATCTTCTTTGGAGAAATGTCTATTTAGGTCTTCTGCCCATTTTTGGATTGGGTTGTTTGTTTTTTTGCTATTGAGCTGCATGAGCTGCTTATAAATTTTGGAGATTAATCCTTTGTCAGTTGCTTCATTTGCTAATATTTTCTCCCATTCTGAGGGTTGTCTTTTGGTCTTGTTTATGGTTTCCTTTGCTGTGCAAAAGCTTTGAAGTTTCATTAAGTCCCACTTGTTTATTTTTGTTTTTATTTCCATTTCTCTAGGAGGTGGGTCCAGAAGGATCTTGCTGTGATTTATGTCATAGAGTGTTCTGCCTATGTTTTCCTCTAAGAGTTTGATAGTTTCTGGCCTTACATTTAGGTCTTTAATCCATTTTGAGCTTATTTTTGTGTATGGTGTTACGGAGTGATCTAACCTCATACTTTTACATGTAGCTGTCCAGTTTTCCCAGCACCACTTATTGAAGAGGCTGTCCTTTCTCCACCATACATTCCTGCCTCCTTTATCAAAGATAAGGTGACCATATGTGCGTGGGTTTATCTCTGGGCTTTCTATCCTGTTCCATTGATCTATCTTTCTGTTTTTGTGCCAGTACCATACTGTCTTGATTACTGTAGCTATACATAAGGCAAATACTAACAGACATAAAAGGGGAAATCGATAGAACGTTCCTTTTAAATTACATTTAAAAATTAACGAGCTTGTCAGAGGGAGGATGGAAACTTGTTACTGCACAAAAGGAGAGAACATCTGAAAGAACAGGTTCTTCCAGGCCAATTTACCTAGAATTGGCTATCTTTTTGACCCTGCCAATTAAACAGCGCTTTCCCTGAGTCAAAGAGCTGAGTCTTGGCACCAAAGACACTCTGCAGACAGAATCTGACACGCAGGTCTGGCAAGCCCCTATAAAAAGCCACCTGAGCAGAGAGCACTGTCTGTGCGTCAACCAGGAGAGGAAGCTGCCCTCACGCGGGGGAGGCGTTAACCACGCCCTCTGCCTTTAGCATCTCACGGATCCCTCTGCCTCCTCTTTCCTCGCAGAAGGTCCTTGAACATCCCCCGTTGCACATTTCTGCGCCAGGCTCACAAATCCACTCTTTAATATGCTTGGTTTCTGCTAATCCAACGTAGAGTTTTTTTTATGTCTTCTGAAAGCAGCAGAACCGACTAAAAGGTGCAAAATGCTGCTGAGTCAAATCTGTGAGGAGGGGCCCTGCTCAGGCCAATGAAAGCCTCATTTGCAGTCATGCAGACTTAAGAGACACCTGCCAGTTCCTGTAGCAGTAACGCAGGATGGGGGAGATGGAGAGAGCAGTGCTGGGCACTTGTGCATCCCCACAGGCCCAGGGCAACGCAGACGCCAGACCGTGACCCCCGAGGGCAGTCACTGACCTCTGCTCCTGGTGCACCATGAAATATCCAGGTGCATCCCGGCACCTGGCACCTAGTAAGCATTCAGTGAGCACCTGTGAGAGCACGGACACTAGAATAAACAGACCCACTGCTCACCTATACCGCTGTACAGGACAGCGAAGAGATAAGGAAGCCACAGAATCCTGGCATCTGGGTACTGTGGCAGAATAAGAAGTCTCTACTTGGTCCTTGTCCGGGTTCCTGCCACACAAGTCCTAAAATGTTGGGAATCTCCGGAGTGATAAGAGCTTTTTTCATATGCTAATGAGAGGATTGGGGGTTGGGGCCCTCTGGATAGTTTCAGGATGAGGGCTGGTCACCAGCAAGACCAAGGCGAGATTAGAGGGTCTGAACTGTCAACCTCCCCCCACCCTTCTCTCCAGCAAAGCGAGAAGGGCTGGAGCTTGAGTTCAATCACCAAGGGCCAAAGATGTAAGCAGTCGTGCCTATGTAATGAAGCCTCCATACAATCCCCAAACAGTGGGTTCCAGAGCTTCTTGGTTGGCGAACACATCCAGGTGCTGGGAGGCCCCTACCCGACTCCCCCAGAGCCCACCTTGCCCTGGGCAGCTCTTCACCTGCCTGTCCTGATTTGTGTCCTTTATAACAAACCAGCAGGAGTAAGTGATGCTCTATTCTAGCTCTGTAAGTTGTTCTAGCAAATGGTCAGCCCTGGGGAAGGGGGTGTGGGAAGCCCCTGAATTAGTAGCAGATCTGTCAGAAGCACAGGTGATAACCTGGGACTTGGAACCGTTGCCTGAAGTGGGGCAGCTTTCTGCAACGGAGCCCTTAACCTGCGGGGTCTGCACTGACCCCAGGTGACAGTGTCAGAACTGAACGGAGAGTTGAGAGGCAGTGCTGGGGAGCGCGCCACGCATTTGGCCTCACGTGTTGATCCGCTACAGCTCACGTCCCATCTCCTTTAGTCCTTGAAACAGTTTCTCGAAGTTGCCACTGTCATTGTCCTGATTTTGCAGATGAGGAAGCTGAGGCACCCAGACGACGCATCCCTTGAAGCATCAGCGGCTAATGAGGGAGCATCAGACCGCAGGGCACACCTCTTAGATGCTCAGAACTCCACCTGGAACCCCCGTGTAGGGCTGGTGTTGACGAGGAAAGCCTCCAACACCCCAAATCAGCACCCCCTCTGTGACCCACGAGAGAGATGGGCAGGCCTCCATTCATTCTGTAATTTCTGAAAGTGCATTCATTTTATTTCCCACTCAAGGCCACGTGCAGATCCTGCGGCAGGCGATGACCATTTGCGTTCGTGAACCCCACCGACACCGAGGGAGACAATTGCACCTGTTTTACTAATGGCGAAACGGAGGCAAAGGGCGACTGAAGCTCAGGGGCCAAGGTGCTTCCCCAAGGCACACAGCTGTCGGCATCCGCACTGGGATGGGGGCCCAGCACCCTCACTCTGGACAATCCATCCCATCCCTCTCTGTCCTTGTTTTATTAATATTTCCCTAGAGACCAGGGACATCTGAAGCCAGGAATTGAGTGTCTTTATTTCGGTATCACCTGATCTTTCCCAGGTCCAGGCAGACAAACGTGCTCAAGAAAAGCCTAATAAATGAACAAACGGAAAACTGCCTCGAAGTGGAAAATGTCAGGATGGTTCCAATAAACGCCCATTTGGTCTGCCTTCTGTGCTTTATGAGCAGTGATTCTCCGCGTGCCATCCTCTCCTGCACAGGCTCCCAAGAGGGGCAGAGGTGTCGCTGCAGTTGACGAGTCTACCCATAATGACAGTATTATTCGTTTAAAATTAGGCAATTTCTGTACAATAAGTTACAACGGCTCAGCTGCAGGCTCCTGTATTAATTGGCGAATGGCATCTCCGCCTGCTACTGCAGAGTCTGGCCTTGTTTTCACTGTCCACCTGGGGCCGCCCCTGCCTCACAGGCGCCCTCGGTGTGGCCTGCTCTCTGCAGGGTTCTGAGCAGCAGCATCACTTGGAACTGATCTGGTCTTTAAAGGGCTGTGAGGCCCGGCCAGAGGCGAAGATGGCAGAGCCAACACTTGGAGAGTGCAAGGCGGGGGACAAGGAAGGAAGGCCTGGAAGGGGACCAGGACAGCTGGGTGAACTTATGCCCCCCGCCCCCACAGGATGAGTCCATCTGTGATGACATCAACAGGTGTTCTTGCCCCTTGATTACAGGCACCTACAGCAGACTGCATTTTCCAACAACGACTGCTGTGGTATCTCCCATCTCACCTGCTCTTGTGAGGCATGACCTGGCTGCTCCCCGACTAAGTGGCAGAGTCTCTTTCCCCTCCCCTGATTCTGGGCTGGTCTTGTTGACTTCCTTGGCCAAAGGAATGCAGCAGAAGTGATGTTCCAGGGCTTCTGAGGCTTGATCATAAGAAGTCTTTCACGTCTGTGTGGGCCTCTTGAGATGCTTAGAAATGTTCCCTCTCAGAACTCAGCCACCAGGACACCCAAGTCAATGCAGAGGTCACATATAGGTGTATAGGTGCTCCAGTGGAAGTCCAAATGAGCCCTCAGCCAACTGCTGATATCAACTGAGGGAGCAACGTCGTCCAGCCCAGTCGAGCCTTCAGATGAGAGCAGCCCAGCCAACATTCAACCAAAACTACATGGGATACTCAAGCAAGAGCCTCTCAGCTGAGCCCAGACAACCCATAGAACCCTGGGAGATAAGAACAAATTGGTGTTTTAAGCCAGTAAGTTTGGTGCTTTGTTATGCAGTGGTACAGAACCAGAGCCACCCCTGTAAACTGGCATTTACTTTCAAGTGGGGAAATTTCTAGCATTTATGGTACACCTACCAGGAGCCAGACATTCTGCTTGGTGGTTTATGTCATTAATTCATTCATTCAACAAATCCTCACAATATTATGAAATAAGGATTATATTTTAGAAAGGATAGGCTAGGTTTGGCTGCAAATTCAGGCTGCGGTCCCAGCGACCTGACACATCAAAGGTTTCTGTGTTGTTTGTGCCACGTGTCAGTCGAGGGCTGACAAAGGCTCTGCTCTAGGCAGCCATGCCGGGATCCAGGCCAGCAGAGGCTCTGCTCTCTGGACCCTTGCCCTTCCCAGTCGTTAGATGGGGAGGGGTATTGGAGATTTGCACGTGGGCTTTTTATGGTGCTCCCCTGGAAGAGACCCCCATGACTTCCCCTCCCACATGGCCACACCTGCTGTGAGGGGCTGGGGAGCTCCGATGTCCATGCAGCCGAAGGAAAGGTGAACCGGAGGTGGGGGAAGCGCTAGAAACATCGGCCCCTCTGTTCTCCTGCTTTATTCAAGGGGCGGGGGATGCCCGGGCGGGGGAGCCCAAGTTCATTACTGTGGTCACAGGATTAGTGAGCTGGTTGTAGAACTGACCTGTTTGGCTCCAGATACACCAGTGTATCCCAGTGCAGCCTGCACTTAAAAAAAAAAAAAAAAAAAAGATAATCATTAGAGTAGCAACAGAGGGCTGAAAGCGGCCAGTTGGTGGAGCCCACAAAAATAATGAACAGGACCAGCGTTATAAACAACAGAGCCCTGGAGAAAATGAAAGGGGCTTTGTTGAGAGGTCTAAACCAGAGGCTGGTCTTTTCAAACTATAAAGAAGAGAAGCTCAAGGCTGCATGTGGTGTTGAAAAACCTCAAGCCTGACAGCCTGGCGGCTTCCTGGTTGCTTTGCCAATGTAAAGGAGGCTTTTTTCCCTCACCCTCAGCCTGCTGGGGTTTTCTGTTTGTCCGCTGAAATGGCCCCATATAAACCTTTGAGGAGGTCTTGAATGTCCCTCAGAGGCTGACACAGAAGCCCAGAGAAATGGAACTGCTGATCCGAGTGCCCCAGATAAAAGTAGACACGGCCGGAGGAGGGCAGCGGGCGTTTGTAGGAAACCCACCCACCCGTCTGTGGGGTAGGCACCCCTGACCAGAGACCCGCAGGGCTGCAGGCCTGCACCGGGATTCCAGGGCCTTGGGGCTGCTTCGGGAAGCCCCGGGGTAGGGTGGGGGTGGAATAGGATTTGCATCTAATCTAACACCGCCTACCCCAATACCTCTTCAGTTCTCGAGAGCAGCTTCCAGAGCGCTGCTGGTAGGAACCTATGAGCGGCCGGGGGCTGATGGGGCTGGAGGCTCAGCCCCACGAACGCACCCCAGCCCTCCAATCCCCCACCCGCCGAGTTGGGACGAGTGTCCGCACCTCCCGGGCCCAGGGCTGGAGTTTCCTGTATTAATGGCTGAATTTGGGCCTCACTAGCTGTGCCGAAAACCACCCCCCAAAAGCCTTCCGGAGGCTCCTCCGGAGATCCCCCCGCTGGACCAGATGGAGGAGAGGGGCTGCCAGTCTTGGAGGGACTCCAGACAGCTCCCAGGCTGGGCTGCCAAATGGGGTGACAGCTCTATGTGTTGGTGGCTTAGGCTGTGGACACACCCACAGGAAGAGGGAGGCGGGAAGGAGATGGGGAGGGAAGAAACAAACGTAGGTGGTTTGGAAGAGGGAGGGAAGAGGAAGTGGAAGCAGGGGTGGGAGAGCCGTTTTGGAAGGACAGAGGGATGGAAGACAGAGAGAGTGTGTGGCTGGGTCCAGTCCCGGCTTTGCTGCCATGTGCCTGGGGGCTCTTTCAACTTGTCTCCCCGACAGAGAGCCGGCCTCTAGACAGGATACATCACCGAGCGGCCTGGGGTCAGATAACATGGCCACGCTAACATCATGTCTGCAAAACCACTTTTGGATTTAAACTGCCAGCAAGCTGCAAAGAAGATATTTCCTACATTTCAAAGATAAGAAAGTTAACTCATTTAAATACAGCGATGCCTTAGTGTTCTATTGCTCCCATGACAAATGACCACAAGCCGAGTGGCTTAAGACAAGACACTTTTATTATTTTACGGTCCTGAAGGTCAGAAGTTGAACATTAGCTCGCTGAGCTAATGTCAAGGTGTGGGCAGGGCTGAGCTCCTTCCGGAAGCTCCAGGGAGAATCTGTTTCCTTGCCTTTTCCAGCTCCCAGGGGCACCTGCACTCCTTGTATTTCTTGGCTTATGGCCCCCACCTCCATCTTCGAATCCAGTAACGCGCACCAGCTCTGCCATTCTTACAAGTCACGTCTCCCTCAACCAGGCCCAGGAACGATCTCTGCTTTCAAGGACCGGTGTGAGAGGATGGGGCCACCAGGATCCTCTGGGATCATCCTTCTGCCACGTCAGGTGACACAGGTACAGGTTCCAGGAAAGAGGGGCCATGACTCTGCCTTCCAAAGTGGGCTCTACCAACAGTGTGTAAATATGAAGCCAAATCAAACAGCTGTGCTCATGCTTAGGCTGGTTTTCTGCTCATAAGCTGTCAGGCGGGAAAGGGGTGTGGGACCCAGTTTATCCAGGGCAGCCTCTCCCATGGGCAGAGCATGAGACTAAGAGCTCAGTTCAAATCCACTCAACTCACTTCCACAGGTATTTGCCGTGAGCCTCCTATGCTGGGGGCACTGTTAGGCAACAATTGTCCTGTGCCCCTGGTGGGAGCTCGGTGACTTCTGTGGATTGGACGAGTGAATGGAGGTCTCCAGGGCAGTAAAGGGTCACAGGATGAGGTGATGCTGAGCCCAGCCCCATTCCCTATTAGCAGCGTGTCTTTGCCAGTTTCTCTCCCGCCTCAGTTTCCACATCTCAAAAATGGGTACGTTTATCTACCTCCCTCATGCACTGTGTTTGGATGTGATAAAGCATGTGAAAATGATTCACAGTTTACCCAGCGCCCCACTCCCAGCTCCTGTGAGGAGAGTCAAGCCCTGGGACTCACAAGCCCATGGAGACTGTTCACAAGCCCTTTCCTTCTTAGAGTTAGCAAATAACAAAGAGAATCCAATTGGCAAGATGAAAGCGCAGCCGTGAATATGCATGCCTCATTGAGTAATCAAACACCCCGAGTCCCTTCCAGAAGAAGGGATCACAGCGTAATTTTCCGCCACATACTTAAATTCAAATTAGTCGTTATTTAATATTGGGACAAATCGCGGGGGAAGGTCGAGCTTTCAGTTTAACGTTTCTTAATAAGCAAGGCTGACTCCCCAGCAGGGTACACATACCCCAGTAATGCCGTGTTTCCTTCTCTTGTTCTACTCATGCTGAAGAGATGCACCCTGGAAACAGTGGTAAACGGCCACCGCCATTCCCGTCTTCCTTTTCTCAACGTCCTGCCAGTCCTTTCCCTCCACGTCTCCTGGCTCCTCCAGTGGCATCATCTCTCCCCCCGACCCACCCTGGTTCACACACAGATCTGCCGAATCTTCCTGTTTGTCTCCAGACAAATCCAGACCATCTGGGTTCAAATCCTGCTCGGCCATTTCCCAGCTGTGTGACCTCAGCTATATTACTTAACCTCTCTGAGCCTCAGTTTCCTCATCTGTCAAAGGAGGATAATAGTAGTTCCTATTGCTTAGGTCACTGTGAGGATTACTATATACAACATGCTTAGAAAGGTGCTTATCCAAGGGTCACACCCATAAATGTCACCTATTACCACATGCTAGTATTGTTGCTATTACTAATACAGCCAGCCATCAATACAAATATTCCATGCCCTAAGTCTCTCCCAACCTCTCCGCCCTTATTGGCAATGTCAGATTTCACCCCTGGGCTATTGCAATGGCCTAACTGGCCTCCCACATGGAATTTGTGGGCTCTGACCAGGACAAAGAGCCCACCAGACTCTCTGACGCAGCATTCAGGGCCCTCATAATCTCACCCTGTCCTTCTGGATGCTTCATCCCATCCCTCCCCCTCCTGCCAGGGCACTAGGCTTACTGAGAGGCTCCCCATCTCCCAAACAGGCTACACTCTTTCAGTCCTCTGTGTCTTCGCACATGCTGTTCCCTGGGCCCACAATGCTTATCCACTTATCTCTGAATTGCCAGTGATCCCCCCAGAGAAGCAACTTCATTTTCAGGTCCTCTGTGAAGTGTCCCAACCCAGGCTGTGTTAGTAGCCAGCTCCTCTGTGCTCAGAGAGAAAAGGAACAGAACAAAATGAAAGCAAAATAATACAGAAATCTTTCCCACACCACTGTCTGAGCATTCACCGCACTGTATTGTGGATGGATGGGTGGATGCATGGATGCATGGATGGATGCATGGATGCATGGTTGCATGGACATGTGTCCATCTTCTCTACCAGCTCCTCCTCCTCCAAGGCAGGAGTCCTGACTAGTTTCTCCCTGAAGGCACGTCTGACACCAATTTTCCAAGATGGAAAATAAATGCCTTTACAAGGACTTTTACATCAACTACTGTCTGTGGACAAGGCAAGCCCTCGCAAGTCCCCTGAAATGCAGTCAGAAGGGGGTCTTCAACCACAGACAAACCTTGGTCCTCTGGGTATCATTCAGCAGATTCCAAACTGGGTTCCCAGCTGCAGCTCCCTTAGGACCAGGTCGACCCTAAAAGCTCTGGAAAGCTGATTCCTCGGGTCCTCAAATGTGCAGGGACCAGAGCGAACCCCAGGGCCTGCTCCCTGAGCCCAGCGACCCCAGGACACATGGAGAGATTTCCATGTATAAGAGGCCACCTACTCAGAGTCCAAGTTAAAATACAGCCTTTCCTTCTAATACAAAACAAACCAGCAGTCACATGTTTCATCAACCTATAGAAACCCAAGGCCAGCTTCGCCCAAGACATTGCACAGCCCCAAGCTGCCTCTGGCATGACACTTGAGAGATGGGACGTCACTGTGGCTTGGATGCTGAAACAAAAGAAAGGATTTGCTGACCCCGGAGGACGCTCACTTGTCAGCCAGTTCCTTATGTAGAGAGACCAGATGGGCGGCCATTCTCATGCCTGCTTGCTCCTCTCCCTGGGGACCCCGGATGGAGGACAGAGGACATTGTAGGCTGTCAGACAGACAGGAAAACTCTGTCTCTGGGAGCTGTGACAAATCCTCAGGGCCACCATTTACAGTTAAAGAAACTGGTTTTAAAGGCCTGAAAAAGTGCATTCTGTTGTCACAGAAAAGCAATTCATCTTTTTCCATTGTTGGCACTGAGATGACAAATTGATTCTTTAAAAAAGATGTCAGCTCCGTGTCCCTGAGGACAGTCCAGCTCGTAAGACACAGCACTCGAGGGAGAGGGTGCTGGAACTCTCCCAGCACAGGCCAGATCTGCTCGGAGGACCCCGCCAACCCGGGCAGGGGTGGGGCCAGCTGAGCCGCTGTCATCCTGATAGCCCCACGGGCAGGAAGTGGAGGTGGCAGGACATCTCCCTGACTGGCCACTTCCTATTCTCCAAGTGATGGGGAGACAGGCAAACAGGCTGAAGCCAGACTGAAGTGGTACCCACCTTCTCCCCTGCTGCGAGCGCCAGACTGGGGTGCCTGGGGTGGGGGGTGACTCTAGGCAGAGTGGGTCTCTATGGAAACCCTGCAGGAAACCGCCTTGGGCCTCACCAACCCACCGCCCCATGGACCAAGTACCTGCTTGAGCATGGTCCCCACCGTCAGAGAGGAGACCAGGGCTCACCCCAAGGTCACAGCGCAGGTGAGCAGGTGGCGGTTACCCACAACCCAGAAACCCTCGGCCCACCTCCTCTTCCAACCCAGACCAGCACCACAATCCAGAGACCCGACATCTGAGAGCCGAAGGAAGTCCGGCCACCATCCAAGACCAGACACATTTCCACGATATTGTTCCAAGGGGGTGCCTGGCCTCTGCTTGTATACCTCTCGAGACAGGGCATTCACCCCCTCCCGACACTGCACGTCCCATCTCTGAACACCTGTAGCTGCTAAGGGGCTGTTCTTCATTTCCGGCTGAGGTCTTGCTTCTCTGTTGCTCCCAGGCATCTGTCCCCAGTTCAGAATAGAGTGGCCTGTGGAGGGAAGAGCATGGGCCCTGGATGCCTCGTGCTGGGTTCAAATCCCCCTCTGCCATTTATTGGTTGAATGAGCTCAGGTGAGTTACTCAATATCCCTGGGCCTCAGTTTCCTCTTCCTGGGACAGGGATAATAGTGGTCTTTGCCTTGAAGGGCTGCCCTGAGGGTTGAAAGTACTCCTGTGGGTGTCCAGAACTGGACCTAGGTACTGACATCCATCACAGAGGCCCCTGGCATCACACGGAGGCTCACAGGCCTTCAACATTGTTAAAGAATAATGTTTATCTGAGATATAAATCCCCAAAGAATTAAAAACAAACAAATACACGCACATGCACATTTAGAGCAGCACTGTTTACAAGAGCCCAAAGGTGAAACAACCCACGTGTCCATCAGTGGATTAGTGGATACACAAAATGCAGCATATTCGTGCAATGGAATATTACTCGGTCGTAACAAGAAGTGAAGTTGTGACACTTGCTACAATATGGGAGAGGCTCAAAAACCGGAGGCTAAATGAAAGAAACCAGATGCCCAAGGCTACATATTCTGTGACCCCATTTCTATGCAAAGTCCAGAACAGGCAAATCCAGACAGACAGAAAGCAGATGACTGGTTGCTGGCGATGGGAGAGGTTGCTTACTGGGTGCAGAGTGTTCTTCCAGGGAGATGAACGTTTCTTGGAACTAAATACAAGTGGTGATTGCACAACACCGAGAACGCACTAAATGCCACAGAACTGTTCACTTGAAATGGTTAATTGTATGTTAAGTGAATTTCACCTCAATTAAAAAAAAAGAATATTATAGAGAGAGTGATAGAAATATAGGTCTAGTGCTTTCTCTCCAATTAGAAGAGACACGTTAATTATTGATGATATAAGAAAAAATGTAAAGTGGAAAATGAAAATAAGATATATTCATATATTGAGGCATTTTGTCTTTTTCTTGGCACACATATCTTACTTTTGGTAAATTAGGAGACGGACATGCATACTTTCAATTCCAGCTTTTTCACTCAGGTATGTTCCTGGGGTCTTAAACATTCTTTGAAACATGCTTCTAAGCAACTGGACACTTAGCCCTCGTGTGGACTCAGCACAACTATTTAACTTGGCCTGTGTTTATCTTCAGAGGGGCTAAGATAGAGCCCCTCTGAAGCGGCCACGTGGAGAAACATGGTGCCGTGTGATGAGCCCGACACCACGCTTCTCCACGGCAGTGCCCAGCACAGGATGCAGGCCACACTGTCATCCACTGGTGACCTGCAAAGGAGGGAGGGGACAGCAGGAGCAGCGCTGGCGTCAGCCAGTACAGACCTGGGTCTGCTGAGCTGTCCCTCTTCACAGTCAAGGATGCTTTTCTGAGAAAGGGACCTCAAATCCGCTCACTGAGACTCTAGACAAACTACTCACCTGCCTTTCATTGCATCTCTCATCCCTCCCGAGATCTGGGGGAAGGAGTGGGGTCTGAATCTCTGAGTACTTCTTGCTTGTCTCTGAGGGCTGAGTGTCACTTGCTGTTTTTATTATTTTTAGCTCTGAGCATGGCCTGGCCGGCTTTGGGGATGTCAGCCGAGCAGCCAGTGGAGGACTGGGGATGGGGTGTCCGTTGTCGCTTTCCCTCTGAGGCGTGTGAGGAGGGTGAGGGAGGCCCTACTACGCACCCAGCAGAGCTGGGGAAGAGATTTCTGCCCTTGCACTGGGTTGTAAGAAATGATTACGCCTAATAATACTGGTCTTATTTTTTTTTTTTTTTTTTTTGCGGTACGCGGGCCTCTCACTGCTGTGGCCTCTCCCGTTGCAGAGCACAAGTTCCGGACACACAGGCTCAGCGGCCATGGCTCACGGGCCCAACCGCTCCGCAGCATGTGGGATCTTCCCGGACCGGGGCACGAACCCGTGTTCCCTGCATCGGCAGGTGGACTCTCAACCACTGCGCCACCAGGGAAGCCCAATACTGGTCTTTATACATGAAGTACTGGAGGTGTTTGAGCTTTGTTCTAAGGGATTAGCCAATATAATTCCCATCACAACACTGGGAAGAAGCAACCATCATCATCCTCATTTTACAGACGAGGAAACTGAGGCACAGAGAGGTGAAGTGACTTGCCCAAGGTCACACAGCAGAGCCAGAGCTCACACGAACCCATCTGGCTGCATTGCCGTCCTTGACTCTCCACTGCATAGCCCTAACCCTGTGGGACCAGGGATTCCTGAGGTCCAGCCTTCCCCCACCCCATGAGTACTGACGGCCACCATGGGAATCACAGCAGAAGTCCACAGAAAACGAGCCCATTGCTGCATTTTGAACACCGCTTGAGCTCAGATACTGCCAGATAAGCTTCCTGGCTGTCAGTGGGCGCCCCTGTCCCACAGTCTCCCCATCCTCGTCCTTGCTGTTGTGACGGGAGCATGTTATGTGGAAAGGAAAGCTTGGGGACTTGTTAATTGCCTGCAATTAATTATCTGTGGGACAGCACAAAACAACAAGCAGAGAGAGGCAGATGGAGAGATGTTGGTCGTATTTTTCCTTCTTTTTTGGCAGGAAAAGAGCAAGGATCAAGAATTGGATACTCTTGGCTTCCAGCCCCTGGCTGGCCACTTGTATAGGTGTGACCGTCTCCGAGGATCCATCTCTTTATGGAGAAATGGGATCAAGAAGACGGCCCACCTTGCCAGCTCCAAGGTCCCAGTGTTATCTTCAGCATCGGGGGCTTGGCTGCCGTGCTCTGTGGGCAGATCTGAGCCTGTACACAGACGGGGCCTCGGAACACTCCAGCCTTTCAAATTCATCCCCGTCAGGAACGGCAGGGCCCGTTTGGACGTGGCTCGAGTGCTGCCCCAGACCCTCCCATCAGACTCTCTCTTGCTAAATCTCCTGGGTGACAAAAGCTCTCCAGGAGCAGGTGACAGGAGCCGGGGGGCTCTGGTAAGGGGCCCGTCGCATCCTGGCAAGAGGCAGATGTCACCGTAGGGGCAGGGCACGCTGGGTCTGTAACTTCTCGTGAATTCTCCAAGACCAGAGAGGGGGAAACACATCAAGGAGAGATGACCTCGGCCAGCGGAACTGTAGGTGCCATGGAGCACACGGAACAAGGGTCCAAATGCTGAAACTCCCTGACAGGGCCCCGAGGACCGGAATGGTTCAGACCCAAGTGGATAGCGGGTGGGGCTAAGCAAACCCACACCTCCCTTCTGCTATGGGTAACGTTCTCCTTTGTCAAAGATGGGTAAATAGAAAAATAGAAGAAAAAACTAGCATGGCACTTGTGAAAGAATGCCACAGCCGAGTTAAAGGAACATTATCCTGAAAATTCAGAGAAAGACATTCTCTCTGAAAAGGACTTACCTCCAAAACCTGGGTAACATGTAAGGAAACTTCCAGCTGGCATCCTCAGGAGGATGTGAGAACATAACAGGCTTTCAGAAAGAGGAGACTGAAAGGAAAACCTCAGGGTAAGAGTGGGATTTAAATTGTCAAGGGGGGCAGGCAGGGAAGGTAGATGTCAAAAGAGAATCAGGGATATTCAGAAATGCATGTGAAACTCTCCCAGAAGGTAGCAGAAGAAGACAGACAAATAAAATTAACAGGAGAGAAAAATGGCCTTAAAGATTAGAGCCGGGGGTCCATCCTCAAAATCGTAAGTGTTCCTGAGTAAGCAGCCAGAACAATTGTAAAGGAGAGGTCACCAAAGACGAAGAAGGAATCTTACAGGTCGGAGAAGCTCAGCTCAGCTCAGCCAGGACAAAGAGAGGAAACAAATGTCAGACCCATCCTTGTGGATGAAGACAGTTTACCATAAGGAGGGGGAACATCAGACAAAATAAATGAACAATCAGATTGGTGAAAGGCGCCTCTACAGTGCTAAGAATCAAGCAAGCCGAGCACCCCCTTTGGGTGCTTGGGACAAAAGGGGTGACTCAAAAATCTATATTGGGGGCTTCCCTGGTGGTTCAGTCGTTAAGAATCCGCCTGCCAATGCAGGGGACACAGCTTCGAGCCCTGGTCCGGGAAGATCCCACGTGCCGTGGAGCAACTAAGCCCGTGCGCCACAACTACTGAGCCTGTGCTCTAGAGCCCGTGCGCAGCAAGGAAGACCCAACGCAGCCAAAAAAGAAAATAAATAAGTAAATTTATATAAAAAAGCTATATCTTCTACATTAAAAAACAAAATCTATATTCACAAGTTGTCATTCAGTGGAGTCATTAAAAGAAACTCCCAGAATGCACGGCCAACCCACAAAGTCAGAACAAGCTGACTTCGTCACCACTGCTGTCACTGTGCCTTGTCACGGCACGATCCACGCACTCATCCTAACACAGACTTCAGGATGAATTCCAGCCAATCCAAAGGTGATTCACGACTACCTCCAGAGTGGGAGGGACTGGAATAAAAACCACTGTGAAAAGCCATTCACCTATACGGCTGCCTTCACGATGGTAGCAAATACAATTATAAAACACTGAAAATGCTGCAAGTAATTCTCGAATGCAAAGATGTATGATGAAAAAGGAATAATTCCATGACCATAATCTGTAGATTGCGTCTGCAACCCCCGGGGTCCCGTGATAGCGCAGTTATCTGTTCTGGAGTTTCAGCCACACTGGGACACAAGAGAGACACACAGAAAGATGGGGGAAGTGATTTGCCTGACGTGGGGAGGAGCACTGCCCATGAGGGTTTGCCTTCTCTGGCTGCTTCTGTGACCAGCGCTCCCCTCCCATGAGCTGGTCCAAGCCCTTCCTTTGAAGTCCGATGGCTGCTGCAGGGATGCGACCCCATTAGGGGTGAAAGTTCAGCCAAACCCTCCATCTTCCTGAGAGAAGCCACGACCCCACATCAGGGAGATGCAAGAGCCTCCACAGCCCATTATGTCCGTTTTCTGCTGCGGAATATATGGCCCAAAAGGGGAAATTACATTCTTCATTTTCATACTCTCAGATCTTTGCTTTCCTCTCCCTGATCTTCTTGTGCATCCAACAAAGCAATTTTGAGGACTTGTGACATATCGGACGAGAAGGATGTCACTTCTCTCTCCCTCAGTGTGGGGATGTGGAGAAATGAAGTGGCACCAAGAATCGCAACGAGACATGGACGACACAGGTGCACCTCCCTTTGTGTTTTGCAACGTGCTTTCCTTATTTTGACATCCCTTAGCGCCTGGCATTGGAGGCTATAAACAGAGTCCACATCATTAGGCAAATGACATTGACATTCTCAGTTCAGCTGGGCGACGGCAGCGTTTATTTCAGTTTGGAAACCTCATGTGCACTCTGTTGAGGGCTGCAGAGCTATGGCGCTCTCGGAACTCTGCCTGCAAACCTACCCAGGCTTGGATTCACTGCCTCCAGGGGAGCCCGGCTGTGGTTTCGTGGTTTCGGCCCTGGGTTGGGGAGGGGAGGTAGGCACTTGATCTCACTGGCACTTTTTGTGGCCGTGGAGGCAGCCTTATTCCCTGCAGTAGGAGCGGCAGAGGGACCGACTTGTTACCCCCAGAGCCTGAATTATCCTCATTTCTGTCACTGTACAACCTTGAGCAAGTCCCTTACGTTCTCCAGACCTCAGCGTGCCTCCTCTAAGGTGAGGGCTGGCAAGGGAGCATCTAAGTTCCTGACTAGGACTAAATGTCTATGAAGCATCTCTCTCTCAGCCTGCCGTGGCGTGGAGGCATCTTTTTCTGAAATGTACTCTCCGTTTCCAAAGCGTGACGGGTGTTGGACACAGACCTAGTTGTAGGGTCGGGAGACGGTGTCTCCAGACTCCTAACTCCACTTTACCCATGCTCCCTCCCTGCCCAGCTCAGAGGCCACTGGAATTCCCATTCTCTTGTCACTGATAAGAAGGAATTCCTACTCCTTATCAGTGACAATGATTTGTTACTACTAATAATAACGGTTTATTCCACTGGCATTTCCGGAACACCTGCCATGGGACAGACACCACGTTAGGAGCCAGCATATGGATTGTGAATGAAGAAGACGAAGACACTGCTGTAATACAAACACTTGTATGTCAGAGTCTGCAAAGCATGGCCACAGACACTGTCTCAGTCCTCCAAACATCTGTCTCTGGAGCAGGTCTTATGGATCCTATTTTACAAATGAACAAGTGAGGACATCGAGACGTCGGGGCTGCACGTAAGACACAGCATATCAGAGGCGGAATCTGGGTCTTCTGGCCCCAGACCCTGTGCTCTCTGCACTGTCCTGAGGCTGGTGATGAAATTGACCACATATGAGCCTCAAGGGGACAAGGACCCCTGGGCTGAGCGTGACGCCCAGGGTGTAGCTCTGCTTTGCTCTTACATGGTGGGTGACGTGTGCGAATCGAGTCCACGTTTTAACCTGTTTAAAAGTCCTCTAGAGAGTGGAGAGAGGGGTTGGAATTCATAATAATCTCTTATCCAGAGCAAACCACTGTGTTGCCTGCCCACTCCCGAAAGCAAGCTCTCCAGTGGCGCCCCTCACATCAGATGGAAAGGAAGACTCGACACTTGGGAATCAGATGCACCTAGGACCCTAGGACGCACCTGAGGTGGGGTCAGGATGGTGACAGGCAGGTGTGCTGGGCCCTTCCACAACCCCTGCATCTTCGCACAGGGCAGCTGCTGTCTGAGGCTGACCCGCCCTTGATCTGCCTGTTGTCCCAGGCAGAGGTGTTTCTGGGCAATTCTCTGGAGCTGGGTTAATTTTGCCAATTGTCTTCATGTCAACAAATGTGTATCGAGCATCTGCTCTGTGCCAGGTGCTGGGAAGCCACAGCCCCATGTTCAATGGATGAGCCCAGGGTGGGCGGGGACCTGACCTGAGGGGAGCCCATGCATAGGAAGGACAGTGAAGTAGGATGTGGTTGGCCGTGATCGAATGGACCACTCAGACTGCTTCTAGGCTAAAACCACAGCTGTAGTTGCTAATGGAACTGACTGGTCTAGGCAGCGGATTCAGTGGGAAGGGGGCATTCAAGCAGGGCTGCACACTCTCTTGCTGGATGTGGCATACTCATAGAGGGGGAAGGGGAAAGACTTCAATCATGCCTCGGGGTCTCCAAATCTCAAACTTCTGTGACCCTTTCATCTTTAACAATATTCTATGTGACAACACAAAGCCATCTAGATGTCCAACCACCCAGTGATGGGTAAGTGAATTATCATATATGGATGGTTTATTTAACCACTTTATGTAAAGGATTGCTGAAGGCAATTGTGTGGTGCAATGGCAAGGTCATGGCCTTTGTCATCAGACATCTACTGATTCAAAACCATCTCTTCCCCTTACTGAGCTGTGTGATCCAGGGCAATTTACTTACCCTCTCTGAGCTTCAGTTTCACGATCTGTAAAGTTGGGAATAATAACACTTTCACTTCGAAGTTCTTTTGTGTATTAGAATTAATGTTTGTAAATACCTTAAGGTCATGCTGAGAACATAAAACGTCTCCAGTAAATGGCAGCTAACTGTAAAAATGGCTACATCATCATTATCTAAATCACAGACTATTTTGAAGCCATTAAAAGGATGCTTACAAAGCATTCTTAATAATATGGGGAAAAACTCATATGATGAAAATTCAGAGTATAAAAGTGTCTCAATGACATACTAAAGATTCCTAGAAAAAAGACAAGAAGGAAATATATCAAAATATTACAGGAGACCACCTCTAGGTGGTGGATTTACAGGTATAATACTATTTTCAGTGTTTGAGTTGTCTTCAGTAAGCAAGCGACATGCAGGACTCAGGTTCAGGGTAGGTTTCTGGCAGCAGGAGTCCATGCTCAGCACAGGAGAACCTGGCTGGGGCTCCTAAGGGCACCAACCAAGTGGCATAGAGGCTTAGCTGGGTCAGCACCATGGACAGCGCCCAGGGCAGGCCCAAGCACTGGTCAGCATGGCGCTCCTGGCCCTGGCTGGGGAGGTTTTATGGGCCTCAAATGACCAGGTCCAGCCACCGTTAGGCAGGCTCCCCCTCACAGCAAGTGCTTCTGTGCCCCAGATGTCATGCCAGCCAAGAAGACGACAGATGCCTTGTTTCTTCTTTAGGACAGAGTCTGCTATGGTCTTTGATTGAAAGATCATCGACTTTGGTTCAACATTCTGTTTTAAACATAACAATAAGGTGAGGAGAAGCACATACTGCCAGAACTTCTATTTCCTCATATCCTGGTCAAAAGGGATATTATCATTGGTGGTACCTCAGTTTATTACCAACTAAAAAAAAAGTTCATCAGCTGTTTGGTTTGCTTTTCATTAAGAGGCTGAACATTTTTTCATGTTATTAAAATCTGTATTAAATTTGTTATTTTTCTGTACAATGCTTTTTTTTTTTTTTTTTTTTTTGCGGTACGCAGGCCTCTCACTGTTGTGGCCTCTCCCGTTGCGGAGCACAGGCTCCGGATGCGCAGGCTCAGCGGCCATGGCTCACGGGCCCAGCCGCTCCGCGGCATATGGGATCCTCCCAGACCGGGGCACGAACCCGTGTCCCCTGCATCGGCAGGCGGACTCTCAACCACTGCGCCACCAGGAAGGCCCTGTACAATGCTTTTTAAATGTCTTTTTCCTTAAAAAATTCTTATTGTAACTTTTTTAAAAAAATTAAGGACACGGGAAGGCCAGAAGTCTTTGGTGTTAGATCTGGGTTCAGGTCTACCCGCTCTCGCTGGATAAACTTGGGCAAATCTCTTCTCTGAGCCTCAGTTTCCTCATCTGTAAACGGATGATAGGTCTTCCTTGTAAGGCTGTTGTAAGGATTTGTGTATAAAGCAAAGAATATACAGCCCAGCACATAGGTAATAGTGACATTTGGGAATGATCCCCACTGTCCTGCACCTCCTAAAACTGGCCCACAGGTCTCTAACTTCTACACGATGCAAGAAATCCACCCTCCTCAGGTGTTTGGGAATCGTGCTTTTGTCATGCTTGGCTCCTGCCCCAGACACTGTTCCAACTCTTCCCCCATCTCCCCAAGCCCCACCATTAGGCAGGGACGTTCACTGATGCCCCAAATAGCTCCCAAACAGGTAGATATTAGAGACAATTGGCTCCTCCCTTGAGACTTTCCGTGGGAGAAATTTAAAAGATCAAGAAATAACTTTGTAAAGAAGTGGATAAATACGCAAAGCAATTTCTATCGGCTGAAGAAAAGGACTGCTTGTCGATGTGCATAGGAAGTGACAAGTTAAACCTACCTGCCATAAAATTGGAAGAGTTTGCATTAAGCCTGGGTTTTGGAAGCCCAGCCGACAGGGTGCACTGGTTTAACAACACCCGTTTACATACCTTCATATGCACATACATCTAACTGCATGAAAAAATCATGCCCAAATCTTACTATGAACACAGCTGCCTCCTCTTCCAGGAAGCCTTCCTGGGTCCCTCCAGGTGAAAGGGATCTTTATCTAAGCTCCCCTGGTACTTTGTGTCTCCATGTTCTGGGAGTCCCAGCACATGCATCGGTTTGTCTCCCTGACTAGAAGGTGAGCTCCCTAAGACAGGCCATGCCTCATTCACCTCCACACATTCAATGCTTCACACAGGGCCCAGGGCAGAGCAAGAGCTCTCCGAGTGCATTCTACTGAGAGCCAAGATGATGCAGAAGATGTAACGAGAAGCCTGGCTCATTTCTTACTGGCCCTGTGGCCTCAAGGATACTTGAGGGAGTCCTAAAAGATGAGTAGGGTTCAGGAGAGCTTGAGGAGTTTAAAAGAACCAAGCCTCGTGTCTTAATCCTGGCTCCCCCATGTACTGCTACACGGGGAAAATAAGTTCTTATCTTATGTGGGTGTAGGTGTAGAGGTGGCCTAGGAATTTTGTAGGGACTCAGCAGGTGCTGACTATTATAAAATTTAAAAATATAATGATACAAGTAAACTTTAAAACCAGCCATGCGTCATTATTCATGGATGGGAAAAGTAAAGAAAGATGGGAATTCCTCACTGAGGGATGTCGTCTGGGATCCGGGAAGCCCTGGGTGGTGTGGGTCTGAGGGGTTGGTGGATTCATGTTGGAGCCGAGAGGGGGCTACCTGGGCTTGGTCGGGCTCCATGAGATGGGCTTATATGCAGTAAATAGAAATGTGAGGTTTAAATCATCAACCTTTTCCAGGAAGTATGAAACTGAGTACGATTCCAGGACTGGGGGAAGCTTTGAGGCCAAATACTCCACTTCGTCCACTTTATAGATGGTGAAAGTAAGTCCCACAGAGGTTATGTGTCTTGGCCAAGGTCACTGGCCAGTCACGGAGCTGGAACTGGAACCCAGCTGGTCTGGCTGGCTCTGAGGCACTCAGCACTCACTCTCAGCTCTGTTTGCCTTTGACACACTTCAGAGGCACGGGGACTAAACACTCCCTTGAGCATACAATCAAAATGAAGAAAACTCCTCGACTGGCTCAAGCTGAGCCGCACAAGTTAACTGGAAGTAACTGTGATAGATAATTTGGTCGCGATTCACAGGCATGAACGTGAGCTGCTGCCAGTTCAGTGTAAACCTTTCAACGTACTTTCGATCAAGTGCCCCTTCATTTGTCTGCTCACCTGGCTTCACCTGTCTGCCATCCTACTTCATCCATATGCCCCCCTGAATTCACCTTATGCCACCTGACTTCGCCTGTTTGTTCACCTCGGTTCATCTCTATGTTCACCTGACTTCACCTGATTTCACCTGTCTGCCCAGCTGACTTCACCTGTCTGCCCACTGGAAAGCTGGTACCGGCAGATGCAAGGTGCCCTGCCTTTAAGGCACCCAGTCCTCCTTACTTACACCTGTCACCTCCCTTCTCCCCTCCCTGCTCTGGAAAAATGCTGTGATCTCCTACTTGGACCCACCTGCAGCTCATACCCTCCACGTGAGCCTTCTCGCCGCAGTGGCGGGCATCTCTCCAAAGCAGGAGCCCGACTTGATCAGGCTCCGTGAAACCTAACAGACACAGCAGACGGGCTGCCAGGTGACCCCATCTGTGCTCACGGAGTTTCAGCAATTGTGAAATTTCATATGAATATCCCCAATTCTGATCTCTCTTGTAATCTCAGAAGATAGTGGCAACGGGGCTCCATTCCCAGATGGTAAAAACTGAATGGACCTGAGTAGCTGCTGCCCTCTCTGGCGGGGCACACACAGTCCCCTGCCGCAGTCCCAGCTGGTGCCATGAGCCAGGCCAGCTCCATTTACCACCCCTGTGGCCACCGGTGCTGGCATCCTCTAGCTCTCCTGCACAGAGTCTCAACCCCTTACCTGGCTGTTCCAGCCCCTTCCTCTCTGATGCTTGCTCCATTTTCCAGATTCTGCTCTCTCTCTCCACCCCTCCTTGGCCACACCTTACAAATGTGTCCCTCTGTCACCACTTTTCAAATAAGCATACCTTTGAACACAACTTCTTTGGATCTTTTTCTGGTCAACCCTCAAAGCCCAGTATAAACGTCACCTCTGTAGTAAGATGCACGCCAGGCTGGATTCGACCTCTTCTCAGTTACACAGAGCTTGACACCCAGCAGGCAATTATCTGGTTGGCCCTTTCCTACTGCTTTCTTTTGTTAAATCCAAGGAGATGCTCATATTAATTGATTTCATCAATTCATTTTTTTAAGGTCTTCCAAAAAATGATTACTGAAAGTAAGCTCCCATTTTTAGAAGGAGATTACTCAATAACAGATTCCTACTGACTTGTTACTACGTGCAGGCAACCAGTTCCTCCCAGCCACTCACGGGGCCTGGACACACAGTTTCTCTTCGCTGCTTTGACATTTTAGCTGAGCTTGTGGCTTTGGTCAGAAAGGAGAATGTGGTGTGGAGCTCTCCCTCGTGCCTACTAACCCTCTTTCCAGGGAGAACATCCTGCTGTGGGAGCTCAAACTTGTCCGTCCTATGTCACCACATCCTAACACACAGCTGTGCACCAGTCATTAAAATCTTGTCTGTTCATTGAGATGTGACACCCCACCCCGAACGCCGAAGTGGGACAGTCTCAACTTCATCAATTCACGAACAAATGGAGTTCTGCAAAAAACTAATTTCTCAATTATGAACTCAGAGCATTCATTTGTCAACTTACCGGACAGAAGCAGAAACAACAGAGAGTTTACCTTTCTCACCGCACGGCAAACACGGGACCATAAACACCTCAGCAGTCAGACATGGATGCCTGCTTGATTCAGCTTGGAAAATGCAAAACAAGGGCAGCAGGAGTAAACACACTGGCTAATTCACTGGATAAAAAAGAGCGAGCATGGTGCCCTCCAATTGGATGCGCCCGTATGACTGAGGAACTGCCATTTTAATTTAATTTAATTTAATTTAATTTAATTTAAATTTAATTTTTTAAACTGACATTTGCTTGGGTTATCGGAAAACTCAAGTGTCTTTGGAGCAACTCGGGCATGCGAATCCACCTTTTCAACAGCGAATTCTATGAACTCTAAATGTAGATCAAGTCCTTCTAATGAAAATTTAGAAGCTGAATTAAGATGCGCTGTCAGAATAAAATATAAACTGGATTTCAAAGACTTAGTGTGAGAAAAAGAGTGTAAAAGATCTCCTTGGTTATTTTTACTTCCATTATTCATTGACCTGATAATCCTGCCTTAAATAAAATATACTCTTAAAATCGACTTCACTGTTTCTCCTTACTTTTCAAGTGTGGCTATCAGAAAATTTGAAATTTCGTATGTGGCTCGTATGGAATGTCTATGGACTGAGCTGGCATGGAACTGGGATGGAAAAGGTGGACGGAGATCTTCCTTTAACAGGAGAGCGCCTGAGGCAGGCTCTAGGGCCCGGCTCCCTCTCCTGGGGTCTCCAGTGGAGGCCCGAGCTCCCGACTCCAGCCCCAGGACCTCCTCGGTGGGCCATCACACCAGGACCCCTCTGTCGTCTGACTTTGTCTCACTGTCTACTCCGCTTGAAGGTCAGACAGCAGGACTCTCAAACCTCGGAAATGTGCACGGCGGTTAGCGCAGGCCAGAAAAGAGCCGCCCACGGTCAGGAGACAGCCATTTCTCCATCTTTAGGAGAAGAGCTAGCAAGAAAGCCTTGCAAGACTGAAACTCACTCCAGGTGTCCTGGAGCACAGCCGGCACCAGCACAGCCCCCTGCATCTTTCACCCGAACACTGCCACCTCCTGGGTTTCAGGCAACGAAGCTACAGGTTCTCCTGCTGTTGTGGGCTGACCTTTATGAGTCCTGAGCTGGGGGAAAAGGGCCTCCTCAGTAAGTGACCGCCCTCCCTCCCATTTCTCTCTCTCCTCTAACAAGACATGGTCCCAGCTGCTGCCCCACCCCGGGCATCTGCATCACACGTGTGGTCAGGGCTGGCAGGAACTGTCATGACAAGCTTGCAGCCAGGGCAGAGGAGTTGGAGAATTTCATCTCCCCTTTCAGACCTGAATATCAACAGCTCCCTGTTCTCTAAGCAAAGACACGTATTTGGCTCTAAACATGCAAACGTGCTTCTGCTCCCGGGGAAGAACCCTCCTCCCTCAGTCCATCTCTGCGATGGGCAGACGGGTCACCAAGGTCATCCATGGGGAGAAGGGCAGAAGAGCCACCAGTTACATCTTGTCACTGGGGCCTTGAAGGAACACAGGACAGAGCCCACCTGAGCTTGGCTCACACCTGAGCTTCGGGGAAAACCGGCTGAGAACAAGGAAACACGCGAACAAGATCCAGTCAGCCCTCTGTAGCCGTGAATGTGGAACCCACGGATACGCGACCCGTGGATGCGGAGGGCCGACGGTAAGGGAGTTGAGCATCCGTGGATGGTCCTGGAACCAATCCCCCATGGATACCGAGGGACAACTGTGACTTCCAAACATGACGAGAGCTTTGAAGAAAATGGAGCAATGGAAAAGGGCTGGAGAGAACCTGGGGGAGAGATGGGGGCCATTGCAGACAGCTTTCTGCAAAGGTGATGCTTGGGAAGAGACAGGAGGAGGGCCGAGGAGGGGGGGCCTGTGAGGACCTTTGAGACGATGTGCCCTGGGCAGAGGGAGGTGAGTCCCAGAAGCAAGTCTGTGCTTTCCAGGCACAGCCAGGAGGCCACAGGACCCTAGTGAGCATGGGGCGCATGGCCCTGGGGACCAGGATAGCAGTTTGAAATTAATCCAGTGTGTGTCAGTTGAGGATTCAGAAGCCTGAAGCCACCGGGGCAACTCTTTATCCAAAAGAGACCAGGAAGCTTGAAGCCTGGCAGGGGCACTGACATGTAGCTTCTGATCAGACGCTTTGCAGGAAGACTTTCCTTTGTCCTTGGAATTCCTTGAGGCCGGGGGAGGGTTATGCAACAAGAAACTAGCAGAACTCTGTTTATGCTTATTTGATCTGAAAAGTAAGGAAGAAATTGGCTTTCCTTTGAACTGGATTGACAATGGTGCCACCACTCTACCTGCCTTGTCACATGCAGTGACCAAGGTCTTACTACTGCGACCTGTTGACACTGACCTGCTAAGAGGTGTCCCAGAATTTAATTTTATAAAGACAACACCCTTCAATAGAAGACTTATTTTTTCTTTTTTGGCCATGACGCACGGCATGTGGGATCTCAGTTCCCTGACCAGGGATCGAACCGTTGTCCCCTGCAGTGGAAGCGCGGAGTCTCAACCAGTGGACCTCCAGGGAAGTCCCAGACTTTTGTAACGAGATGTGCATGGCCGCAGAGAGCGTGTGAACTTGCCAAAGTCAGGTGAGTATCTCACAAACAAGGAGCTTTCAAGAGCTGTTGAACTTGAGATGAATTCCGCATTTTTTTTTTTTTACTGAAAGACACAAGTTCCAAATGGAAACTGAATGCAGGCTGTTATCACCTGTGGGCTACTTAGATCACATTTTCAAAAAGAATCAACACAGGGCTTCCCTGGTGGCGCAGTGGTTGAGAGTCCGC